>NW_026126548.1:365000-965000 GCF_943737965.1 Phodopus roborovskii | reverse complement strand
CAGTTTGATGTTGGCTATTGGTTTACTGTATACTGCTTTTGTTATGTTTAGGTATGTTCTTGTTATCCCTGCTTTTCCCAAGAGCTTCCCTGCTTCCCAAGAGGGTGTCGAATTTTGTTTAAGGCTTTTTCAGCATCTAGGGAGATAATCATATGGTTTTTCTTTTTCACCTTGTTTACATGGTGGATCACATCAATAGATTTCATATGTGAACCATCCCTGCAATATAGAGATGAAGCCTATTTGGTCATGGTGGATGATTTCTCTGATGTGTTCTTGGATTCGATTTGCCAGTATTTTATTGAGTATTTTTGCATCAATGTTCATGAGGGATATTGGTCTGTGGTTCTCTTTCTTAGGTGTGTCTTTGGGTGTCTTGGCTACCAAGGTAATTGTGGCCTAGTAAAAAGAGTTTGGTAATGAACCTTCTGCTTCTATTGTGTGGAAAAATCCGTGAAGTATTGGTATTAGCTCTTCTTTCAATTTCTGGTAGAAATCTGCACTGAAGCCTGTGGCCCTGGGCTTTTTTTTTTTTTTTTTTTTTTTTTTTTTTTTTGTATGCTTCTTGTACTTTCATGGGCATGTCCTTCTTCAGGTTGGGGAAGTTTTCTTCAAGGATTTTGTTGAATATACTTTCTGTACCTTTGAGGAGCTTCTTCACCTTCTTCTATGCCTAGTATTCTTAGGTTTGGCCTTTTCAGAGTGTTCCACATTTCTTGGGTGTTTTGTGTTAAGGATTTGTCAGATTTAAGATTTTCTTTGGTGGACGAATCTATTTCCTCTAATTTATCTTCAGTGCCTGAGAGTCTATCTTCCATCTCTTGTATTCTTTTTGTTATGCTTGCATCTGTAGTTCCGGATCATTTCCCCAGTTTTTCTGTTTCCAGCATTGCTTCAGTTTGGTTTTCTTTATTGTCTCTATTTCAGTTTTCAAGTCTTGAACTGTTTCCTTCACCTGTTTAATTGTGTTTTCTTGGCTTTCCTTATTTTCTTTAATGGATTTGTTCTTTTCTTCCAATTTTTTGTTATTTTTTTCTTCCATTTCTTTAAGGGATTTTCTCACATCGTCTTTGAGGGCCTCTATCTTTTTTTATGAAGATAAATTTTAAGTTGTTCTCTTCTGCTTCATCTGCTTTTGTGTATTTAGGTCAAGTTGGTTTAGAGTCTCTAGATTCTGGTGATGTCATGCTTGCTTTGTCTTGTTAGGTTTTTTCTTGTATTGCTGTCTTCTCATTGCTTCTTCCAGTGGGTGCAGGTGGGGTCTCTCTCTCTCCAAGCTACTCCCCCGATTTGCTTAGGCTGATCAGGAGTTTGATGTCTGTAGCTCTGGGTGGCTCAAACTCTCTAGGAGGTCTCTCCTCAGGCAAGCACCCATCGATGGGGGTCAGAGATCAGGCACGCAGGGACTCAGGGTGGTCCTGCATGGATAGGTGGGTCTGGGGTGCTCAGAGCAGATCCAGGAAGTTCCCTAGAGGTAGCAGGATTGTTGGACCCGCACTTTGGTCAAGTGCTCTACCAGAGTAGTGGGCTAGTGGGCTAGTTAGGTCACAGGGTGGGGGCAGGGCAGGTTCTGTCTTGGGGGCTTTGTAGATCAGAGTACTAGGAGTGTTCTAGCTGATTACAGGATATAGGGGGAAGCTAGATTCCGGGCTACCCCATGGAGTTACCAGGGAAGGGTGTGTTGGGATTCCACCTGAACTGGTCCCAGACTCACCTCTGGCAGAGGCCCGGTAATGGGGGTGCACGTTAGGTATGTTTTTAAAGTCAAATATTTAGATAAGTCATCTTCAAACATTTCAGAGATATACAGAATGTGGCATTTAAAATGTTTTAATAACATAGTTTTTTTTAAGACAGTCAAGTCTGTTCCTGACAGCACTAACCTACTTCAGAGAAGATGATGGGCATCCAAGAAACTCTACATAGAATTTACTTTCATTGTGGCAGAATAAGCCACTGGGAAAGAAAGTGCTCATGCCTCAACTGCTGTCAAAAATGGACAAACAGAACATCAAAAAGAGTGACTGAAAACTTTGCCAAGAAAAACCAGGACAGCCCTTCAATAATCCTGCTGCACAGAAAAATCTGTCAGATATGCTAGGTCTGTAGGCTGAAAATGGATGCCCCAATGTTGTAGACGATCCTTGGGTGACTGTCCAGGCAGACGGCTGTTTTTGTCTTTTCTCACATTTTTTGGAAGTTACTTGCTTGCAATTCCCATTTACTCAGTTAGAATTAGTTCCTTTTCAGGTCTCTGAGGTCTCTGGAGGGAGTTGCAGACTAGGTAGTTATACTTTTCCTTATTTATCAGACTCAGAAAGGAAAATCATTAAAAAAATGTAAAGTGAGCTGGGTGGTGGTGGCTCATCCCCTTAATCCCAGCACTCCAGAGGAAGTGGGAGGTGGATCTCTATGAGTTGGAGACCAGCCTGGAAGAGCTAGTTCCAGGACAGCCTCTAAAACCACAGAGGAAACTCCTGTCTCAAAAAAATTAAAAAAAAAAAAAAAAAAAAAAAGGAAAGAAATATAAAGTGTAAAAAGTTTGAGAGACATTGAAAGATAATTTGATAATGCAAGTTAGAATAGAAAGTAAATTAGATACGAGACTTAAGACTCACAAGATAGGATAGATAATGAAGTATTGTCTCTGAATTTGTCAAATACAAATGGACTTGCACTGTTGATGTAATTATTGCCTGTATATAGTGTATATACTTATTGTACTTATCATATATAGTTTTTCTTATGTTAGTTGTAGCCTTATTTTTTTGTATTAGACAAAAAAAGGGGAATTGTACTGATGTATTGTTTATGATTTATTAAAGCCACCGGAGATCAAAATAGCAAAGCAGGTATACTAGTTAGCCATAGAAGTCAGGCACACATCTCGGGACTCATGATTAAGAGGTAGATGGATCTCTGAGTAAAGACCACCCTGGGCAGGTGGAGAGTCAATCAGGGCTTACTCCTTTAATACCATGGTTTGAGAGGTATGAAAGGTAGAGGCATTCAGTTTGACAATTAGTGTTTAGTTATATTGAGGAGAACATAGCAGTCTGAATGAATCTGAGGAAGTGGAGTTAGGAACAGCTGGAGGATCGCCCCTTTGATTTGAGCAGAGATAGAGGTAAGAGCTAGTAGCTGGCTGCTTTGTTTTTTCTGATCTTCAGCTTGAAGCTTGATTCCCCAATATCAATCTCTGGGCTTTTTATTTTTTATGCTACATATACAGTTATTATTATTATTTTTTTTAAAATTTCAGCTCCTCCTAACTCATTAGGTTTAATTGTGTGTGTGTGTGTGTGTGTGTGTGTGTGTGTGTGTACATGGGAGTGCAATTGTGTGAGTGTGCATGTGCAGGAGTCCAGGGAACAGCATTGGGGTTTTGTTTTTTGTGTGTGTTGAAATATGGCTTTTCATTGGCTTGGGCTCACTGAATAGGGTAGGCTGGGTGGCCAGTGAGCCCCAAAGCCCCACCTGTCTCTACCTCCCCACTTTAGGGTTATAAACACATGCCACCACAGCTGTCTTATGGGGTTCTAGGGATCAGACTTGAAACATTTGGCCTAGTAGTTTTAAACAGTTTTTTTCTTCCCTTTCTGGGAACTTCAGTTCACATAGGGTGCCACTGTGATTTGTTCAACTTCACAAAACTGTATTAAAATGAAAAGGGCAAATCTCTACAGGAGATTATGAAATTCCCTTAACTTTGTATATACATGGTAATTATGGATAATGTAAAGAGACACACTGGATGCCAGAATTCCTCATGAACGACCCACAGAGCACGTGGACCCTCACGCCCCATTTCAGGAAAGGCAGCCCCTCCGAATCACTCATGAGAAGCCCTTCAAATCACTCATGAGAAGCGATCTTGATGAAAAAGCATGAGGTCTTTTATATTCCAAGTGCATTGGGGTTTGCAGCCATACTCCACGTGGGGGTAGAGGATTGGAGACCCTGGGTACAGGATTGAGACAGCTTTTATAAGATTACAACAAAGCCCGCTCATCATAAACCAATCATCTCGTATCATCCAGTGCAGACCAATCAATTTGAACTATCCAAGCCTGCACTTAACCCAGGAAGTCTGCCCAGTGTGGGCTTCTGGGTGGGGTGACAAGGCTCATTTCCTGTGTTCACTCACAGGTGCTGTCTTAAACAGCCCTGTCATAAACAGTCAAGAATGTGACCTTTTGCCTACTCACAGCTAGGGGACAGGATCTGGGGTGAGTTGGGCTAAATTTTTCCATCCTTACACTCACCTCCAACAACTCCAGCCTAGAAAGTGAGACAGCATGAACTTAAGTTTTCAGGGTAAGTAACTCTATCAGTCAGTTTTGTGAGACTTTGACAAAATGCCCCAGGGAATCAACTCAATCAAGAAAGGGTTGTTTTGATTTCTAGTTTCAGATCATAGATGGTGCCCATTGCTCAGGCCTGAAGGGAAGCAGATCATCATGGCAGCAGGGACACTTCTTAGAGTGAAGCTACTCTTCTTACAGTTGCCAGAAAGCAAAGCAAAAGCAAAAGGAAGGTCTGAGGACAAGATCCCTTCTAAGCCACATTTCAATGACCCTCTTTCTCCATGTAGGACCCCTTCTGACAGCCTATTTTCTCTGAAATCATTGAGGAGGCTAGAACCTTGTGATCTTGCTGGCTCCAAACTGGTTTGGTTTGTGGGGTAGGATGAGGAGAGGCAGACCAGGAAGTCTTGGCTTTGAGAAGTTTTCAGAGAAGATGATGTCACTTTTGGTATCACAAACTGAGGTACTTGTTAGTAATATTGTCCTATAACAGGAGGTTAAAATAATAGATGCTATTTCTGTTGTGGGCTAAGCTGTCCCACATGTCATCTTTTCTGGGGATATATCATATCTACATTATAATACTGGTACTCATTGAGCACAACCAGTTATGTCCTGTGTAAATGGTGCCCCAGGGGCAATGCAGTACAGAGGCCCTAGGAGAGGAGGAAATGGAAAGGAAAATCAGTCTATTAAAAAAAAGGGAGAAAATACAAAAAGGGCAAAATAACAATATGTTTTGGGAACTGGATTTAGTTTGGTCTTACTAGTTAAGAATGAAAAGATAAGGACTCATGAGGTGAGATGGCTCAGTGGTGAAGCCACTTGCTGCCGTGCCTGATTTGAGTTTGATCCCTGGACCTTATACAGAGGGAGAGAACCAACCTGTAGTTCTTTTATCTCCACAGACATGCTATCTCACAACAACAACAACAGTAATAATAATTTTTAAAATGACGGGGAAATGGATCAGCTGTGAAGAGAGCACTGCTTTTCCAGAGGACCCAGGTTTGGTTCCCAACGTCCACATATCTAACTCCATCACAACTGTCTTAAATCCAGTTCCACACGGTCCAGAACCCTCTTCTGGCCTCCAAGGGCACTTTATACATGTGGTGCACAGACAGACATGCTAACAAAACATCCACACACATAAAATAAAAATCAAGTCTTAAAGTAAAAGATATCGTTAGATCCTTTAGGTCGGACTCTGAACATGCAGTGTGATGCTAATTTGAACCCAGAGAGACTGATACACCATATCTGGAAAATTACAAAGTTAAAAACTAGTTTTACAAAAACCTGTGCATGTGGTAGCAAGGCTATGACAACAGAATCAGGCATTTTTAATGGAGACCAACAGAATATTAATAAGGGGATAATCACAAGAGTTTACTAGACTTCTATAATTGTATGTTAACATACTGTTAAATCGCTTTCTGCTCTATACGTTAAAGTGTTTTCTGCCAGCACAATTATATTTGGTTTAAGCAAGAATTGTCAACAGATGATGAGTAACCAAATTTACATGATCTAAAATTTAGCTTCTTTTTATTTTTATAATTGAAATTTGCAAGTATATCTTATCTATTAATCTTTTTCCTTACAACACAAAATACTCATCAGCCTTAAAAATGTTAAAAATATAACAATCACAGCTATTGTTTAGGTGAGATTTAGAAGTTCTATTTATATTTTGTAGCCTTTAAATGATGAAGAATTCAGTCTCCACTAGAGGGCACATGAGTGTTGTTTAATTCACCCCTGCAGGCTTTTTGAACTTTTTGTAACTCAAATCAAATTTTTATTCTTTACACTGATAGGTGAATTTAATTATTTTGGCACTAATGGAACCCCAACAGTTTCAAAAGGATATATCTGACTTCCTTTGTGGTTAGACTTTATTAGGTGCTCTTGAGGTGTTTTAAAAGGGTGCTGACTGCTAAGTCTGATAGCCTGAGTTTATTTCCTGAATGGAATTGACAGGGTTGAAGGAGAGAATCTGCTTCCACATGCATGTCCACACAATAAGCAAATAAATACAAAAATTTTAAAAAGTATTCATCAATTTCAGAAAGGACACATTCAAACTTTCATCATTCCCAAATCAATTACTTTGTTTTTTTTTTTTTTCAGTAAACCACTGCAGTTGTTTATTTTAAATTGAAGTGGATTTTCTTTTTTTCCTCTATCACTTACCTGTTCAAGGATGAGGTTAAGAGGTGGGTGAGGGTCTGAAACTCTCAGTTTGAGGGCAGTGGCACTAGGTGCTTGCTTACACTTGTGAATCCTGACTTGTGTCACTGTGTTAAAAATTCCCAAAGTGCCAGGCAGTGGTGTCACATGCCTTTAGTCCCAACACTCGGGATGTACAGGCAGGCAGATTTCTGTGAATTTGAGGGCAGCCTGGTCTACAGAGCCTGTGCCAGCAGAGGCTCCAAAAAATCCTAAATCATGGTTGGGACTTTGTCAGAGGCATGTGTTTGGGCTCTGCCAAGCCACAGTTTTGGGCTCAAGGTCCAGGTCCTATGTTAACAATTTTGTTGAGTGTTTTTGGTTATACTTCAATTGGACAATCACCAAGCTAATCCCATGGTTTGCACAAGATATTCAGAACCCAGGTGTCACAGGATATTTGATCATACTATGAACCCCAAGATTTTGTTATTTATTAGAAAAACCTCTTTCTAGTTGTATGTGGCTCAACCCCAGCACACCCCTTTAGTACAAGAGCTTTCTGCTTGAACATTGTAAACAGGATTATGTAAAGTGAACTGTAGGTTAAGAGGTGAAGTGAGCCATTAGTTGACAGGAGAAATCCTTAGTGAGTAAGAGGGAGTCAGAAGGGCGATAGAGAAATGAACAGGGAGTAGAAGGGACATTGAGTTCAAGGAGTTTTGTTTGAGAGGGCTTAGGAGAAAGCTCTCTTTCTGGGATGTTGGCAGAGCAGGAAGGTTGGCTGGGTGCTTTCTTTGCCTCTCTGAGCTATAAGGTTTTCACCCCAGCAACTGCCTCCCATTTCTTTATAGGTAAAATAGAACGATAGACAGGGGGACACTGGGGTGAAGTAGGGCTGGTGGATAGTAGTGCACTTGCCACATAACAGGCCTCTCTTCTTTCACAGCTTTATACAGTGAGAATTAAGGGCCCTTTCCAATCAGTAAGTTGAATTCTGTTCTGTTTGATTCAGCTCCAGTCTGCTCCTGGACCTCTGTAGTGATGGGGGGATGACTCCAATTCCCCTTCTTTTCTCATACAGGGCATTTTTGGACCATGTTTTCTTTTTGAAAATATATTTTTATTAATTCTTTGATAATTTCATACATGTATAAATACATTTTGATAATTTTTACCTTCTATTCCTTCCCTTAACCCCTTCAGGACACAGCCCCATTCCTTACTCCTTGACAGGTTTGTGCCCTCTTTTCTTTTTTTTTTTTTTAACCCATTGAGTCCAGTTCGAGTTGCCCCTATACTCATGGGTATGGGGCTTATCCCTTGGAGCATGGTGGACCTACCAGGGGCCACACCCTTAAAGAAAACTGAGTCAGCCTCCCAGAAACCATCATCATCAATAGGTCTTTAGCTAGGGATGGAGGCTTGTGAGTGCCTCCCCCATCTGTGGTGTAATGTAATTTCCTGTGCAGGTAAACAGTGGTTCTTTCATGTCCAGAAGACACCTGTTTTGTCCCAGCCTCCCTTACCCCAGCCTCTGCCACTCATGGCCTTTCTGCCACCCCTTCCATGTCTTGGACCACATTTTCTCCCCTCATGCTTCTCATCACAAAGCTTGTGTGTTTCATTGTAGCAAGTCTGGAGCTTTCAGGAATTCTAGACAAAGAGCCAGTCCCTCTCAGAAAGAAAAAGTCATTAGTAGATTTGATACATTTCCTGCTAGACTCTTCCTCCTTTGCTCAAATCAAAATCACTATCATAGATTATGTTCAGTTTTCCTTCCTGCTTCAGGGCTTCAATAGATCTGACACTGTTGGGCTGGCACAGTCTCTGTGGTGATGTTCATATTTATTCCTTCATGTTTCTGCTAAGTTCTTCCTGTTAGCACACTGTAATCAATCTAGACAGATTTATTTATTTATTTATTTATTTATTTATTTATTTATTTATTTATTTATGAGACAGGGTCTCCCTGTGTATTCCTGGTTTGCCTGGAACACTATGTAGACCAGGCTGACCTTAGACTCATAAAAATTTACGTGCCTCTGTCTTCTGAGTGTTGGAATTAAAGGTATGTATTGCTACACCTGAGTCCTAAACACCATTCTTTACTGTTGGTAGTTATGTATTTACTTGTGTGGTTATGTGCATATATCTACTGTCATGATGGAACTGTAAGCTCCAGGAAAATAGAAACCATGTCTGATTGCAGCTGTGTGCTGTGTACTAGCACAAGGATGATCACATAAATATGCCCTTAATATATAATTTTTGAATGAGCAAGCAAATAAATACAAATATTGAAGCATAATTAAAAATGCCTGATTTTCACTTGTTGATGGCAGGGAGACAGATGAGGCCTTTTCCACTACAGGATTTCAGAAAACTCCATGAATTTCTGAAGAAGCCCTGTTAAGATGGGAGGATAAGTGGGCTGGAAATTAGGAGGTCTACAGTATCCTTTTGTCCTGCTAGTTAGTCCTTGTGATTATCAGCAAGTCACTGATCTTCACCAAACTCTCATTTCCTTACCGGTTGTGCTTTTCTCCTAGGGAAAATAATGCATGGAAAATTCCCATATGGTAAAGGCCATAAATATGTAGAGAACAGCTTTCCTAGCATGTTGTGCTTGACTGATAGGTTACTTGCAAATTCTGTTCCCAAGATCATTTCCTACTTCAAAGAGTAATAATCATGAATACTTGTGAGTGTAAATATTTTAAGCAGGCAAATACATTTTATTTAATATAATATATATAAATAAAGAAAAGAATTCTGTATTGATTCTTAGGGAATTTCACATCACGTATCCTAATCCCATTTGCCTCCTAGTCCCTGCATATCCACCACTCACCCCTGCAGCATCCCCCTCCCCAGGAAATACCCCCAGATGGATTGTAAACAAAACAATCAAAGAAGCTGCCTCATTCCTCCATCTTTCCTGTGCCTCCAACACCTCTTTATTCATCCTAATGGTGCTGGGGGCTGTGGGGTATCATGCAATACACCCTTTTGTCCAATTATCTCCACCTGCATATGCTTATTGCAATGAGTTATTGGTTTGGTTTAAGGCCTCTGGCCTCTGGCACATCATCATCACTGGGCTCTCATTGAAACTCCTGTCTGATATCCTGCTGTTGCCCTTAGTCATGGATATACTGTAGCTTTTGTTCCATAGGACCAGTCTGTGGTAGTATTTTGTTTATAATCTAACAAATAAAACTTTCCTGAATATCAGAGTGCAAAGCTAGCCACACGAGTCAGCTATAAAACCAGGCAATAGTGGTGCACATCTTTAATCCCAGCACTAGAGAAAAATATAAGGCTGATGAAGAAATCAGCATGGAGTATTCAGTCTGTAGCCATGCTAAGGATTGGCTCACCCCTTTTGGTCAGAGCCTTGGTAGAGGTAAGAACTCTCTAGTGGTTGGATGTCTTGCTTTTCTGATCTTCAGCTTGAACCTCAGTAGTTACTATCTCTGGGTTTTTATTATTCCTGCTACACCAGTCCCTTCACGTACTCCAGCAGGTCATAGATGGGGTAGATGTTAGGGTGGGCCAACCCAACGCCTAGGATGTGGGTCTGAGTGGTAGGTGAACTGGTCAGTTGAGGTAACTGTGATAGTCCCCATTGTGCAAGGGATGGAACCAGCTCTCCTAGGTCCACGCCATCAGGGTCATCTCTCCCACAATGATAGTGAGGGATAGGGCCATTTCTCCTGAGTGCAGGACCCAGCTCTCTTGTTGCAGTGTCCAGAAAGGGCCAGAGCCAGATCTCACTGCAAGTGGTGGGTGGGGCGTGCTCAGCGTGACCCTTGGATTTCAACATGCACAGTTCCTATTGATCCCTTTTGTAACATGGGCCATGGATTTCAACACAGACTCCATCTGCAGTAGGACAATGGGCCCACACATGGCCCCAGCAGCAGCTGTGGCTCTTATATCACCATGGCCCAAGTGGTGGCACAGGTCACCCAGATCAGTATTGCTTTAGCTGCAGCATGTCCCTGATGGGAGATGTCATTCTGTATATGTTTCTCATACTGGTTAATGAATAAAGCACTGTTGGCCAATAGGAAAGGAAGATAGGAGGGACTAGGGGACAAGGAGGAAAGAGGAAGTAGGAAGGAGGAGTCAGTCAGCATCGAGAGACCGGGGAGACCAGACGCCTGCCTCACTCCCCGTGGAAATACATAGAAATGGGTTAATAATTAAGGCAGAGCTAGCCGATAAGAAATTAGTACCTGGCCAACAGTATAATATCAAATACAGAGTCTCTGTGCATTAATTGGGGCTGGCGTGGCGGCGGGACCAGACCAGGCGGCGGGCAGAAAAACCATACTCCTTACATGTCCCTTTGTACACAAATTTTTCTTTAGGCTGTTATCTCACAAAAAACAACATAGAGACTTATTATTAATTATGAAAGCGTGGCCTATAGTTTAGCTTGTTCTACTAGCTCTTATAACTTAAATTGACCCATTTATCCCATTTATATTAATCTACACTTTGCCTCTTGGCTCTTTACCTCTCTTCCATCTGTGCCTTCTGTTTCTTCTCTGTGTCCTCTGGACAGTCCTCAATGGTAACAGGAACCATGGACATTAACTCAAATCCTGGCTGATGCAGGGACATGGACCCAGACATGGCTGTAGTCAGCAGCCTAGGCTCAGATGTCACTATGACCCCAGGTAGCAGCATAGGCCACTCAGGTAGGCGTGACCCCAGCAGCAGCATGGCTCTCGAACACCCCAGTGGTGTTCCAGACCTGGGCATCCACATGTCCTTTGATGGTATCAGGAGCCATCAACACAACCTACCCTGGCTATGGATCCAGACATGGACCTGGGGTAGCAGTCTGGGGCCAGGTGGCAAGTGGGCCACCCCATAAGCCTGTTCCTCACCACCTTTGTTTCTTAGGTTCTGCCTTGTTCCACAGCACATGTTCTGCTTCTTTTTCTCCCATTTCTCCACCACACATTTGTTCATCATAAAGGTACATTCCCAACCAGGGCTGCAGGGTGCTGGGTGGGTCTGTGGATGCCTTCAGCTATCATTGACTGTGAGGACCCAGGCAGGCTCTTGGAGTCTCTACATTTTGTTTTTTACAGGCAGACGATGTAGAGTTTCAGAAAAGGAGTGTAATATTTGGAATTTCCAGAATGGAGTTAATTTGAAAGTTCCATTGCCTTTGTTTCATAGATAATATAGAATATTTTCAAAGAAAATTTCAATTGCATCCAGATAACATTATTTCACACTCTAAAACGATTTACATTACAATTAATAACAGTAGCAAAGTTACTGTTACAAACTAGTAACAAAAAATAATTTTGTGGTTGGGGTCACCACAACAAGAGGACTGTGTTAGAGGGTCACAGCATGCGGAAGGTTGAGAACCCTACTAGAGTAAGAGAATGCAGAACTGCAGTGAGACAATGAGGCAAACAGAAGTGAGAGGCAAGAGCTTGCACCATTTTGAGGCAAGGTGATGCTGTGTGGGCATCCTAGGGGTTAAGAGGCCACCATGGAAAGGGACTAGATTTGAGCTGAATTTCTAGACCTAGTTAATTCTACAGCAATTAAAATTAATCTGCTTATTTTCTCACAGAGGTTACTAATCAGCAGGCTATGGGGTAGTAACTGAGGCCCAGTACAAGACTAAGGCCGATTTGAAGTGTTAGTCTACTTAATCTTTTCTTTTTTTCATTTTTTTTTAAATTTAAATTTGGAACAAGCTTGCTTTACAGGTCAATGCCAGTCTTCCTTTGCCGCTCCCAACCTCCATCCCATCCCCTTTTTCCTCTCCAGGGAGGATGAGGCCTTCCATGGGGAGTCTTCAAAGTCTGTCATATCATTTGGAGAAGGGCCAAGGCCCTCCCTCATGTGTCTAGGCTGAGAGAGTATCCCTCTATATGGAGTCCATCCATATACTAGGGATAAATACTGATCCCTTACCAGAGGCCCCATAGACTACCTAGTCCTCCTAACTGACACCCATGTGCAGGGGGAGTCTGGGTCGGTCCTATGCTGGTTTCTCAGCTAACAGACTGGGGGCCATGAGCTCCCACTTGTTCAGGTCAGCTGATTCTCAAGGTCAGTGGGTTTCTCCAGCCTGGTCTTGACCCCTTTGCTCATCATTTCTCCCTCCCTGCAACTAGATTCCAAGAGTTTGGCTTAGTGTTTATCTGTGGGTGTCTGCTTCTACTTCCATCAGTTACTAGATGAAGGCTCTAGTATGGCATATAAGGTGGTCATCAATTTCATTATCGGGAATGGAATTTAAGGTAGCCTCTCCACGAATGCTTAGATTGTTAGTTGGGGGTCATCCTTGTAGATCTCTGGACATTTCCCTAGTGATAGATTTCTCTTTAAACCTATAATGGCTCCCTCTATTATGGTATCTCTTTTCTTCCTCTCCTCTATTCTTCCCCTGACTCTATCTTCCTGCTCCATCATGCCCAGCTCTCTCCCCCTCTTCTCCCCTTCTCTTTCTCCTAACTCCTTTCCCCCTACCCCATGCTTCCAGTTTTCTCAGCAGACCTTGTCCCTTTTCCCTTCTCTGGGGGACCATGGTTGTCTCTCTTAGGGTCCTCCTTGTTTCCTGGCTTTTCTGGAGGTGTGGATTGTAGGCTGGTAATCCTATGTTCTATGTCTAAAATCCATATATGAGTGAGTACATACCATGCTTGTCATTTTGTGACTGGGTTACCTCACTCAGGATGGTTTCTTCAAGTTCCATCAATTTGCCTGCAAATTTCAAGATTGCATTTTGTTTTTCCTGCTGGTTATTACTCCATTGTACCACATTTTCTCCATCCAGTTTTCAGTTGTGGAGCATTTAGGTTGCTTCCAGGTTCTGGCTATTACAAATAATGCTGCTATGAACATTGTTAAACAGATGTCCTTGTATGAATGTGCATCTTTTGGGTATATGCCTAAGAGTGGAATTACTGGATCTTGAGGTAGACTGATTCTAATTTTCCTGAGGAACCACGATACTGATTTCCAAAGTGGCTGTATGAGTTTGCACTCCCACCAGCAATGGAGGAGTGTTTCCCTTTCCCCTTATCTCCAACATAAACTATCTTTGTTTTTGATTTTAGCCATTCTGACAGGAGTAGGATGGTATCTGAGACTTTTTTGATTTGCATTTCCCTGATGACTAAGGATGTTGGGCACTTTCTTAAGTGTCTTTCAGTCACTTTAGATTCCTCTACTGAGAATTCTCTATTTGGTTCTGTACACCACCATTTTAATTGGATTATTTGGTGTTTTGGTAACTAGCTTCTTGAGTTCTTTGTATATATTAGAAATCAGCCTTCTGTCAGATGTGGGGTTGATGAAGATTTTTTTGCTGCCGTTTTGTCATGTTGTCTGTGTCCTTTGCCTTATAGAAGCTTCTCAGTTTCAGGAGATCCATTTATTAATTGTTGATCTCAGTGTCTGTGCTACTGGTGTTATGTTCAGGAAGCTGTCTCCTGTACCAATTTGTTCAAGGGTCCCTCCCACTTTCTCTTCTAAGAGGTTCAGTGTGGCTAGATTTATGTTGAGGTCTTTGATCCATTTGGACTTGAGTTTTGTGCATGGTGATAGATATCGATCTGTCTAAAGTCTTCTACATGCCAGAATCCAGTTATACCAGCACCATTTGTTGCAAATGCTTTCTTTTTTTCACTGTATAAGTCTAGCTTCTTTGTCAAAAATCAGGTTTTTGTAGGTGTGTGGGTTAATATCAGGATTTTCAATTCAATTATATTGTTCTACCTGTCTATTTTTGTGCCAATATAAAGAAGCTGTTTTTAGGACTATAACTCTATAATAGAGCTTGAAGTCAGGGATGGTGCTGTCCCAGGCAGTTCCTTTATTATACAGGGTTGTTTTGACTATCCTGGGTCTTTTTGTTTTTCCATTAAAAGTTGAGTATTATTCTTTTAAGGTCTGTGAAGAATTGTGCTGGGATTTTGATGGGGATTGCATTGAACCTGAAGATCGCTTTTGGTAAGATTGCCATTTTTACTATGTTGATCCTATCTATCCAAGAGCTTGGGATATCTTTCCATTTTCTGGTATCTTCTTTAATTTTTTCTTTAAAGACTCAAAGTTCTTATTATATAGGTCTTTCACTTGTTTGGTTAGCGTTACTCCAAGATATTTTATGTTGTTTGTGGCAATTGTAAAGGGTGATGTTTCTCTTATATCTTCCTCAGCCCCTTTATCTTCTGTATATAGTAGAGCTACTAATTTTTTTTTGAGTTAATCTTGTATCCTGTCACTTTGCTGAAGGTGTTTATCAGCTGTAGGAGTTCCCTGGTAGTTTTTCCAGTCACTTATGTAGGCTATCATGTCATTTCCAAATAGTGAAAGTTCGACTTCTGCCTTTCCAATTTGTATTCACTTGATCTCCTTTTGTTGTCTTATTCCTCTAGCTAGTACCTCATGTGCAATACTGGGGGATATGGAGAGAGTGGACAGCCTCACCTTGTTCCTGATTTTAGAGAAATCACCTTGAACTTCTCTCCATTTAGTTTGATGTTGGCCTTTGGTTTACTGTTTATTGCTTTTTATATATTTAGGTATGTTCCTGTAATCCCTGATCTCAATACCTTAATCATGAAAGGCTGTTGGATTTTTGTCAAAGACCTTTTCAGCATCTAGTGAAAGGATCATGTGTTTTTTTTCCATTTTTTTTTAAATATGGTGGATCACATTGCTATATTTTCAAGTGTTGAAGCATCTCTACATCCCTGGGATGAAGCCTACTTGGTCATGGTGGATGATTTCTCTGATGTGTCCTTAGATTCAATTCAATATTTTATTGAGTATTTTTGCATCAATATTCATGAGGGATATTGGTCTGTAGTTCTTTGTCTTAGTTGTGTCTTTGTGTGGCTTGGGTACTAAGGTAGTCTCGTAAAAAGAGTTTGGCAATGACCCTTATGCTTCAATTTTGTGGAACATTTTGAGGACTATTGGTATTAGCTGTTTTTTGAATTTCTGGTAGAATTATGCACTGAAGCCATCTGGCCCTGGGATTTTTTTGGTTGGGAGACTCTTGATGACTACTTCAATTTAATTAGGGGTTATAGGTCTATTTAAATTGCTTATTTCTTCTTGATTTAATTTTGGTAAGTGATGTCTGTCAGGAAAATTGTCCATTTCCTCTAAATTTTGAATTTTGTGGAGTACAGGTTTTCAAAGAATGACCTGAAGAATCTGGATTTCCTTAGTGTCCTTGGTTATGTTCCCCTTTTCATTTCTGATTTTGCTAATTTGCATGTTCTCTTTCTGGGTTTTGGTTAGTTTGGATAACGGTTTGTCTATGTTGTTGATTTTCTTAAAGAAACAACTCTTTGTTACATTGATTTCTTGTATTGTTCTCCTAGTTTCCAATTTATTGATTTTAGTCCTCAATTTGATTGTATCCTGGCATCTACTCCTCCAGGGTGATTTTGCTTCTTTTTGTTTTAGAGCTTCCAGTTGTGCTGTTAATTCTCTAGTGTGACTATTCTCCAGTTTCTTCATGTAGGCACTTAGTGCTATGAACTTTCCTCTTAGCACTGCTTTCAAAGTGTCCTATAAGTTTGGGTATGTTGTATCTTCATTGTCATTAAATTTTAGGAAGTCTTTAATTTCTTTCTTGACCCAGGAATGGTACAATTGAGCACTGTTAAATTTTCATGAGTTTGTAGGGTTTCTGCAGTTTGTGTTATTATTGAATTCTAACCTAGAGCATGGTAGTCTGATGAGATACAGAGGTTATTCCAATTTTTTGTACCTATCGAGCTTTTCAAGTACGTGGTCTATTTTATAGAAGGTTCCATGTAGCACTGAGAAGAAGGTATATTCTTTTGTGTTTGGATGGAATGTCTATAAAATGCCTTTTAAATACAATTGGGTCATAACTTCTGTTAGTTCTTTTGTTTTATTGTTAAGTTTCTGTCTGGTGGTCCTGTCTAGTGGTGAGAGTGGGGTGTTAAAATCCCCCACTATATAAGTGTATGAGATTTTATGTGAGATTTGGCTTTTATTAATGTTTCATTTATGAATGTGGGTGCCTTTGTATTTGGGGCATAGATGTTTAGAATTGAGACTTCATTCTGATGGATTTTTCTTTTTATGAATAAGAAATTACTTTCTTCATCTGATTTTAGTTTACAATCTAATTTGTTAGATATTAGGATTGCTATACCTGCTTGTTTTTTGGGTCCATTTGATTGGAAGATCTTTCCCAACCCTTTACCCTAAGGTAATGTCTGTCTTTGAAGCTTAAATATGTTTCTTGTATGCAGTAGAAGGATGTATTCTATCTTTGTATCCATTCTGCTAGCCTGTGTCTTTTTATAGGGGAGTTAAGACCATTGATATTGAGGGATATTAATGAACATTGATTATTAGTTCTTGTTTGTTTTGGATTCGTTGTTGTTGTTGGTATTGTGTGTGGATTCCCCTTTCCCCATTTTTATTTTGGCTGTTGGCAAAGTGGGACTATCTATTGTCTATGTTTTTGTGGGTGTAGATGACTTCCTTGGGTTGGAGTTTTCCTTCCAGAACTTTCTGTATGGCTGGATTAGTGGATATGTATTGTTTAAATCTGGTTTTGTTATGTAATATTTTGGTTTTTCCATCTATAGTGATTGAAAGCTTTGCTGGGTATAGTAGTCTGGGCTGGCATTTGTAATCTCTTAGTGTTGGTAGAATTGTATCCAGGACCTTCTGTCTTTCAGAGTTTCCATGAAGAAGTCAGGTGTAATTCTGATAAGTTTGCCGTTATATGCTACTCAGCCTTTTTTCCTTTGATGCTCTTAATATTCTTTCTTTATTGTGTATGTTTGGTGCTTTGATTATTATGTGGCCAGCAGACATTTTTTTGTGGTCCACTCTATTTGGTGTTCTGTAAGCTTCTTATACTTTCATGTTATTCTTATATTGGGAAAGCTTTCTTCTATGATTTTGTTAAATGTTTTCTGCACCTTTGAGTTGGGTTTCTTAACCTTCTTCTATACCTATTATTCTTAGGTTTGGTCTTTTCACGGTGTCTCATATTTCCTGGATATTTTGTATTAAGGCTTTGTTAGACTTAATATTTTTTTTGGTCAATGAATCTATTTCTTCTAGTGTATCTTCAATGCCTGTGATTCTCTCTTCCATCTCTTGTATTCTGTTGGTTATACTTGCATCTGTAGTTCCTGATCATTTACCTAGATTTTCTATTTCCAGCATTCCCTCAGATTGTGTTTATTCTCATTGTCTCTATTTTGGCTTTTAAGCCTTGTACTGTCTCTTATAGTTTTTGGTTTGTCTTTTCCTCCATTTCTTGAATTTTTTGTTTGCTTCTTTTTTTCATTTCTTTAAGGGATTTTCTCATTACCTCTTTGAGGGTCTGTATCATTGTCATAAAGGTGTTTATAGGGTCATTCTCTTCTGCTTCATCTGTGTTGGGATGTTCAGAGCTTGTTGGTGTGGAGTCCCTAGACTCTGGTGGAGTCTTACTGAACTTTCTGTTGTAGACTGTGTTCTTATACTGTTGTCTACCTATCCCTTCTTCTAGTGTATACTGGTGGGGTCTTTCCCTCTCCTGGTGGGTTCAAGACCATGGTTCTCTTCTGGGGGGGGTCCAAGCAGGTCCAATACTCCCATGGCTCTCCTCTTCCAGTGTGTGGATGAGTAACTAGTACGTTGACAGACTCTGGATGGGATGGCCTGCTTGGCCAGGTACCTGGTGCACAGTCCCTAGGCCTTAGGAGGCTTCCAGCAGGGCCCCAGAAGGCCAATCTACTTAATCTCAATAATAATAAAAAACACTGGAGTCAGATATTGGGGTAAAAACCTGGATGATCAGAGAACTGGGAGCAGCTTCCAGTTGCTTCCTACCTGTCTCCTTCCTACATCCAAAAAGACTGAGATCCTGTCTATACCCCTTCTTATCACTTCCTGTCTCTACCTCTTGAATACTGGAATTAAAGGAGTGAGCAATCACCTCCCAGCTTCTATGGTTAACTAATTAACTAGTAACTAGCCCTCCCTTTGATCTCCAGGCAAGCTTTATTTGTCAGAGCACAAACAAAATATCCCACATTTCCCCCTTTTGTCTAAATAAAAAGTGAATGTGTTAACTAACATAGAAAAGCTATATACAACAACTATATACAAATATATACAGGCAATAATTATATTAACAATATATAGACCATTAACACTTGGCAAATTGATAGAAAATGCTCTATTATTTATCATATCTTGGTTAGTTCTAAGTGTTATAGCACTTTCTGTACTTGTATTACTAACCCCAAACTATTTTTTTAATGTCTCTCAATCTTATACATTTTATACCTCTTTTCTGAGCTTCTTTTCTGAATTTATTAACAAGGAAAACTAAAGCACATCTGTTTGACCTTGAAAACATATCCAACATGGTTACAAATTTTATTGTAATGGGTGACTAATTACTAACCTGCATTTCTTTATTGTCCTAAATGGTTTGTAATAATAACTTTCAAGGACTAGAAATTTACATCACATTTTTAAGTGAACTATGTAAGTACAATACCTTGAACAAGAGTAGAAATTTATGTACAGTATGTTCTAACAAAATAGGCTCAAATTTGTATCAATATGTAAAATCTACACCAATCTAAAATATATAAGACTAGAAATTGCTTTTGTTTTAAAAGTAGATTCAATAATCTACCCTTTTATTTTATCATATCTATATCCCCCCTTTTTCTTTTTAGAATAAGAACCCTGAATCTAACCTCCTTTGTACAGTTTTACCCCTTACCACTACCAATAACAACTTGTAACAAACCCCCTTAAAGGATGACAAATATCTATAACCCATTGAACAACCAAAAACCATCTGCTCCCCCCATTGGGAATGTGAGTGTCATGTTCTTAAAATTACTTCCTATTGTCTGGGGGTGATGACATTTTTTTAGTGAACCTTGATAAAAATCTGGATAAATTATCAAGTTCTGGGAGAGCTAGCTGTGTTATTTGTTGCCCAACTTCTGTGTATTGGGAAAATGCAGGGTTTGTCTCAAGTCCTGGCTAGAATAGTCTGTGAGGTTTGAACATCTCAGCTAAGCCACATTGAAATTGTCCAAGCAGTTTGTAGTTCAAAGCCAATCTTTGGGTGGTGTTTGTAAGCTTAGTGACATTACTACAATTCAGGTGGAGTCATCATTATGGGGCCCTATTATCATTTTGGAGATTTCAAAGGTCACTGTTAGGCATGGTCATGGTTCACTGCAGAAAACTTAAACATTTTAAATGTCATTTGCTGAAGATCTCAACGATGTTAAAGGACCATAATTTGTTATGTACAACCAGAGTACAAAAACTTAATTCCTAGGTAACTGATAGAGACTCAAACATGAAATTATGTACTGGAAACTAAATGAAGCCTTTTTCTAGAATTAGTACTCAATACAACCATTAATATCATGATGGGAGATGTCATTCTGTAAATATGTTTCTCTTATTGGTCAATGAGTAAAGCACTGTTGGCCAATAGGAAAGCCAGATAGGCAGGTGAGGATGTAGAAGGAGAGAGAAAGTGGTAGGGAGAATATTCAAGATGGTGGACTGACAGAGAGAATGCCAGTCCCTCTCTTCAGTAAGATGAGACCATGTGAAAATACTTAGATTAATAGAAATGAGTTAATATTTAAGACAGAGCTAGCTAATAAGAAACTAGTAACAGGCCAACAGCTTTATATCTAATACAGCATCTCTGTGTGTTATTTGGGGCTGGTGAGGCAGTGGGTCCTGACTGGTGGGGAGAAAACCTCTCATAACATATGGCGCCTTCAATGTGGCTAATAAGAAATTCCACTTAAAACTTAACAAAAGCTTAAAAAAAATGGTTTTAGAAACAAAAGAACAGAGACAAGCAGAAATTTGCTCGGCTCCTTTAAGGGAAGTTTCCTGACTCAGCATAAGTGGCAAAAAACTGCAAGGCTTTTAAAGAGCTCTGCTAACAACTTAATGTTGTGTAGGAGAGCTGACAATGGCAGTGACCACATCTCCAGACCATCTCCAGGCTGGCAGCATGCTGATGGATGGCAGCGTAGACCAAGGCAATGAGCATAGCTCTCAGTTCTGGTGGTAAAAGTACCTGCGGCCATCTTGGATAGACCGTGTCTAATACAGCTGTGACTTTCATTTTAGCAATGTTGTTGTTTACCAGATAAAAAAAAGATTAAGATTTACAGTAAAGACAGATTCACATTAAGAAAAACCACTAAAGGTTTACAGTGTGTTTTAAAATATATGTAGGCTTGGGAGAGACAAAGAATAAAATGGTTTTAAAAAGACAGAGAGTAGCTGGGTGTGGTGGCACACACCTTTAATTCCAGCACTTGGGAGACAGAGGCAAGCAGATCTCTATGATTTCAAAGTAAACCTGGTATACAGAGTAAATTCCAGGACAGATAAAAGTTATACAGAGAAACCCTGTCTCAACAAACAAACAAACAAACAAACAAACCATCAAACAAAAACCAGAAGTAGAAGAAATAGAATAATAATAATAAAAAAAAAAAAACCACATAAAGATGGAAAGCACAGACAGAATCTGGATACTGTAAGGTATTATATTGTCTTTGTATCATTTGACTGCTGAGGAAATAACAACTGTTAAAAGAAATGCTTTTGGATTAATTAAATTTATATATTTTAAAAATGCTTTGACTTCAAAATTTAAGTCTAAGGACAGGTTACTGGGGAAAAGAATTTCTAGTTTTGTTTCCACAGAAAATGAAAAGCTGTGGATTCCTTCCAGACTTATGTGCTTTGATCAAGTCAGACCCCCTGAAACAGGTGATCCAACATTCAAAACTGCTGGGGCAAGGCAGCCTTGCAGACTACAGCCAAGATTTCTGCATCTTCTTAGGATCCCCATGACAGCGCCCCCTACCAGCAGGAAGCAGTTTGGAAAGATTGATGACCAAATTTCCAAATATTGTTTATAAATGTTTGTTTTCATTTAAATGGGTTTGGTTATAAATGGTTAATGACCACAACCATCATCTTTAAATGTAAAAAGGGCATTATGGTATAGATATAAATACTTTGTTTTAGAATAGATTTTCTTTTATTGATACAATTTAAGGTCAATTTTGTGATATGTATATTTCTTCTCTTGTTTAAATATTGTGTTTGCATAGCTCATTTAGAAATGTAATGTATAATTTAGTACAGATTATAGTTACCTATAATAGTCAAAACTTATAGTGTTAGTTAGATTTCTAGATATATAGAGATATATTTAAGATGAACAGGCATTCTTCAAACCTTTCAAAGACCTACAGAATATGGCATTTAAAATGGTTTAGGGTTTTTCTTAACAGTGATGCATAACTGCTCCTGTGTCAGAAAAGAAGATGGACATTAAAGAAACTCATTATGGAGTTTGCCTCCAATATGGCAAGACTAGCCATTTGGGCAAGAAACTATTCTTGCCGGGATTGTTTGACTTTATGCTGTATAAACTGGATGTGCAGGACCCACAGAAAAGTGACTGCTGATTCAAGATGGACATTGTTACAGAGTTCCTACTTCATGGAAGAGTCTGTCAGACAGTCTGCAGGACACAGAGAAAAGTGACTGACAAACTGCCAATACAGATGGACAGTTTAAAGTTTTCTGCTTTGCTGAGGAGTCTGCCAGACACACTATGGCCTATGGGCTGAAGATGGAACATTACAGAAGATTTTCGGGTGACTGACCAGGCAGTGAGTTGTCTGTGTCATTTCTAACATTTATATATTATCCTTCTGTGGTCTTTGATGGAGTTGAAGACAGATAGTTATAGTTATAGTTTTCCTTAGGCTTAAAGATAAGTTAAATATAGGACTTTAGACTCACAAAGATAGGACAGGTGATAGAATATTTTCTTTAAATCTTACTAAATGTTAATGTACTAAATATTGTTAACAGTTATTTGATAACTGTTCTGTGATTATATTTTACTATGCTAAGGATAAAACCCTTCTTTTTATTTTAGACAGAAAAGAGGAGATGATGGAAGATGTCATTCTGTAAATATGTTTCTCTTATTTGAGGGTACAGGAGCTAGGGACTGAAATGTATAAATATAGTACTCAAATTTGAAATTCTTTTAAAACTGATTTTAAAAACTCTATTTAAAAATTATAAATTGTAAAAGTATTTTTAAAAGATCATGTAAAGGGTAAGGGCAGCTGTGAGTGCCTAGCACCCCCTTCTATTGTGAAGGGCTTTTTCTTGGTTCATGTTACAATGAAATGCTCTCATAGTGAGAAAGGTTACATTATTTCTCCTCAGATAGCCTGGAAGGTAACCAACATGGAGTGTGGTGGAAAAAGATGGCTATCTCTGTTTGGCATTTATTGTTTTACTTATCACTGAGAAACACTGTGGAAGTAACCCTTATGGTCAATTTGCATCAATCCTTGACTATGAAGTGACAGAAATGTATAAAAGAAAACATTTTTTTTTGAGGTAGGAATAGATTCATTATTGAGTTTTCCTGCCAAATGCTGAATTAGATAGTGGAAAAATTCTGTTTATTTGGAGTTTATGAATCTACCAGCAAATTGTTGGGAAAAAATAAAGACAAGTCAGATGAGGACTTGTGTTATGGGATAAACCATAGATGACATATGAATATACTTTTTGAGAGAGAATAAAGCTTTCCCTTACTTTTCTTTCCTGGTTTTAGAGCCAGGAAACTAACTTTGGTTTTCAGAAAACATTTCTATTGTACAAAAGAATAGTAACAAAAAGGAAAACACTGCATACTGCAGTGTTGAAATCAACCTTAAGGGTCAGGAAATTGAAAATATGTTTCCATAGTAACACTAATTTAGTCAGCTACCACATGTTGTTTCTGAACCATTAGTTTACTCTTATGATGTCGAAAGAATACAATATTTACTCTGTATTGTGGCTAAGTTAATGTTACAATGCAAAACACTCTCATTATGGTAGGTTTGACATTCAGCATGTATTGGAAAGTGCAAAATTATAACTGTTTTTAAAACTGAAGACAGTAAGAAATCATGAACATACAACAACCTAGAAAAACTATAGCAGATAAAGATCAACTGGAATCTGAAAGATGCACTGCTTGCTGATTTTTTGTCTAACTTACTGTCTTCTGGATACCTTTAACAATCTAAGTTTTCAGAGAGTCATGTTCTGTGCACCCTTGATGTCCCCCATGGGTTTGTGTCTAGTCCTTTTGAAACTTACTAAGTTCATGATGACTGCTGACTAACTTTTCACCAGAAGGCTTTCCTTCTATAATTTTTTAGCAAAGACACACCCATCCTCTTCTCTGGCACACAAGTCTAGCGCTTTTTTGGGATGGGCTCTCACACTTACCCAGATCTCCTTTTGTTTTGTTCCAGATCTGCTTCTTAGTGGAATGACAAAATGGTATGTGTCATATCTTGGAAGCCATTCATTATTGTCATATCAACTTTAGCTGTTAAACAACACTGTGGTTCTGGGGTAAACCACACTTGGTCACTGTGTATGATTCTTTTTATTATGTTGCTGGATTTTTTCTAGTTTTTTTTTTTTTTTTTTTTTTTTTACTGTTTTCTCATATGCCTTCATAAAGAATATTGGTCTGCAGTTTTATTGTGATATTTATGAGTAGTAGAGTATATTTTACCCAATTTCCAGTTTATTCAAATATATGAAAGCAAATTTAATAAAATAGGACAAACATGCTTTTTGGTATTGTGAATGTTAATATAATTTGTGTAATCAACTTATTTATTTCTTTGATTATTTTAGTTTTTGCCTTTTGCTTGTCAAAGCTCTAAGGAATGTTCTTGAGTTGCCATGTGATGGTGCAGGCCTTTAATCCCAGCCCTAGGAAGGCTCTTGTTCCATCGCCGTTTTCCAGGGAATGACACAGATTACTTATGAAACCTCTGTTTTTCTGGAATTCTGTTTAAGGTTCAAAAGCTCAGTAAAGGTCTTTGCCATCTTCAGGGATCTTGCTTCTGATCTTGGTTTTAGTCCTTTTTTGATCAAGGACCTACATTCCAGGGTCTCTGACAACCTACCTTTGGGTCAGGTTCCCCCTGTTTCTGTTGTTGTTAAATCTCCGGTTTTCATGTTACATGAAAATTGTAGTAGGTCAGATGACATCAGAAAGAGGGTCACTGTATACATGTAAAGTCAAATATATAAACATTTAGGATCAAACTTAGCTTATCACCCTCATGTATAAATAAGATTTGTGTGTGGTGGGGAGGTGGGGTCTACAATTGCTGTCACTCTGTGAGAAAGATGACAGAATCTGGACTTCAGAGGAGTCAGAAAGAAGAAATCTAAGCAGAGACTGAGACTCAGAGTGAAGCTAGGGCTGCCACTGTGTTCCTGCCAAGCAGCATGGACAGTGATCTGGCCTTTCAGGTGACTGACTGGTGCAGCAAAACCAATGTCCTTGGAAAGCAGAAGAAAAGATTCACTGTTATGAGCAGATTTTTCCCACTTGCCTGGTCCCACAGCTGCGCCAGCCCCAAATAACACACAGAGACACTGTATTAGATATAAATCTATTGGCCTGTTACTAGCTTACTAGCATTTCTTATTGGCTGGCTCTGTCTTAAATATTAACCCATTTCTATCAATCTAAGTATTTCCTCGTAGTCTCATCTTACCGGAGAGAGGGCCCGAACTTCTGTTCTCTCAAGTCTCTACACATTGACTCCTCTTTACTACTTCCTTGAATCCTTCCTGGCTCCTAGCCCCGTCTATCTTGCTTTCCTATTGGCCAACAGTGCTTTATTTATTAACCAATAAGAGAAACATATTTAGAGGATGACATTTCCTATCATCTCCTCTTTTTTGTCTAAATAAAAAGAAGGGTTTTAACCTTAACATAGTAAAATATATAACAAAACAGTTATCAAATAAGAACCACAGTTAACAATATTTAGTTCATTAATATTTAGCAAGATTTAAAGAAAATATTCCATTATCTATCCTATTTTTATGAGTCTAAACTCCTATATGTAACTTATCTTTAAGCTTAACTAAGGAAAACTATATCTATCTGTCTTCAACTCCATCAAAGACCACAGATGGATAATATATAAACTCTAGAAATGACAGAGACATCTTGCCTGTCAGTCACATGAAGTTCTTCTGTAATCTTCCATCTTCAGCCCATAGGCCATAGTGTGTCTGGTAGACTTCTCAGCAAAGCAAGAAACTAAACTATCTACCTGTATTGGCAAGTTGTTAGTCACTTTTCTCTGTGTCCTATAGACTGTCTGGCAGACTCTTCCATGATTCCTGTAGCAATGTCCATCTTGTATCAGCAGTCACTTTCCTGGGGTCCTGCATGTCCATTTTATGCAGCATAAAGTCAAATAGTCCAGTAAAAAGCAGTATTTTGTTCAAATGGCTAGTCTTGCCATATTGGAGGAAAACTCCATAATGAGTTTCTTTGATGTTCATCTTCATTTCCGATACAGGTAGTGTTGCCAGGAGCAATTATGTCTCACTGTCAAGAAAAACCCTAAACCATTTTAAATGCCCTATTCTGTAGGTATTTGAAAGGTTTGAAGAATGTCTAGTCATCTCAAATACATCTTAAATACATCTTGAAAACCTAACTAACTTAACTCTAATTTTTGACTATCATAGGTAACTATCTATAAGCTATACTAAATTGCCCCGACCAGCGGGGCCTAGTTATTCGTGGGTCGAGGTGGGCTAGAACCTGAAAATAATGGAAGAGAAAGAAGGAACTAGACCAAGCAATCTTTGTCAAGGTCTAACTTTATTAGGCACAAAGAGGGGTTTTTAAAGCAAAGCAGGGAGGAAATGGGGAGGGGTAGCTGTGCTGACTCTGGGGCTCTGGTATTGTCCCAGGCCAAAAATATCAGACCATAAATGTCTGCTTATCTCAGTTCCTGGGGTCTTGGTTCATCTCAGTTCCGTTCCTGGGTTGAATGGAACAGATTGCTTTTTTTTTTTTTTTTTTTTTTTTTTTTTTTTTTTTTTAGCAGTTTTCTGTTTTACCAAGATAAGGCTCAATTAGAGTTTTAAGGTGTAAGTAATTCTGCAAGAGGATGTGACTCAAGGCTGGCTCCCAACACTAAATTATACATTACATTTTTAAATGAGCTATATAAACACAATACCTAAAATATAGGAGAAATATAGATATCACAAAATTGACCTTAAATTTGTATTAATAAATGAAAATCCATTCCAAAACAAAGTATTCATATCTATACCATAATCCTCCTTTTTACTTTTAAAGAGATTGGTTATGGTCATTAACCATTTACAACCAACCCCATATAAATGAAAACAAACATTTATAAACAATATTTGGGAATTTGGGCATCATTCTTTCCAAATTGCTTTCTGCTGGTAGGGGGCACTGTCATGCGGATCCTAAAAAGACACAGAAATCTTGGCTGTAGTGGTCTGCAAGGGTTTCTTGTCCCAGCTGTTTTGAATGTTGGATCACCTGCTTCAGGGAGTCTGGCTTGATCAAACTATATTAGTCTGGATGGAATCCACAGTTTTTTTATTTTCTGTGGAAACAAAAATAGAAATTCTTTTCCCCAGTAATCTGCCCTTAGACTTAAATTTTGAAGTCAAAGCATTTTTCAAATATATATATTGAATTAATTCAGCCGTATTTATTTTAACAATTGTAGTTATTTCCTAAGCAAAGAATTTAAAGATAATACAATAGTATACAGTATCCAGACTCTTTTTGTGCTTTCCATCTTTGCGTTGCTTTTTTTTTTAAATTACTTTATTTTTTCTACTTTTATTTTTTATTTTTTTTGAGACAGGGTTTCTCTGTGTAACTTTGGCTGCCCTGGAATTTATTCCGTACACCAGATTTACTTTGAAATCATAGAGATCGCTTGCCTCTGCCTCCTGAGTGCTGGAATTAAAAACATGTGTCACCACCCACCTACTCTCTTTCTTTTTATTATATTTCTAAACCATTTTATCCTGTTTGTTTTTCTCTCCCAAGCTTCTGTATATTTTAAAACACATTGTTGCTTCTAGGTTATTGCTATTACAAATAATGCTACTACGAACATAGTTGATGTCTTTGTAGTATTGATGTAGATCATTTGAGTATATGCCTAAGAGTGGGATTGCTGGGTCCTGTGGTAGACTGATTCCCATTTTCCTGAGGAACAGCCATACTGATCTCCAAAATGGCTGTACACATCTGCACTCCCACCAGCAGTGGAGGAGTGTTCCCCTTTCTCCACATTCTCTCCAGCATAAGTTGTCAATGGTGTTTCTAATTTTAGCCATTGTGGCAAAAGTAAGATGGTATCTCAGAGTTAGTTTGATTTGCATTTCCCTGATAGCTAAGGATGTTGAGCACCTTTTTAAGTGGCTTTCAGCCTTTTTAAATTCCTCTATTGAGAATTCTCGATTCAGTTCTGTACCCAATTTTTAAAACATGGTTATGTGGTGTTTTTTTATTTATTTTTATTTTTTTATTTAATTTTATGTAACAAAGTCCAATTAAATAAAAACAAACATTTATACACAATATTTGGGAATTTGGGCGTCATTCTTTCCAAACTACTTCCTGCTGGTAAGGGGCGCTGTCTTGGGGGATTCGAAGAAGATTCAGATATCCTAGCTGTAATCTGTAGGGCTGTTTGTCCAGCTGTTTGGAATGTAGGATCAGCTTGTACTCTGTTTCAGGCGGTCTGGCATGATAAAACCACATTAGTCTGGAAGGAATCCACATCTTTTCATTTTCTGTGGAAAGAAAAATAAATTCCTTTTCCCCAGTAACTTGTTCTTCAACTTAAATTTTGGAGTCAAAGAGTTTTGTTTTTTTTTTTTTTTAATTTATTATTTTACATGTCGATCCCAGTTCCCTCTCCCTCCCTCCTTCCCTCCCCTCTACCTCTCCCTCCCTCCTTCCCTCCCTTTTGCACTCTCTGCCCTCTCACATGCACTCTAAACACCCTCCCCTCCCAACCCCCCACCACAATACCATAGGTAGGGGAATGCCATCCAGTTGGGGTCATGTAGATGTGACAGGTCCTGTGAAGTAGGGACTAGGGCTTCTCTCCTGTCTCTAGAATAAGGCAGTTATCCCTCCATGAGGGATATGTTCGCAAAGTCCTTTTGTGCACCAGGGATACATCCTGGCTCCACTGTCTGAGGTCTCTTAGACTGTTCAGACCTTCTGGCTGAGACCCATATTCAGGGGGGCCTGAGTCAGTCCCATTCTGGCTTCCCAGCTATCAGTCTAGTGGCCCTTAGCTCCTCCTTGTTCAGGTAAGCTGTCTCTATGTACTTCTACCGCATGGTCTTGTCCTCTCCATCTGCTTCTGGGTTCTAGTTCTACTCAGTGTTTATGTATGGGTGTTTGCTCCTGTTTTCAACAGGCATTAGTTGAGGACTCCATGGAGAAGTTAGTTGTTGATCTCACTCTCCGGGAAGGGCATTTATGATAGCCTTTCCACGGGAGCTGAGGTTGTTAGTTGGGAGCAGTCTTGTAGTTCCCTCGACCTTTCTTTGTGTTCAACTTTATCTTCAAACCAATATTGGCTCCCTCTTTTATGTTCTCTCTCTCTGTCTCTGTCTCTGTCTCTGTCTCTCTCTCTTTCCTATTTTCCATTCCTAACCAGGCTCAATCCTCCTGGTCGCACATGCCTTCCTCTCCTCCCCCTCATTTTCTCCTACTTCTCTCTCCATTAGCTGTCCTCCCCCACTTTACCCGAGGTCTGGGGGACTTGTCCCTTCCCAGTTCTGTGAGGGACTTCATATGAATCTCTTAGAATACAAAACTTGTATCCTAGTTCCTCTGGTGATGTGAATTATAGGCTGGTGATCATTTGATCTAGTTCTAAAATCCATATATGAGTGAGTACATACTGTGTTTCTCTTTTTGTGACTGGGTTACCTCATTCAGGATGGTTTCTTCAAGTGCCATCCACTTGCCTGCAAATTTCAAGATACCATTATTTTTATCTGCAGAGTAGTATTCCATTGTGTAGATGTGCCACATCTACATTATCCATTCTTCAATTGAGGGGCATCTAGGTTGCTTCCAGATTCTTGCTATTACAAATAGTGCTGCTATGAACATAGTTGAACAGATGTCTTTGTTGCATTGATGTGAATCCTTTGGGTATATGCCTAAGAGGGGGATTGCCGGGTTCTGTGGTAAACTAATTCCCATTTTCCCGAGGAACCGCCATACTGATCTCCAAAATGGCTGTATGAGTTTGCACTCCCACCAGCAGTGGAGGAGTGTTCCACTTTCTCCACATCCTCTCCAACATAAGTCATCACTGGTGTTTCTAATTTTAGCCATTCTGGCAGGGGTAAGATGGTATCTCAAAGTTGTTTTGATTTGCATTTCCCTGATATCTAAGGATGTGGAGCATTTTCTTAAGTGTCTTTCAGCCTTTTTGATTTCCTCCATTGAGAATTCTTTCTTCAGTTCTGTACCCCTTTTTTTAATAGGGTTATTTGGTGTTTTGTTAACTAGTTTCTTGAGTTCTTTGTATATTTTGGAGATCAGCCCTTTGTCGGATATAGGATTAGTGAAAATCTTTTCCCAGTCAGTGGGCTGCCGTTTGGTCTTGTCAACTGTGTCCTTTGCCTTACAGAAGCTTCTAAGTTTGAAGAGGTCCCATTTATTAATTGTTTCTTTCAGTGTCTGTGCCCCTGGAGTTATGTTCAAGAAGCAGTCACCTATACCAATTTGTTCAAGGGTACCTCCTACTTTCTCTTCTAAGAGGTTCAATGTGGCTGGATTGATGTTGAGGTTTTGATCCATTTGGACTTGAGTTTTGTGTATGGCGACAGACATGGGTCTATCTGCAGTCTTCTACACACCCTCATCCAATTGTGCCAGCACCATTTGTTGAAGATGCTGTCTTTGCCCCATTGTATAATTTTAGCTGTTTTGTCGAAAATCAGGTGTTCATAGGTGCGTGGATTAATATCAGGATTTTCAATTCGATTCCATTGGTCTACCTGTCTATTTTTATGCCAATACCAGGCTGTTTTCAGAACTATAGCTCTGTAGTAGAGCTTAAAGTCAGGAATGGTGATGCCTCCTGAAGTTCTTTTATTGTATAGGGTTGTTTTGGCTATCCTGGGTCTTTTGTTTTTCCATATAAAGTTGATTATTATCCTTTCAAGGTCGATGAAGAATTGTGGTGGGATTTTAATGGGGATTGCATTGAATCTGTAGATTGCTTTTGGTAAGATTGCCATTTTTACTATGTTTATCCTACCTATCCAAGAGCATGGGGGGTCTTTCCATTTTCTGGTATCTTCTTTAATTTCTTTCTTTAGAGTCACAAAGTTCTTATTATATAGATCTTTTACTTGTTTGGTAAGCGTTACACCAAGATACTTTATGTTGCTTGTGGCTATTGTAAAGGGTGAGGTTTCTCTGATTTCTTTCTCTGCCTCTTTGTCTTCTGAAAAAAATAGGGCTACTGATTTTTTTTTGAGTTTATCTTGTATCCTGCTAGTTTGCTGAAGGTGTTTATCAGCTGTAGGAGTTCCCTGGTAGAGTTTATTGGGTCGCTTATGTAAACTATCATATCATCTGCAAATAGAGACAGTTTGACTTCTTCCTTTCCAATTTGGATGCCCTTGATCTCCTTTGTTGTCTTATAGCATTAGGTAGAACTTCAAGTACGATATTGAAGAGATATGGAGAGAGAGGACAGCCTTGTCTTGTTCCTGATTTTAGAGGAAATGGCTTAAGTTTCTCTCCATTCAGTTTGATGTTGGCAGTTGGTTTGCTGTATATTGCTCTTATTATGTTTAGGTATGTTCCTGTTATCCCTGACCTCTCTAATACCTTTATCATGAAAGGGTGTTGAATTTTATCGAATGCTTTTTCCGCATCTAGGGAGATAATCATATGGTTTTTCTTTTTCTGTTTGTTTATATGGTGGATCACGTTGATAGATTTTCGTATGTTAAACCATCCCTGCAATCCAGGTATGAAGCCTACTTGATCATGGTGGATGATTTCTCTGATGTATTCTTGAATTCGGTTTGCCATTATTTTATTGAGTATTTTTGCATCGATGTTCAACAGGGATATTGGTCTGTAGTTTTCTTTCTTAGTTGTGTCTTTGTGAGGTTTGGGTACCAAAGTTATTGTGGCCTCATAAAAAGAGTTTGGCAATAAACCTTCTGTTTCTAGCTTGTGGAACAGTTTGAGGAGTAGTGGTATTAGTTCTTCCTTGAATGTCTGGTAGAATTCTGCACTGAATCATCTGGCCCTGGACTTTTTTTCGTTGGAAGGCTTTCAATCACTGCTTCTATTTCATTGCAGGTTATAGGTCTATTTAAGTTGTTTGTCTGTTCTTTATTTAATTTTGGTAAGTGATAGTTATCCAGAAACTTGTCCATTTCCTATGAATTTTCAATTTTTGTGGAATACAGATTTTCAAAGTATGACCTGAAAATTGACTGGATTTCCTCTGTGTCTGTTGTTATGTTCCCCATTTCGTTTCTGATTTTGTTAATTTGCATGTTCTGTCTCTGCTTTTTCGTAAATTTGGATAAACGTTTGTCTATCTTGTTGATTTTCTCAAAAAACCAACTCTTTGTTGCATTGATTTTTTTTGTATTGTTTTCCTGGTTTCTATTTTGTTGATTTCAGCCCTCAAGTTGATTATTTCCTGGCGTCTGCTCCTGCGGGGTGAATTCGCTTCTCTCTGTTCTAAGGTTTTCAGTTGGGCTGTTAATTCTTTTATGTGACTATCCTCTGTTTTCTTCATATGGGCACTTAGTGCAATGAACTTCCCTCGTAGCACTGCTTTCAAGGTGTCCCATAAGTTCGGGTATGTTGTATCCTCATTCTCGTTGAATATTAGAAAGTCTTTAATTTCTTTCTTTATTTCTTCTTTGACCCAGGAGTGGTGCAATTGCACATTGTTAAGTTTCCATGAGTTTGTAGGTTTTCTGCTATTTGTGTTGTTGTTGAATTCCAATTTTAAAGCATGGTGGTCCGATAAGATGCAGGGGACTATTCCTATTCTCTTGTATCTGTTGAGGTTTGTTATGTCTCCTAGTATATGGTCGATTTTAGAGAAGGTTCCATGTGCAGCAGAGAAGAATGTATATTCTTTTGTCTTTGGATGGAATGTTCTATAGATGTCTGTTAACCCCAGTTGAGACATAACTTCTGTTAATTCTTTTGTTTCTTTGTTGAGTTTCTGATTTGTGGTCCTGTCTAGTGTTGAGAGTGGTGTATTGAAGTCTCCCACTATAAGTGTGTGAGGTTTTATATGAGCTTTGTGTTTTAGTAGTGTTTCTTTTACGAATGTGGGTGACTTTGTATTAGGGGCATAGATGTTCAGAATTGAGACTTTGTGTTGATGGATTTCTCCTGAGATGAATATGAAATGACCATCTTCATCTCTTTTGACTAGTTTTGGTTTGAAGTCTAACTTCTTAGATATTAGGATAGCTACGCCTGCTTGTTTCTTATTTCCATTTGATTGGAAAATCTTTTCCCAACCCTTTACCCTGAAGTAATGTCTATCTTTGGAGCTAAGATGTGTTTCTTGTATGCAGCAGAAGGATGGGTTCTGTCTTCGTATCCATTCTGTTAGCCTGTGTCTTTTTATAGGTGAGTTAAGACCATTAATGTTGAGGGTGAGTAAGGTCCATTGATTGTTGATGCTTGTTTGATTTATTTTTGTTGTTGGCAGTGGTATTGTGAATATATTTGTTCTGATTCACCCTAGGTTTCTGGTGTAGTTGGATTATCTGTTGCCTACATTTTTGTGGGCGTAGTTACCTTCCTTGGGTTGGAATTTTCCTTCCAATACTTTCTGTAGGGCTGGATTTGTAGATACGTATTGGGACAATCTGGTTTTGTCATTAAATATCTCGTTCTCTCCATCTATAGTGATTGAGAATTTGGCTGGATATAGTAGCCTGGCTGGCATCTGTGTTCTCTTAATACTTTTAGAACATCTATCCACGACCTTCTGGCCTTGAGGGTTTCCATGGAGAAGTGAGGTGTAATTTTGATTTGTCTGCCTTTATATGTTACCTGTCCTTTTTCCTTCGCTGTTCTTAATATTCTTTCTTTATTCTGTATGCTTGGTGTTTTGATTATTATATGTCGAGGGGTCTTTTTTCTTTGGTCCAGCCTATTTGGGGTTCGGTATGCTTCTTGTACTTTCATGGGCATGTCCTTCTTCAGATTTGGAAAGTTTTCCTCGATGATTTTGTTGAATATGTTTTCAGCACCTTTGAGCTGGGCTTCCTCACCTTCCTCTATGCCTATTATTCTTAGGTTTGGCCTTTTCATGGTGTCCCACATTTCCTGGATGTTTTGTGTTAAGGATTTGTTGGATTTATGGTTTTCTTTGGTCGATGTATCTATTTCTTCTAGTTTATCTTCTTCGCCTGACATTCTCTCTTCCATCTCTTGACTTCTATTGGTTATGCTTGTGTCCGTGGTTTCCGATTTTTTGCCCAGCTTTTCAATTTCCAGCTTTCCTTCCATTTGTGTTGCCTTTATTTTCCCAATTTCGGTTTTCAATTCTTGAACCGTTTCCTTCACCTGGTTAATTGTTTTTTCTTGGCTCTCTGTACTTTCCTTAAGGAATTTGTTCATTTCTTCCACTTTTTTGTTTGTTTTTTCCTCCATTTATTTAAGGGATTTTCTCATATCTTCTTTGAGGGCCTCTATCATTTTTATGATGGTGATTTTTAAGTCGTGCCCTTCTGCTTCCTCTGCTTTGTTGTTGTGTTCCATTCTAGTTGGTGTAGATTCCCTAGATTCTGCTGGTGTCATGTTTTTCTTTCTGTTGTTAGGTGTTCTCTTGTATTGCCTTCTTCCCATAGTTTCTTCCAGTAGGTGTTGGTGTTGTCTCTTCCCTCTCTCTATAGTCCTTCCCCGATGGGCTTATGTGGATCAAAGATTCAATATCTGTAGCTCTGTGTGGTCCAAGCTCTCTAGGAGGTTTCTCTGCAGACAGGGATCCAGGGATGGGGTCAAGGATGAGGATCCAGAAGAAGATGCCAGCAGGTACTCACAGTGGTCCTCTGGCCAATAGCTCTGGCTAATAGCTCTGGCCAATGACCGGCAGAAGAGGACGAGGGCTGAGCTTGAACTTGAGAAGGTTTTGCAGGGTAGTGGGATCTCACTGGAAATTGGCGCTCTCCAGCTGAGACCTCGTTCTTTGGCAGGGGCCCGGATTTGGGGGTCAAGGATCTTGCCTGCAGGAACTCTTAGTGGACCCGCAGAGATAGGCAGATCATTGGGAGGGGCCCGGGATTCCAGCAGAAGACTGGAGTCGGGGTCAGAGACCAAGCTGGTGGAAATTACAGGTGGTCCCGCGTGGATAGTCAGGTCTCCTTTGTTCGGAGTTGCTCCGAGAGGTCTCCGAAGTAGGGTGGACTGTTGGCTCCACCCTCTGTCCCAGTGCTCAACCAGTGTGGCAGGACCATAGGTGGGGTAGGGCACAGGGTAGGGGGGGTAGGCTGGAGGTTGGGATGGGTGGGGTGTATCAGAGCTCCAAGGGTGCTCTCAGTGGGGACTGGAGACAGGAGCAGCAGGATCAGGGGCCAATCCAGGGAGTTCAGGTGGGGGAGGGGGGAAAGAGGTTGAAGGGGACAGGCAGCCCCAATTGGGCCCAGACTTACCTCTGGCCAATAGCCGGCAGAAGAGGACGAGGGCAGGGCTGGAACTTGAGAAGGTTTTGCAGGGTAGTGGGATCTCACTGGAAACTCGCGCTCTCCAGCTGAGACCTCGTTCTTTGGCCGGTTATTTGGTGTTTTATTGACTAATTTCTTGAATTCTTTGTATGTTTTGGAGATCATCCCATTGTCAGATGTAGGATTGGTGAAGATCTTTTCCCAGACTTTGTGGGTTGCTGTTTGGTCTTGTCACCTGTGTCCTTTGCCTTAGAGAAGCTTCTCAGTTTGAGGAGGTCCCATTTATTAACTGTCAATCTCAGTGTCTGTGCTCCTGGAGTTATGTTCAGGAAGCGGTCCCCTATACCATTTCGTTCAAGGGTACCTCACACTTTCTATTCTAAGAGGTTCAGTGTGGCTGGATTTCTGTTGAGGTCTTTGATCCATTTTTACTTCAGTTTTGTGCATGGAGATAGACATGGGTCTATCTGCAGTCTTCTACACACCATCATGCAATTGTGCCAGTACCATTTGTTGAAGATGCTTTCTTCCTCCCATTAAATACCTTTAGCTGTTTTGTCAAAAGTCAGGTGTTCATAGGTGTGTGGGTTAATATCAGGATTTTCAGATGGATTCCATGATCTACCTGCCTATTTTTGTGCCAATACCAGGCTGTTTTCCGGACTATAGCTCTATAGTAGAGCTTAAAGTTGGGATGGTGATGTGTCTTGAAGTTCCTTTATTGTACAGGGTTGTTTTGGCTATCCTGGGTGTTTTGTTTTTCCATATTAAGTTGATTATTATCCTTTCAAGGTCAGTGAAGAATTGTGGTGGGATTTTAATGGGGATTGCATTGAATCTGTAGATTGCTTTTGGCAAGTTTTCCATTTTTACTATGTTTATCCTACCTATCCAAGAGCATGGGAAATCTTTCCATTTGTGGTAAATTCTTTATTTCTTTAAGGACACAAAGTTCTTGCTATATAGGTCTTTCACTTGTTTAGTAAGTGTTACCCCAGAATATTTCATGTTGTTTGTGGCTATTGTAAAGGTTGATGTTTCTCTGAATTCTTTCTCAGCCCCTTTGTCATCTGTATATGGTAGGGCTACTCATTTTTTTTGAGTTTATCTTGTATCCTGCTAGTTTGCTGAAGGTGTTTATCAGCTGTAGGAGTTCCCTGGTAGAGTTTATTGGGTCGCTTATGTAAACTATCATATCATCTGCAAATAGTGAAAGTTTGACTTCTGTCTTTCCAATTTTTACCTCCTTGATCTCCTTTTGTTGTCTTATTGCTTTAGCTAGAACTTCAAGTACAATATTGAAGAGATATGGAGAGGTACGGCAGCCTAGTCTTGTTCCTGATTTTAGAGGAATTGCCTTAAGCTTTTCTCCATTCAGTTTGATGTTGGCTGTTGGTTTACTGTATATTGCTTTTTATTAAGTTTAGGTATGTTCCTGTTATGCCTGATCTCTCCATGACCTTTATCCTGAAAGGGTGTTGAATTTTGTCAAAGCCTTTTTCAGTATCTAGTGAGATGATCATGTGATTTTTCTTTTTTAGTTTGTTTATATGGTGGGTCACATTGATAGATTTTGATATGTTGAGCCATCCCTGAAACCCAAGGATGAAGCCTATTTGGTCATTTTGGGTGATTTCTCTGATGTGTTTTTTGATTTGATTTGCCTGCATTTTGTTGAGTATTTTTGCATTAATGTTCATGAGGGATATTGGTCTGTAGTTCTCTTTCTTACTTGTGTCTTTGTGAGGCTTGGGTATCAAGGTGATTGTGACCTCGAAAAAAGAGATTGCTAATGAACCTTCTGCTTCTAGTGTGTGGGATAATTTGAGGGTTATTCGTATTAGCTTTTCCTTGAGTTTCTGGTAGAATTCTGCATTGATGCCATCTGGCCCTGGTTTTTTTTTTTTTTTTTTTTTTTTTGGTTGGAAGGCTTTGGATAACAGCTTTTATTTCATTAGGGGTTATAGGTTTTTTTGTTATAGGTTTTTTGTTAGTTTGGATAAAAGTTTGTCTATCTTGTTGATTTTCTTGAAAAACCCACACTTTGTTGCATTGTATTTTTTTTGTATTGTTTTTCTGGTTAGTACTTTATTGATTTCAGCCCTCAAATTGATTATTTCCTGGTGTCTACTCTGGGTTGAGTTTGCTTCTTTTTGTTCTAAGGCTTTTAGTTGTGCTGTTAATTCTCTAATGTGACTATCCTCTGTTTTCTTCGTGTAGGCAGTAAGTGCAATGAATTTCTCTCGTAGCACTGCTTTCAAGGTGTCCCATAATTTCGTATATGTTGTGTCCTCATTCCTTTTGTCTTTTGTTTCTTTCTTTATTTCTTCTTTGAGCCAGGTATGGTGCAATTGTGCAGTGCTCAGTTTCTGTGAATTTGTAGGTTTTTGCCATCTGTGTTGTTGTTAAATTCCAACTTTAAAGCATGGTGATCTGATAAGACACAGGGGACTCTTCATTTTTTTGTATCTGTTGAGGTTAGTATGTGATGGATTTTAGAGAAGGTTTCATGTGGAGCTGAGAAGAAGTTATTATTTTTATGTCTGGATGTAATGTTCTATGGATGTCTGTTAAACTCAATTGAGACATAACTTCTGTTAGTATTTTTGTTTCTTTGTTAACTTCCTGTCTGGTCTTCTTGTCTAGTGGTGAGAGGTGGGTGTTGAAATCTCCCACTGTAAGTGTGTGAGGTTTTATGTGAGCTTTGAGTTTTAGTAGCATTTCTTTTACGAATGTGGATGCCTTTGTATTTGGGGCATAGATGTTCAGAATTAAGACTTTGTTCTGATGGATTTCTCCTGTGATGAATACAAAATGGCTGTTTTCATCTCTTTTGATTGATTTTGGTTTGAAGTCTAACTTGTTAGATATTATGATAACTACCCCTGTTTGCTTCTTGGGTCCATTTGATTGGAAGATCTTTTCCCAGCTCTTTACCCTGAGGGAATTTCTGCCTTTGAAGCTTAGATGTGTTTCCTGTATGCAGCAGAAGGATAGATTCTGTCTCTGTATCCATTCTTTTAGCCTGTGTCTTTTTTTTTTCTTCAGTGCCCACGTGGAGTTTATTGAGAGAGGGGAGAGAGAGGTAGCTGTTGGCCAACTGGATGCAAGAGAGAGAGAGAGAGAGAGAGAGAGAGAGAGAGAGAGAGAAGAGAGAGACCAGAGAGAGTGGCACGCTTGGCGCGCTTGCTTTAAAAGGGGACTTGGGCATGTGTAACTGAGTCCTCTGGCAGCCAGGTAAAGCTTGAGCCACCAGGTAAGGGAATGACATGGCCATGAGGGTTCTGCCCATCGTTGGGGGCAGGGGTCAGCTGGCTGCTAGTTCCTAACATTCCCACCTCTTATTGTTATTAAAAAGGTGGGGGTTGGGCATGGCAGGTTAGGGAATAAGGACATTGAGTCCTACTGACTTGGGGACATAGATGATCTTTGGGGGATCCGAGAAAGCTGGGGTGCTGACAAGTCCTGGTAGCTGATTGTTTCATAGCAGTATGGAGCTCTGGCATCTCTTTGAGACCTAATTTAAGCCTGTGTGGGGTGGTATTCCCAGCGAACATGGGGATGGAGGTGGACCACTGGTATGGGAAACAGGATCCTCAGTATCTCTGGCTGGCCGCTTGCCAGCAGACGGTCACCAGTGACCCTCAAGGAGAGCCTGCCTGGGTTTCAGCACTAATGTTGTTCTTTTGCTGCAGCTAATGCCTATAAAACACAAACACGAAACTCAGCGCCCACGTGGAGTTTATTGAGAGAGCAGAGAGAGAGGTAGCTGGTGGCCAACTGAAAGCAGGAAAGAGAGAGAGCAAGAAGGAGGGGCAGAGAGAGAGCAAGATAGAGACCAGAGAGACTAGCCTGTGTCTTTTTATAGGTGAATTAAGAGGGAGAGTAAGGACCATTGATTGTTAGTGCTTGTTTGTTTTAGATTTGTTGTTAGCGGTAATATTGTGAATATATTTGCTCTGCCTTATCCTTTGTGTCTGGTGAAATGGAATTATCTATTGCCTATGTCATGTCTTTGTGAGTGTAGCTTAAAAAAGCTTTTGTTAAATTGTAAGTGGAAGTTCTTAATGCTACGTTGCGGTGCCATATTGTTGCGAGTAAGGTTTTTTCCCAGCCTCTGGTCTGGACCCACCGAGGTGCCTGCCCCAAATAATACACAGAGACAGTATATTTGATATAATTCTGTTGGACAGGTACTAATTTCTTACCTGTTAGCGCTGTCTTAATTATTAACTCATTTCTATTAATGTAAGTACTTCCACGTGGCTTTATCTTACTGGAGAGAGAGAGGCCACTGGCGTTCTGCTCTCTCCATCTTCCAACTTGACTCCTCCTTACTACTTCCTCAAATCCTCCTTGTCTCCTAGTCCTGCCTATCTTGCTTTGCTATTGGCCAACAATGCTTTATTCATTAACCAGTATGAGAAACACATTTATAGAATGACATCTCCCATCAAGTTTTGCTGGGTATAGGAGTTGGGCTGGCATCCGTGGACTCTTAGTACTTGTAGAACATCTACCCAGGACCTTGTGGCCTTGAGAGTTTCCATGGAGAAGTCAGGTGTTATTTTTTATAGGTATGACTTTATATGTTATCTGGCCTTTTTCCTTTGCTGCTCTCAATATTCATTCTTTATTCTGTATGTTAGGTGTTTTGATTATTATGTATTGAGTGGCCTTTTTTTTCATTGGCCTAGTCTATTTGGTGTTCAGTATGCTTCTTGTACTTTCATGGGCATGTCCTTCTTCAGATTGGCAAAGTTTTCTTCAATGATTTTGTTGAAAATGTTTTCTGCACCTTTGAGCTGGGCTTCTTTGCCTTCTTCTTGTGTATTATTCTTAGGTTTGGCCTTTTCACAGTGTCCCACATTTCCTGGATGGTTTGTGTTTTAGATTTATTGGATTTAAGGTTTTCTTTGGTTGATGAATCTATTTCCTCTAGTTTATCTTCAGCATCTGAGCTTGTCTCTCCCATCTCTTCTATTCTGTTGGTTATGCTTGCATGTGTAGTTCCTGATCATTTCTCCAGCTTTTGTATTTCTAGTATTTCCTCAGTTTGTGTTTTCTTTATTGTCTCTATTTCAGTTTTCAAGTCTTGATCTGTTTGAGTTCTTCCCTTCAACTGTTTGTTTGTTTGTTTGTTTGTTTATTTATTTATTTATTTTTCTTGGCTTTCCTTACTTTCTTTAAGAGACTTGTTTCTACCTTTGTTTTCTTGGTCTTTTTCTCTATTTCTTCCATTTTTTTGTTTGTTTTTTCTTCCATTTCTTTAAGGGATTTTCTTATATTATCTTTGAAGGTCTCTATCATTTTTATGAAGTTATTTTTTAAATCGTTTTCTTCTGCTTCATCTACTTTGGTGTATTTAGGTCTAGTCGGTGTGGAGTCCCTAGATTCTGGTGGTGTCATTCTTTTGTTTGGTGTCTTTCTATTGTTAGGTATTTTCTTGTATTGATATCTTCCCACCACTTTTATCCAGTGGGTGGAATCTCTCACTCTCTCTATGCTACTCTCCTGGTGGGCATTGGTGGGTCAGGAGTTTGATGTCTGTAGCTCTGGGTGGTTCAAGCTCTCTCAGGAAGAGGGCTGGCAATGGGGTTCAAACAGGCAGGCTGGGACTCAGGGTGGTGTTATGTGGGTAGGCGGGTCTCTGGAAGAGGCCTGGTGCTCCAGCAGAGGGGTCAAAGATCAGGCAGGTGGGGACTCAGGGTCGCTTAGGCTTATTTTTAACTAGCTGTTATAACTTAAATTAATTCATTTCTATTAATCTGTTCTGCCACATGGTGCATGGTTGTCACCTCTCCCCCTGTACATCCTGCTTGTGCTGAGTCTGTGTCTCCACCCTTTTTCTTCCCAGAGTTGCATCTGTTCTGAGAAGTCCTGCCTAACTCTTCCTGTCTAGCTATTTATTAAACTTGTCAGAACGTGCCTTGGCAAAGACACATTTTTGACAGTGTAAACAAATATTCTGCAACAAATGCCATGTCTTCTTGATCTTTAGAATTTCTTCTGAGTTATAGGTAACATGGGACTTTTCTCCTGTAACTTTCAATATTCTTTCTTTGTTATTTCCTTTTTCAGTTTAACTATAATATGACACAGACAGGTTCTTTTCTTGCCATTTTTTGTTTAGGGTTATACATGACTCCTGGTCTGGATGCCACATGTTTCCAAAGTATTTCATTGATTATATTTTCTTTGCTTTCAGACTGCATCTCAGCTTATTATCTAAATCTATTATTTTTAAATTTGGACTCCAATGATGTCTCAGAAGTCTTAAAAGTTTTGATCATATTACAGTTTTTAAAAAAGAATATTTATTTATTGAATTCTTATTTCACAACTTTGTTTTCCTTGATTTAGTTATCTGTGTTCTATTTTCATTGATGTTGCCAATCAATTTTAAGAGTATACTTTTAGATTCTTCAGTGTTTTGTCTACTTCAGTGTCTTTGTTACTAAAGAGTTATGGACTTTGAAGAAGCCATGTTGCCTTATTTTTTCTTTTTTCTTTTTGTTTTTGTTTCTGTGGTGAGAGCTGAACATCCATTGGAATGGGCAATTCTTCCACTTTTATGTGAGGATATTGTCAGTGAGCAACTTTCTCTGGAGGAGAAAACGCACCATTGTAAGTACAACCCACATACAGATGAGAGATAGGGGCACAGTAAAAACTCTTTAAAACCAGTAAGTTTGTCATTCTTAACTGTAGAAAGGGCAAAATTAAGAGGATAAATACTTGTCAATGTGAAGGAAAAAACAAAGGACTGAAATAAAAAGGGGGCATGGAAAGGGAAAAAGAAAGTTATAAAAAAGAAAAGAAAAGAAGAAGTTAAGCGAGGAAAGTAAAAGAAAACAATACATGTAGGGATGAAAGACTTGTGGAGGGCTCGAACCCTCCCTCATGCCCCGGCTCAGGAAAGGCGGCCCCCCAAATCACTCACAAGAAGCAGTCTTGATGCAAAAGCATGAGGTCTTTTATATTCCAGTGCACTGGGGTCCGCAGCCATACTCCAAGTGGGGTAGAGGACTGGGAACCCTGGGTACAGGATTCAGGCAGCTTTTATAGGGTTACAACAAAGCCCGCACATTACAAACCAATCATCTCATAGCATCCAGTGTGGACCAATTAATTTGATCTAAGCCCGTGCTTTGCCCAGGAAGTCTGCTTTCGCTAGGCCTCCTGGGTAGTGTGGCACAGCTCATTTCCTGTTCACATTCACTCACAGGTGCTGTCAGTAGCCCGCCCTGTCGTAAACAGTCAAGAATGACCTTTTGCCTACTCACTGCTAGGGGGCAGAGTCTAGGGAAAATTAGGCTAAATTTTTCCATCCTTACAGGGGCAGGGAGGGGGAGAAATGAGCAAGAGATAAATTCCAGTTAGAGAGTCAAGAAAATACAGAAGTACACATCTGGGAGTGTTTTTTTTTTAAGTTCTCTAACAACAGCATCTTCCAAATCCTAGGGAACAGAAGTGGATAGTAGCTGGAATCTATTGTAGTTTGCTGGTCTCCCTACACTGGTTAATGATGGATTCAAACTGAGGGCCAGGCTATTGGGGACATGTTGTTAGCGTCAGGCTTGCACCTGCTTTAGAAGTTTCCTTTCTTTGCTTTTGGAGTTGCTGTGAGCTTCATGGCCTGTAGGTGGGCTGGGTTCCACCTGCTCCAGAGGACCACTCTTTTCCAGTCTGTGTCCCCCTGGGGCAACAAATGTTTGTGCTTGCTGTTTTGGAGAGTGAAGAGAGAGATTCTCATGGCTGTCCCTTTTATTTGTCTACAATTCAGACACTGTAGCAAGTGCAACAAAATCTCTAAACCATGAATTTTCTGTGGTTTCCCTTTCTCAGAGTAGCTCAGTCTCAACCAATAGGTCTTCTCTCAAGATGGTACCTGTATGGACTTTGAAACATGAGGAGTGGTGATGGATTTCCTTTTTAGCACTAGGTAACTTTGGGTTTCTCCTGGGGCCAAGGCTCTAGTCTCTAGGGCCTTCTCTCCTGCTGTGCTGGCTTTGTGCACTCTTCTCTCTAGGAGCCAGGTTGTTGTTTTAGGCTATTCCCCTTCATTGTCTTCTGCAGCTCCCTTCTTTTGGCTTTCATGTTGCTTTCTCTTATTTTCCAAGACTCTTCTTTTTTCTCTCCTCAGAATTTACTTTCTCCAGTTGTTCAAATTCTTCTCATTTCTTACATGTAGGAAATTCCTACTTTGAGTTGTATTCTTTCTTTTTGTCTCAAGGTAAGAAGCAATGTTTGTACTTTTTGTTTATTGGTTTTCAAGACAGGGTTTTTCTGTATTGCTTTAGATCTTGTTCAGGAACTAGCTCTGTGGACCAGTCTGGCCTCAAACTCACAGAGATTCACTTGCCTTTGACTCCTGAGTGTCGGGATTAAAGGCATGTGCCACCAATGCCCGCTATGTTTCTACATTTTAACATTTACAGCTCTCGTAAGAGCAGAGAATCATAGTCACACATGATTTTCACATTTCAGGGAGATTCAAGAAAGAAGAACCACAAATATGCACTTGATCAGTTTGTGGGAAGAAGTAATATTTGGTCAGAGTTATGGACACAGAATCCCAATAATGCATAATGGTTAAAGTTGGAAAGATGTTCATTTCTTACTTGTTTATGATTCCAAATGTGTTTTTCTGGTACACATATGAGAGAGCCTCATACAAGTGTAATTCAGGCTGTTCCTTCTGACACACATGTCTGCATCACAGACAGGAAAGAGAGCATGGAGGTCACAATACAGTGGTTTTGTGGGCTACATGTGGGATAGCATACAGCTTCCTATTCAAATCCTTCAGAGTATGTTATTGTGAGGGAGCCTATACAATACATACCCTTATATATGGGGCAAAAGGGAAACTAGTTTGACAGACAGCTGGCCAGTTCTATGGAAGTATTTGTGTAAAATCAACATGCTCATACAACATGACTCCATTATAATACTGATTTGAAAAGGAGGAAGGATGGTGACAAATTTTGACATGTTCTACTTGTTTCTAGTCACTATATTTTCTTTCACTTTATCCATTTCCTTGAATTTCATGCAAATATTTATTTTCAAATGTTTTATTAGCATATATTAGTAATACACAAGAATGGATTTAATTATGACATGTTCATACATTTGATATAACAAATTTCAATTCTATTCACCCCATTACCCTCTTTTATCCCCTTCCCACTTTTGTCAATCCCATTCCCTTCCCACTTAGTCTCCTGTCCTTGTCAAGGTGATTACTGCAGTGATGAAACACCATAGTCAAAGACCAAAGAAACCCAGGGAGGAAGGGTTTATTTAGCCTATGTTCCACATCACTGTTCATCATTGGAAGAAGTCAGGGCAAGAACTCAAGCAGGGCAGGAACCTGGAGGCAGAAGCTGATTCAGAGGCCATGGAGGGGAACTGCTTACTGGTTTATTCCTCATGGCTTAGCCTGCTTTCTTATAGAACCCAGGACCACCAGGCCAGGCTTGGCCCTGCCCAAAATTAAATCTCTAATGAAGATCATGCTCTATAGGGTTGCCTGCAGCCTGACCTTATGGAGGATTTTCTCAACTGAGACTCTTCCCTCTAAGAGAGTGTCACTTGTGTAGCACCTTCTCCCTACACCTTCACATCTTCTACAACCAGGATCATGCAAGTATTTCTAAAGTTAAGTTTTTCTCATAAAATAAAAATAGTTTGTCAAGTTTCTTTTGAAATCATGTTTAATTATTTTGTTTTATAGCTAAGAAAAATAAGTTGTAGGGAAGTTAGACCACTTGCTTATGGTCACACAATTAATTGACAATAGATAAAAGACTAGAGGTTTTACAATTATCCCCTTTGTCTTAATTTTTGATAATACCAATGATATCTGTCAAGACCTTTATCATCTGCCTTATTTTTTGTCCATATGTAGAACTATATTGTTGAATTAGTTTTATTAAAAGTTTTGTATGAGTGTTTAAGAGATTTTAAAGACCACAGAGGCTCTCTTGTGCCTTTAGGGGGCACAAGTTAGCTAATCTAAGGTTTGTAGCTCCAGTAATTACAGATGGCAAACTAAACCTCATGGGAAATAGGAGGGCTGAATAACTTTACAAAATAGATCTGGTATCAGCAAAGCTTCCTGCACTTAGAGTCTAGAATTGGCATTCTGAATGAGTGTGTGTGCAAGAGAAAAACACTTGGAAGGGCTTCTAGATGTTCTTGAATCCTGTGAAGGTCAGAAATCACAAGTATATGACTTCTGGGACAAATTTCAGGGTAAGGTTAGAATCAGATAAGCTTCTTCAGTGTATGGAATAGAAAGAGCCGGGGAGCTCCATTCCCATAGCCCCAGACATGCAGGACAAAGTTTGTGTCCATTGGCTCTTGCTGGTCAGTGCAGCTGCTCACAGCATTTGCTGATTCCTGCTCTTAATCTTGCACATGCCCACTGACAGCTCCTCATATGCCTCTGTGGGGCAGAGCCACAGCACTGTGCTTTGCACTTATTAGGGCTCTAGGTGTTAAATGGAGAATTTAACCTTAATTATTTAGAATTTAAATAAAACAAAGAAGTTAGTTCAACTTCTAATTTTTGTGCACTGGATTGCAAAACTCCTCCCCCCCATTGTTATTTTTGTTTTAAAGACAAGGTTTCACTATGTATTCTAGACTGTCCTCAAATTTATGATCCTCCTGACTCATCCTCCTAAATGCTATGAACTACCATGTCCAATGTAGCTTTTAAATTCTTAAATGAAAAGTGATTTTTTGTAATTATTGTTGGCAGAAAATGATTTGAATTATGACCAGAAAGTCTATTGTTGATCTCATGTATCTTCTGATGTGGTTTCTGTCATGAGGATCAGGCTCCTGCATTCCACTCTTAACTTATCTCTAGAAAAGGCAGCAAGTTTGGCTCCTGTTGCCTCACACTGCAGAGGTGGGGATTGCTGACTGTCAGTGACTTAGGCTTGAGTCTGTTGGTGCAGTGATTGCTACATCTCCTAGAACAGCAGTTTTTCATCAAGGAAGTACTTTATGGCATTAAAAAATTTCAAATCTGTATGGAAATAAAATTAAATTTATTTTTTAGTGTGCAAGTGTGTATGTGTGCATGCACACATGGAACAGCACACTTAAGGAAGTCAGGGGTAATCAGTTCTTTTCTCCCCAATGTCCAAGATCCTGGGGACTGAACTCAGACTGTCAGCTTTGGTAGCTGGAGTATTTGCACACTGAGCCTCTCACCAACTTGATTCCAATATTTGTTTGGATATATTTCTACCCAAGGTAGACTTTTCTATACTTGATATTTTGACTGTTTTTTGGCCTATGTTTTAACCCCAATGCTTTAAAATTAGCTTACTAAACAAGCTGATTTTATAAGCTACAATATTAGCTTATAAAAATGGTTTCACAATGATATTTCCTTACCAGTATATTCTGTTCATAGTTTGATCTACTTTTCTCTCACTCCAAGTATCTGTGAATCATATTTTATCTTTTGGGTTTAGAACCTTTCTCCGTTGCTTGTCCTCAGTGTATGAGGTTAGTCATGCACTTGTTCTCTTTTTTTTCAGCCTTGCAAAACAGGAAGTTTCATTTAACTGGCTTAGGTTGAGCAGATAAACTTGTATGCTGATAGGCACTGAGAAGGGTCAGTGATGTTTAAGTCCATAGAACTTGAGATTTGGGCTCAGACTGCCTGCATCTGTATGCTGCTCCAGTTCCTAATGGGGTGACCATGCCTGATTTCACCCTGTGAATTCAAGTATGACAATAAAAGCACTTCCAATGAAGACTGTGAATATAATTTATTGGGATAATTTGTGTAAACTCCCCAGACCAGTACTTAGTAATCGTGAATAGCAGTGTTACTGTTATTACTTATTATTATTTTTATTCATAATTATTAAAAGGCCATTAAACATGAAATGTCATAGGGAAATTTACAGTATAGTTGAATTGATATTTATATATGCAGTATGAAATTATAAGAACAGAATATAATAATTGGTGTAGATCATCATGCTGGCAATAAGAGCCATAATTAAAGAGTAATTCACATCAGGGATTTGTCTGAGCCTTGAAAGGTAGGTGGGTAAGGTTAAAGTCAGCCAAGAAGAAAGGAAGACAAGACTCCTTATAGTCAGCTTTTGCTAAGTTTAATATTCACTGAGTTCCAAGAGCTTGATGTCTTTCTATCTTTTATGGATAAACTATTTCTGGGGTTCAATTCTGGCAAGGCAAGGCACTGAAGAATGCCTCAGGGTTTGATGAATTTATTTTATGCCGATTGATGAATAGGTAACAGAAATGGTAATTAAGCAATATGATAGGTCAGACTATGACATAATGATGATTACTGGGATACTGTGCTCAGGTGAGCACAGGGCAAACTCAGAAGCAGAACTGAGAGCTGTTAATGTCTTTAATCAGCATTATGTTACACTTGAGAGTGAGTTTATTAAAAAGCTTCTGAGAAGCAATACAATACAATTTTACATTGATTCTTGGAAGTACTATGACAGAAATGGATTCTAACCTTCCAAAAAGTATTTCTAGAAAAAGAAGGAAAAAAAAATGCATTCTTTAAAGCTAGCGGTAGCTTACTGTCAGCATGTGGCCCTGGCAACTTTACCGGGTAAAAAGTTATTCTCATTATTGGAAACCAACAACAGAGACCAACAAAAACAGAAACAAAGTCTTGGCTCTGCATATTCCTGCCTCATGTGCAGTATTTTGTGATAACAATGAGGAACATGACTAATATAAATGGATTTGAGGTTGTATGGTTGAAGAAAGATATCTGATCTCTTAATTTTTGTTTTTACTCTTCTCTCATATAGTACATCCTTCCACTCCTCACAGTACCCTACCTCACCCCTCTTTCTCAGATCTACTCCTTCTCTGTTTCACTTCAGAAAAGAGCAGGTCTTCCCAGGAATACCAACTTAACATGGCATAACAAGTTACAATAAGACCAGGCACAAACCCTCATATCAAGGCTGAATGAGGCAATTTAGGAGAAAAAGGGTTCTAAGAGCAGGCAAAAGACTCAGAGACACCCCACTTTCACTATTAGGAGTTCCACAAGACCACCAAGCTACACCACAATAACATATGCAGAGGGCCTAGCACATACCCATGCAGGTTCTGTGATGGCCCCTTCAGTCTCTGTGAACCTCTCTGAGCCCTGCTTAGTTGATTCTGTGGGTTGTGTTCTCCCGGTATCCTCTAGTGCTATGGTTCCTATAATCCTTTCTCTCCCTGTAAGGAGTACGGTTTTTCCGCCCTCCGCCGCGCCAGCCCCAAATAACATGTATTTGATATAATTCTGTTGGCCCCGTTACTAGTTTCTTATCGGCTAGCTCTGTCTTAAGTATTAACCCATTTCTATTTATTTCCAAGTGGTCTTACCAGCGAGAGGCGGCTGGCGGTTCTGCCTTCTCTAGACTCTCCATCTTGACCCCTGCTTACTACTTCCTCCAATCCTCCTTGTGTCCTAGTCCCGCCTATCTTGCTTTCCTATTGGCTAACAGTGCTTTATTCATGAAACCAGTATGAGAAACATATACAGAATGACATCTCTCATCATCTCCTTTTTTTCACAGGACTCCCCAAACTCAGTCTAATTTTTGACTGTGGGTCTCTGCATCTGTTCCCACCAGTTGTTGGATGAAGTCTCTCTGATGGCAATTATTCTAGGCTCTGGTCTACAAGAAAAGCAGAATATCATTAAGAATCATTTCATTTACTTTTCCCCCAAGTCTTGTTTGGGTCTATCCTAGACCTCTGGTTCCTGGTCATCCAGGCAGTGTTAGGCATGGGCTCCCTCTCCTGACATGGACCTCAAATTAGACTAGTAATTGGTAGGTCACTTCTACATGTTCTATGCCACTGTCTGGTCTCTTAGCTGCCCTGATTTGCTCATACCAGCTTGGATGTGAGTAAATGTCAAGAACTCTACATGTGATCAAGAAAGAGATAAACATCTTGAGTCAGGCTTGATGGGGGATGTCCTTCTGTATATATGTTTCTCTTATTGGTTGATGAATAAAACACTCTTTGGTCAATAGAGACAGGAAGATAGGCAGGACCAGGAAACAAGGAGAATTCTGGGAAAGGTGAGTAGAGAGAGACCGAAAGGAGATGCCATAAAGTCACCCAAGGAGTATAGGTATTCTTTGGTAAGCTAAGACCACATGGAAATACATAGATTTATAAAAAAAATGGGTTAATAATTAAGATAGAGCTAGCCAATAAGAAGCCCTAGCCATCAGCCAACAGTTTATAATTAATATAGCATTCTTGTGTTTATTTGGGGCTCACAATCAGTGGAACCTGGTAAGACAAGAAACTCCAGCAACACTCAGGTACAAGTACTTCAGGTCCTAGGAGAAATTTGGGAAAATATTTTTCAACTGAATCAGAAAACACTAGAGACTACTAGACTCATGCACTACATAGGTTTTTAATGACTAGGTGCCTGGAATGCTTAGTAAGTCTTCCTTCTCCATTTCCAATTCCATGATGAAATCTCTCCCTCTTAACCTGCTTGTTCTTGATGAATCATCAGAATTAATTAAATTCTTGCTTTCCTTCTTATCTATTAAGGAAAACAAACACCAGAGTTGTGATCTCATACTAAAATAAACCCCTTTCTTTTCCTGCAAAAACACACTCTGGTTATATAAATTCAGATTTTCACCTCTTACATCACACAGTACTTTCAAACACTAACTTTAATCTTGCTATATAGTAGATTGACTATTGTCTACTTCAAAGATATTTTGAACTACAACCTGTAAATGTGAAATTATTCAGAAAATGAGTCTTTTCAGACTCAATTAAGGCTGTTGAGAGGAGATTATTTAGGATAAGAGGAGTCCTAATGCAGAAGCAAAGAAGAGAAGACATACAAAATAAGGATTCAGAAATGAAAAGAACAAGGTAACCATGGAGAATGATAGATGCTCAGACCAGGAGTGCCAAGGACTCCTAGCAGCCAGTGGATGTCAGAAGAGAAACACAAGCTCACCCCTGGCTCTGCAACAGAGCACCAGCCGCAGCCTTCCTCCCACCCTACCCACATCTCCTGTGGATCCAGCAGGCCATTTCCCTTCTAGCCTTCCTCCCCCAACTCCTTGCTTTATCTCAGCCCTCAACTCCAGCAGGCACCCCCTGCTAACCCACAAACCATGCCTGCCAGAAAACCAGATTGGTTAACTACAGAGCTTCTCTCTCTGTCCCTCCAGATTCAATTCCCCAGTCTCAACTCCAGCTCTGCATCAGAAGACCTGCCTTCCTGACCCATACCCTGTACATCCTGAAGATCTTCCTCTTCTAACCTCCCTCCCCTGACTTGTTGCTTTGTCTCTGTCCTGCTCCCCCAAACCTCATCAGTGACCACTCCTGCCAGGGAAACAACTAAGCTGAAGGTAAATCTCCTACTGCTTGAGAGATCCAACCCTGACCCCCAGTCATATTCCCAGCTTTGTAGTAGGAAACCTGCGGTAGTCACCCTTTCCTTTTTGACCCATCTCCAAGGGATCACAAAGATATCCTCCCTAACTTTCCTTCCTCCAGGAAAGCGCAGCATGAGGAAGAGATTGAAACTGTCAAGTCCTGAGGATGGAAGCAGAATCAAGGAAGAAAACCTAAACTGAGGGAATTCTGGAAATGAAAAATCTGATACCTGAGCAGGAACTACAGAGGAAGTTTCACCAAAGGAATACAAGAGATGGAAGCTTTCTTCCATAATTATAGGCATTGAAGATATGGTAGAAAAAAATGGATATTATGAAAAAAATGGATATTATGGTCAAAGAAAATATTAAATCAAAAAATATCCTAACAAAACCTCCAGGAATTCTGGGACACATGAAAAGACCAAATCTAAGAAAATGGAATTAGAGGAAAGAGAAGAAACCCAGCTCAAAGACTCAGAAAATATTCACAACAAAGTCATAGGAGGAATTTTTCCTTACCTAAAGAGGGAGAAGCCTATAAAGATCCATGAAACATACAGAACACCAAATATACTGGGCCAGAAAATAAAAAAGCCCCATCATCACCTAATAATCAAAACATACAGAACAAAGAAAGAATGTTAAAAGCTGTGAGGGAAAAAAAAAGAAAACAAAACAAAGCAAAATAAAAAACAAAAACAAAAATGAAAAAAGAAGTAACATAAAGACAGACCCCTTAGAATTACACCTGACTTCTCAGTGGAAAATCTCAAGGCCAGAAGGGCCTGGGTGGATGATCTACATATATTTTTTTTTTTATTTTTATCTTTTTACTTTTTTCTTATTTTACATATCAATCCCAGTTTCATCTCCCTCTTTCCCTCCCATGTGCCCCCAGCTCCCTTCTGTGCTATTCCCCTCCCCCTCACTGCACAGGGAGGGTGGTGCCTTCCAGGAGGGATCATCAAAATCTGTCAAGTCATTTGGAGTAGGGACTAGGCCCTCTCTCCTGCCTCTAGGCTAAGGGAGTATCCCTCCATGGGGAAAGTGTTTCCAAGGTCGTTTTGTGCACCAGGGATACATCCTGGTTCTACTGTCAGAGGTCCCTTAGACTGCCCATGCCTTCTAAATGAGACCCATGTTCAGGGGGGTCTCAGTTGGTCCAATACTGGTTTCCTATCTATCAGTCTGGGGATCCATGAGCTCCCCCTTGTTCAGGTCGGCTGTCTCTGTGGGTTTCTGTAACCTGGTCTTGACCCCTTTTCTTATCACTCCCTCCCTCTCTGCAATTGGATTCCAGGAGTTCAGCTCAGTGTTTAGCTGTGGGAGTCTTCGTCTGTTTCCATTAGCTACTAGATGAGGGCTCTATGATGGCATATAAGTTAGTTATCAATCTTATTATCAGGGAACAGCTTTTAAGGTAGCCTTTCCACTGTTGCTCAGATTGTTAGTTGGGGTAATCCTTGTAGGTCTCTGGACATTTCTCTAGAGTCACTTTTCTCTTCAAACCTATAATGGCTCCCTCTATTATGGTATCTTTTTTTTTCTCTCTCTCATCTGTTCATCCCCCTACTCAATCTTCCTGGTTCCACATGTTCTCCTCTCCTCCCCTCCTCTTTCTCCTAACTCCTTCTCCAATCACTGATCCCCCCCAATCTATCTACATATTCTAAGAGGCCACAGATGCCAGCCTAGACTACTATATCCAGCAATTTTTTAACCACAAAAGATGGAGAAAATATGATATTCCAAGATAAAAACAAAATTTAATATCTGTCTTTAAATCCAGCCCTACAGAAGGTGCTAGAAGAAAAACTCCAAATCTAAGGAGCTTAACTACAACCATGAAAACACAGGGATTAACTAAATACAGACAGGCAAATAAAAAAAAGGGGGGATACGTGTGTGTGTCAACAGTTATTGATTTATTGTTATCTCTCAACATCAATGGCTTCAATTCTGCAATGAAAAGATACATATTAACAGAGTAGATGAGAAAACAGGATTCATTTTTTCTGCTATATCTAGAGAACACACCTCAACATCAAAGATAGACACTACTTCAGAGCACAAGGTTGGAAGAAGATATCCCAAGCAAATGGGCCCAAGGAACAAGCTAGTGGAGCCATTTTAATATCTAACAAAATAGATTTAAAGCCAAAAATAATCAGAAGAGACAGGGAAGGACACTACATACTCATCAAGGGAAAATCCACCAGGATGACATTTCAATTCTTAACTATGTCCCCCATACCAGGGCACTCACATTTGTAAAAGAAACACTGTGACAGCTTAAATCATATATCTATACTTATAGTGGGAGATGTTAATGCCCCATACTTATCAATAGACAGATCATCTAGATAAAACTAAACAGAAAAATAATATAGCAAACAAGCATTATAACAAAATACACATAACAGATATTTAAGGAATATTTTACCCAAACACAAAAGAATAACCTTCTCTGCACTTCATGGAACTTGGTTTAAACTGACAGACACAAACCATGTATCAACAGATATAAGAAAATGGAAATAACACCCTACATCCTATGTGACCACCATGGATTAATGCTGGATAACAATAACAACATAAACAACAGAAAGCTTAGAAATTCATGGAAACCAAACAGCTCAAGGCAGAAATAAAGGAAGAAATGAAAAACTTCCTAGAATTCAATGAAAGTGAATACACATCATGTCCAAACTTATGGGACATAATAAAATTGGTACTAAGAAGCAAGTTCACAGCACCAAGGGCCTTCATAAAACAAAACAAAACTGGAGTAATATCATACTAGCAACTTAATAGCAATCTCATACCATGTACCCAAAGGATGTTTCATCCTACCACAGAGACACTTGCTCAACCATGTTCATTGTAGCTCTAGTCATAATAGCTAGAAATTGGAAAAAACTTAAGTGTTTCTAACAGCAGAATGTGTAAGAAATGTGGTAAATTTACACAGTGAAGTATTACTCAACTGTTAAAAACCGATCCATGAAATTTACATCATCCCAAATGAGGTAAGCAGACCCAGAAAGATAAATATGGTTATGTATTCAATTTTATCTGGCTAATAGCCATTAAATAAATGATAATCAACATATAATCCATACACCCAGAGAGAATAGGCAAAGAGGAAGGGCATGGGAGGAACAACACATAGATCTCCATGGAATGGAGAAGTAGAATTGGTTTTATGGGTAGAATGTAGTGGGGGGGGGTGAAGACAAGATGATCAGATGGGTAGAGGAAGGGGAGGTGGGATTGAGGGAGAGAATGAAGTGAAATGGCTAGAAATAAAAGGTGTTTGACAGGCAGTGTAGAAACTTAGTGCAGTGGAAAGCAACAATTAAATGACTCTTAAAGATATTCTGTCATATTCATAGTTTGGTGCCTTACTCAGCCATTATCAGGGAAGCTTCATCCTGCAGCAGATGAGAACAAATATAGAGACTCAAATCCAGACATTATGCAGAGATAGATAGGTATATTTATTGATAGAGAGGAAGAGAGAGAGAGAGAGATGCCTTAGAATACATAGCTCTAATGAGATGTCTTCATTACCTGGGAAGAAGAGGCAAAAGGAGTGGGGAGACAAGAATTGATGGAGGATAACATGAGAACAAAACCCTCTAAACAACTGAGCAAAGCTCATATGAAACTGATGCAGAGACTGATGCAGCAAGCACAGGGCCTACATGGGTCTGTACCAGGTCCTCTACACACATACTATAGCTTTTAGTTTAGTAATTTTATGGGACTTCTGGACATGTAAAAAATTGGGTCTTTTGTTTTCCTGTTGGCTTGTCTTGTCCAACTTTGATGTGATGTTTTTTGTTTCATCTTGTTATATTTTATTTTGTTTGGTTGTTAACTCTTAGAAACCTGTTCTTTTCTAATGAGAGACAGAAATGGAGTGGATTGGACTTGAGTGGTGGTAAGGAGGAACTGGGAGGAGTAGAGGGAGGGGAAATATTCAGATTAGTTATATATTGTACGAGAAAAGATTCTATGTTTGATAAAAGGAGAAGAAAAGAGAAACATGAGATGGATTCTCACTCAGAAAACCACACCTTATTTTGATACCTTGAGTTTGAACTTGAAGCTTTGAAAACTAAAAGGGAACAAACATCTGCTGTTTTAAGCCAGCAGCTTTGTGTGGTTTGAAATGGCAGCAAAGAATGCATAGTCTTGTCGAGCTTATCTTGGGAGAGTTTAGTTGAATGAGGTCAGAAGCTTGTTAACATGTTGACTTTGGCACTCAGTGAGAACACACTATAGTTCACTCTTAGTTGAAGTTTCTGGGGCCAATGGGACTGAAATTGTGAGCATGAATGGAAGATAATATATTCTTACTTGTTCACTCACAGCACAGTTGTCTGGTTAACAAATAGAAGATAGTGCTTGCTGCTGACCATATGATTCCCCTTTAAATCACTCTTTCAACACAGGTCCTAACTTGTGGTTTTTCATGCTACTAACCACTTCCACACACTGAAGTTTTGTCTCCTTATTTAAGGACATTTTTTGTCTTGCATCCAGCTATGGAACAATGGGGGCTCTTACACCTGTTGCTCAGGGCAGGAAATGCGTGTGCCTTTCTTTTGGGGGAATCAAAGTTAAAAATCACCATTTATCTGGAGGTTCAGAAATGATTAACACAACTCTGGCATGCTATAGTTTGGTAGCTTTGATATAGTTCTGTGAATGGCATAGTTTAGCTGCCTTATGTATGAAACAATAATTATAGGCTGTCTTAAACAGTGGATAGCCCCTACAACAGTGTTTGAAAGAGTGTATCCAGAGTGCCAAACTGAAAAGGAGAATTTAGAACTTAAATCACAAAGATAAGAATAAACTTCATGTTCTTACTTCCTGGAAAAGCTCAGAAAGCTTAAGAGTTACTGGGATAACAACTAATTTTCCTTGCTTAAACTTATAGATATATCACGGTAAATAAGGATCAGGATAAACAAATAGGCCGAATAGATGTTTATTCAGGGAGAAATAACTTACAATCTAGACAGATGAACACCAGGAAATTCAACCCGATCCTCTCCTGTCCGAGTCACGCCAGAAAGAAAGCGCCTTTCCTGGCCCCCTCCCACCTCCTTCCACAGGTCACTCCGCCCATGGCTCCACCCCCAATGGGTGTGGTCAGTGCCACAGAACTATCTCCCTACAATTCCCCTTTTAGTCTAAAGAAAAGATTTAGGCTTAATACAAAACTATATACAAAACAGTGAATAACAAGTGTGCTCTAAGTAAAGGAAAATCGAGAACAAAATGACCTACATATCTAGTCCTAGGGTGAGGGCATAATGGAGTTTACAATAGAGTTGTCCTAAGCTGGAAAACGTAAGTCTAGTACCTAATATATCTAACTAGGAAGAGAGAATAATAGTTGTCATAGTTTAATCTTCAACCTCATCAAGACCTAAGAAGGAAATTAACAATACTAGAGTAGACAGGAAATGCGGATGGACAACTTCCAAAAGGTGCAGCAAGGACAGAAAGAGCAAGCCACCTGAACAGTCACCTTAGGTCTCACAGCCACGTTGGTACACCCAGATTTGGCTAAGGCCAAGAGAACTTGACAGACCACAACAACAGCAGGGAGGTAGAATTGCTGTCTTACCCTGACTTCTCAAGGTCAAGCAGTCTTCTATATTTGTCTCCTGCAAGCACATAGGACTGCATGTCCAAATCAGTGGTCAAGGTGGGGGCAATTCTTTGCCCAACAGGCCATTAGCTGAGGCGAGATTGAACTCCAGCAGGAGCAACAACAGTGTCCAACATATTTTCGGGAAAGTGCACGGTGCTGTCAGGAGCAACAGTGTCTCATGTCAATGGAGTACTAGTATTAAAACATTTAAATGCCATGTTCTGCATGTCTATGAAGTGATTGAAGATTAAGCATCTATATCTGACTAATCTCATAGGTACAGGAAATGTGAGTGAAGATAATCTGTAATACTCAGGAACTTAGCTAAAAAGACTGATTAAAACTTCCCTGAGTAAAGCAGGAACAAATACTTAAACAATATAACTATTACATATACATACATGTAAATCCCTAAAATAGAGGTAGAGTATAAGTGTCAAGACAAGAGGTAGAATTATAAAGGGCAGCAAGATAAATATCCCAAATTGTATCAATATACAAAATGTCTTGAATACAAGAAAACTATACATACATAGAATATGGTAAAAAAAAATGATGTGCATAAAATATTGTAAGTGGAAAGATTTAACACAATATAACAAAATATAAACTTAATTTTACATAGCTTACCACATAAGAATACACAACAATGTAAGTTGTAAAATACTATCTCATTCTTACTCAAATTCTCAAGAAAATAGGCTAATCTACCTATATCCCATCTAAACCATACCTTTCCCAACCATTCCCTATTCCTGTCTAAAAGATAAACCCGAGTGTAAGCATATTTCATTCCTATTTATACCTTTAGGGTTACTGCCTGGTGGTAAAGGAGTTTGGCTATAGAATGAGCAAGTAGGACATTTCCTTACTATTTCCTTGGCTTGTTGCCAAGTGATAGAAAAATCCTTTTTTAAACCTTTGCTGTTCACGTGGTGTTTCTTATGAAACTCTGAGGCTTCTAGCACACTTCCTATCAATAAACGATCAATTTCATCATTGCCTTGTGCTAGAGGACCTGGCAGACCCATATGGGATCTGATGTGTGTTATATATATAGGATGAGTCCTCTTTCTGATAGTGTCTTGTAACTGTATAAACAATGAAGTTAATTCTGTATTGTCAGGAATAAATTCTGCAGTCTCAATGTGTAAAATGACTCTCTCTGCGTATTGAGAGTCAGTAACTATATTGAGGGGTTCTTTAAAATCCATAAGTACCATGAGAATGGCATACAATTCTGCCTTTTGTACAGAATTGTAAGGGCTTTGAACCACTTTGCTAATTTTTCCTGATTTATATCATGCCTTACCTGATTTGTTTGCATCAGTGTAGAATGTATGAACTCCAGAAATAGGTGTTTTTCTTACAATGCGTGGAAGAATCCAAATCGTTTTCTTTATGAATTTGATTCTCTCAGTTTTGGGATAGTTGTTGCTAATTGATCCCAAAAAGTTACTGCAAACTCTCTGCCAATATTCGTTATCTTTCCATAAGGAAGAAATTTCCTCATTAGTTAAAGGTACTATAATTTCTGCTGGGTCCCTTCCTATTAGCTGACGAAATCTTAATTTACCTTTTATAATCAAGTCAGAGATCTTTTCTATATATGTTTTTAGTTTTTTATTCTGTTTATGTGGTAGGAATATCCATTCTAATATGATATCTTCTCTCTGCATCAAAATCCCTGAAGGATATTCTCTAGATGGTAATATAACCAGAATACAGTCTAGGTTTGGATCCACCTGGTCCACATGTGCTTCTAGTATCCTCTTTTCTACCCATTCTAATTCCTTCTCAGCTTCAGCTGATAGTATTCGTGGACTATTCAAGTCCTTATCTCCTTTTCAGGCCATTTTCAAGTTTTTCAAATCATGCCCTTCTACTCCAATTATGGTTTGCAGTTGCGAAATCTCTCCTAGTAATTTTTGAAGATCATTAAGAGTCTGGTAGCGATCTCTTCTGATCTGTACTTTTTGTGGTCTAATTTTCTGTAGACCTATTTTATATCCTAAGTAGTTGATAGACTCTCCTTTTTGTATTTTTTCAGGTGCAATTTGTAATCCCCAGCGAGGTAAAACTTCCTTTACTTTCTCAAACATTTTTTCTAATATTTCTCCTTTAGAGTCAGCTAACAATATATCATCCATGTAATGATAGATTATGGATTGTGGAAACTGTTTATAAATTATTTCTAACGGTTTTTGTACGAAATATTGGCACAGGGTGGGGCTATTTAGCATTCCCTGTGGCAAAACCTTCACCGGTTGAGAATTATTATAATTAGGTACCGTGAAGGCAAATTTCTCTTTGTCTTGTTCTTGTAAAGGTATAGTGAAGAAGCAATCCTTTAAATCAATAACTATAATAGGCCATTCTTTGGGTATCAAAGAAGGCAAGGGCATTCCAGGCTGTAGAGAGCCCATTGGCTGGATAACTTTATTGATGGCTCTCAGGTCTGTAAGCATTCTCCATTTACCAGATTTCTTTTTGATCACAAATACAGGAGAATTCCAAGGGCTGGTTGATTCCTCAATATGTCCAGCATTTAGCTGTTCCTGAACCAGGCTTTCTAAAGCTTCTAACTTCTCAGAGGTCATAGGCCATTGTCCTACCCAGACAGGTTCTTCTGTTAGCCATTTTAAAGTTAGGGCTTTTTGTTCCTCTGTTTGTTCAGCATTTGTATTTTGTGTTTGTACTGCCTGGTTATTTGGTCTCTGTCTTGTATAGTACTTAACAGTATTCTTTCCACAATCATGAGGTCGTCTATGGTTCCTATCTAATACTGGAGGAATGTTAATCTGTGTATTCCATTGCTGTAATAGATCACCACCCCATAAATTTATCACTACATCAGTCACATATGGTGTCAACCTCCCTCTCTGTCCTTCTGGTCCTATACATTCAGTCCATCTCGTGCTTTGTTTTACCTGAGACAGGGTTCCAATCCCTAAGAATTGAATTTACCTCATGCAGGGGCCATCTTTGAGGCCAAGATTTATTAGATATGATAGTTACATCAGCTCCTGTGTCCAGGAGACCCTCAAACAGTCTATTATTCATCTTAACTATCAATCTAGGCCTATGACTATTTATAGCAGTTTGCCAAAATATACATTTTTCATTTCCTTCTGTCATGTTTGATTCAACTTCCGTCACTAGTTTGTCATCCAGAGCAGTATGAGTTTTTATAATAGGCACAGAATTTTCTAATTGTCCTGTGGGAGATTGTCTTCCACTGTGACTGGGAGTGTTCGAACCACCTGTGAAGTGGGGGCCTTCGAGAGGCCCCCCCAAGGAGTTTCCCGATGGTAAAGGGTTTCCTTGCTTGTCTCTGGTCGATCTACACTCATTTGTCCAGTGTCTGCCTTTGCCATACCTTCTACATAACCCAGGAGGCTGAGGCCTTCTGTTTTATTCATTCCTGGGGGTGTTATTTCTAGGGAAGCTTTGCCTACAATTTCTTTTTAGATGTCCTATCTTACCACAGTTATACCATCTGACATGTTGATATCTCTTCAAACCTTTGGGGATGGCTTCTCCTACCCAAGCTTGTAAGTCACCATAGTAAGGAACTCTGTTATCTTGATATCTTTTCTGACCTTTAGATATGGCTTCTCCTATCCATGCTTCAGTCTTATTGTCATTATACTCAATGTTGCCTGTATATAGGACCCATTCATCCAAGGGTGCTGATCGCATTTTTAAAGGCCAAAGCACCTGTTTGTATTGCGGTAAATAAGGGTCAGGATAAACAAATAGGCCGAATAGATGTTTATTCAGGGAGAAATAACTTACAACCTAGACAGATGAACACCAGGAAATTCAACCCGATCCTCTCCTGTCCGAGTCACGCCAGAAAGAGAGCGCCTTCCTGGCCCCCTCCGACCTCCTCCTCAGGTCACCTCCGCCCATCGCTCCACCCCCCAATGGGCGTGGTCAGTGCTACAGAAGGACTACCTCACTACATGTTTGCATTGAGGATTCACATTCGCATAAGCTAAAGATTCTATGAGTATTCGCCTAGCATCTATGTCTGCTATCTCTAATTGTACTGCCCTAGATAATCTTTCTAGAAAGATACTAAAACGTTCTCTAGGTCCTTGCTTTATCTTGGTATAGGGTTCTATCCTCTCTCCTAATTCATGAACCTTATCCCAAGCATTCAAAGCTGCTGTACTGCATAGAGACAAGATGTGTTCATCATAGGCAGCTTGGGTTTCTTGGTCAGCATAGAGACCCTCACCAAGAATTTTATCTTGGGGAGCTTTATAACCTTTCTTTAAGCCCTGAAGTTCAAGAGCTTTTGCTTCCTTTCTCCATAAAGCCCTCCATTCTAATTGAGAGGAGCTTTCAAGGACAGCTGATATTAATTGATCCCAATCCTTAGGGGTTACCTTGTTATTCCATGCCCATAATTGCTTCACATAAGGTGAGTGCATGCCATAAGAGACTACTGCTTCCTTTATATCTTTTAAATCTTTCATACGTATTGGTTCCCACTGATATGCAATGACACCTTTTGGATGTTTCTTCATTGCTGGCTTTTCATGTATAGATACAGGGAAAGCTCCCCTGACCCTAAATGGTGTGGAAAATTTTAAATCTTTTTCATGCCCTGTTACCTGTAGTTCTTCTTCTGATGTATCAGACTGAAGGTCTTCTAAAGCCTGAAATCTATTCACCATTGTTTCTTTGAGTGTCTGAACTTCTTGAATCAAATAACTTTCTAGAGACTTCATTGCATCAGTCAGTTTCTTACTTTCTCCAACTACAAATGATTCCATGTTTTTAATCTTATCATCCTTAGATATTATCTGAATGGCGTGTAAACTGCCTTCCAGAAACAATGTTCTATCTGCTAGCTTGCCATTATCCTCAGACATGGAAGAGATTCTGTCATCTAGTCTTTCTATCTGATGTTCCAGTTTTTTAAACTTATTAGTAGCTTCCTCCGACCAGGAGTGAGCTGTTTCTGCTAGTTTGTTAATGCATTGCATTGTTTCTGTTCTGGTTATTGAGGTATCTGACATGAAACAAATTATACCTTTCAGCTCGCCAACGCCATCTTCAATATTCTGAACCTTTCTTTCTATATTTTCTATGCTTTGAATTCTATCATTTTCAATGTTTTGAATCTTTGTCTCTATGTTTTGAATTCTATCATTTTCAATGTTTTGAATCCTTGTCTCTATGCTTTGAATTCTATCATTTCCAATGTTTCGAATCTTTGTTACTAAGTCTCCTATGGTTTGTACAAGTTCCTTATTGTTTGCTGTAATCTCAAACCATTTCTTTAAGAATATCATGTTCATGATGAAACCCATTGCTATTACAAAATAAAAGTATATATTGGTCCAGTCATAAGTTTCTTTTGCTAAAATCCCTTCTACATATGAAGTAAAATAATTCCTAAAGTTCTGCATAGTAAAATTATCTGCCATAGTTATGGAACAATTTATCTCAGATTTTATATCAGCTTAAATTGCAAAGGATTTTACAATTACCTTAGGTGTAATTCTGCTGTCCTGGAACTTTGATGCTTTTAACTGTATATCTCAGCTTTTGGTAGTTATGCCTGGAGGTGTGTCACCACATAACGCCTAGCCACCGAGGCTCTTCTGATCTTGGTTCTGCAACCTAGAAGTGTGCCGCCAAATATTGTCCGGCAGCAGACGATCCTTCTGATTCCGGTCCCTGTAAAATAGCTCTTAACAAACTATGACAAGCAGAATTTTGTTAAAAGGGGACTTTTGGAGTTACTTGGAACACAAGACGAAATGTGTTCAAGCCGGGCGGGTGCCGCTGAGCGGCTCTGCGCAAATGCAAAATCCCGTGTGGAAATGGGCAAAAAATGTTAAGCGGTAAGTGCCTTCTCAGGTCTGCTTTAGTGGCAAAGATCTCCTTTGCAGTAAGGAAGAGGCAAATGTCCCAAAGCTGTGGTGAGTCCACCTGGTTAAACCCTGCCCTTTGGGGAAGGTGGGGGAGGGGGGCGGCTTCTGCTGCCTGGGGGCGAAACCCAGGTAAATCCGCTTCTGACACCAGATATCGAGGTAAATAAGGATCAGGATAAACAAATAGGCCGAATAGATGTTTATTCAGGGAGAAATAACTTACAATCTAGACAGATGAACACCAGGAAATTCAACCCGATCCTCTCCTGTCCGAGTCACGCCAGAAAGAGAGCGCCTTTCCTGGCCCCCTCCGACCTCCTTCCACAGGTCACTCCGCCCATGGCTCCACCCCCAATGGGCGTGGTCAGTGCCACAGAACTATCTCTCTACACAGATATGCACTTTTTAATTAAAATTTGTATTTAGAAGAGAGGAGAAGCATTACAGAGATCATGGTACGATTATAAGATAAAGGGGCCCATTGTAGGAGAGGCAGGGTAGGAAACAAGCACTCTGCTGGGTTGTCACACTCAACCTAAAAAGGAATGCACTAAGTGAGCAAATTGAAAACTGAGATTGACATACTGGTGCTGTCTTTTAAGGCTCAGTGATCATTTTTCCCTTTGGAGGAGACTTGTTGGACAATGTATTAGGTGGCCAGAAAGTGTGTTGTGTGCTGTCTTAGTTTGGGTTTCTATTGCTGTGAAGAGACACCATGACCACAGAAACTCTTATAATAGAAAACACTTAATTCAGGCTGGCTTATCATTCAGAGGTTTAATCCATTATCATCATGGTGGGACTCATGGAGGCATGCAGGCAGACAACTATGAGAAGTGACTGAGAGTTCTATATCTGGATGGGCAAGAAACAGAAAATGATGATGGCTTGGCTTGAGCATCTGAAACCTCAAAGTCCACTTCTAGTGACATACCCACTCCGACAAGGTCACACCTCCTAATAGTGCCACTTTCTATGAGCCTATAGAGGTCATTTTCATTCAAACCAGATCATGTGCAGACTTGGAAACTTCAGATAGTCATGTGATAAAGAGCCTGAGGTTGCATTTTCCTTCCTTTTCCATTCTGCAGGTGGAGTTTTTCTGTCCTGGCCCATATAACCACAAGAGAGCCTTATTATTAATTATAAATAGCTCAGGCTTGTTACTAGCTAACTCCTACATTTAAAAATAACCCATATTTTTGAGGGCCAAGTCCTGCTCCAAGTGATATGACAGACTTTGAAGATCCCCCATGGAAGGCCTCACCCTCCCTGGTGAGCAGAAAAGGGACAGGATGGGGATTGGGAGGGGACAGGAGAAGAGGGGAGGGCGAGAGAACTGGGATTGACATGTAAAACAAGTTTGTTGTACATTTAAATAAAAATATTATAAATAATAACCTATATTTCTTATTTACCCTCTACCATGTAGCTCATAGCTAGTCACTTCATTTTCTACACATCCTACTTTCTTTACATTTGCTATCTTTTCCCCTAATCCCCTTTTCTCTTCCCAGTCCTTTGGTTGTCCTGCCTATAGTTCCTGCCTGGCTACTGGCCAATCAGCTATTTTTTTTTAAAGATTTACTTATTTATTTACTTACTTTTGTGTATACAACATTCTGCCTGCATGTATCCCCTGCAGGCCAGAAGAGGGCACCAGATCTCATTATAGATGGTTGTGAGCCACAATGTGGTTGCTGGGAATTGACTCAGGACCTCTGGAAGAACAGTCAGTGCTCTTAACCTCTGAGCCATCTCTCCAGCTCCCAAACAGCTTTTTTATTAACAATGAAAGCAACACATTTTAACAGTGTACAGAATTATTCCTCAGCACCATTCTTTCTTTGAGGCTCATGAAAGACAGAAGCTGCTACCTTACACTGGCTTCCTTTAGGCACTTCTTTTAAATGTGCTATAGACACTAGGAAAACCTATCAGATTATGACTTCAAAATGATTTAAAATCATATTAATCATTCACATTTTATTGTACGTTATAATATACCAAGTGGTAACTCTCTTATAAAGAATTTGTGATTCAAGATGTGTAACTTAATCTCTACTACTTTCCATAATTTTCATTGCTATCACCATTGGTATCCAGAATTCTTTTTATCTTGCATAACTGAAACTTTGTATCCTTCAAACTATAATATACCTTTTCTTTCTTAAACATTATTTCATGAGATTTTTCTCCAGTCTTGAAAGTAGGAGGGGAGGTATTATTAACTCAGTGGAGTATGTGCCTACAGAGGCTATCTGGTCTAAAACTCAGACTTCAAGTATTATTTCTCCCTTCCTTCCTTCCTTCCTTCCTTCCTTCCTTCCTTCCTTCCTCCCTTCCTTCATCCCTCCCTCCTCCCCCTCTCTTTCTTCCCTTCCTTCCTTCCTTCCTTCCTTCCTTTCTTTTTCTTATTTTACATATCTATCCCAGTTCCCTCTTCTTCCCTTCCTCCTTCTCTCCTTCCCTCCCATGCCCTCCAACCACCCTTCCATCCCCTCACACTCCACAGGGAGGGTGATGCCTTCCAGGAGAGATCAACAAAATCTGTCAGACTTCAAGTGTTAACTCTCAATGTTAGTTATAGTGTGTTATTGTAAGGATAATACTGATATTAGTGGGTTATTGTAAGGATTCCATGAGCTCATTCAAAAAGTGTTTAGAATATGTTCATCATCATCTCTATTTTGAAGACAGAAATTTAAGACCTTGAGATATGGCTAAAATCTACAAGGTTAATACAGTGGCTAGTGGAACCTGAATTATTGTTGATTTAATGCTCTTTCCTTTATACCCGTCCACAATTAATCAGCTCCAAGCTCAACATAAATCTAGACTATAATAATCCAGATTTTAGCCTCGTTTCAAAAGGAGGTGATTTCATTTAAACTGTTTTTATGTTTTGACTTAGATGATAAGACCTTGCCCTGGCATCCCAGGTGGCATTGGAGATGCTGGCAGAGGCAACACCAAGGTATGCTGTGAAGAAGAGGTCATGATTAGGGCAGGGGAATGCAGATGAAGGTAAAGTCAAGTAAACTCAGCTGAGCCCCCATGGGCCTTTATTAGGGAGATTGGCACTAGTAATGATTTTAAATTCCAGAAAAACACTGATAAAAGAACCAGGAAAATAGCACATTGGTAACTCATGTTTTTTTTTAAAAATAAGTTGAGGAATAACATAGAATCCTGGCCCAAGGTATGGGATTGAAGGTGTGTGTGTGTGTGTGTGTGTGTGTTTTGGGGGAAGTCTGGTAATGTACCACTTAAGAGAAGGAAGTGTTGTTGTTAAATTATTTTAAAATATTTGTATTTATTATTTGTCAATTTCATACACATATACAATGGATCTCGACCACATTGACTCACAATTGTCTCTTCTCACTCCCCTGGATCTCACTCCTCCTTAACACATGCCTCTTTCACCTTCATGTCTCTTATTTCTTTAAAAATAACTCACTGAGTTCAGTGAGTGCTGCTTGCATGTACATAGGTGTGGGGTCATTCAGCACAGCATGAGTTACATATCAGTGGTAGTTTGATATTCCAGTAACAACTATGCCACTAATGCACCAGTGGGCACATCTTGGCTGGGGAGTCAGCATTTTAGCAGGATGGGTCGATATCTGGATAAGATCATTGATGAGTTTTCTCTCCCAGTGGCCTGAACAAGCCCTAGGGAAGAATCTTTCATGTGAGTTGCAGTTTTATTTCTCTATGTGCAGCAACTAAAGTGTATTATGTCAAAAATGAAATGTTGTTGCCTTATTCTGAAGTATGAGAGTGAAACTGGGGAAGTCTTTATATAATTTCTGAGCTACATGAAGCTGGGACAGGGCATATGATAGGATAGGTAACATTTTCAAAGCAATGTAGTTCCATACTTTCCATTCTGTGCCCTATTATTTCTCCCACAGATAGCATAATTTTCAAGCATCACTTTCTTTTCTTTTTCAAATTATTTATTTATTTATTTTTATATCCCAGCTGTGGTCCCCCTTCCCTTCTCTCCTCCTAGTCCTTCTTCCACAACCACTTCTGTTCCCACCCCCCCCCCCAAATCCACTCCTCCTCCATTTCTGTTTAGGAAAGAACAGGTCTCCCACAAGTATCAACAAAGCATGGCATATAAAGTTACAGTAAGAATAAGCACTGTTCCATGTATTAACGTGGAGCAATGTGATCTAATATCCTGAGTTGGGTCCCAAAAGCCAGGAAAAGCATCAGAGACAGCCCTTGTTGCCACTGTTAGGAGTTCCAAGAGGACAAAGCTATACAACTGTAACATACATGTAGAGGACCTAGGTCAGTCCCATGCAAGCTCCCATGTTGTCAGTTTAGTCTCTGTAAGTCCTATGAGGCCCAGTTAGTTGATTCTGTGGGTTTTCTTTCCTTCCTTCCTTCCTTCCTTCCTTCCTTCCTTCCTTCCTTCCTTTTTTTTTTTTTTTATAAATTTTTACTTAAATTAGAATCAACCTTATTTTGCATGTCAATCTCAGTTTCTTCTCCTTCCCATCCTCCGATGCTCTCCCCCCACTGACATCCCCATCCCACCCCCCATCCACAACCCAGGAAGTGTGAAGACTTCCATGGGGAAACTTCAAGTGTTTGGAGCAGGGCCCAGGGCCTTCCCCATGTGTCTAGGCTGAGAGAATATCCCTCTATGTGGAATGTGCTCCCAAAGTCCATTCATACACTAAGGATAAACATTGTTCTACTTCCAGAGGTCCCATAGACTTCCTAGGCTTACTAACTGACACTCACTTTCAGGGGGTCTGGGTTGGTCCTATGCTGGTTTCCCAGATATCAGACCAGGGTACATGTGCTCTCCCTTGTTGAGGTCAGCTGTTAATGTGGGTTTCTTCAGCATTGTCTTGACCTCTTTGCTCATCACTCCTCCTCTCTACAACTGGATTCCAGGATTTCAGCTCAGTCCTTAGCAGTGGGTGTCTGCTTCTGCTTCCATCATCTACTGGATGAAGGCTCTAGGATGGCATTTAGGGTAGTCACCAATCCCACTCTAAAGGAAGGGCATATAAGGCAACCTCTCCACTATTGTTTAGATTCTTAGTTGGGGTCATCCTTGTGGATCTCTGGACATTTACCTAGTGCGAGATTTCTCTTTAAACCTATAATGGCTCCCCCTATTATGGTATCTCTTTTTTTGTTCTCCTCTACCCCCTGCCACTCAATCTTACTGATCCCTCTTGTTCTCCTCCCCCTGGTCATCTCTCTTTCTCTTTCTCTTTCTCCTACCCCTCCCCCATGCTCCCAATTTGCTCAAGAGCTCTTGTCCCTTTCATCTTCTCTGGAGGACCATGCATGTTTCTCTTAGGGTCCTCTTTGTTTCCTAGCTTCTCTGAAAGTATGGGTTGTAGGCTGGTAATCCTTTGTTCTATGTATAATATCCACGTATTAGTGAGTACATGCCATTCTTGTCTTTATGTGACTGAGTTGCCTCACTCAGGATGGTTTCTTCTAGTTCCGTCCATTTGTCTGTGAATTTCAAGATTTCGTTGTTTTTCCTGTGGAGTAGTACTCCATTGTGTAAATGTACCACATTTTCTTTGTTCATTCTTCATTTGGGGGCATCTAGGTTGCTTCACTTTCTGGATATTATAAATAATGCTTCTATGGTCATAGTTGAACAGATTTCCTTGTTGTATGAATGTGCATCTTTTGTGTATATACCTAAGAGTGAAATTTCTGGATCATGAAGTAGACTGATTCCCATTTTCCAGAGAAATTGCTGTACTGATTTCCAAAGTGGCTGTACAAGTTAGCACTCCCCCACAATGGAGGAGCATTCCCCTTGCTCCACATCTTCTTGGTATTTTTGATTTTAGCCATTCTGACAGGAGTAGGATGGTATCTGAGAGTTGTTTTGATTTGCATTTCCCTGTTGGATAAGGATGTTGGGTACTTTATTAAATATCTTTCAGCCATTTTAGACTCTTTTATTGAGAATTCTCTATTTAGTTCTGTACCCCACTTCTTTTTTCTTTTTTCTTTTAATTTATTTTTTTTTATTTTACATGTCGATCCCAGTTCCCTCTCTCTCCCTCCCTCTTAACCTCTCTGCCCCCTCCCATGCACCCATACCACCCTCCCCTCCCATCCCCCCACCCCAATTCCACATGTAGGGCTATGCCATCCAGGTGGGCTGTACCCCACTTCTTAATTGGATTATTTAGTGTTTTGCTAACTAGCTTCTTGAATTATTTGTATCTTTTGGAAATCAGCCCTCTGTCAGATGTGGAGTTGGTGAATATCTTTTCCCATTCTGTGGGCTGTCATTTTGTCTTGTTGATTGTGTCCTTTGCTTCACAGGAGCTTCTCAGTTTCAGGAGATCCCATTTACTAATTACCAATCTCAGTGTCTGTGCTAAGGGTGTGGTGTCCTGTGCCAATTTGTTCAAGCATACCTCCCAGATAACAATTTCAATAGACCTATAACCCCTAAGGAAATAGAAGCAGCCATCAAAAGTCTTCCAACCAAAAACCCCCAAGTCCAGGTGGTTTTAATGCAGAATTCTACCAGAATTTCAAAGAAGAGATAATACCAATACCCATCAAATTATTTCACAAAATATAAACAGAAGGAACATTGCCAAATTCTTTCCATAAGGCTACAGTCACCCTAATACCCAAATAACATAAAGACTCAACAAAGGAAGACAATTGAAGGCCAATTTCACTCATGAACATTGATGCAAAAGTACTCAAATAAAATAATGGCAAACTGAATATAGCAACACAATGAAAAGATACAAACATACAAAAATCTGTCAATGTAATCCATCACATAAACAAACTGAAAGAAAGAATCCCCACATGATCATCTCATTAGACACTAAAAAAGCCTTTGTCAAAATCCAACAACTCTTTATGATAAATGTCTTGAAAGATCAGACATACAAGGTGTATACCTAAATATAATAAGTAATATACAGCAAACTGGTATCCAGCATCAAATGGAAAAATATATAATATAATATAGTATAATATAATATATAGTATAATATAGTATAAGAACATCTAGAGGTATTACATTACCATCTTTGATTTTAACCTCCATTAGAGAGCCATAGTAATAAAAACATCAAGGTATTGGCATTAAAAACAGGTGGATGGATCAATGGATTTGAATTGGAGACCCAGAAATAAATTTGCATAACTATGGACACCTATTTTTTGACAAAAAAGCAAAAATTACATAGTGGGGGGGGGAAGAAACCATCTTCAACAAATGCTGTTGGCATAACTGGATATTGACATGTAGGAGAATGCAAATAGATCCATATCTACTTCCCTACACAAAACTCAAGTCCAAATGGATCAAAGAATTCAACACAAATCCAGGTACATTGAACCAGATAGAAGAGAAAGTGGGGGATAGTCTTAAAAGCATTGGCATAGGAGGCAACACCCTGAATATAACACCAGTAGCATAGACACTAAGGCCAACAATTAATACACTGGACCCCATGAAACTGAAAATCTTCTCTAAGGCAAAGGGCATTCTCAAAAGGCCAAACAGTAGCCTACAGACTGGGAAAATATTTTGACCAGCCCCACATCTGATAGAGATCTAATTTTCAAAATATATAAAGCTAAAAAACAAAACAAAACAACAACAATAAAAGCATAGATGTCAAAAAACCAAACAATCCAATAAAAAATGGGCTACATATCTAAACAGAGATTTCTCAACAGAGGGATTTCAAATGGCCAAGAGACACTGGAGATGTTCAATATTCTTAGTCATTAGGGAAAATTCAAATCAAAACCAAGTCTGAGATTCCATCTTATACCTGTCAGAATGGCTAAGATCAAAAGTAAAAGTGATAGCTCATGCTAGTAAACACGTGGAGAAAGGGGAACACTCTTGGTGGGAGTGCAAACTTGTAGAGCCACTGTGGAAATAAGTATGGTGGTTTCTCAAAAAACTGGGGATCAATCTACCTCAAGTCCCAGAAATACCACTACTGGGCATGTACCCAAAGGATGCACATTCATGCCACAAGGATATTTGCTCAACTATGCTCATAGCAGTAATATTTGTATTATTTAGAACCTGGAAATGACCTAGATTTTCCACAACTGGAGAATGGATAAAGAAAATATGGTACATTTACACAATGGACTACTACTCAGTTGTAGACAACAATATAGCATGAAATTTGGAGGCAAATGGATGAAATTAGAAAAAAAAATCATCTTGAGTGAGGTGACCCAGTCCCAGAAAGACAAACATGGTATGTACTCACTCATAAGTGGTTATTAGCTGTAAAATAAAGGATAATCCACAGGCTCAGCGAGGCTAAGTAACAAGGAGGACTCAGGGGGTGATGAATGGATCTCCATGAGAAGGGGAAATAGAATAGATTTCAAAGGTGGACTGGGGGAGAGTGGAGATGGGAACCAGAGGGATCAGGTTGTGGGGAGATGGAGAGAATACTGGAAGAGATGACTAGAAAAGGGGGCATTTTGGGGTGAAGTATAAACTTAGGAACGTATGACAGTGATCCCAGCTAAGGCTTCTAACAATGGGGGATATGGAGCCTGAACTGGCCATCTCCTTAATCAGGCAAGACTTCTAGTGAAGGGATTGATACCGCAAACCAGCCACATAACCTTTGACCTACAATTTGTCCTGTCTGTAAGATTTGCTGGGACAAAGGTGGTACAAAAATTATGGGAGTGGCCAACCAATGATTGGTCCAGCTTGAGATCTATACTATGAAAGGGAATGCACTCCTGACACTGCCTGGAAGGCCAGGACCCAGAGGCTTGATAGCCCAGAGACCTGGGATAGAGTCAAACATAGCTGGCCAAAAAAGGTCAACGAAATGATTCCTAATGATATTTTGCTATACTCATAGATTGGTGCCAAGCCCAATTTTCATTGGAGAGACTTTACCCAGCAATTGATGGAAACAGCTTTAGAGACACACAGCCAAGTATTAGGTGGAACTTAATCCTGCAGAAGAGGGGCAGGAAGGATTGTGGGAGCCAGAGGGGCCAAGAACCACAAGAACCAACTAACCTAGGCTCATAGGGGCTCACAGAGACGGAACCAACACTCAGGGAGTCTGCATGGGACTGACCTAGTATTGGAAACAGGCATTATGCTGACCTTGCCCCCTGACAATGGGTGGAACATTCATATTGGCATTCAGGAAGATACTTAGGCAGCTCAAAGGATCCTATGTTGTGTGGCCATGTCATGACAACTTCACGCATTACTGGACTGTGTAAGGACTCAGTACGCATGTGCAAGCTCCCCCTTTGAAGCTAGCTCTTTCATCTGTTGGCTCTCCCTCTTTCTGTCCCTCTTCTCTGATTCTTTCTCCCCTTTTCCCTTCTCACCCCTCCCCTTCCCTTAATAAACTCCATATGGGTTTGCTGAGTCTTGTGGTTCATGTTTCCATCTACCTGTAACTAAATCATGGTTTCAAGTTCCATCTCTGTGTATACTGAAGTGAAAGAATAACACCTAGACCCTCTGCATAAATGTTACAGCTGTCTCTGACTCTGTTGTCTGCTTTTGGAACTCTGTTCGTCATACTGGATTGTCTTGTTCAGCCTTAATATATGAGGAGGTGCCTAGTCTTACTGCAACTTGATATGCCATGTTTGGTTGCTATCTATGGGAGGCCTGCTATTTTCTGAATGAAATGAAGGAGGAATGGATGGGGAAGATGGGGAAGAAGTGGATAAGAGGGACTATGAGGAGAGGTGGGAGGGGAAATTGTGGTTGTAATGTAAGTAGTAATAGTAATAAATAATAATACTATAATTTACATCATGAAATAATATAATTTACATCATCAGATGAATGGATAATAAAAATGTATGTACACAATGGATTTTTTCAGTCACAAAGAAAACTGAATTTATGCATGTCTCAGGAAAATGAATAGAACTAGAAGATATTATATTAAATGCATAAGTATTATATTAAATGAGGTAACCCAGGCTCAGAATGACAAATGCTACTTGCCCTCTCTCAAATGGAATCTAGCTTTGAGATTTTAGATTTGGATGCTAAAATTGAAATAAGTGTTTGCAGAGGCCAGGAACTAAAATGGAGTCATAAGGTGGGAGGACAAAGGAGAAAAGGTATTAACAAGGTTGGGGGTTGTAGCAAGCATGTAATATGGAAGCAGAGTGGGGTGGGGGTGGAAAGGTTATAGTGGGGCTGCAGTAGGGGAGGTAAGAAGGGTTGTGGGGAGAGCTAACACAAATGAAGGGTGTACCAAAAAGCATAAAACCTACTACTCTGTAAGGTATTTTAAAATATATAATTTAATAATGTATTTCTTCTTCAAATACAGAAGAACAAAAATAATCAGACCTGGCTCATAATGGCTAGTAAATTTTGATGACAAGATTAAGGAATTTTCTTCAATAGTGGCTTTTCCAGCTACTCTTTTCTCTTAAAGACTGCTTTCCTCGACATGTGCTACTTTAGATCCTTGGAATGAACAATTCCTAGTGATATGGGGCATTAAGTAACATTCAGTAAATAGCATGTGACTCTTGAATGCAGAAAGTGTTGTGTTTGGCCCATGGGGAACTCTGAAGGAAAGTTCCTGTGAAGAGCCATACTCCACTGTCACATTATAGAAGGCCATTTAAATGATTGGCACTTCAGTGGTGTGGAGGACTGTTTTTTTTTTTTTTTTTTTTTTTTTTTTATGTTCTCCCTCTCATGCAAATCAAATCTAAGGTTTTAATTTTTAATAACCAGAGTTGGAGTTTATGTGGAGATTTTGATATAAAATATAAACATTAGGGTTAGGAGAAAGAAAGTACACAGGAAAAAAGGAAAAAAACAAAGATATACCTGAGAATGTGGATATGGGTTCTTGAAAGGGAATTCACCCTAGGGTGATGCCTTCAGGATTGATCATCAAAATCTTTCAAGTAATTTTGAGTAGTGTCTATGCCCTTCCCCTTGCCTCTAGGCTAAGGGAGTATCCTTCCATGGGGAATGTGCTCTCAAAGTCCTTTCATGCACTAGGGATACATCCTGGTTCCACTGTCAGAGGTCCCTTAGACTGCCTAGGCCTTCTAAATGAGACCCATGTTCAGGGAGTCTCAGTTGGTCCAATGCTGGTTTCCCAGCTATCAGTATGGGGGGGTCCATGAGCTCCCCCTTCTTCAGGTCAGCTGTCTTTGAGGGTTTCCATAGCCTTGTCTTGACCCCATTTTCTTATCACTCCTCCCTCTCTGCAACTGAATTCCAGGAGTTCGACTCAGTGTTTAGATGTGGGTGTCTGCTTCTGTTTCCATCAGGTAGTAGAGGAGGGCTCTATGATGGCAAATAAATTAGTTATCAATCTCATTGTCAGGGAAGGACATTTATGGTAGCCTTTTCACTGTTGCTCAGATTGTTAGTTGGGATAATCCTTGTAGGTCTCTGGACATTTCTCTAGAGTCAGTTTTCTCTTCAAACCTTTAATGGCTCCCTCTGTTAGGGTATCTCTTTTTGTCTGCTCTTGTCTATTTGTCCTCCTACTCAATCTTCCTGGTTCCACATGTTCTCCTCTCCTCTCCTTCTCTTTCTCCTAACTCCCTCTCCACTTACTGTCTACCTCCCCACTCCCAATATGCTCAGGAGCTCTTGTACCTTTCCCCTTCTGTGAGGGACCTTGTATGAATCTCCTTTTGTATCCTAGTTTCTCTTGTGGTGTGAATTATAGGCTGGTGATCCTTTGCTCTATGTCTAAAATCCATATATGAGTGAGTACATACTATGTTCCTCTTTTTGTGACTGGGTTACCTCATTCAGGATGGTTTCTTCAACTTTCATCCATTTGCCAGAGAATTTCAAGATTACATTGCTTTTTTCCCCCACAGAGTAGTAGTCTATTGTATGAATGCGCCACATCATCTTTATCCATTCTTCAGTTGAGGGGCATCCAGGTTGCTTCCAGGTTCTTGCTATTGTAAATATGCTGCTATGAACATTGTTGACTAGATGTCTTTGTTGTATGGATGTGGATCATTTGGGTATAAGCCTAAGAGTGGGATTGCCAGGTCCTGTGGTAGACTGGTTCCTATTTTCTGAGGAGCCACCATACTGATCTCCAAAATGACTGTACAAGCTTGTACTCCCACCAGCAGTATAGGAGTTTTCCCTTTCTCCACAAACTCTCCAGCATAAGCTGTCATTGGTGTTTCTAATTTTAGCCATTCTGGCAGCAGTAAGATGGTATCCCCGAGTTGTTTGTTTTGATGGCTAAGGATGTGTTGAGGACTTTCTTAAGTATCTTTAAGACATTTTGGATTCCTCTACTGGGAATTCTCTATTCAGTTCTTTACCCTGTTTTTTAATAGGGTTATTTGGTGTTTTGGTGACTAGTTTCTTGAGTTTTGGTATATTTTGGAGATCAGCCCTCTGTCAGATGTGGGGGTCAACTGTGTCCTTTGCCTTATAGAAGCTTCTCAGCTTGAGGAAGTACCATTTATTAATTGTTGAACTCAGTGTTTTGATTATTATGTGCCAAGGTACTTTTCTTTGTGATTCACTCTATTTGGTGTTCTGTAAGCTTGTTGTACTTTCATTGGCATGTCTTTCTTTAGGTTTGGAAAGTTTTCTTCAATGATTTTGTTGAATATGTTTTCTGCACCTTTGAGTTGAGTTTCCTCACCTTCTTGTATACCTTGTATTCTTAGGTCTGGCCTTTTCATGGTGTCCTATATTTCCTGGATATTTTGTGTCAGGGATATGTTGGACTTAATATTTTCTTATTTCTTATTTTCCCTAACGTATCTTCCATACCTAAGATTCTCTCTTCCATCACTTGTATTTGGTTGGTTATGCTCGCATCTGTAGTTCCTGATCATTTGCTCAGTTTTTCTATTTCCTGCATTCCCTCCGACTGTGTTTTTGTTATTGTTTCTATTTCAGCTTTTAAGCCTTGCACTGTTTGAATATTTTCTTGCAGTTTGTTTTTTCTTTTCCTCCATTTCTTGAATTTTTTGTTTGTTTTTTTTTTCTTCCATTTCCTTAAGGGATTTTCTCATTTCCTCTTTGAGGATCTCTATAATCTTTATGAAGTTGTTTTTAGTATCGTTCTCTTCTGCTTCATCTGTGTTGGGATATTTAGGTCTTACTGGTGTGGAATCCCTAGACTCTGGTGGTGTCATATTGATCTTTTTGTTGTTGACTGTGTTCTTATACTGTTGTCTACTCATCCATTCTTCCAGTACGTATGTTCTCCACCTCTCCTGGTGGGTACAGGACCAAGGTTATTTTCTGTGAGTCAAGCAGGTCCAAATCTCCACTGGCTCTTTTCCTTCATTGGGCCAAGGCAGGACTCCTTTAGAAGGTGGAGGTGGGACCAGAATGCTGGCAGACTTCAGAAGGGCAAGTCTGTCTTGGTGGGCTACTCCTGCACACAGTCCCCAATCTTCCGGAAGCTCTGCCAAACAGGGTTCCGGAATGCAGGCTGGAAACAGGCCCAAGTTTACCTCCTTCTAACTGTGGTTGGATGTGGGACCATGCTGTTTGCAGACTCTGTCGCTCCTCTATGGCAGGCTTCCCAGCACTCCGTCCCCAGTCCTCAGGAGGCTTCAAGCATGTCACCAGAAGCTGTGAGCAGAAAATGAGGCTTTGAGGCTTTGAGGAAGGTCAATTGTGACATGAGTGTAGCACGAATTCTAGTTGCTCTTAATAATACAAACCCAGAGACAGATATTGGGGTTAAAGCTGAAGACCATAGAAGCAAAGTAGCCAGGCACTAGAGAGTTCTCACCTCTACCAATGCTCAGACTAAAGGGGTGATCCTGTCCTCAGACTGCATCTTCAGACTGCATCTGTCCCCACCAAACCTCAGACTGCACTGAGTTTTTGTCTCTCCCTGCTTTATATTCCTCTGCTTTATATTCCTCTACAGTGCTGGAATTAAAGGCATGGGATCCCAAGTCCTGAGATCACCTGTTAGACTGGATCAATTTCATGTAGCTCAGTGTGGTCATGAACTAACAGAGATCCATCTCTCTCTGTCAGAGTGCTGGATTAAAGGTATGTACAACCATTGTCTGGCCTCTAGGGCTAACTGGTGTGGCTATCTTTGCACTCTGATCTTCCAGAAAGCTTTATTTGTTAGATCATAAACAAAATATAATCTTTCAGGAGAGCAAGGAGTGGGTAGGAAATGTGGGAGTAGAGAACATAGGAAGACAACAAAAACAAATTAAGATAAAAATGCCACAGTTAAGCTCATTATTTTGTACTCTAATTAGAAAAACAACAAAAGTTTTTTTAAAAATAATTATCAACAGATCTCTAAGGAGATCACTTCACTTTCTGAGAGTGAAGACTGATGCAAATAAATCCCTCATCATGCTGAGTATATCGTACTAAAATATTTATTGAGTAAATAAGTTAAAAAGACTTTCTAAAAAGGCCTCTATTCTCTGCAGAACCAACATTTGGTAGTTAATCTAAAAATAAATAAGATGAGTGGTTAAGCAAATAAGTCTATGGTGTATGTGCAAACCTCACACTTTAAGTTTATGTGGTTGATGAACCTCAACTGCGAAAGTGAAACCTTAGTTTCCAAATAAAAAATACACAGTGTGAATGGAAGTGTCATAACTTTTGGTGCTCATGGCAACAAGCAGTTGCAACAAACAAAATTAGGTTCCCCAAATCCACACCAACAAAACCCTTTTTGTCTATCCAGATCTTTTCTGTTTAACTCTGCAGTTTTAATAGTTCAATAATTCAACTGCAAATTTGTTAAGACTCATTGCTTGCCAAGTCCATCACATGTTCAGGCTCATTTGCTTGTCCCTCTCTGCTGGGAAATTATTTGTCTGTGTAGTGGCCCAGAAAACATCTTTTTCCCATGTTAATTACTCAAAGATTAAGAAAGGTAAAAGAAGAATTCTGTAACACAGGGTTTGCTTTGTTCCTGGGATTACTCAACAGTGAACACAATAAGTACTCATCCTTGCAATGGTGTGATTTTATGAATTATGTGTTTTCTTCATAGATCTCTATGAAAGAGGGTGGTAATTGCCATTTTCCTATTGTCGTAACTAATAGCTTTGTCTAAACTCCTTTGAATCTATAAATTTTGAATTGTCTGCCATGTTTATAAAGCACTGTGAAAATTGTCAAGGGACTTTGATGTGTCCTAGATTTTCACTTCCTATGTTTAAGATCTATACTATATGTTATACTATCATTCATATGTAAAAATGTAGGATAAATATATAACTTATGTTATTATTGTATGTATTATATATTTTGTACATTTTCTTGGTTTTCTAGTAATGTTTTTATATTGTCATTTGTTTAGTGTTGATATTTACAATTTACTGTTGATCTTTGCTGATCTTAAGACTTTAGCAGAGTCTCTGTGAAGTGGATCCCTTTAGTTTCTCAGACACTAAGATCAGTAAGACGATCTGCAAGGCCCAACTGTGCTTTTCTTTTCTGATGACTTGTTTTACTTAGGACTGCTCCATATCTGTCTATCATGTCTTCAGTTTTATATCACTGTGTGGGTTGTCTTTTGTTAGCTTAACACAAACTAGTTATCTGGGAAGAAGGAACATTAATTATACCGTGCCTCCAGAAGACTGACCTGTGGGCAAGTCTCTGGGACATTTTTGTTGATTAATGATGAATGGGGGAAGATTAGCCCACTGCCAACAGTGACATCCTATACATGTGGGTCTGGGGTTTATATAAGAAATCAGGCTGAACAAGCCACAGAAAGCAAGCCAGCAAGAAGCATCATCCACCAGGGTTTTGGTTTCAGTTTCTATCTTCATGTTCCTGAGTTGAGCTCCTGTCTTGATTTCCACTGAAGGCTGACTAACCAATAACCCTTTCCTCCCAAAGCTGCTTTTGATCACTGTGTTTGTCATAATAGAAAAAGCAAACTAGGAAACCATCTTATGGGTATTTTTTTTTCCTCTAGGGATTTCTCTAAGAATTTCTCTGCTTGGTGCTGAATCTTTCTCCTTCCAGTTGCTGAATCTTTCTCCTTCTGGATTTACTAATTTCTGTGTGCAGTTTCCTCAGGAACAACCAGATGATCCATGCTAGGAATTTGTGAATCTGCTCTTCTTCAGAAGTTATACTCTTGTCCCCTTCTGTTCTTCCTTGAGTTGATTGAACTCAGGGTCTTTCCATGATGATGTACCCTACCACTGGATTCAATCTCTCTTCTTTTGTGTGTGTTATTGTGTGTGTGTATGTGTGTGTGTGTGTGTGTGTGTGTGTGTGTGTAGGTGATAGGAAAACCTGAGAGTGTCTATCTTAACCTTCTTTTCTTTTTTAATAATAGATTTTATTTAAATTTGCAACAAGCTTGTTCTACATGTCAATCCCAGTTCCCTCACCCTTCCCTCCTCACCTGTCCCCATCCCAACTTCCATCCCACCCACTATTTGCTCCCCAGGGAGGGTGAGGCCTTCTATGAAGGATCTTCAAAGTTTTTCATATCATTTGGAGCAGGGCCTAGGCCATCCTCAATGTGTCTAGGCTGAGAAAGTATCCCTCTATGTGGGATGGGCTCCCAAAGTCCATTCATATACTAGGGAAAATACTGATATCCTAACAAAGGCCCCATAGACTGGCTGGTCCTACTAACTGACACTCAGGTACAGGGGGGCTATGACAGTCCTATGCAGGTTTCTCAGCTATCAATCAGACTGGGGTCCATGAGCTTCCCCTTGTTCAGGTCAGCTGTTTCTCTGGGTTCCTCCAGCCTGGTCTTGACCCTTTTGCACATCACTCCTCCTTCTCTGAAACTGGATTCAAGGAGTTTGGCTCAGTGTTTAGCTCTGGGTGTCTGCTTCTGCTTCCATCAGCTACTGGATGAAGGCTCTAGAATGGCATGTAAGGTAGTCATCAATCTCATTATCAGGGAAGGGCACTAAAGGCAGCCTCTCCACTATTGCTTAGATTGTTAGTTGGGGTCATCCTCGTAGATCTCTGGGCATTTCCCTAGTGCCAGATTTCTCTTAAAACCTATAATGGCTCCCTCTATTATGATATTTCTTTTCTTGTTCTCTATTCTTTCCCTGGCTCAATATTCCTGTTCCCTCATGATGGGAGATGTCATTGTGTAAATATGTTTCTCTTATTGGTTAGTGAATAAAGCACTGGGACTAGGAGACAAGGAGGATTCGAAGAAGTAGTAGGGATGAGTCAGCATGGAGAGACTGGAGAGAGCAGAACACTGGCCCTCTCTCCGGTAAGATGAGACCACGTGGATATACTTAGATTAATAGGAATGTGCTAATCATTAAGACAGAGCTAGCCGATAAGAAACTAGTAACTGGCCAACAGAATTATATCAAATACAGAATCTCTGTGCATTATTTGGGGCTGGCGGGGCTGTGGGACCGGCTGGCAAGAAAAACCTTACTCCTAACACCCTCATGCCAACCTCTTCCCTTGTCTTCTCCCATTCTCTTTCTCCTAACTCCCTCTCCATTCCCTCAATGCTCCCAATTTGCCCAGGAGATCTTGTCCCTTTCCCTTTCTCCAGGTGACCATGTATATCTATCTCTCTTAGGGTCCTCCTTGTTTCCTTGATTTTCTGGTGGTGTGACTTATAAACTGGTAATCCTTTGCAATATGTCTAAATTCCATATATGAGTGAGTTCATGACATGTTTGTCTTTTTGTGACTGGGTTACGTCACTCAGATGGTTTCTTCTAGTTCCATCCATTTGCCTGTGAATTTCAAGATTCCATTTTTTCCCAATGAGTAGTACTCCATTGTGTAAATGTACCAAATTTTCTTTACCCATTCTTCAGTTGAAGGGCATGTAGGTTGCTTCCAGGTTCTGGCTATTACAAATAATGCTGCTATGAACATAGTTGAACAGATGTCCTTGTATGAATGTGTGTTTTTGGGTATATTCCTAAGAGTGGAATTACTGTATCTTGAGGCAGACTAATTCCCATTTTCCTGAGGAACTGCCATACTGATTTCCAAAGTGACTATATGAGTTTGCACTACTACCCTTTCTCCACATCCTCTCCAGCATAAACTGTCTTTGGTGGTTTTGAGTTTAGCCATTCTGGTAGGTACTCAGAGTTGTTTTGATTTCCATTTCCCTGATGGCTAAGGATGTTGGGCACTTTCTTAAGCATCTTTCAGCCATTTTAGATTCCTCTATTGAGAATTCTCTATTTAGCTCTGTACTACACTTTTTAATTGGATTATTCAGTGTTTTGGTATCTAGCTTTTTGAATTCTTTGTAAATTTTGGAAATCAGCCCTATGTCAGATGTAGGGTTGGTGAATATCTTTTACCATTCTGTAGGCTGCCATTTTGTCTTGTTGACTGGGTCCTTTGCCTTGCAGAAGCTTCTCAGTTTGAGCAGGTCCCATTTATTAATTGTCAATCTCAGTGTTTGTGCTACTGGTGTTATGTTCAGCCAGCAGTCTCCTGTACCAATTCATTCAGGGGTACCTCCCACTTTCTCTTCTCATAGGTTCAGTATGGCTGGGTTTATGTTGTGGCCTTTGATCGATTTGGACTTAAGTGTTGTGCATGGCGATAGATATGTATCTATCTTCAGTCTTCTACACACCGGTATCCAGTTATTCCAGCATCATTTGTTGAAGATGTTTTCTTTTTCCATTGTATAAATTTAGCTTCCTTGTCAAAAGTCAGGTATTCATAGGTGTGTGGGTTAATATCAGGGTTTTCAATTTGATTGCTTTGGTCTGTCTATTTTTGTGCCAATACCAAGCTTTTTTCAGGACTATAGCCCTATAAAAGAGTTTGAAGTCAGGGATGTTGATGCCCCTGAAAGAAATTCCTTTATTGTACAGGGTTGTTTTGGCTATCCTGGGTCTTTTGTTTTTCCATATAAATTTGAGTATTGTCCTTCAAGGTCTGTGAAGAATTTTGCTGGGATTTTGATGGGGATTGTAATGAATCTGTGGATTGCTTTTGGCAAGTTTGCCATTTTTACTATGCTGATCCTACCTATCCAAGAGCATGGGCGATCTTTCAATTTTCTGGTGCCTTTATCTGTAGGGCAACTGTTTTTTTTTTTTTTTTTTTGTTTTGTTGTTTTTTTGTTTTTGTTTTTGTTTTTTTTTTTTTTTAATCTTGTATACTGCTACTTTGCTGAAAGTGTTTATATCAGCTGTAGGAATTCCTGGTAGTTTTTCGGGTCACTTATATAAACTATCAAGATCATCTGCAAATAGTGAGAGTTTAACTTCTTTCTTTCCTGTTAATTCTCTAGTGTGACTTTTCTCCAGTCTCTTCATGTGGGTACTTATTACTATTAACTTTCCTCTTAGCAGTGCTTTCAAAATGTCCCATAAGTTTGGGTACATTGTTTCTTCATTCTCATTGAATTCTAGGAAGTTATAAATTCTTTCTTTCTTTCTTTTTTGACCCAATTGTGCATTCAATTGCCACGAATTTAGAGTTTCTTCAGTTTGTGTTGTTGTTGAATTCTAACTTTAAAGCATGGCAGTCTGATAAGATACAGGGGGTTATTCCATTTTTTTGTACTTATTGAGGTTTACTATATTGCAAAGTATGTGGTCAATTTTAGAGAGGGTTCCATGTGACCCTGGGAAGAAGGTATATTCTTTTGTGTTTGGATGGAATGTTCTATAGATGTCTGTTAAACACAATTGAGACATAACTTCTGTTTGTTCCTTTGTTTCTTTGTTAAGCTTCTCTCTGGTGGACCTGTCTAGTGTTGAGAGTGGGCTGTTGAAATTTCCCACTATGAGTGTGTGAGGTTTTATGTGAGGTTTCAGTTTTAGTAATGTTTCTTTTATTAATGTGTGTGCTTTTTTATTTGAGGCATAGATGTTCAGAACTGAGACTTCATCTTGATGGATTTCTCCTGTGATGAATAAGAAATGACCTTCTTTGTCTCTTTTGATTGATTTTAAAGTTTAATTTGTTAGATATTAGGATTGCTACACCCATTTGTGTCTTGGGTCCATTTGATTGGAAAGTCTTTTCTCAACCCTTAACTCTGAGGTAACACTTCTCTTTGAAGTTCAGGTGTGTTTGTTATATGCATCAGAAGGTTGATTCCTTCTTTGTATCCATTCTATTAGCCTGTGTCTTTTTATAGGCAAGTTAAGGCCATTAATACTGAGGAATATTAACAACCATTGATTGTTAATTATTGTTTGTTTATGGATTTGTTGTTGGTGGTGGTATTTTGCATGGGTTTTCCTTATTTTTCTTTTGGCTGTTGGTAAAGTGTGATTATCTATTGCCTATATTTTTGTAAGTGGAGTTGACTTCCTTGGGTTGGAGTTTCCTTCTAGAACTTTCTGTAGGGTTGGATTACTTTGTAAGTATTGTTTAAATCTGTTTTTGTCATGGAATATCTTGGTTTCTCCATTTATAATAATTGAATGCTTTTCTGGGTATAATAGTCTGGGCTGGCACCTATGATTTATTAATGTTGGTAGAATATTTATCCAGGACCTTCTGGCCATGGATATGTCAGGAGAAGTAGGTTTGCCATTATATGTTACTTGGCCTTTTTTCTTTGCTGCTCTTAACATTCTTTCTTTATTCTGTATGTTTGGTGTTTTGATTCTATGTGGCAGGGGTACTTTTTTGTGGTTCACTCTACTTGGTGTTCTGTCAGCTTCTTGTACTTTCATTGGCATGTCTTTCTTTAGATTTCCTTCTATGATTTTGTTAAGCATATTTTCTGCACCTTTTAGTTGCATTTCTTCACCTTCATCTATTCCTATTATTCTTAGGTTTGATCTTTTTGTGGTCTTTAATATTTTCTTGATATTTTGTGCTAGGGATTTGTTGGACTTAAGATTTTTTTTTTTTGGTTGTTGAATCAATTTTTCCTAGGGCATCTCCAATGCCTGCAATTCTTTCTTCCATCTCTTATATTCTGTTGGTTATGCTTGCATCTGTAGTTCCTGATTTTTTTTTGCCTAGCTTTTCTTTTGCAGCAGATTGTATGTATGTGTGTGTGTGTGCTTGTGTGTGTGTCTATTTCAAACCTTGCACTGTTTGAATTTTTTCTTGCAATTTTTTGTTTGTCTTTTTTTCCATTTCTTTAAAGGATTTTCTCATTTCCTCTTTTAGGGTCTCTATCATCTTCATGAAGTTGTTTTTAGGGTCATTCTCTTCTGCTTCATTTGTGTAGGGATGTTCAGCTCTTGTTGGTGTTGAGTCTATAGAACCTGGTGGCATCATATTGATCTTTCTTTTGTCGACTGTGTTCTTATACTCTTATCTACACATCCCTTATTTAAGTACATACCAGTGGGGTCTCTTCCTCTCCTGATGAGTACAGGACCAAGGTTCTCTTCTGGTGGGTCCAATATTCTGATGGCTTTCCAGTGGGTGGATGTGGGACTAGGGAGATGCCAGACTCTGGACAGGCTGGTCCACTGGGACAAATTCTCCCATGCATAGTCTTCAGTGCCCAGTAGGCTCCGACCAGGGCACAAGAAGACAGGCTCCTCCCATGGGTGAAGGAGGGACCAGGAAGCTGGAAGATTCTGAATAGGCTAGTCTGCCTGGATGGGCTCTCCCATGTGAGTGTAGGCCCCAGGCCTCAGTAGCCTCTGAGCAGAGTCCCCAAAGGCCTGCATCAAACAGGCTCATTCTTACCTTCTCCTATCATTGTAGGTGGGACTCAGACACAGTCAGACTCTGGATAGGCTGTGGGTGGAGGTGGGACCAGGATGTTGGTAGACTCTGGACAAACCGGTCTGCAGGGATGAACTCTCATGTGCATGAGTAGGCCCCAGTCCTCAGGTGATTCTGAGCAATACCCAGGAAGGCATGCCAGAAACAGACCCAAGCTTACCTCCTACCATGGTTGGAGGTGGGACCAGGATGCTGATAGACTTTGGATAAACCAGTCCTCCTGGACAAGCACCACCCCCACATTCCCCAGTCCTAAGGAGGCTCTTCTTTTCTTTCATTGTGACTTGCAACATGTATACAGGCTAGCTGGCTCTGGAGCTTTTAGGTTCTCTTGGCTTTGTTTGCCATCTTGCCTTAGCATGAGTGGGATTACAGATCAAAATGACCATACCGAGCCTCCTCTGGTGTCTGGGTGTTCAAAGTGAACACCATACCAAAATTGAGCTTCTTCCCAGTTCCCCTTGATCTCTTTTTAAAAGGCCTTTTCAACTTCCTGACAGCCTTCAACCATTCAGTCACCTTAAAATGTGGGGCATTAAAAATATGCTAATCAAGCTATAATGACAGACCCAGAGGGGCTATGCGTAGAGGTGAGCTCTAGGGCAGACACATGGACCTGGAAAAGAGACATAGACTTTGTGGGTAGACTGGAGTGGGTGGTATGGGAGTGGGAAGGATGTGGGGGGTGGTGAGGGAGTGGTAGATGGGGGAATAGAGTATGAGGAGAGACAGCTAGAATTGGGGAGCATTGGGGGTGGAAGTGTGGAAACCTAGTGCTGTGGAAACTTCCTGGAATCTATGAGGGTGACCCTGTTGCAGACTCTTAGTAAAGGAGGATACAGAGTCTGAACTAGCCATCTTTTGTAGCTGGGCAAGGATTCCAACCAGGGACTTGGATATATTCCTTTGAATTGTTGGCTTAAGGATCACATGGAGATTCCCAAACAACCCAGGCTGAGGCTAGGACAGAAGTTCACTCTCTGAAAACTGATAATGGGGCCCCATTGCCAAGGAAAACACACACAGGTCATTGAACATAGATCATGCTGGTGTCTGCATGGAGACTTCACTACTATGTTTTAGCCTCTGGTGAAGGAAGTTCCTCTACAGGCTACAGAAAATTTCCTTAGGTTTGAATTATTTCTTTTCTAAATCTTTTAAAAGGAAACAGATTGACTTAAATGAATTTTTATTTTGTGGATCTGAGGATCAAACTTCCAACACCCACACTTTCTATTCTTTTTTCCATTTAAAATTTTTTTTTATTTCATTTTGGATTCCAACCACAGTTCTCCCTCCCACCTCTTGTCCTACCCCCATCACCTCCCCTCTACCCCACCCCTAGTCCACTCCTCCTTACTGGTAATGGCTCCCATGAGGAGTCAACATAGTCTAGCACAATAGGTTGGGCCAGGGTCAGGCCCCTTTTCCATGGCATGGCATCCCACCACAGGGAATGGGCTCCAACAAGATAGATCATGTACCAGGATTATATCGATTCTTAAATAGTAAAGAAAATAAATAGCCCCTTTACAAGTGCAGCTATCTATATTGGTACTGAGTGGCCCAGTAGCACATGGTTTACAAATCTTAAATCACCTTTTCTTTGTTTATTCAGGGGGCTTAAACTAGTCAGCAAAGGTGATTTCACTTCTCAAACTGGCACAACAGGCTTTCATTTAAACTTGAGTCTTACAGGGTGATGGGAAAATATAGTTTCATCAATTCTTTCTAAGAACAAACCATTTCCACAGGATGCTTAGTACACACACATCCTACCTAAGCCTTGCTGGAAAAGTGATTTAGCATGCCTGCTGGACAGTCTCAATTGAACAACATCAACTTTCCATTCTCTGGAGTTGGAATTCAAGCACTAATAAACACTAGAGTCTGGAAACATAAGAACATTTTGAGCCTGGGGCTTAGCTTGCAGTTTTGTGGAAGAACTGTCTTTGCTAATTTCTTTCTTCTTCCTGAGCCTCAGGTTTGAACTAAGGTAAGAAAGAAATTAGGAGAGTTGCTACTTGCTCTGCATTTAAACAGAGAAGGGTGGGGGTTGTGTTCTCTCCACTTGCTGATTAGTGTGTCTTACCTGATGACTCCCAGACTTCCTGAGAATAGAGGTAATGTGACCTGCTCATAGTTTTTTGTGTAAACAGCCTATAGAACATGGAAGCACATTATATTATTATTTGTCACGTATTTACTGATTATGTATTTTACTGGTGTTTACTTCTAAAGGATGCATACATTAAAACATGAACAGCTTTCCAGAGTGGCACCTACTAGCTGTGGATGATGGCCCTGGCAGTTACTGCTAGTACTGTGTACCTTCCCAACTGACCAGCTGTGGGGTTAGTATGTTCTTGGTGGTTTGCTTGGTATGGTCTTTTTGCTTTTCCTGTGGAGACCAGGTATCCTGGCTGTGGAATATCTAGCTGCAATGAGACTTTCACTTTTTCCATTTGTGATGAGGCCTCCTTGACTTGATGCCTGATAGAAATGTATTTTCTAGATTACTGACACTAGTGCTCCATTTTTCTGCTTGACAGCCTATCTTGATTCTGTTCTTTAGAAGCTTCTGGGAGATCCCAGCATTCCCACCAGAACTGAGGAGCCTCCTGTGACCTCTTCCATTCTGGTCCTTTTTTGTTATTAACACAGGTAACTTGCCAGTCTTCATGGTGAAAATGGACCTCCAACTCAACTTTACATCAAACTTCAAGTGTTTTAAGATATGTGTAAAAGTGGTACATACTTGGGACTGAAGGAAGGGGGCTTCCTGGATCTTTTATAATATTTAGCCTAGGACTAAAGGATAAATATCCAAATTGATGGAAATAAGAAAAGAACTTCACACTAAGGATGTTACTAAGAAATTATTTGCAGGCTGCCAGGAAGACAAAGGAGGAATGAGTACTGGAATGTTTAGTGATGCTTCAAGGCAAAGGACATTTTTGTGAAACCATGGGAGACATCTCAGGGAGTCACTGCCTAGAAGAGTGAACAGTTGTCCCAATTTTCTTAGTAATGAAAATGCTCCCAGAGCTTAGGACTTTATAGTTTAAGGTCAGCCTTGGCTCAATAGTGAGACTGTTTCAAAACAAATGAATGACAAGCAAAAAAGAGGAAAGGTTTATCTTGTTTCATGATTCCAAATGTTTCTGTGCATGTTTGGCTAGCTTCATTGCTGTGGGCTTGAGGAAAGGTAGAACAGCATGGCATCAGGAGGGCCAACAGATGTGACTTACCACATACCAGCTGGAAAACAGAGTGAAGAAGACACAGGAGAAAAAACTGTATCCTTCAAGTGTCAGACCTCAGTGACCTCCTTCACCAAACAGGCCCTGTGTTCTAATAGCACATTCAGTCATGAATTCAGCCACTACTGAGTGTAGCTCTCATGATCCAGTTGCTTCTTAACAGCAGTTGTGGCTGGGAGCTAAGCTTTTAATACATGAATTTTCTGGAGACATTTCATATCTAAACCACAGCACTGAGTCATCTGTGCCTGAATGATCTGGTACAGGCTTCAAACAGGCTCACTGTTGAACCCTTCGAGGAGCTGAGGGGCTGTAATTGGGAGAGACAGCACATGTGAGCTGCAGGGACTGGTGTGAACATAGCTGACCTTCATGCTTCCATTTTGATGAGAGGCAAATTTAAAAACAATTTTTTACCCATAATTTAAAATTCAATTTATTTTCATATCCTCCAACAAAATAAAAACAAATTCAGAGTTCAGCTTGAATGCATTAACATGTTCTTCTCTTTTTCAATGACTCTTTTCCTTTGTAAATGATATAATGCTCACCGAAATGACTCAAGGAAGGAATTAAAAGGGCGGTGAGAAGACATATCGAAGAAGGATGGAGAAGAAGCCTGAGGGTGAACAGACTGGTTACTGACTGTGGCAGTACTCAAGGACAAGGCTCAGGTAATCACTCTTGCTGGAGTAAGATTAGGAGCTAGAAGAGAACTGTACAACCCTCTGTGTGTTCAGAGGAGATGCTGAAGCTTCACTCACTAGGGTTGATGTGCTTACAGCCACAGGCAGAGCCTGAGAATATCACCTGGAACTAACTAAGTCCCATTGTGGATGCCACAGTAAAGTCATTTGTATTCCCAGCCATCTGTAAACTGAAGGCAGTGAACCCCAAGTTTCCTTTGAGAAGTTGGCATGAACCTCAGTGCAAAGTGATCTCTGTGGGTTTGACTTTACTGAGGGAGACAAAAACACAAGTGAAAAAAATGTAAATTGCCCCCAAATCACAAGGAAAGCCTATTAGCTTATTGTTACCCAACACCTTTGTTCACCCTTGTGTAATAACCAATAGTTTAAAGGTGATTCTGAATCACCACCAAGAAAAGGTCAAATTAGTTAACATATTTTGTTTAGATTCTGTGTGTGTGTGTGTGTGTGTGTGTGTGGTGGAGAGCTTTTTAATTTATTAGAAAGCATTTATTTTGGACATGTATTCATAAGTATTCAGTTATCTGAAAACATGACCTGTAGAATGCTTTATTGTTTTAACTATCACTAAAGGAAACACTACACACTGAAAGCAAAATAAAATGAGGGGACCTCAGTGAAATGTAGACCTTCTATCTCCCAGCATCCCTCACTGCTGGACTGGAGTTGCATTATGGGTACCAACTGCAGGACAAAGCCAGATCTTGCAGACATTCTGTTCTCCTGAATGCTGGTACAGAGCCATCACAAGCTTCAGTGTGGCCCCAAGGGGTGCATATATTAATGAAGAAACGTGAACCATGCTCCAAAATGGCTTATTTAAAATGTACAGGGTTAACAAGAGAGCTACATTTGGGGAAAGTGCAGCTCTCAGGAACAGGAATGTAACCCTGAGTCTTGGTTAAAGCTGCTTGCTCTTGAACTAATTAGATGGGGATTAAATTCAGCATGAGAAGTCAGAATTTGGGTTAAGAGTGAAGAAGAACAGTGTTTTTTTCTTCTAGGTAATAGCTTGCCACTTCAGAAGGTAGATGTAGTAGCAGGCAGCTCATGAGACTCATCCAGCTAAATGACATCATAAAATTATATTAAAAACACCGTGGTTGACTTAAGCAGGATCGCAGGCATGTAATTAGGGTCAGATGCCTGATAAAAGGCAGTTCTGTCTATGTTGGTGGTGGTCTCTTTGTAAGATATTGACACATTTGTCACTAAGGAAAAATAAAGATGAATGAATAATACAGAATTCAGTGGAACAGTAAGTAAATATGTTCCTTCCATGTGTGAAACTCTATCTCTACCTAATGTTTATATGCTATTGTTTTCTTTCAAATGTCAAATCTTCTTTGTTTTTCTTAGTTGGGAGGCTTATGGGAAAATTATACATAAAAGAAAGAAGCCAAAGGCTTAAAAAAAGTCATTTGCTTTTGTTTTACTTTGTGAGCCTTTAAGAAAATTGTAGGTGTTATGATAAAGTCCAATTTCCTACTGAAACTGTCTCTTACAGTACAGGATGTGAGTCCTTGACAGAACATGACTGTATGCATTATTACTTTACCTCTTCAGGCCTGAGCTGGTCATGCCTAATTAGCTGTGTAAACAAATTTGGAATTTAGGGAATTTTCTATGTCATACAGGTTCCCTCCCTTCTTCCTGCCTTCCCTACTTCCCTCCCTTCTTCCCTTCTTCTCTCCCTCTCTCCTTCCCTCTGGTAGACGGTCTCTCCCACACCCTCAATCTGGAATGAATACCATCTAGTGGCTTTCTCTTGGAGCTGGCACTACACATCTTCAGTAAATTCTGCTACAACATTTGGGTTGAGAAGTGAGAGGGCCATTTCAGAGAAAGTGCTATGCCCACAAAGTGCCAGCAATTGGCTTCTCTCATACTCCCTGGATAAAGTTCAGCTGTTATGTAAGAATGCTGTGCCCAGATCCTTGCCAACCTTGAGGCTTCTGAAGATGCCCCCCTAGTCAACTGCAGAGTGAAAGGAATGGCAGAGATGGTGCCAACTCAAGGGTTTGAAGAAAAATGGACTAATTGAGTATGGGCAGGCAGCATGCACCTCAGCATGGGGCAAGAATCCCTTAGAAGCTAGTTAGGCACATGGCAGGTCACCTGCAGGGGCTGCATCTTCTCTGGCTGACATTTAAATGGCAGCCTCATTTGATGCTGTTCCAGGAGTCCTGCTGGGTCTTTCTAATCTGGCTTTTTAATTAATGTTTTCATTGTACCTCAGCCCAGAGGCTGTTTCAACAGACTGGTATATATTTAGAAGTCTCTGAATAAATAAATGTAAAACAAAGAAAACTGACTTTGCTGGAATTATGAGGATTGTCCCAGACTTGAAAGATTGTGATTGCCTGAAATTGAGCCCTCAACAGCATGGATGGTCAGAAGCCCATCCGGTGTCACAGAGGTCAAGTGTCAGGTGCCATTCTATGACTTCTCAGCTTAAAAGTCTGCTGTCTGGGTCTTAATGTGCTTGGAAACATTATAATTGTGTCAAGTTTGACTATAAAAATTGAATAGTATGAAACAGTTGCTTGGACTTGGGTAGATCTTCTATTGCCAGATAGAAGAGGACATTGAAATGGGCCGGTGTCTCTGTCCCTCATAGTTTTTTCTTGAATTTTGACCTTTCCTTTAAGAGAAGTGTGCATATCTCTGTAGCACCGGCGTTCAAGTGTGTGTGTGTGTGTGTGTGTGTGTGTGTGTGTGTGTGTGTGTGTGTTTCATTTCCCTGGGTGGGGCTCATGGAGGTCAGAAATAATATTTGGAACATCTTCTTTGGTCATTCTTTACCTTGTATTTTTGAGACAGAGTCTCCTACTGAACCTGGAGCTTTTGCTTAGTGAGTCCCCAGACTTCTCCTATCTCAGTCTTTAGTGCTGAGCTTACAGGTGTCTGCTAGGACAGGTGGTGCTCAGGTCCTCATGCTTTTAAGGGAAGCTCTTTTCCAAGCTTGCCAGGAGCACTGGTGAGTGAATTTAATCCAAGTTAGCAAATTTGGAACACTTTTTCATTCAAGGCAGGAGCTGGACTGTATAAGTGTTTATAAGCATTGGGAAATACATCTGTAAGACACATATCTTGCTTTTGAACATGTGCTGAATTTGGACTAGATGAAAACATGACTTTGCTTTTTCCAGACCATCAGCAAATTGCTTGGTAGTAGTAGAGGAGGCCTGGTCCTGGGCAGATGAATGAAGTTCTGGAATCTCTTTTCTGTTATTACTTTTTAGTTGTTTTTCCTTAACAGTGGCATCTATTTATTCACTGATTTAGTTCCTGTTCTCAAGTTCAACTTCAAAGGACCGTAAATGAACTGTTCTTGACTCTACTGATTATGACCTTAAAATTCCTCTGATACCTGGACCACACACCAAAATCAATGAAAAATGACAGGGTGGCTGTATGTTACAATTGAGGCTGAGGCACTGTGTCACCACTTTCAGGACTCCTCCTCCATACTCACATATGCATGTTTAATCATGAGGAGTTACCTGTTTATGTGACACCAGTTCCTTGGTTTCAAGATGCTACTAGTTTTCAAAGATAAATTATAGGATCAACCACAGCATTTATAATTTTAAAAAAAGAATAAGGAAACATCATTTTAAAGTACTTATTAATTTCAGGTCATGCCATGGTTTCAGAAACAGTAAAATGTGAAAATCATGTAAATAAGCTGTAATATGTATTTCATAAGGCTATTTGCATCACAGCAGAGGACATGTTTGAAATCAAAGTCCTGGGCTGGAGAGATGGCCCAGGTGTTAGGACAGCTTTCTGCTTTTGTAGAGGGCTTGGGTTCTGTTCCCAATTTCCATATCAGATGGCTCACAACTGCCTGCAACTCTAGTCCCAGGGCATCTAAAACCCTCATCAAGCTTCTTCAGGCACCCCAACACAAGTGGGGTGCATAACATTATTGAGGAACACACACACATCTTTAAAATCAAAACATTACAAAAATTTAAAAATAATTTGAATTTTTTTTATTGTACTAGGAAAGGGTTCTGCATCCTGGCACTATTTGACACCTGAGGCAGGATGTTTCCTTGTTATGGATACCCGTGTGTGTGTGTGTGTGTGTGTGTGTGTGTGTGTGTGTGTGTGTGTTAGAATCTTCAGCAACTTTCTGAACTCTATTTACTAGATGTTAGCAACATTTATGTTGCCCTCACCTTCCACCCAAACAACGACAGCCAAAGATATTGCAATATCCTGCTCTGGGAGGTGATTTAATTATCCCTGATCACCTCTGACTTAGGGCCAGTTAGCTGGTGGGATAGATGTCTGGGGAATCACTTGTATCACTAAAAACTCAATTATATGGAATGGACTCTGCCATGGCTGGCTTAATTTGAGATATATTGATGGCATTGTCTGTGGGCTAAGTAAACAGTCTATAGGGATGAATTTGCAAGAATGGTTTCTGAAGCAACACCAGGGCTGGACCATCCAAAGAACTACTTCTATTGCCTTCATCTGAGGGCTGGATACGACTTCTGATGAATGAGACTTGAATATGTCATTCACAGGGGCAGCTTGTTTTTTTTAATTAATTAAAATTTGATTTTTTTTTTACATTTCAATCCCAGTTCCTCCCCCGTCACTCCTTCCACTCTCACCTCATTCCATGATCTCACATTATATCTGCTCCTTAGAGAGGGTAAGACTTACCCTAGGATGTCAATTTAGTCTGCTCCATTACCTTCTTGAGGCAGGAACAAGACACACACCACCCTGCCATGTTTAGGCTTAGCAAGGTATCTTTCCATAGAGAACGGGATCCACAAAGCCAGTTTATAGATTATGGTTAATCTTGGTCCCACTACAGTGGTTTCATATACTACCAATCCACACCACTGTCACATGTATTCATTGGTCCTAGTTCTGTCCTATATCAGTTGCCCACTCTCTCTAGCCCACTCTCACTAGTTCTGGTCAGTTGATTCTGTGGGTTTTCCCACAGAATCCTTTGTTCATATTATTGTTCCTCCCTCACTTCGATTGTACTCCAGGAGCTTGGCCTAATGGTGAATTATAGATCTCAGCATCTGTTTCCATCTATTTCTGGAAGAGGGTTCCAGCTTCCCTGGGGTTGTGGATTGTAGGCTGGTTATAATTTGCTTTATGTCTGTTATTCACTTATGAGTGAGTACATACTATATTTGTCTTTTTGGATCTGGGTTACCTCACTCAGGATGTTTTTTTTTTTTTTTTTAGTTCTGTCCATTTGCTTGCCAATTTACAGATGTCATTGTTTCTTACTGTGGGGTAGGGCTCCATTGTGTAAATGTACCACAATTTCTTTATCAATTCTTTAGTTGAGGGGCATCTAGGTGGTTCTCAAGTTCTGGCTATTATGAATAATGCTGCTATGAACGTAGTTGAGCAAATGTCCTTGTGGTGTGAATGTGCCTCCTTTGGGTATACGGCCAAAAGTGTTATTGCAAAGTCTTGAGGTAGATTGATTCATATTTTTCTGAGAAATTGCCATACTGATTTTCATAGTGACTGTACACGTTTGCATTCCTACCAGCAATAGAGGAGTGTTCCTATTATTCTTCACCCTTTCCAGTATAAGCTATTATCAGTGGTTAGCCATTCTTCTCAGTGTAAGATGACATCTTAGAATTGTTTTGATTTGCCTTTCCCCAATGACTAAGGATACTGAGCATTTTCCTAAGTGTCTTTAGGCCATTTGAGAGTCTTCTGTTGAGAATTTCCTGTTTAGATCTGAATTTCATTTTTTTAACTGGATTATTTAGTAGTTTGGTGTCTAATTTCTTGAGTTCTTTGTGTACTTTGGAAATCAGCTCTCTGTCAGATGTGGGGTTGGTGAAAATCTTTTCCATTCTATAGGATGTCATTTTGCCTTGTTGACCATGTCCTTTGCTTTACAGAAGCTTCTCAGTTTCAGGAGATCCCATTTATTAATTGTTGCTCTCAGTGCCTGCGCTACTGGTGTTACATTTAGGAAGTGTCTCCTGTACCAATGTGTTCAAGGGTACTTCCACTTTCTTTACAATGCAGTTCAGTGTGGCTGGATTTATGTTAAGTTCTTAGATCCATTGAACTTAAGTTTAGTGCATATGTATAGATAGATATGGATCTATTTGCATTCTTCTACATGTCAACATCCAGTTATGCCTGCAATATTTGTTGAAGATGCTTTCTTTTTTCCATTTTATATTTTTAGCTTCTTTATAAAAATCCGATATTCACAGATGTGTGGGTTAATATTAGGGTCTTTGATTTGATTCCATTGATTGATCTGTCTGTTTTTATGCCAATACCAAGCTGTTTTTATTACTGAAGCTCTATAGTAGAGCTTGAAGTCAGGGATAGTGATGTCTCTGGATGTTTCTTTACTGTACAGTGTTGCTTTGGCTCACCTAGGATTTTTTATTTTTCTATATAAAGTTGAGTATTGTTCTTTCAAGGTCTGTGAAGAATTATGCTGGGATTTTGATGGGAATTTCATTGAATCTGTAGATTACTTTTGTTACGATTATCATTTTTATTAGGTTAATTATACCTGTCCATGAGCATGGGAGATCTTTCCATTTTCTGATATCATCTATAATTTTGTTCTTCAGTGACTTAAGTTCTTGTCATACAGGTCTTGTTTGGTTAGAGTTACTCCACGATATTTTATTTTGTTTGTGGCAATTGTGAAGAGTGATGTTGCTCTGATTTCTTCTCAGCCTCTTTGATATCTGTATATAGGAAGGCTACTGATTTTTTGAGTTAATCTTGTATCCTGCATCTTTGCTGAAGGTGTTTATCTGCTGCAGGAGTTCCCTGGTAGATTTTTTTCTGGTCACTTATGTAAACTATTATATTATCTTCAAATAGTAAAAGTCTGGCTTCTTCCTTTCCAATCTTTATCCCCTTGATCTCCTTTTTTTGTCTTATTGCTTTAGCTAGAACTTCAAGTACAATATTGAAGAGATATGGAGAGAGCAGACATCTTTGTCTTTTTTTCTTATTTTATAGTAATCACATTGAGTTTCTCTCCATTTAGTTTGATGTTGGCTGTTGGCTTGCTATATTTTGCCTTTATCATTTTTAGGGATGTTCCTGTTATTGATCTTTCCAATACCTTTTTCATGAAGGGGTGTTGGATTTTGTCAAAGGCTTTTTTTTAGCATCTAATGAGATGATCATGTAATTTTTTTCTTTCAGTTTGTTTATATGGTGGATTACATACACAGATTTTTATATGTTGAACCATCCCTGAGTCTCTGGGATAAAGACTACTTTCATGATGGATGGTGTTTCTGATGTGTTCTTGGATTCAGTTGGCTGTATTTTATTGAGTATTTTTGTAATAATGTTCATGAGGGAGAAAGATAGGCTAATTTTCTTTCTAAGTTGCATCTTTGTGTGTGGTTTGGGTATCAGGGTAACTATAGACTCATAAAAAGAGTTTGGCAATGCTCCTTCTGTTCTTATTATATGGAACAATTTGAGGGGTATTGGTGTTAGATCTTCTTTGATATTCTGTTAGAATTCTGCACTGAAATCATCTGGTCCTGTGCTTTTTCTTTTCTTTTCTTTTTCTTTTTCTTTTTCTTTTTTTTGGTTGGGAGCCTTTTGATGACTGTTTGTATTTCAGTAGAGGTTATAGGTCTATTTAATTTGTTTATCTGGTCTTGATTTAATTTTGGTATGTGGTATTTATGCAGGAAAGATACCATTTCTTTAACCTTTCCAATTTGTGGAGTACAGATTATTGAAGTATGATCTGATGATTCTCTGGATTTCCTCAGTGATTGTTTCATGTCCCTCTTTTCATTTCTGATTTTGTTAATTTGAATATTCTCTCTATTCCTTATAGTTAGTTTGGATAAAGATTTGTCTGTCTTGTTGATTATCTTGAACAATCAACTCTTTGTCTTATTAGCTTTGTGTGTGTGTGTGTGTGTGTGCTGTTTTCTTTTCTTTTTTATGTATTTATTTTTGTTATTTTACATATCGATCCCAGTTCCCTCTCCAACCCTCCCTTCCTTCCTCCCTCTGTCCCTACTCTCCTCCTTCCCTCTCTTCCACCCTCTCATGCCCCCTAACCACCCTCCCATCCCATCCCCCCCACTCCACATGTAGGATGATGCCTTCCAGGAGGGGTCATCTAAATCTGTGAAATCATTTGGAGTAGGGACTAGGCCCTCTCTCCTGCGTATAGGTTAAGGGAGTATCCCTCCATGGGAAACTTGCTCCCAAGGTGCTTTTGTGCACCAGGGATACATCCTGTTTCCACTGTTAGAGGTCCTTTAGACTGTCCAAGCCTTCTAACTAAGACCCATGTGTAACCCATTTCTATTAATCTAAATACGTCTACATGGTCTTATCTTACCGAAGAGAGGGGGCCAGCGGTTCTACTCTCTCCAATTTCTCCATCTTGACTCCTCCTTATTACTTCCTCTTTCCTCCTTGTTTACTAGTCCTGCCTATCTTGCTTTCCTATTGGCCAACAGTGCTTTATTCATTAACCAGTATGAGAAACATATTTACAGAATGACATCTCCCATCATCTCCTCTTTTCTGTCTAAATGAAAAGGGTTTTAATCTTAACATAGCAAAATATATCACACAACAGTTATCAAATAAGAATCACAGTTAACAATATTTAGTCCATTAACATTAAGATTTAAGAAAATATTCCATCATCTATTCTATCTTTGTGAATCTAAAGTCCTATATGTAACTTATCTTTAATACTAACTAAGGAAAACTATAACCATAACTATTTGTCATCAACTCCCTCAAAGACCACAGATGGATAATATATAAACTCTAGAAATGACAGAGACAACTCACTGCCTGGTCAGTCACCTGAAGTTCTTCTGTAATCTACCATTTTCAGCCCATAGGCCATAGTGTGTCTGACAGACTCTTCAGCAAAGCAGGAAACTTTAAACTGTCTTCTTGTATTGGCAGTCTGTCAGTCATTTTTCTCTGTGTCCTGCAGACTGTCTGGCAGACTCTTCCATGAAGTAGGAACTCTGTAGCAATATCCATCTTGAATCAGCAATCACTTTCCTGTGGGTCCTGCATGTCCAGTTTATACAGCATAAAGTCAAACAGTCCAGACAAGAGCAGTATCTTGTCCAAATGGCAAGTCTTGCCATATTGGAAGTAAACTCCATAACGAGTTTCTTCAATGTCCATCTTCCTTTCTGATAAAGGTGGTGTTGCCAGGAGCAATTGTGCCTCATTGTCAAGAAAACCCTAAACCATTTTAAATACAATATTCTGTAGGTCTTTGAAAGGTTTGAAGAATTCCTATCTATCTCAAATACATCTCTATGTAACTTGAAAACCTAACTAACATAACTCTAAGCTTTGACTATCATAGGTAATTATCTATAATTTGTACTACATTATATATTACATTTCTAGATGAGGTATATAAACACAGTACCTAAACAAAAGGAGAAATAATACACATCATAAAATTGACCTTAAATTGTATCAATAAATGAAAATCCATTCCAAAACAAAGTGTTCATAGCCATATCACCTATGTTCAGGGGGTATGAGTTGATCTAATACTGTATTCCCAGCTATCATTCTGGGGGGCCCATTAGCCCAGGGGGCCCCCTTGTTCAGGTCAGCTGTCTCTGTGGGTTTCTGTAGCCTGTCTTCCCTCTCTGCATCTAGATTCCAGTGTTTAGCTGTGGGTGTCTGCTTCTGTTTCTTTCAGCTACTAGATGAGGGCTCTATGATGGTGGATAAGTTAATCATCGATCTCATTATCAGGGAAGGGCATTTTATGGTAGCCTTTCCACTGTTGCTCAAATTGTTATTTGGGGTCAGTCTTGTAGGTCTCTGAACATTTCTATAGAATCACTTTTCCCTTCAAACCTATAATGGCTCTCTTTTTTATGGTCTCTCTCTCTCTCTCTAGTTTATTCCTCCCCTGATCAATCTTCCTAGTCCCACACGCTTTCCTCTTCTCCCCTTCTCTTTCTCCAAGCTCCCTCTCTACTCACTGCCCCCCCCCACTCCCAATATGCTCATGAAATCTTGTTCCTTTCCCCTTCTGTGAGGGACTTTGTATGAATCTCTTAGATTACTTTCTGTACCCTAGTTTTTCTGGTGATGTTAATTATAGGCTGGTGATCATTTGATCAAGGTCTAAAATCCATATATGAGTGAGTACATACCATGTTCCTCTTTTTTTGACTGGGTTACCTCATTCAGGATGGTGTCTTCAAGTTCCATCCATTTGCCTATGAATTTCAAGATTCCATTGTTTTTTCCCCCTGCAGAGTAGTATTCTGTTTTGTAAATGTGCCACATCTTTATCTATTCTTCAGTTGAGGAGCATCTAAGTTGCTTCCAGGTTCTTGCTATTGCAAATAATGCAGCTATGAACATAGTTGAACAGATGTCTTTTTTGCGTGGATATGGATCATGTGGGTATATGTCTAAGAGTGGTGTTCCAGGTCCTGTGGTAGACTGATTCCCATATTCCTGAGGAACTTCCATACTGATCTCCAAAATGGCTGTACAAGTTTGCATGCCATGGGCAGTCAGGAGTGTTCCCCTTTCTCCACATCCTCTCCAGCAATAGTTGTCATTGGTGTTTGTAATTTTAGCCATTCTGGCAGGAGTGAGATGGTATCTCAGAGTTGTTTTGATTTGCATTTCCCTGATAGCTAAGGATGTTGAACACTTTCTCAAGTGATTTTCAGCCTTTTTGATTTCTTCTATTGAGAATTCTCTCTTCAGTTCTGTACCCAATTTTTTAATAGGGTTATTTAGTGCTTTGGTGACTAGTCTCTTAAAGTCTTTGTATATTTTGGAGATCAGCCTTCTGTCAGATAAAGGACTGGTGAAGATCTTTTCCTGTCTGTGGACTGCCAATTGGTCTAGTCAACTGTGTCATTTGCCTTACAGAAATTCTCAGTTTGAGGAGGTCCCATTTATTAAGTGTCGAACTCAGTGTTGTGCTACTGGAGTTATGTTCAGGAAGTAGGCTCCTGTACCAAAATTTATTCAAGGGTACATCCCACTTTCTCTTCTAAGAGGTTCAGTATGGCTGGATTGATGTTGAGGTCTTTGATCCATTTGGACTTGAGTTTTGTGCATGGAGATAGACATTAGTCTATCTGTAGTCTTCTACATACTATCATCCAGTAGTGCCAGCACCATTTGTTGAAGATGCTTTCCTCCTCCAATTATATAATTTTAGCTGTTTTGTCAAAAATCAGGTGTTCCTAGGTATGTGGGTTAATATCAGGATTTTTGATTCATTTACATTAGTCTACTTTTCTATTTTTGTTTCAGTTCCAGGCTGCTTTCAAAACTATAGCTCTATAGTAGAATTTCAAGTTGAGGATGGTGATGCCTCCTGAAGTTCCTTTATTGTACATGGTTGTTTTGGTTATTCTGGGTCTTCTTTTTTTCCATATAAAGTTGATTATTATCCTTTTAAAGTTAATGAAGAATTGTTCTAGGATTTTAATGGGGATTGCATTGAATCTGTAGATTGCTTTTGGCATGATTGTCATTTTTACTATGTTTATCCTACCTATCCAAGAGCATGGGAGATCTTTCCATTTTCTGACATCTTCTTTAATTTCTTTCTTTAAAGACACAAAGTTCTTGCTATGTTGGTCTTTCACTTGTAAGCATTACCCCAAGATACTTTATGTTGTTTATGGCTATTGTAAAGGGTGATGTTTCTCTGATTACTTTCTCAGTACTTTAGTCATCTATAAATACTAAGGCTACCAATTATTTTGAGTTTATCCTGTATGCTGCTGGTTGCTGAAGATGTTTATCAGCTGTAGGAGTTCCCTGGTAGAGTTTTTCAGGTTGCTTATGTAAACTATCCTATCATCTAAAAATAGTGACAGTTGGCCACATCGAGAGCACCCTTGGAGCTCTGATACACCCCCACCCATCCCCACCGCCAGCCTACCCCCCACCCTGTGCCCAACCCCACCCACAGTCCTGCCGCTCTGGTTGAGCACTGGGACAGAGGGTGGAGCCAACAGTCCACCCTACTTCGGAGACTTCTCAGAGCAACTCTGAACAAAGGAGACCTGACTATCCATGCTGGACCACCCATAATTTCCACCAGCTTGGTCTCTGACCCAGCCTCCAGTCCTCTGCTGGAGTCCAGGGCCCCTCCCAGAGATCCGCTTATCTGTGCAGGTCCACTCGGAGTTCCTGCAGGCAAGATCCTTGACCCCCAAATCCTGGCCTCTGCCAAAGAACGAGGTCTCAGCTGGAGAGCGCCAGTTTCCAGTGAGATCCAACTACCCTACAAAACCTTCTCAAGTTCCAGCTCAGCCCTTGTCCTCTTCCACCAGCTATTGGCCAGAGCTATAGCCAGAGCTATTGGCCAGAGGAACACTGTGAATACCTGCTGCATCTTCTTCTGGATTCTCATCCTTGACCCCATCCCTGGATCCCTGTCTGCGGAGAAACCTCCTAGAGAGCTTGGACCACACAGAACTACAGATATTGAATCTCAGACCCACATAAGCCCATCGGGGAAGTACCATAGAGAGAGGGGGAGACACCACCAACACCTACTGGAAGAAGCTATGGGAAGAAGGCAATACAAGAGAACACCTAACAACAGAAAGACAAACATGACACCACCAGAATCTAGGGAATCTACACCAACTGGAATGGAACACAACAACAAAGCAGAGGAAGCAGAAGGGTACGACTTAAAAATTACCATCATAAAAATGATAGAGGCCCTCAAAGAAGATGTGAGAAAATCCCTTAAAGAAATGGAGGAAAAAACGAACAAAAAAGTGGAAGAATTGAACAAATTCCTTAAGGAAAGTACAGAAAGCCAAGAAAAAACAATTAACCAGGTGAAGGAAACGGTTCAAGAATTGAAAACCGAAATTGGGAAAATAAAGGCAACACAAACGGAATGAATGCTGGAAATTGAAAAGCTGGGCAAAAAATCGGCAACTACGGACACAAGCATAACCAATAGAATTCAAGAGATGGAAGAGAGAATCTCAGGCGCAGAAGATAAACTAGAAGAAATAGATTCATCAACCAAAGAAAATCATAAATCCAACAAATCCTTAACACAAAACATCCAGGAAATGTGGGACACCATGAAAAGGCCAAACCTAAGAATAATAGGCATAGAGGAAGGTGAGGAAGCCCACCTCAAGGGTGCCGAAAACATATTCAACAAAATCATCAAGTAAAACTTTCCAAATCTGAAGAAGGACATGCCCATGAAAGTACAAGAAGCATACCGAACCACAAATAGGCTGGACCAAAGAAAAAAGACCCCTCGACATATAATAATCAAAACACCTAGCATACAGAATAAAGAAAGAATATTAAGAGCAGCGAAGGAAAAAGGACAGGTAACATATAAAGGCAGACCTATCAAAATTACACCTGACTTCTCCATGGAAACCCTCAAGGTCAGAAGGTCCTGGAGAGATGTTCTACAAGTATTAAGAGAACACGGATGCCAGCCTAGGCTACTATGTCCAGCAAAACTCTCAATCAATATAGATGGAGAGAACAAGATATTTAATGAAAAACCAGATTTTCCCAATATGTATCTACAAATCCAGCCCTACAGAAAGTATTGGAAGGAAAACTCCAACCCAAGGAAGGTAACTACGCCCACAAAAATGTAGGCAACAGATAATCCAACTACACCAGAAACCAAGGGTGAAGCAGAACAAATATATTCACAATACCACTGCCAACAACAAACCTAAATCAAACAAGCATCAACAATCAATGGTCCTTACTCACCCTCAACATTAATGGTCTTAACTCACCTATAAAAAGACACAGGCTAACAGAATGGATACGAAGACAGAATCCATCCTTCTGCTGTATATAAGAAGCACATCTTAGCTTCAAAGATAGACATTACCTCAGGGTAAAGGGTTGGGTAAAGATTTTCCAATCAAATGGAAATAAGAAGCAAGCAGGCATAGCTATCCTAACATCTAAGAAGTTAGACTTCAAACCAAAATTAGTCAAAAGAGATGAAGACGATCGTTTCATATTCATCGCAGGAGAAATCCATCAACACAAAGTCTCAGTTCTGAACATCTATGCCCCTAATACAAAGTCGCCCACATTCGTAAAAGAAACACTACTAAAACTCAAAGCTCATATAAAACCTCACACACTTATAGTGGGAGACTTCAATACACCACTCTCAACACTAGACAGGACCACAAATCAGAAACTCAACAAAGAAACAAAAGAATTAACAGAAGTTATGTCTCAACTGGGGTTAACAGACATCTATAGAACATTCCATCCAAAGACAAAAGAATATACCTTCTTCTCTGCTGCACATGGAACCTTCTCTAAAATCGACCACATACTAGGTGACATAACAAACCTCAACAGACACAAGAGAATAGGAATAGTCCCCTGTATCTTATCGGACCACCATGCTTTAAAATTGGAATTCAACAACAACACAAATAGCAGAAAACCTGCAAACTCATGGAAACTGAACAATGTGCAATTGCACCACTCCTGGGTCAAAGAAGAAATAAAGAAAGAAATTAAAGACTTTCTAATATTCAACGAGAATGAGGATACAGCATACCCGAACTTATGGGACAGTGCTACGAGGGAAGTTCATTGCACTAAGTGCCCATATGAAGAAAACAGAGGATAGTCACATAAGAGAATTAACAGCGAACTGAAAATATTAGAACAGAGAGAAGCAAATTCACCCCGCAGGAGTAGACGCCAGGAAATAATCAACTTGAGGGCTGAAATCAACAAAATAGAAACCAGGAAAACAATACAAAAAATCAATGCAACAAAGAGTTGGTTTTTTGAGAAAATCAACAAGATAGACCAACCTTTATCCAAATTAACGAAAAAGCAGAGACAGAACATGCAAATTAACAAAATCAGAAACGAAACGGTGAACATAACAACAGACACAGAGGAAATCCAGACAATTTTCAGGTCATACTTTGAAAACCTGTATTCCACAAAAATTGAAAATTCAAAGGAAATGGACAAGTTTCTGGATAACTATCACTTACCAAAATTAAATCAAGAACAGACAAACAACTTAAATAGACCTATAACCCGCAATGAAATAGAAGCAGTCATTGAAAGCCTTCCAACCAAAAAAAGTCCAGGGCCAGATGGATTCAGTGCAGAATTCTACCAGACATTCAAGGAAGAACTAATACCACACCTCCTCAAACTTTTCCACAAGATAGAAACAGAAGGTTCATTGCCAAACTCTTTTTATGATGCCACAATAACTTTGGTACCCAAACCTCACAAAGTCACAACTAAGAAAGAAAACTACAGACCAATATCCCTGATGAACATCTATACAGAAATACTCAATAAAATACTGGCAAACAGAATTCAAGAATACATCAGAGAAATCATCCACCATGACCAAGTAGGCTTCATACCTGGAATGCAGGGATGGTTTAACATATGAAAATCTATCAACGTGATCCACCATATAAACAAACAGAAAAAGAAAAACCATATGATTATCTCCCTAGATGCGGAAAAAGCATTCGACAAAATTCAACACCCTTTCATGATAAAGGTCTTGGAGGTAACAGATAACAGATAACAGGAACATACCTAAACATAATAAGAGAAATATACAGCAAACCAACTGCCAACATCAAAGTGAATGGAGAGAAACTTAAGCCAATTCCTCTAAAATCAGGAACAAGACAAGGCTGTCCTCTCTCTCCATATCTCTTCAATATCGTAGTAGAAGTCTAGCTAAAGCAATAAGACAACAAAAGGAGGTCAAGGGGATCCAAAATGGAAAGGAAGAAGTCAAACTCTCTCTATTTGCAGATGATATGATAGTTTACATTAGCGACCCAATAATCTCTACCAGGGAACTCCTACTGCTGATAAACACCTTCAGCAAACTAGCAGGATACAAGATAAACTCAAAAAAATCAGTAGCCCTACTTTTTTCCGACGACAAAGAGGCAGAGGAAGAAATCCGAGAAACATCACCCTTTACAATAGCCACAAGAAACATAAAGTATCTAGGTGTAACGCTTACCAAACAAGTAAAATACCTATATAATAAGAACTTTGTGACTCTAAAGAAATCAATTAAGAAGATACCAGAAAATGGAAAGATCTCCCATGTTCTTGGTTAGGTAGGATTTACATAGTAAAAATGGCAATCTTACCAAAAGCAATCTACAGATTCAATGCAATCCCCATTAAAATCCCACCACAATCCTTCACCCACCTTGAAAGGATAATAAACAACTTTATATGGAAAAACAAAAGACCCAGGATAGCCAAAACAACCCTATACAATAAAAGAACTTCAGGAGGCATCACCATTCCTGACTTTAAGCTCTACTACAGAGCTATAGTTATGAAAACAGCCTGGTATTGGCATAAAAATAGACAGGTAGACCAATGGAATTGAATTGAAAATCCTGATATCCTCATACACACACACACACACACACACACACACACACACACACACACACACACACATGCACAAAAATAATTAGGGGCTAAGAAAATCAATGGGTAAAGTGCTTGCTGCTCAGACATGACGGTTTGAATTTTGATCCCCAACCCACATATAACATGTAATGGGATGTAGTCATACATGCTTGTAGGCCCAGCACATAAAGGTACACACTGGCCAGCCAAGTCAAGGTGAAATGGTGAATTTCAGGTTAAGGGAGGACCTCTGTCTCAAAAGAAGTCGAAAGCAATTAGAAAAATACCAGTTGTTAACCTTTGGCCTCTACATGTACACTCACATGAACATATACATTTATCACACACACACACACACACACACACACACACACACTCACACACACACACAATCTGAAAGATATCAAATAACCTAATGACTTATCTCAAGGTCTGAGAAAAACAAGAGCAACCAAATCCAAAAACAGGAGACAGAAAGAAAGAAATAATAAAATCCAGGCAGAAATTAATGGAATGGAGACTAAAAGGTGAGTACATAGAATTAAACAGTTGGTCCCTTGAAAAAAAATAAAAAAACAAAGACAACAAAATCAACTCAGAAGGAGACAGTGAGAACTCAAAGTAGTAAGATTGGAAGGTAAAGGGGGAGTTACGCCACATTCCAATAACATCTTGAAAATATTCAAAAAATTAGAAAAGTCTATAATAAATCAATGGTTTCACACACACAATAAATCAAGAGGGTGTAAGCAATTTAAACAGATTCATAGAAATCATTGAGATGGAAGCAATCATTGTAATATTGTAAGGGTTTTGGTACTTTGTTGTATTGTTTGGTTTCTTATTAGAAAATGCAGGACTTGTCACTAAGTATTGGTATGTAGCAGTATTTGAATATTTCTAATCACATTTTCTTCCATGGACTAATTGTCCACATCAGTGAATCACTTTGGTCAGGTTGCTTAATCATACTACTTCCCTGTCCTTCAATTTTCTCACATATAAAAAAAAAGACTATAATAGTGCATTTATCAAATCACTGTATTAAGATATATACATAAAAGCACCTAGAACAGAGTTTAGCACCTGCCTACTGCTCAAGTTAATATTAGATATTCTGGTTTCTCTTCTGTTCCTGTGGCTAACACCACTACCAAATACAGTGTGGGAGGAAATGGTTGGCTTGGACTTCCATTTTACAATCCATCACTGATAGAAGTTAGGTCAGGAACTCAAAGCAGGGGCCATGAAATAATGCTGCTTGCTAGCTTTCCTGAATCCATATAAAGAAGCTCAGCTAGCTTCTTTAAACAACCCAGGATTACTTTCCAAGAAACAATGCTGCTAGTAGTGGACTGGGCCCTCTATCAATTAACAGACAAACATGTCCACAGACCAACCAAAGAGATACAATTGCCCAGTTGAGACTTTGTTTTCACATGATTGAGGCTCCATAAAGTTAACAGCAATGTCTAGAACACTAGTGATCATAATTTTTATAATTTTTGTTAATAGCAGAAAAAGTCAAAGTATTCTTAATGTAAAAATGTTATGAAGTCACAATGATGAAATCAAGAAAACAAGATCATGCCCTTCCCACACATTACCCTCGTAGAGTAGGGAGTGCTACTCATGCTGCCCATACACTCCTGAGAACTCTTGCTAGTCCCCATTCCTAGGCTCCTCAACAACTCCCCCTATACATCCCACTCATCTCCACTACATTCACCCGTTCCCTCTACACACAAACACCAGACTACACCCATCCCCACTACACTAGAATATCTCTCAACAAGGAGAGGCTACACCAGCAGCTCTACATACCCCAGAGATTCAACTGAAGCCCAGGTACCCTGTACCTTCCTTCTATTGGCTGCCCCTGACATCCCCTAGCCCTCCACTCTTGACTTGTATCACCAATTCTGTCAGAAAAATCCTGTAAACCTCCTCCAGACTTCTGAAGATTGATGTTGAGAATTCTGTAACTCTAAAGAAAATCTGTTCCTGGGATATGAAACCTCACTTAATCTAAGCTGAGCTCAGACTACTTCTGATACCCCATCTGGAAAACATGAATTTCTCAAAGGCAGCCATAAGCCCAACCACCCAACAAGTTGAGGTAAAAGAAAACAAAGCTTCAAACACTGCTCAATGAAAGAGAGAAAATATAACCATACCAAGAGACATTTCCAATGAGCTAAGTCTAGATGCCTAAGTCCCATAACAAATAAACCAACACAAATAACCTGAACAAGTCTCCACCAAAAAGTAATACTTTCATAGTAACATCCTCCAAGAAAAGTAACTTAGGTAACATACAACACAATGATTTCAAAATAGTAGTAACAAACATGATCAAAAATACATAGAAATTAAAATCACATCCTGCATTTTATCTAACCACTGTGTATTAAAACTGGATATAAACAACAAAAGAAAAGGCAGACAACACAGAAATTCATGAAAACTAAACAATACAATATTGAACCAAAACTGAGTGGAGAAATAAATCAAGAAGGAAATTTTTTAAATCCTGGAATTGAGTGAAAATGAGAATACAACATGCCAAAATCTGTGATACATAGTAAAGCACTCATAAAGAGTGAGGTTCACAGCCCCATGTGCCTATGTCAAAAAATTGGAGTGATCTCAAATTCATAATCGAAGTGTGTCTCTGACAGCCTTAGAAAAACAAAAGTAGTCACCACCCAAACAGAGTAAATAGGAAGAAATAATCAAAATCATGGCTGAATTAATGAAATCAAAACAAAAATAATATAAAATATTGAAACAGTGTTGGTGTTTCAAAATTATTAACCTGATGGACAAATCTTTAACCAAATTAGCCAAAGAAAGAGATGAGCAAATTAATGCTATTAAAGAAGAGTAAGAAGATGGTACAACAGCCATTGAGGAAATCCAGAGAATCAAAAATCTACAATCAGCAGAGTATGATAGCACATACCTTTAATTCTAACACTCCAGAGACAGAAGCAGATGGATTTCTATGAGTTGAAGGTCGGCCTAGTCTACATAGTTGAGTTTCAGACCACCCAAGGCTGCATAATTAGATCCTGTCCCTGTCCTAAAAGCAAAAATAAAAAAAATAAAAAAAGACAACTTTTTCTACCAAATTGTAAAACCTAAAATAAATGGAAGACAAAGTAAATAATGTAAACAGACCCATAACATCTAGTGACATAAAAGCAGTAATTAATTAAAAATCACATAACTAATGTCACACATGGTGATGCAAAGGATCTTGCTTTCTACTATAGTGACACATGTTCATCCATGCTCACTTCTGCTCTATTCATAACATCCAGGAAATGGAGACAACCTAGATATCCATCAACTGATGAATGGATAATGAAAACTTGGTGCCAACCACCCTGTGGCCAGCGAGGGTGAGTCTCGAGGATAGAAAGTTATAATCCAAAGACCTGCAGAGTGTATTTAGGGCTCAAAAGTACTTCTCATCTTTATTATTAAAGCAAGCAAAACATGAGGTGATCTTTATAATTTGCTTAAGAAAATACAATGAGGGAGTATACCTGGTGTTTTTTAAGTCTTATCATCTTTGGACATGTGCAAAGGTCCAAGAATATTCCTCCCAGGCCTTTGCTTTTCCATGAGAGATAATGTGGGCATGCCAGGACATGTCCTTCATGACCTTGCTTTCAAGTGAGTTCACTTATCTTAGTTCATGCAGTTCTTTCTAGAAAGCCACCTTGTATAAGAGCATTCTGTACTCTGCCCCATCCATAGTTCACAGTGAGTTCACAGTAAGTTCACAGCTTTCTTACACAGGTTCCCACATTGTGAGTAATTATACAACAAAATATTACGCAAATGTTAAAGAAAGTGAAAATGGTGTTAAAAACAATCATTCCAAGTGAGGTAACCCAGAACCAGAAAAACAAAATTTGCAAGTTTTCTTTTATTGGTGGAAGTTAGTATTGGATTTTGAGACATATGTGTTTCATTTGGAATATCAGAAACACTAATAAACTACTAATGGGCCATGGGAGAGATGCTCAAGGGAGGGGAGATAGAATGCACTGGTATAAAGTGTTAAAAGGAAATAATGGAACAGGAACAGGTAGGGTTATGCTGGAGATGGGGAGTGGAAGGCAAGATAGAGGATGGGGTGCAGAGGGGGAAAGATATGTGTGGAAACCTACTAAGACACACACACACACACACACATACATACATACACACACACACACACACACACACACACACACACACACACACACACCAAAGAGAGGAAGAAAGTTAAAATTGAGTTACTCTACAATGGGGCAAAAATTTCCCTACAACCTAACAAATAGGTTCTCAAAAGAAACCATGACAAATGGCAATAGCCTATAATGTTTGAGCATCTATGGAATTCACTGGCCAATAACTCCAAAAGAAGTAATCTGGCATCGGATTTCTTATTTGTTAGCCTTTGGTGTCTAGACGGGGAATTGTTGCCCTATTATAGAGTAAAACCCTATTGAGTCTTAAAACTTTGTAAAATAAAGCTGGTAAAATCCTGGAAGCTTTATCCCTAGTGATTATCTAGTGCTAAAAGTTGCTATGCAAGTCTGGCATGGTGGCACACATCTTTGATCCCAGCACTCAGGAGGCAGGGGTAGGTGGATCACTGAGTTAAAAGCCAGTTATGTCTACAAAAATAAGTTCCGGGACAGCCAGTGTTACACAGAGAAACCCTGTCTCAAAAAAAAAAAAAAAAAAAAAAAAAAAAAAAAAAAAAAAAACACCAAAAAACGAAAACAAAAACAAAGAAGGAGGCGTTTAAGAAGGTACTAAGTAAGCTACTGGAGAAGAAAAGAGTATTCATCACTCAGAACCTATGAACTCTTCAAGCTACAATAACGAATGGCCTGGAAAGACATGTGCACTGGTGCACAAACATCGTGGGAGCAATCACTCTCTGATTGGATCTAAGTAATGCACCAATGGATGAAACGCATACTGGGCACCATTATCAGACTAAGAACCTATAGATAGACAGGTAGTATAGGTCTTAGGGGAAAACCTATTACTATTATGCTTCTAAATGGACATAGTATTAAATTGACTTTTAATTGCTTGTCACTATACCTGCATAGATCACAGCATTTCTCATGGTCACCTGGGAAGCTTCTATCTGCAGTAGATGGTGCTTAACACAGTGAGCCATGCTATGAGACTAAGAGGCTGCAGGATGCTCAGGACTCTGAGGAACATACATACCATAACCCCTTCCCATGGCTCAGAGCTCATTGCTGAAGAGGGGGTGGGATGAGTAGAAGAGAGAGAGGAGGTGAATAACTACAAAAGTATTGCCTTCAGGATATATCAGAGCAGTTGCACAATGAACTCACAGCAGTTGTGACAGTGTGTACAACACCTTGCAAGATCAAGCCAAGATCAAGACTAAATTGCAGCAAGGAGGGAGGAATCAGGTGAATACCTACACCAAGCTATAGAGCTACTGGCAATTTTTAGTGGCTGGGAGAGGGAGAGACAATTTCTCTGAGTGTATCCCCTGGTAAGTCAACCACTCTCTGGTAGAAGACCACAATTCCGAGAATATTTTGGCAGCACAAACTGGTCTTGAGTGACTTAAAACAAAAGGAAAACCAAAACCACAAAGTTGGGTGAGTAAGGAATGGAGGTTGTAAACTGAGGAAGAGCTGGAGGAGGGCATGATGAATGTCATCAAAACATGCTGCATGACACTCTCAAAGAACTAATAAAAATACTACATTATAAAGAAGACCAAAAGGTGGAACTAAATTTCTTGTTCTAAGTGTGAAGTGTGGCTCATCAGTTGTTACCAACCATAAGCAAAGCCTCTAGCAATACTCAGACCAAAGGGGTGATCCTGTCCTCAGACTGCTCCTGCCTGCACTGCTCCTCAGTTTCACTCAGACTGCAACGAGCTCCTGTCTCCTCCTGCCTTATATTCCTCTCTAGTGCTGGAATTAAAGGCATGGGATCCCAAGTGTTGAGATCACCTTAGGGTGAGCACTGTCTCTTTTAGACTGAACCAGTTTTATGTAGCCCAGGGTGGCCTTGAACTAACAGAGATCCATCTGCCTCTGTCTCCAGAGTGATAGGATTAAAACTGTGTACAACCACTGCCTAGTCCTTATGGCTGTGGCTAGCTTTGCACTCTGATCTTCAGGCAAGCTTTATTTGTTTGATCGTAAACAAAATATCACCCAATTTTATCCCCAGTGCTGCCAATAGAAACAGGGCAAATATCCAGTTTGATTTACACACAATATGTCATTTGCACAGGTCTTTTGCTGAAAGAAATAAAAACATTGCATTGCTTTCCTTCTATCATGATTTAACAATCATATACTGGTTTAAGAATAAGTCTATACTGAATTCATTATAGCAAAAATATAATATAATGCTACGTAATTCCTATCAAACAGGATCTCTTCATTCTCTGCTTTTTCCCTGTAATGATTCTTTATGGTTCCTAAAATTTGTGATATTAAAATATATTTGTTTATCAGCCTGTCCTCAATATATATTTTCACACCCATTGCTTCTACTAAGCCTCACAACCTTCCAGGAAATTTGTTTAGGATGTTATATATGTGATAATTTATATTAGCCTATAAAGAAAATGAAAGATTCTTTTCCAAGGTATGCAGTCACCTAATAAGTAAGACATAATTATTTATGATCATTTAATAATTTATATAATTTTTATTATATCAAAATTAAATATTTTTAACACGTGGCCTTATCTCTTCCCAAAGCATTCTGAATACTTTCTGTTAGAGAAATTTAAAAGAAAAATCATCCATGTCCTGACCTTTGTTCTTCTAGGTGATCTGTCTCCCTTCACCCTAAAGCTCCCTGAGCTGTGCTCTCTTCCAGCTGCACTGGCTCTTTCAATCTTTCCTATGATGGAGCTTTAGCACTGACACTAGGGAACTGCTCACTCCATCTTCCAACCAATTGACTCCTCCTCTTCATTTGGCCTCCTTTTAACTTGAAACTTTGTCCAACCCACCTAATACATGTCCTAATAATTTTATGTACTTTTATTTGGGGTACTTATTATTGATGTAATCTTAATATATCTGGGTGATATATTATGTGATAGCTGTCTGTCTTTCCCACTAGCCTATATCTTACTCCAAGAAATAGGAGTTCCATGTCTGACTTTGTTCTCCAATGATCATCTCCATTGAACAATGTACCTGGAATAGAATAGTTACTGTGAAATAAATGAAAAGCTCAATGGCAAATTATTTACTCCTGTAGAATAATAGGACTAGAATTTATGTGTTGCTTGTTACAAACAGCTCTGCAACCTCCCTTGTCAGTAGTCCTCACTTTGGCATCATTTCATAGAAGCAGTGACTTCTTCACTGGAAATGAAGTCCTCACTATAGTATCTCATGATAGCTATTGCTGTCGTTGACTCTTGTTCCCTGGGGAAGATTTGTCCTACCACACTATCTACAAGAGCCAAGATTCCCTAAAGGAAGTTGTATTAGATGTGTTAAGAATTAATTTCTCCAAAATTGCTCTCTCTTTTGAGAGATAATATGACAGTGGTGGCTTTTGAACTCTCTGGAAAAAAGCTAAAACTTTTTATGAATTCCAGCTCAAGTTGGAGAATCTAAATGTCCACCAGTCCCAGAGGCCTCTATTTCTTCATGGAATAATGACATCTTCAGAGTATTATGAGCATATCATAAACTACTGTGCATCCAATTCACCCTCAAATCATTCCATATTTCTCACTGCAGTGCCCATGAGCGAGGGCAATCTAAACTTATGGAAAAAAAAAAAAACTCCCCATGAAGATCTACAGATTAGAAAAATAGGAACGAGATAATGAGAAAATGTACTAGGACCAATAAAGAAAATGAAAAAATTAAACTCCAGAAGCAAACACCAATTGAGATAGACCAGGATTTGAGTCAGAAATTTAGTGTTAAAGAAATTACAAAACTAAGAAAAATGAGATAGCACTGTAGTTTTTGTTGCTCTCTTATAAACATAACTTTATAACTATTAAAACAAATATTATAATGTCAAAATGCACTAAATATGAAGGCATAATGTTTAGATGAAATATAAACATCCAAGAATATATGCCCAAAAGGAGGCATAGTAACTCCCTTTGGGCCAGAGGCCGAGTCTCAGGGAGGGGCTCCCAGAGCAGCCCTCATGTCTGTTGACTTGCTTTTTCAAGCTATTAGTGCAACTCAGAGCTATGATGCTTTGTTTTGTTGTTGTGACATGGTCTCCATAGATGTGCATTGAAATTGTGCCCAGCCACACTGAAGCCAAGAACCATGCAATCTGGAGGTTGTGTAAGCAAGATTACAAAGCTCCAAGGTATCTAGTGCCGGCCCTGCTCCTCTCTCTGTTTACCTCCAAGCTCTGCTTATTTAGCCTGGGCAATTAAAGCCAGTGATGGGAACAGATCCAAAGGGTGTAGTAAAGTGACCACATTTGCAAAAAAGCCACAGCTTTGCCCTCACATCAGTACTCGATTTACATGCCCAGGGAACAGTCACCACCAACTAAAACCAATGTGGGGTTTGCTTTTTCTGCCTGTCCTTTTCTTTCAAGGTATAACATCACCAGAGCCAACAACCCCAACTACACCAATTGGAGGAAGAGGGATGCCCTGAAGCACAGGTTCTCATATACCTAATAGAGGAAAAGATGGGTAGACAATAAAGTAAGACAACACCAATATAAACAGCAATATAGCACAATCAGAAACTACTGGTGCCACAACAGAATCCATCCTTCTGCTACTTACAAGAAACACACCTCAACCTCAGAGTAAAGGGTTAGGAAATTTTTTCCCAATCAAATGGTCCTAAGAAACAAGCTGTTATGGCTATCCTAATATCTAACAAAATAGACTTCAAACCAAAATCAATCAAAAAAGATAAAGGTCATTTCATATTCATCATTGGAAAAATCCAGCAAGAGGAAATGTCAATTCTGAACATCTATGCCTCAAACAGAGGGGCTCTTGCATTTGTAAAAGAAATATTACTAAAACTCAAATCATGCATCAAGTCCAAAACACTAATTGTGGGTGACTTCAACACCCCACCCTCACCACTGAACAGATCTCCTAGAAAGAAACTTAACAGAGAAATAAGGGAACTAACAGATAATGTGACTCAAATGAACTTAACAGACATCTATAGGACACCACCCAAACACAAAAGAATATGCCTTCTTCTCAGCACCTAAATGGAACCTTCTCAAAATTTGGCAATAAAGAAACTCTCAACACACACACACACAGAGGAATAACCATGTGTATCTTATCAGAACACAATTGCTAAAAATTAGAATTCAACAACATTAATTTCAGAAAGACCACAAACACGTAAAAATAGAACAACGCTCTATTGAATCATCACTATTCAAAGAAGAAATAAACAAAGAAATTAAAAATTTCCTAAAATTCAGTGAAAAAGATACAAAACACAATCTTTCTGTATAATTTTTAGTATTTTTTTCTTTTACATATCAATCCCAGTTCCCTCTACCTCCCATTCCCCCCACCATGCCACTCACAAACCCTCCATCTACTCCTCATGGAGGATAAGGCCTTCAATGAGGGATCATCAAAGTCAGCCAAATAATTTGGGGTAGGGCCTAGACCCTCCCTAGTGTCTCTAAGCTAAGGGACCATGAGGAATGGGCTCCTGAAGTCCGTTCCTGCACTAGGGATACATCCTGATCCCATTTGTACAGGTACCATACTTCCCAGGCCTCCTAACTGAGACCCATATTCAGGGAAGTCTGGGTCAATCTTATGCTGGTTTCCCAGCTATCAGTCTGGGGATCCATGAGCTCCCCCTTTTTCAGGTCTCTGTGGGTTTCTGTAGTCTGGTCTGAACTCTATTATCTTATCATTCCTCCCTCTCTGCAACTGGATTCCAGGAGTTCAGATCAGTGTTTAGCTTTGGGTGTCCACTTTTGCTTCCATCAGTTACTAGATGAAGGCTCTAAGATCGCATATAAGTTGGTTATCAGTCTCATCATCAGGGAAGGGCAATTAAGGTAGCCTCACCACTATTGACTTAGATTGTTAGTTAGGGTCATCCTTGTAGGACTATAAACACTTCCCTAGTGTGAGATTTCTCTTTAAATATATAATGGCTTCCTCTATTATGGTATCTCTTTTCTTGTTTTTTTTTCCTCTCTCTCTCTCTTCTTCCCCTGACTCAATATTACTGCTCCTACATGTTCTCTTCTCCCCTTCTCTTCTAACTTTTTATCCCCCCCCCCAACCTGCTCTCATTTTGCTCAGGGACCATGTATGTCTCTCTTAGGGTTCTCCTTCTTTCCTAGCTTCTCTGATCATCTGAATTGTAGGCTGGTGATCCTTTGCTCTATGTCTAAAATCCATAAATGAAGGAGAACTAAAATCCATAAATGAGGACTAAAATCCATATATGAGTGAGTACATACCATGTGCACCTTTTTGTGTCTGGGTTACCACATTCAGGATGGGTTCTTTTTAGTTACATCTATTTGCCTGTGAATTTCAAGATTCCGTTGTTTTTTGTTTGTTCATTTGTTTGTTTGTTTGTTTTTCCAATGAGTAGTACTCCATTGGGTAAATGTACCACATTGTCTTCATCCATTCTTCAGTTGAGGGACATCTAAGTTGCTTCCAGGATCTGGCTATTACAAACAATGCTGCTATGAACATAGTTGAACAGATGTCTTTGTTGCATAAATGTGCATTTTTTGGGTACATGCCTAAGAGAGAAATTGCTGGATCTTGTGATAGACTGATTCCAATTTTCCTGATGAATCATTATACTGATTTCCAAAGTGGCTGTATGAGTTTGCACTCCAGCCAGCAGTGGAGGAGTGTTCCTCTGTCTCCACATCCTCTCTAGCATAACCTGTCATTGTTGGTTTTGATTTTAGCCATTCTGGTAGGAGTAAGATGTTATCTCAGAGTTGTTTTGATTTGCATTTCCATGATGACTAAGGATGTTAAGCACTATCTTAAGTGCCTCTCAGCCATTTTAGATTCCTCTATTGAGAATTCTCTGTTTAGTTCTGTACCCCATTTTTTTATTTGAATTATTTGGTGTTTTGGAAACTAGCTTCTTAGTTCTTTCTATATTTTGGAAATCAGCCTACTGTCAGATGTTGGGTTGGTGAAGATCTTTTCCCATTCTCTGGGCTGCCATATTGTCTTGTTAACTGTTTAAGGAGGTCCCATTTATTAATTGTTCATCTCAGTGTCTGTGCTAATGGCGTCAATGTTCAAGAAGCAGTTCCTGTACCAATTCGTTCAATGGTACTTCCCACTTTTTCTTGTAAGAGATTCAGTGTGGCTGGGTTTATGTTGAGGTCTTTGATACATTTGGACTTAAGTTTTATGCATGGCAAAAGATATGGATCTATCTGCAGTCATCTACAAGTCAGCAACCAGTAATGGCATCAAATTTTTTTGAAGATGCTTTCTTTTTTCCAATTTTTTTCTTTTTTTTTGTTTTATTTTATTTTATTTTATATAACAAAGTCCAATTAAATGAAAACAAACATTTATACACAATATTTGGGAATTTGGGCATCGTTCTTTCCAAACTACTTCCTGCTGGTAAGGGGCGCTGTCATGAGGGATTCGAAGAAGATTCAGATATCCTGGCTGTAGTCTGTAGGGCTGTTTTGTCCAACTGTTTTGAATGTAGGATCAGCTTGTACTCTGTTTCAGGCAGTCTGGCGTGATTAAACCACATTAGTCTTGAAGGAATCCACATCTTTTCATTTTCTGTGGAAACAAAAATAGAAATCCTTCTCCCCAGTAACTTGTCCTTGAACTTAAATTATGGAGTCAAAGCATTTTTTTTAATTTAATTTATTATTTTACATGTCGATCCCAGTTCCCTCTTCCTCCCTCCCTCCCTCCCTCCTTCACTCCCTTTTACACTCTCTGCCCTCTCACATGCACTATAACCACCCTCCCCTCCCATCCCCCCACCCCAATTCCATATGTAGGGGAATGCCATCCAGTTGGGGTCATGTAGATCTGACAGGTCCTGTGAAGTAGGGACTAGGGCTTCTCTCCTGTCTCTAGATTAAGGCAGTTATCCCTCCATGGGGGATATGTTCGCAAAGTTCTTTTGTGCACCAGGGATACATCCTGGCTCCACTGTCTGAGGTCTCTTAGACTGCTCAGACCTTCTGGCTGAGACCCATATTCAGGGGGGCCAGAGTCAGTCCCATGCTGGCTTCCCAGCTATCAGTCTAGTGGCCCTTAGCTCCTCCTTGTTCAGGTAAGCTGTCTCTATGTGCTTCTGCCACATGGTCTTGTCCTCTCCATCTGCTTCTGGGTTCTAGTTCGACTAATTGTTTATGTATGGGTGTTTGCTCCTATTTTCAACAGGCATTAGTTGAGGGCTCCATGGAGAATTTTGTTGTTGATCTCACTCTCCGGGAAGGGCATTTATGATAGCCTTTCCACGAAAGCTGAGATTGTTAGTTGGGAGCAGTCTTGTAGTTCTCTTGACAATACTTTGTGTTCAATTATATGTTCAAACCAATATTGGCTCCCTCTTTTATGTTCTCTCTGTCTTTCTCACTCTCTTTCCTATCTTCTATTCCTAACCAGACTCAATCTTCCTGGTCACACATGTTTTCCTTTCCTCACCCTCATTTTCTCCTACTTCTTTCTCCATTCGCTGCCCCCCCACTTCACCTGAGCTCTGGGGGACTTGTCACTTCCCAGTTATATGAGGGACTTTATATGAATCTCTTAGAATACACCTTGTATCCTAGTTCATCTGGTGATGTGAATTATAGGCTGGTGATCATTTGATCAAGGTCTAAAATCCATATATGAGTGAGTACATACTGTGTTCCTCTTTTTGTGACTGGGTTACCTCATTCAGGATGGTTTCTTCAAGTGCCATCCACTTGCCTGCGAATTTCAAGATACCATTATTTTTTTCTGCAGAGTAGTATTCCATTGTGTAGATGTGCCACATCTTCATTAACCATTCTTCAATTGAGGGGCACCTAGGTTGCTTCCAGGTTCTTGATATTACAAATAGTGCTGCTATGAACATAGTTGAACAGATGTCTTTGTTGCATGGATGTGAATCCTTTGGGTATATGCCTAAGAGGGGGATTGCCAGGTCCTGTGGTAAACTAATTCCCATTTTCCTGAGGAACTGCCATACTGATCTCCAAAATGGCTGTATGAGTTTGCACTCCCACCAGCAGTGGAGGAGTGTTCCACTTTCTCCACAACCTCTCCAACATAAGTCATCATTGGTGTTTCTTATTTTAGCCGTTCTCGCAGGGGTAAGATGGTATCTCAAAGTTGTTTTGATTTGCATTTCCCTGATACCTAAGGATGTGGAGCATTTTCTTAAGTTTCTTTCAGCCTTTTTGATTTCCTCTATTGATAATTCTTTCTTCAGTTCTGTACCCCATTTTTTAATAGGATTATTTGGTGTTTTGTTGACTAGTTTCTTGAGTTCTTTGTGTATTTTGGAGATCAGCCCTTTGTCGGGTATAGGATTGGTGAAAATCTTTTCCCAGGCTCTGGGCTGCCATTTGGTCTTGTCAACTGTGTCCTTTGCCTTACAGAAGCTTCTAAGTTTGAAGAGGTCCCATTTATTAATTGTATCTTTCAGTGTCTGTTCCCCTGGAGTTATGTTCAAGAAGCAGTCTCCTATACCAATTTGTTCAAGGGTACCTCCTACATTCTCTTCTAAGAGGTTCAATGCGGCTGGATTGATGTTGAGGTCTTTGATCCATTTGTACTTGAGTTTTGTGCATGGCAACAGACATGGGTCTATCTGCAGTCTTCTACACACCCTCATCCAATTGTGCCAGCACCATTTGTTGAACATGCTGTCCGCGCCCCATTGTATAATTTTAGCTGTTTTGTCGAAAATCAGGTGTTCAGAGGTGTGTGGGTTAATATCAGGATTTTCAATTCGATTCCATTGGTCTACCTGTCTATTTTTATGCCAATACCAGGCTGTTTTCAGAACTATAGCTCTGTAGTAGAGCTTAAAGTCAGGAATGGTGATGCCTCCTGAAGTTCTTTTATTGTATAGGGTTGTTTTGGCTATCCTGGGTCTTTTGTTTTTCCATATAAAGTTGTTTATTATCCTTTCAAGGTGGGTGAAGGATTGTGGTGGGATTTTAATGGGGATTGCATTGAATCTGTAGATTGCTTTTGGTAAGATTGCCATTTTTACTATGTAAATCCTACCTAACCAAGAACATGGGAGATCTTTCCATTTTCTGGTATCTTCTTAATTGATTTCTTTAGAGTCACAAAGTTCTTATTGCATAGGTATTTTACTTGTTTGGTAAGCGTTACACCTAGATACTTTATGTTTCTTGTGGCTATTGTAAAGGGTGATGTTTCTCGGATTTCTTCCTCTGCCTCTTTGTCGTCGGAAAAAAGTAGGGCTACTGATTTTTTTGAGTTTATCTTGTATCCTGCTAGTTTGCTGAAGGTGTTTATCAGCAGTAGGAGTTCCCTGGTAGAGATTATTGGGTCGCTAATGTAAACTATCATATCATCTGCAAATAGAGAGAGTTTGACTTCTTCCTTTCCATTTTGGATCCTCTTGACCTCCTTTTGTTGTCTTATTGCTTTAGCTAGACTTCTACTATGATATTGAAGAGATATGGAGAGAGAGGACAGCCTTGTCTTGTTCCTGATTTTAGAGGAATTGGCTTAAGTTTCTCTCCATTCACTTTGATGTTGGCAGTTGGTTTGCTGTATATTTCTCTTATTATGTTTAGGTATGTTCCTGTTATCTGTTATCTGTTACCTCCAAGACCTTTATCATGAAAGGGTGTTGAATTTTGTCGAATGCTTTTTCCGCATCTAGGGAGATAATCATATGGTTTTTTTTTTTTTCTGCTTGTTTATATGGTGGATCACGTTGATAGATTTTCATATGTTAAACCATCCCTGCATTCCAGGTATGAAGCCTACTTGGTCATGGTGGATGATTTCTCTGATGTATTCTTGAATTCTGTTTGCCAGTATTTTATTGAGTATTTTTGCATCGATGTTCATCAGGGATATTGGTCTGTAGTTTTCTTTCTTAGTTGTGACTTTGTGAGGTTTGGGTACCAAAGTTATTGTGGCATCATAAAAAGAGTTTGGCAATGAACCTTCTGTTTCTATCTTGTGGAAAAGTTTGAGGAGGAGTGGTATTAGTTCTTCCTTGAATGTCTGGTAGAATTCTGCACTGAATCCATCTGGCCCTGGACTTTTTTTGGTTGGAAGGCTTTCAATGACTGCTTCTATTTCATTGCGGGTTATAGGTCTATTTAAGTTGTTTGTCTGTTCTTGATTTAATTTTGGTAAGTGATAGTTATCCAGAAACTTGTCCATTTCCTTTGAATTTTCAATTTTTGTGGAATACAGGTTTTCAAAGTATGACCTGAAAATTGTCTGGATTTCCTCTGTGTCTGTTGTTATGTTCACCGTTTCGTTTCTGATTTTGTTAATTTGCATGTTCTGTCTCTGCTTTTTCGTTAATTTGGATAAAGGTTGGTCTATCTTGTTGATTTTCTCAAAAAACCAACTCTTTGTTGCATTGATTTTTTGTATTGTTTTCCTGGTTTCTATTTTGTTGATTTCAGCCCTCAAGTTGATTATTTCCTGGCGTCTACTCCTGCGGGGTGAATTTGCTTCTCTCTGTTCTAATATTTTCAGTTCGCTGTTAATTCTCTTATGTGACTATCCTCTGTTTTCTTCATATGGGCACTTAGTGCAATGAACTTCCCTCGTAGCACTGTCCCATAAGTTCGGGTATGCTGTATCCTCATTCTCGTTGAATATTAGAAAGTCTTTAATTTCTTTCTTTATTTCCTCTTTGACCCAGGAGTGGTGCAATTGCACATTGTTCAGTTTCCATGAGTTTGCAGGTTTTCTGCTATTTGTGTTGTTGTTGAATTCCAATTTTAAAGCATGGTGGTCCGATAAGATACAGGGGACTATTCCTATTCTCTTGTGTCTGTTGAGGTTTGTTATGTCACCTAGTATGTGGTCAATTTTAGAGAAGGTTCCATGTGCAGCAGAGAAGAAGGTATATTCTTTTGTCTTTGGATGGAATGTTCTATAGATGTCTGTTAACCCCAGTTGAGACATAACTTCTGTTAATTCTTTTGTTTCTTTGTTGAGTTTCTGATTTGTGGTCCTGTCTAGTGTTGAGAGTGGTGTATTGAAGTCTCCCACTATAAGTGTGTGAGGTTTTATATGAGCTTTGAGTTTTAGTAGTGTTTCTTTTACGAATGTGGGCGACTTTGTATTAGGGGCATAGATGTTCAGAACTGAGACTTTGTGTTGATGGATTTCTCCTGCGATGAATATGAAACGATCGTCTTCATCTCTTTTGACTAATTTTGGTTTGAAGTCTAACTTCTTAGATGTTAGGATAGCTATGCCTGCTTGCTTCTTATTTCCATTTGATTGGAAAATCTTTACCCAACCCTTTACCCTGAGGTAATGTCTATCTTTGAAGCTAAGATGTGCTTCTTATATACAGCAGAAGGATGGATTCTGTCTTCGTATCCATTCTGTTAGCCTGTGTCTTTTTATAGGTGAGTTAAGACCATTAATGTTGAGGGTGAGTAAGGACCATTGATTGTTGATGCTTGTTTGATTTAGGTTTGTTGTTGGCAGTGGTATTGTGAATATATTTGTTCTGCTTCACCCTTGGTTTCTGGTGTAGTTGGATTATCTGTTGCCTACATTTTTGTGGGCGTAGTTACCTTCCTTGGGTTGGAGTTTTCCTTCCAATACTTTCTGTAGGGCTGGATTTGTAGATACATATTGGGAAAATCTGGTTTTTCATTAAATATCTTGTTCTCTCCATCTATATTGATTGAGAGTTTTGCTGGACATAGTAGCCTAGGCTGGCATCCGTGTTCTCTTAATACTTGTAGAACATCTCTCCAGGACCTTCTGACCTTGAGGGTTTCCATGGAGAAGTCAGGTGTAATTTTGATAGGTCTGCCTTTATATGTTACCTGTCCTTTTTCCTTCGCTGCTCTTAATATTCTTTCTTTATTCTGTATGCTAGGTGTTTTGATTATTATATGTCGAGGGGTCTTTTTTCTTTGGTCCAGCCTATTTGTGGTTCGGTATGCTTCTTGTACTTTCATGGGCATGTCCTTCTTCAGATTTGGAAAGTTTTACTTGATGATTTTGTTGAATATGTTTTCGGCACCCTTGAGGTGGGCTTCCTCACCTTCCTCTATGCCTATTATTCTTAGGTTTGGCCTTTTCATGGTGTCCCACATTTCCTGGATGTTTTGTGTTAAGGATTTGTTGGATTTATGATTTTCTTTGGTTGATGAATCTATTTCTTCTAGTTTATCTTCTGCGCCTGAGATTCTCTCTTCCATCTCTTGAATTCTATTGGTTATGCTTGTGTCCGTAGTTGCCGATTTTTTGCCCAGCTTTTCAATTTCCAGCATTCATTCCGTTTGTGTTGCCTTTATTTTCTCAATTTCGGTTTTCAAGTCTTGAACCGTTTCCTTCACCTGGTTAATTGTTTTTTCTTGGCTTTCTGTACTTTCCTTAAGGAATTTGTTCAATTCTTCCACTTTTTTGTTCGTTTTTTCCTCCATTTCTTTAAGGGATTTTCTCACATCTTCTTTGAGGGCCTCTATCATTTTTATGATGGTAATTTTTAAGTCGTACCCTTCTGCTTCCTCTGCTTTGTTGTTGTGTTCCATTCCAGTTGGTGTAGATTCCCTAGATTCTGGTGGTGTCATGTTTGTCTTTCTGTTGTTAGGTGTTCTCTTGTATTGCCTTCTTCCCATAGCTTCTTCCAGTAGGTGTTGGTGGTGTCTCCCCCATCTCACTATGGTCCTTCCCCAATGGGCTTATGTGGGTCTGAGATTCAATATCTGTAGCTCTGTGTGGTCCAAGCTCTCTAGGAGGTTTCTCCGCAGACAGGGATCCAGGGATGGGGTCAAGGATGAGGATCCAGAAGAAGATGCCAGCAGGTATTCACAGTGGACCTCTGGCCAATAGCTCTGGCCAATAGCTGGTGGAAGAGGACAAGGGCTGAGCTGGAACTTGAGAAGGTTTTGTAGGGTAGTTGGATCTCACTGGAAACTGGTGCTCTCCAGCTGAGACCTCGTTCTTTGGCAGAGGCCAGGATTTGGGGGTCAAGGATCTTGCCTGCAGGAACTCCGAGTGGACCTGCACAGATAAGCGGATCTCTGGGAGGGGCCCTGGACTCCAGCAGAGGACTGGAGGCTGGGTCAGAGACCAAGCTGGTGGAAATTATGGGTGGTCCCACATGGATAGTCAGGTCTCCTTTGTTCAGAGTTGCTCTGAGAAGTCTCCGAAGTAGGGTGGACTTTTGGCTCCACCCTCTGTCCCAGTGCTCAACCAGAGTGGCAGGACCTTGGGTGGAGTAGGGCACAGGGTAGGGGGGGTAGGCTGGAGGTGGGCATGGGTGGGGGTGTATCAGAGCTCCAAGGGTGCTCTGGATGGGGACTGGAGACAGGAGCAGCAGGATCAGGGGCCAACCCAGGGAGTTCAGGCGGGGGAGGGTGGAAAAGAGGTTGTAAGGGACAGGAAGCCCCAATTGGGCCCAGACTCACCTCTGCCAATAGCTGGAGGAAGAGAATGAGGGCTGAGCTGGAACTTGAGAAGGTTTTGCAGGGTAATTGGATCTCACTGGAAACTGGCATTCTCCAGCTGAGACCTTGTTCTTTTGCAGAGGCCAGGATTTTGCAAGTGTTCTGTTAATTGACAAAGTTGTTTTATCTCTATTTACAGTAGTATTTGATAAATTAACCAGGAACATGCCTCTCCTGCCTTTTTTCCCCACAAATAAACCACCACCACTTTTGGAAGAAAGAAAGAAAGAAAGAAAAAAAAAAATTGGTTTGTCAATGACCCTTCTATTGTTTGGAACAGTTTGAGAACAGTATTGGTATTAACTGTTGTTTGAATTTCTGGTAGAATCCTACACTGAAGCCATCTGGCCCCAGGCTTTTTTTGGTTGTGAGATGTTGTTGATAAGTGTTTCTATTTCATTAGGGGATATAGGTATATTTAAATTGCTTGTCTGTTCTTGCTTTAATTTTGGTAAGTGATATCTATCTAGAAAATTGCCCATTTACATTGAATTTTCAATTTTTGTGAGTACAGGTTTTCAAAGTATGACCTGAAGTTTCTCTGGATTTTCATAGTGTCCGTTGTTATGTCCACCTTTTCAATTCAGATCTTGTTGAATTGCATGTTCTCTCTCTGCCTTTTGGTTAGTTTGGATAAAGGTTCATCTATCTTATTGATTTCCAACCCAAAACTAACTCTTTCTTGCATTGGTTCTTTGTATTGTTTTATTAGTATCTACTTTATTGATTTCATCCCACAATTTGACTATTTCCTGGTATCTACTCCTGTGGGGTAAGTTTGCTTCTTTTTGTTCTAGAGCTTTCAGTTGTGCTGTTAATTCTCTAATGTAACTATCCTTCAATTTCATGTGTTCACTTAGTGCTATAAACTTTCCTCTTAGTACTACTTTCAAAGTGTCCCATAAATTTGGGTATGCAGTGTCGTCATTCTCGTCCAATTCTAGGAAGTCCTTAATTTCTTTATTTTTTCCTTGACCCAGGAATGGTGCAATTGCCATGACTTTGTAGTGTTTCTTCAATTTGTGTTGTTGTTGAATTCTAACTTTAAAGCATGGTGGTCTGATGAGATACAGGTGATTATTCCATTCTTTTATTTTTTGTACCTATTGAGGTTTGCTCTGTTGCCAAGAATGTGGACGATTTTAGAGAAGGTGCTGAGAAGAAAGTATATTCTTTTGTGTTTGGATTAAATGTTCTATAAATGTTTAAACTCAATTGTGTCATACTTCTGTTTATTCCTTTATTTCTCTGTTAAGTTTCAGTCTGGTGGATCTGTCTAGTGTTGAGAGTGGGGTATCAAAATATCACACTATAAGTTTGTGAGGTTTTATGTGCAATTTGAGTTTAAGTAATGTTTCTTTTAAGAATGTAGGTGCTTTTGTATTTGGAGCTTAGATGTTCAGAATTGAGACTTTATCTTGGAGTTGTGTGGTGAATAAGAAATGATCTTCTTCATCTGTTTTTATTGATTTTAGTTTAAAGTCTAATTTATTAGATATTAGGATTGCTATACCTGCTTGTATCTTGGGTCAATTTGATCAGAAAATGTTTTTTTTTTTTTTGTTTAAGATATAAAAATAATGTAAATTTATTATTGCAAGAGGATAAAGCCATCTTTCTTTTTTTATTATTTATTTATTTTTATTATTTTACATATCTATACCAGTTTACTCTCCTTCTCCCCTTTATTCTCTCCCTCACATGCTCCCAACCATCCTTCCATCCCATTCCCCCACCACCACCACTCCACAGGGAGTGTGAAGCCTTCCAGGAGGGATCATCAAAATCTGTCAAGTCATTTGGAGATTTGGAGTAGGGACTAGGTTCTCCCTCCTGCCTCTAGGTTAGGGGAGCATCCCTCCATGGGGAATGTCCTCCCAAAGACCTCTGTGAACCAGGGATACATCCTGGTTCCATTGTCAGAAGTCCCTTAGACTGCCCAGGCCTTCTAACTGAGACCCATGTTCAGGGGGTCTGAGTCATTCCAATGCAGGTTTCCCAGCTATCAGTCTGGGGGGGGGGTCCATTAGCTCCTCCTTGTTCAGGTCTGCTGTCTCTGTGGGATTCTGTAGCCTGGTCTTGACCCCATTATCTTATCACTCCTCCCTTTCTGCATCTGGATTCATTCTTGTTTGGCTCAGTGTTTAGCTGTGGGTGTCTGCTTCTGTTTTCATTAGCTACCAGATGAGGGCTCTATGATGGTGGATAAGTTAGTCATCAATCTCATTATCAGGGAAGGACATTTAAGGTAGCCTTTCCACTGTTGCTCAGATTTTTAGTTGGGGTCATCCTTGTAGGTCTCTGTACATTGCTCTAGAGTCAGTTTTCTCTTCAAACTGGTATTGGCTCCCTCTTTTATGGCGTATCTCTCTCTCTCTGTCTCTCTCTCTCTCTCTCTCTCAATGTTGTCTCTAGTCTATTCCTCCTCTGCTTCAATCTTCCTAGTCCCACATGATTTCCATTCCTTCCATTTTCTGGCCCCTAGCTCCCTCTCCACTCATTGCCCCCTAGTCCCGATATGCTCAGGAGATCTCGTTCGTTTCCCCTTCTGTGAGGAAACTTGTTTGAATCCCTTAGGTTCCTCCTTGTATCCTAGTTTCTCTGACAGTGTGAATTATAGGCCGGTGATCCTTTGCCCTATGTCTAAAAATCTATATATGAGTGAAGACATGCCATGTTCCTCTTTTTGTGACTGGGTTACCTCATTAAGGATGTTTTTTTTTTTCAAGTTCCATTGATTTGCCTGTGAATTTCAAGGTTCCATTGTTTTTTTTTTTTTCTGCTGAATAGTATTCCATTGTGTAAATGTGCCACTTTTCCTTTATCCAGTCTTCAGTTGAGGTGTATGTAGGTTGCTTCCAGAAATTTTGCTATTACAAATAATGCTGCTATGAACATAGTTGAACAGATGTCTTTGTTTGCATGGATGTGGATCATTTGGGTATATGTCTAAGAGTGGGGTTGCCAGGTTCTGTGGTAGATTGATTTCCATTTTCCTAAGGAACTGCCAAAGGGATCTCCAAAATGGCTTGTAGAAGTTTGCACTCCCACCAGCAGTGTAGGAGTTTTCTCTTTCTCCAAATCCTCTCCATTATAAGTTGTCAATGGTGTTTCTAATTTTAGCAATTCTGGCAGGAGTAAGATGGTAGCTCAGAGTTAGTTTGATTTGCATTTTCCTGATAACTAAGGATGGTGAGGACTTTCTTAATTGTCCTTCAGCATTTTTTTATTTCCTCTATTGAGAATTCTCTCTTCAGTTCTGTACCCCATTTTTTAATAGGGTTATTTGGTGTTTTGTTGATTAGTTTATTGAGTTCTTTGTATATTTTGGAGATCAGCCCTCTGTCAGATGTGGGATTGGTGAAGATCTTTTCCCAGTCTGTGAACTGCCAATTGGTCTTGTCATCTGTGTCCTTTGCCTTACAGAAGCTTCTTAGTTGAAGGAGGTCCCATTTATTAAGTGTCGGTCTCAGTGTCTGTGCTACTGGAGTTATGTTTAGGAAGCCGTCTCCTGTACCATTTTGTTCAAGGGTACGTCCCAATTTCTCATCTAAGATCTTCAGTGTGGCTGTATTTATGTTGAGGTCTTTGATCCATTTTGACTTCAGTTTTGTGCATGGTGATAGACATGGGTCTATCTGCTGTCTTCTACACACCATCATCCAGTTGTGCCAGTACCATTTGTTGAAGATGCTTTCCTCCTCCTATTGTATACTTTTAGCTGTTTTGTCAAAAATCAGGTGTTTGTAGGTGTGTGGGTTAATGTCTTGATTTTTGATTCGATTCCATTGGTCTACTTGTCTATTTTGTGCCAATACCAGGCTGTTTTCAGGACTATACCTCTGTAGTAGAGCTTAAATTCAGGAATGGTGATGCCTCCTGAAGTTCCTTTATTGTACTGGGTTGTTTTGGCTATCCTGGGTCTTTTGTTTTTCTATATAAAGTTGACTGTTATATTTTCAAGGTCAGTGAAGAATTTCAAGGTCAGTGGTGGGATTTTAATGGGGATTGCATTGAATCTGTAGATATCTTTTTGGCAAGATTGCCATTTTTACTATGTTTATCCTACCTATCCAAGAGCATGGGAGATCTTTCCATTCTCTGGTATTTTCTGTAATTTCTTTCTTTGAAGACACAAAGTTCTTGCTATATAGGTCTATATGTTTGGTAAACATTATGCCAAGACATTTTATGTTGTTTGTGGCTATTGTAAACGGTGATGTTTTTCTGATTTCTTTCTCCCTTTGTTATCTCTATATATTAGGGGTATTGAATTTTTTGAGTTTATCTTCTGTCCTGCTAGTTTGCTGAAGTTTATCATCTGTAAGAGTTCCCTGGTAGAGTTTTTCGAGTTGCTTATGTAAACTATCATATCATTTACAAATAGTGCCAGTTTGACTTCTTCCTTTCCAATTTGTATCCCCTTGATCTCCTTTTGTTGTTTCATTGATTTAGCTAGAACTTCATGTACAATATTGAAGAGATATGGAGAAATTGGTGTGCCTTGCCTTGTTCCTGATTTTAGAGGAATCGCCTTAAGCTTCTCTCCATTCAGTTCGATGTTGGCTGTTGGTTTACTATATATTACTTTTATTATTTTTAGGTATGTTTCTCTTAACCCGATCTCTCTAAGACCTTTAGGGAATTGAACTTTGTCAAAGGCTTTTTCAGCATCTAGTGAGATGATCATGTGGTTTTTCTTTTTCAGTTTATGTGGTGGATCACATTGGTAGATTTTTGTATGTTGAACCATCCCTGCAACCTAGGGATGGAGCCTACTTGGTCAGGGTGGATGCTTTCTCTGATGTGTTCTTGGATTCGATTTGCCAGTATTTTACTGAGTATTTTTACATCAATGTTCATTAGGGATATTGGTCTGTAGTTTTCTTTCTTACTTGTGTCTTTGTGTGGCTTGGGTGCCAAGGTAACTGTGTCTCATAAAAAGAATTTGGTAATTAACCTTCTGCTTCTATTGTGTGGAACAATTTGAGGAGTATTGGTATTAGCTCTTCTTTGAATTTATGGTAGAATTCTTCACTTAGGCTATCTGGCCTTGGCCCTTTTTTTTTTTTTTTTTTGGTTGGGAGGTTTTTGGTGACTGCATCTATTTCATTAGGGGTTATAGGTCTATTTAAGTTGCTTATATATTCTTGATTTAATTTTGGTAAGTGATAGTTATCCATAAATTTGTCCATTTTCTTTTAATTTTTAAATTTAGTGGAGTATATGTGTTCAAAGTGTGACCTGAAAATTGTCTGGATTTCCCCAGTGTCCATTGTTATGTCCCCCTTTTCGTTTCTGATTTTGTTAATTTGCATGTTTTGTCTCTGCATTTTGGTTAGTTTGGATAAAGGTTTGTCTATTTTGTTAATTTTCTTTAAAAAAAAAAAACCCAACTCTTTGTTGTATTGATTTTTTGTATTGTTTTCCTGGTTATTTCTTCATTGATTTCAGCCTTCAAATTGTTTATTTCCTGGCATCTATGCCTCTGGCGTGAGTTTGTTTCTTTTTGTTCTAAGGCCTTCAGTTTTGCTGTTAATTCTCTAATGTGACTATCCTTTGTTTTGTTCAAATGGGCATTTAATGCAATGAACTTTCCTCATAGCACTACTTTCAAAATTCCCATAAGTTTGAGTATGTTGTGTCTTCATTGTTGCTGAATTGTAGGAAATCTTTAATTTCTTTCTTTATGTCTTCTTTGAGTCAGGTATGATACAATTGCACATTGCTCAGTTTGCATGGATTTGTAGGTTTTCTGAAATTTGTGTTGCTGTTGAATTCCAACTTTAAAGCATGGTGGTCTGATAAGATACAGGGGACTATTCCAGTTTTTTTTTTTTTCTGTATTTGTTGAGGTGTGTTATCTTTCCTAGTATGCGATTGATTTTAGAGAAAGTTCCATGTTGTGCTGAGAAGAAGGTATATTCTTTTGTATATGGATGGGATGCTCTGTCTGGTGGTCCTGTCTAGTTGTGAGGATGGGGTGTTGTAGTCCCACACTCTGAATATGTGAGGTGTTATTTGAGCTTTGAGTTTAAGTAGAGTTTCTTTTATTAACATGGGTGCCTTTGTATTTAGGGCAGAAATGTTCAGAGTTGACACTTAGTACTCATGGATTTCTCCTGTGAAGAATATGAAATGACCTTCTTCATTTCTTTTGATTGATTTTGGTTTGAAATCTAACTTGTTATATATTAGGATACCTACAGCTGCTTGCTTCTTGGGCCCATTTGATTTTTAAGATCTTTTCCCAAGCCTTTACTCTGAGATAATGTCTGTCTTTGAAACTTAGATATGTTTCTTGTACACAGAAGAAGGATGGATTCTGTCTCCGTATTTGTTTTGTTAGCCTGTGTCTTTCTAGAGGTGAGTTAAGACCATTAATGTTGAGGGGAAGTAAGAATCATTGATTGATAATTCTTGTTTGTTTTAGATTTGTTGTTGTTGGTGGTATTATGAATATATTTGCCCTGTGTTATCCTTTGGGTTCTGGTGAAGTGGGCTTTTCTATTACCAAGTCTTTGTGAGTGGAGTTAACTTCCTTGGGTTGGAATTTTCCTTCCAGAAATTTCTGTAGGGCTGGATTTGTAGATATGTGTTGTGAAAATCTGGCTTTGCCATTGAATATCTTGTTTTCTCCATCTATAAAGATTGAGAGTTTTGCTGGGTATAGTGGCCTGAATTGGCATCCATGGATTCTTAGTACTTGTATAACACCTATCCAGGACCTACCAGCCTTGAGAATTTCCATGGAGAATTCAGGTATAATTTTGATAGGTCTGCCTTTATATGTTACCTGTTCTTTTTCTTTCTCTGCTCTTAATATTCTTTCTTTATTCTGGATGTTATGTGTGTGTGTGTGTGTGTGTGTGTGTGTGTGTGTGTATTATTATTATTATTATTATTATTATTATTATTATTTGGCAAGGGGTCTGGTTTTTTGATTTGTTTTGTTTTGTTTTGTTTTTGGTCCAGTCTATTATTTGGTGTTCAGCATACTTCTTGTACTTTCATAGTCATTTTCTTCTTCAGATTGGGAAAGTTTTCTTCAATGATTTTGTTGAATATGTTTTCTGCACCTTTGAAATGCCATCTTCCCCCTTTTCTATGTCTATTCTTCTTAGGTTTGTTGTTATAATGGTGTCCCACATTTCCTGGATTTGTTGTTGTTGTTGTTGTTGTTGTTAAGGGTTTGTTGGATTTGTAATTTTCTTTGATTGATGAATCTATTTCCTCTAGTTTATCTTCAGCACCTGAGAGTCTGTCTTCCATCTCTTGTATTCTGTTGGTTATGCTTGGGTCTATAGTTCCTGATCTTTTGCCCAGTTTTTCTATTTCCAGCATTCCTTCAGGTCGTGTTTTTTTTATTGTCTCTATTTCAGTTTTCATGTCTTGAACTGTTTTCTTCATCTGCTTGATTGTTTTTTCTTCGCTTTCCTCACTTTCTTTAAGAGATTTTTTCATTTCTTCCATTTTTTTTGTTTTTTCTTCCATTTCTTTAAGGGATTTTCTCATATCGTCTTTGTGGGCCTCTATCATTTTTATGAAAGTATTATTTTAAGTCATTCTCTCCTGCTTCATCTGCTTTGGTGTGTTCTTGTCTAGTTGGTGTAGAGTCCCTATATTCTGGTGGTGTCATGTTTGTCTTTCTATTGTTGGGTGTTTTCTTCTATTGCTGTTTTCCCATCACTTCTTCCAGTGGGTGCAGGTGGAGTCTCTCTCTCTCTCTATGGTCCTCTCCCAGTGGATGTTGGTGGTTCAGGAGTTCAATGTCTCTAACTCTGGATAGTTGATCCTCTCTTGAAGTCCCTCCTCTGGCAGAGGCCCGTGATAGGGGTCTTAGATCAGGCAGGTGGGGACAGGTTGGTCTTGCATGGATAGGTGGGTTCAGTATGCTCAGAGCAGATCCAGAACATTCCCTGGATGTGGATGGGTTGTTGGACCATCACTCTGGCCCAGTGTTCAACTAGAGCAGTGGAGCAGTGGGCCCAGTAGGACACAGGGTTGGGGGAGCTGATTGGAAAATCTTTTCCCAACCCTTAACTCTGAGGTAACCTTTGTTTTTGAAGTTTGATGTGTGTTTCTTGTATGTAGCAGCAGAAGGATGGATTCTGTCTTTGTATCCATTCTGTTAGCCTGTGGTTTTATTTATTTATTTACTTATTTATTTTTAGTGAGTTAAGACCATTAGTATTGAGGGATATAAATGACCATTGATAGTTAATTCTTGTTGGTTTTGTATTTGGTGTTGGTGGTATTGTGTGTATATTTCCACCTACTTTTCTTTTTTCTGTGTGGGAGTTTTGCTGTGAAGTGGGTTTATCTATTGCCTATGATTTTGGGGGGGATATAGTTGACTTCCTTGTGTTGGAGGTTTCCTTCCAGAACTTTCTGTAAGGCTGGATTAGTTGATGAGTATTGTTTAAATCTGGTTTTGTAATGGAATCCTTTTTTCTGCATCTATCGTGATTGAAAGCTTTGCTGGGTATAGCAGTGTGGGCTGGCATCCATAGTCTCTTAGTGTTTGTAGAACTTCTGTCCAGGACCTTCTGGCTTTCAGAGTTTCCATTGAGAAGTCACGTGTAATTTTGATAGGCCTACCTTTATATGTTACTTGGCCTTTTTCCTTAGCTGTTCTTAATATTCTTTCTTTATTCTGTACTTTTGGTGTTTTATTATTATGTAGGGAGGGATTTGTTTTTTTTGTGGTTCAGTCTATTTGGTGTTCTGTAAGCTTCTTGTACATTGCCATGTCTTTATTTAGGTTGGGAAAGTTTTTTTTTTTTTATGATTTTGTTGAATATTGCTTCTGCACCTTTGAGTTGGGTTTCTTCACTTTCTTCTTTACCTATTGTTCTTAGGCTTGGCCTTTTCATGGTGTCCCATATTTCCTGGATATTTTGTGGTAAGGATTTGTTGAATTTAAGATTTTCTTTGGTTGATGAATCTATTTCTCCTAGTTTATTTTCAAAGCCTGAAATTCTCTCTTCCATCTCTTCTATTCTATTGGTTATGCTTGCATCTGTAGTTCTTGATCATTTACCCAGCTTTTCCATTTCCAGCATTCCCTCAGTTTGTGTTTTCTTTATTTTCTCTATTTCAGCTTTCAAGTCATGAACTGTTTGAATTGTTTCCTTCATCTGTATTATTGTTTTATCTTGGCTTTCCTTACTTTCTTTAAGGGATTTGTTGATTTCTTGCATTTCCCTCCATTTCTTTAAAGACTTTTTCCCCCTCTTTTAGCGTCTTTATCATCTTCATGAAGTTGTTTTAGGGTAGTTCTCTTCTGCTTCATCTGTGTTGGGATGTTCAAGTCTTTCTGAAGTGGAGTTCCTACACTCTTCGGGTGTCATATGATCTTTCTGTTGTTGACTGCGTTCTTATTATATTGTCATCTACCTATCCCTTCTTCCAGTACATACTGGTGGGGTCTCTTCCTCTCTTGGTTCACACAGGACCAAGGTTTTCTTCCAGTGCGAAAAGTCTTCAACAAAATACTGCACTCCTTCATGATAAATGTCTTGGAGAGATCAGAGATAAAAGGAACATACCTAAACATGATAATGGCAATATACAGTAAACCAACAGTCAACATCAAACTAAATGGAGAGAAACTGAATGCAGTTCCTCTAAAAATGTGAATGAGAAAAAGTCGCCACTCTCTCCATATCTCTTCAGTGTTGTACTTGAAGTTGTAGCTAGAGCAATGAGACTAGAAAAGGAGATAAAGGGGATACAAATTGGAAAGGACAAAATCAAACTCTCAGTATTTGCCGACGATATGATAGTTTATATAGGTGACCAAAAAACTCTACTGAATACTCCCACACCTGACAAACACCTTCAGCAAATTGGCAGAATACAACAATAACTAAAAAAAAAAAATCAGTAGCCCTAATATATACAGATGATAAAGAGGCTGAGAAAGAAATCAGAGAAACGTCACCTTTTATAATAGCAACAAACAACATAAAATATCTTGGGGTAAATCTAACCAATCAAGTGAAAGACCTGTATGACAAAAACTTGAGTCCTTAAAGAAATTAAAGAAGATACCAGAAAATGGAAAGATCTCCCTGGCTCTTGGATAGGCAGGATCAACATAATAAAAATGGCAATCTTACCAAAAGCAATCTGCAAGTTCAAGGCAATCCCCATCAAAATCCTAGCACAATTCCTCACAGACCTTGAAAGTACAAAACTCAACTTCATATGTAAAAACAAAAGACCCAGGATAGCCAAACCAACCCTGTACAATAAAGGGACTTCTGGAGGCATTAGCATCCTTGACTTCAAGCTGTATTATAGAGCTATACTCCTGAAAAGTGCTTGGTATTGGTTCAGTAGTACACAGGAAGACTAAAGGAATTGAATTGAAAAACCTGATATTAACCCACACACCTAGAACACCTGATTTTTGACAAAGAAGCTTGAATTATACATAGAAAAAAGAAAGAATCTCCAACAAATGATGCAATCATAACTGGATGATGATTTTTAGAAGACTGCAGATAGATCCATATCTATTGCCATGCACAAAACTTAAGTCTAAATGGTTCAAAGACCTCAACATAAATCTAGCTACACTGAACCTATTAGAAGGAAAAATGGGAGGCACCCTCGAACAAATTGGTATAGGAGACTGTTTCCTGTACACAAGTAGCACAGACACTGAGATGACAATTAATAAATGGGACCTCCTCAAACTGAGAAGATTGTGTAAAGCAAAAGACACAGTTGACAAGCCCAAATGGCAGCCCACAGACTGGGAAAAGATCTTCACCAACCCTACAACTGACAGACTAATTTCCAAAATATACAAAGAACTCAATAAACTAATCACCAAAACACCAAATAACCCTATTAAAAATGGGGTACAGCAGGAAAACAATACAAAAATATCAATGCAATGAAGAGTTGGTTTTTTGAGAAAATCAATAAGACAGACAAACCTTTATCCAAATTAACAAAAAAGGAGAGAGAGAACATGCAAATTAACAAAATCAGAAACAAAAAGGGAACATAACAATGGACACAGAGGAAAATCAGACAATTTCAGGTCATACTTTGAATACCTGTATTCCACAAAAATTGAAAATTCAAAGGGAATGGACAAATTTCTGGATAACTATCACTTACCAAAATTAAATCAAGAACAGACAAACAACTTAAATAGACCTATAACCCGCATTGAAATAGAAGCAGTCATCGAAAGCCTTCCAACCAAAAAAAGTCCAGGGCCAGATGGATTCAGTGCAGAATTCTACCAGACATTCAAGGAAGAATTAATACCACTACTCCTCAAACTTTTCCACAAGATAGAAACAGAAGGTTCATTGCCAAACTCTTTTTATGAGGCAACCATAACTTTGGTACCCAAGCTTCACAAAGACACAACTAAGAAAGAAACCTACAGACCAATATCCCTGATGAACATCGATGCAAAAATACTCAATAAAATACTGGCAAACAGAATTCAAGAATACATCAGAGAAATCATCCACCATGGCCAAGTAGGCGTCATACCTGGAATGCAGGGATGGTTTAACATACGAAAATCTATCAACGTGATCCATATAAACAAAGAGAAAAAGAAAATCCGTGTGATTATCTCCCTAGATGCTGAAAAACCTTCAACAAAATTCAACACCCTTTCATGATAAAGGTCTTGGAGAGGTCAGGGATAACAGGAACATACCTAAACATAATAAGAGCAATATACAGCAAACCAACTGCCAATATCAAACTGAATGGAGAGAAACTTAAGCCAATTCCTCTAAAATCAGGAACAAGACAAGGCTGTCCTCTCTCTCCATATCTCTTCAATATCATACTAGAAGTTCTAGCTAATGCTATAAGACAACAAAAGGAGATCAAGGGCATCCAAATTGGAAAGGAAGAAGTCAAACTGTCTCTATTTGCAGATGATATGATAGTTTACATAAGTGACCCAATAAACTCTACCAGGGAACTCCTACTGCTGATAAACACCTTCAGCAAACTAGCAGGATACAAGATAAACTCAAAAACATCTGTAGCCCTACTTTTGTTCAGACAACAAAGGGGCTGTCAATGAAATCAGAGAAACATCACCCTTTATAATAGCCACAAGCAACATAAAGTATCTTGGTGTAATGCTTAACAAACAAGTAAAAGACCTATGCAATAAGAACTTAGTGGCTCTAAAGAAAGAAATTAAAGAAGATACCAGAAAATGGAAAGATCTCCCATGCTTTTCGATAGGTAGGATAAACATAGTAAAAATGGCAATCTTACCAAAAGCAATCTACAGATTCAATGCAATCCCCATTAAAATCCTACCACTATTCTTCACCGACCTTGAAAGGATAATAATCAACTTTATATGGAAAAAATAAAGAACCAGGATAGCCAAAACAACCCTATACAACAGAAGAACTTCAGGAGACATCACCATTCCTGACTTTAAGCTCTACTACAGAGCTATAGTTCTGAAAACAGCCTGGTATTGGCATAAAAATAGACAGGTAGACCAATGGAATCAAATTGAAAATCCTAATATTAACCCACACACCTATGAACACCTGATTTTCGACAAAACAGCTAAAATTATACAATGGGGCGACGACAGCATCTTCAACAAATAGTGCTGGCACAATTGGATGAGGGTGTATAGAAGACTGCAGATAGACCCATGTCTGTTGCCATGCACAAAACGTAAGTCCAAATGGATCAAAGACCTCAACATCAATCCAGCAACATTGAACCTCTTAGAAGAGAAAGTAGGAGGAACCCTTGAACAAATTGGGATAGGAGACCACTTCCTAAACATAACTCCAGGGGCACAGACACTGAGAGAAACAATAAGTAGGACCTCTTCAAACTTAGAAGCTTCTGACACAGCAGAGAAGATCAAACGGCAGCCCAGGACTGGGAAAAGATTTTCAACAATCCTATATCCGTCAAAGGGCTGATCTCCAAAATATACAAAGAACTCAAGGAACTAGTCAACAAAACACCAAATAACCCTATTAAAAAATGGGGTACAGAACTGAAGAAAGAATTATCAATAGAGGAAATCAAAAAGGCTGAAAGAAACTTAAGAAAATGCTCTACATCCTTAGCTATCAGGAAAATGCAAATCAAAACAACTTTGAGGTACCATCTTACTCCTGCCAGAATGGGTAAAATTAGAAACACCAATGATGACTCATGTTGGAGAAGATGTGGAGGAAGGGGAACACTCCTCCACTGCTGGTGGGAGTGCAAACTCATACAGGTATTTTGGAGATCAGTATGGCGGTTCCTCAGGAAAATGGGAATTAGTTTACCATAGGACCCGGCAATCCCCCTCTTAGGCATATACCCAAAGGATCCACATCCATGCAACAAAGACATCTGTTCAACTATGTTCATAGCAGCACTATTTGTAATATCAAGAACCTGGAAGCAACCTAGGTGCCCCTCAATCGAGGAATGGTTAATGAAGATGTGGCACATCTACACAATAGAATACTACTCTGCAGAATAAAAAATAATGGTATCTTGAAATTCGCAGGCAAGTGGATGGCACTTGAAGAAACCAACCTGAATGAGGTAACCCAGTCACAAAAAGAGGAACACAGTATGTACTCACTCATACATGTATTTTAGACCTAGATCAAAGGATCACCATCCTATAATTCACACAACCAGATGTACTAGGATACAATGTACATTCTAAGAGATTTGTATAAAGTCCCTCTCAGAACTGGGAAGGGAGAAGTCCCCCAGAGCTCAGGGGAAGTGGGGGGGGCAGCGAATGGAGAGAGAAGTAGGAGAACATGAGGGGGAGGAAAGGAAAACATGTGGGACCAGGAAGATTGAGCCTGGTTAGGAATAGAGGACAGGAAAGAGAGAGAGAGAAAGTGAGAAAGCAAGAGAGAGAGAGAGCGAACATAAAAGAGGGAGCCAATATTGGTTTGAACATATAATTAAACACAAGGAAAGGTCTAGAGAACTACAAGTCTGCTGCCAAATAACAATTTGAGCTTCTGTGGAAAGGCTACCATAAATGCCCTTCCTGGAGAGTGAGATCAACAACTAACTTATCCATGGAGCCCTCATCTAATGCCTGTTGGAAACAGGAGCAAAAAGCTGTACATAAACACTGAGTAGAAGTAGAACCCAGATGCGGTTGGAGAGGAGAAGACCAGGCAGCAGAAACATATAGAGACAAATACCTGAACAAGGAGGAGCTAATGGGCCACCAGACTAATAGCTGGGAAGCCAGCATAGGACTGACTCAGGCCTCCCTGAGTATGGGTCTGAGCCAGAAGGACTGAGCATTTTAAGCCACCTCAGACTGTGGAGCCAGGATGTATCCCTAGTGCACAAATGGTCCTTCCGAACACATCCCCCATGGAGGGATAACTGCCTTAATCTAGAGACAGAAGAAAAGCCCTAGTCTCTACTTCACATGACCTGTCAGATCTACATGACCCTAACTGGATGACATTCCCCTACATATGGAATTGGGGTGGGGGGATGGGAGGGGAGGGTGGTTAGAGTGCATGTGAGAGGGCAGAGAGGGTAAAAGGGAGGGAAGGAAGAAGGGAAGCAGCGAGGGAGGGAGGAAGGGAGAGGGAACTGGGATCGACATGTAAAATAATAAATTAAATTTAAAAAAAATGCTTTGACTCCCAAATTTAAGTTCAAGGACAAGTTACTGGGGAAAAGGATATCTATTTTTGTTTCCACAGAAAATGAAAGATTTGGATTCCTTCCAGACTAATGTGGTTTGATCAAGCCAGACCACCTGAAACAGATTACCAGGTGATCCTACATTCAAAACAGCTGGACAAAGCAGCCTTTCAGACTACAGCCAGGATTTCTGAATCTTCTTCGAATCCCCCATGACAGCGCCCCTTACCAGCAGGAAGTAGTTTGGAAAGAACAACGCCCAAATTTTCAAATATTGTCTATAAATGTTTGTTTTCATTTAAATGGACTTGGTTATAGAAAATAAATAAAAAACAGATATAACAAAAAAATAAAAATGGGGTACAGAACTAAATAGAGAATTCTCAATAGAGGAATCTAAACTGGCTGGAAGATACTTGAGAAACTGCTCAACATCCTTAGCCATCAGGGAAATGCACATCAAAACAACTCTGAGATACAATCTTATTCTTGTGAGAATGGCTAAAATCTAAAACACCAAAGACAGTTTCTCCTGGAGAGGATGTGGGAGTGCAAACTCATACAGCCACTTTGGAAACTAGTATGTTGGTTCCTCAGGAAAATGGGAATCAGTCTACCACAAGATCCAATAACTCCACTCTTTCTCAGATCACCCAAAGACAGTCAATACCCCCAAGTCAGCAGGAAGCAGTCTTGAGAACTTGATGCCCTTATTCCCTAACCTGCCTCTTATAACTCCTCACCTTTTTAATAATAAGTAAAGGTGGGAATGTAAGGATTCAGGCATTATGCTGGCCTGCCCCTGTCACCTAGCAGAATGCACTCAGGCAGTACTCTGGTAGGCCCAGGGTTCCATGAATAATAGTCTGCAGGCAGGTATAAAGGACTCCTTTAAAAGTTAGATCCCTGCCCACTTATGTTCTTTTTGCATTCTCTCTTCCTCTCTCTGGCTTTTGGTTGTCCATCAGCTACCCACCTTCTTTTTCTCTCCCCCTCTCTCATTTTCTCTTCCCTTCTCCCTCACTCCCCTTTCTAAACTAACTCCTAATTTAAGCTCAAAAAAATGATAGAGACTTGTTTATTCTTTGCTTTTTTTGTTTGTCTTTTCCTCCATTTCTTGTATTTGTGTTTTTTCTTCTACTTCTCTAAGGGATTTTCTCATTTCCTCTTTGAGGGCCTCTAACATCTTAATAAAGTTGTTTTCAGGTCATCCTTTTCTGCTTCATCTGCATTGGGATGTTCATGTCTTGCTGGTGTAGAATCATAGACTCTGGTGGTGTCCTATTAATCTTTCTGTTGTTGAATGTGTTTCTATACTGTCATCTTCCCATCCCTTCTTCTCTCCCTCTCCTGGTGGGTAAGTGTCCAAGACTCCTTCCCAGTGGGTGCAGGTGGGTTCAAACTCCAATGGAGGCAGAAGCTGGATGGTTTTGTCTGCCCCCAGGCTCTGGGGAATTCAGTGGGCAGGATGGGACTAGGTGTTGTCCTCAGGACACTTCAAGCTTCTCTCAGTTTTAAAAGCCATCTTTGCTACATATAAGAAACTTGTTTTGCAGTTGTTTACTTTTCAAAGCTCAGGAAATAAAATTAACATATCATTCCATGCTTCCCTGGCTTCTACATTTGTTGATAGGAGATTGTACATTATTCTGCTATTTTTTGCATTTATGGATGAACTGATGGTTTCCCCTTACAGCATTTTAATATTCTTTACCTGGTAGTTTTTAAACTATAGTATGTCAAAGAGGGGTTTGTCTCGGCTCATCTGTATGTGAAATTTTTAAATCTTTTCCTATTTGAATGTCATTTCCTTTTTTAGATTTGTAAAAAAAATTATGTTATGATCTGTTTGTTTAGGATCTACTTCAGATACTTCTGCCTCACAGTTCTTAGACTGATTTCTTAGTCACACCTGAGTTTTTGCATGTTTTATTTACACCCACATGTTAATATTTCACTTATAGCTATCTAAGGGTAGTATTTTAGTCCTTGTTTTCCATCCAAGAGTGATGCAACAAGAAGACCAACTGCCTTAGGAAGAAGTCATCTTGGTGGAGCTGTCCATGATGCTCTCTGACTAAGGGCTCTGTGTTGTCTTTTTCTTTCCTCTTTCCCTTTAACTTTTAACTTCCTTCCTGGCACACAAGGTGCAGCACCTATTTCCATCATCCTAACTGGAAGCAACTTAAGAGGACACATATTTGAAAAGGAAGCCATCTCTTAATTTGACCAATTAAAAAATTGATTTTGTTTTCAGAAGGGCTCACACGACATCACAGTTCCTTCCACACTTTTCATTAAGTGGCCACTATTAGAAAGTGTTTTATTTTCTTCCAGTCTGCCTGGCTCATTCCAGTCAAGCATAATTTCCACTAATAAATGATTAGGAATAGAATAAATTATGAACACTGTCCTAACATCCATATGCTCAGGTTAGTACCTTGAAATTGAAATTATCACAGAGCTGGAGAAATAGCACAGTGGTTAAAATACACATTGCTCTTCCAGAGGACCTGAGTTTGTTTGCTAGCACCTGCATAGAGCAGTTCATAACCACCTGCAGCACCAGCTACAGGGAGTCTGGCTTCCTCTTTAGGTCTCTGTGAGCATATACACATACACATGCACCTATCATTAAAACAAATCTTTAAAATGAAATTATCATCTAAAAGAAAAATCCAAATTCTTGAAAGATATCATGGTTATGTAGTTGATGTTCTTAAGTTAAAGCAAGCACCTATGTTAATTATATTAAGATTTGCTGGTTAATTAAAATGCAACATATTAGCTAAAGAAGCATCTTGAAAAGAAGAATACTGGTTTATTCTGGGTTAAGTAAGGTAACAGTTCTATGACAAGTTCTATGAAAAAGAAATGCCTCAAATTTTGTGTATAGGAAATCTTTGTTTTAAGCAGTCAGTTTGTAAAGCTTTGCACATTGTTTAATCTGTATATGTTAAGCCTATGTCTAGGCAGTGACATATCAGCGTAATTGGAGCCCTTGGAGGTGGACAGTTTGAATTAAATTTCCTTTAAGACTTACAGGTCCTTGGGAAAATTACTTAACTGCTTCAAGCTCTGGTTTCTGTTTCCTTATTTCTCAAATGGGATAAGAGGTTCTAATTTACAGGTTGTTGTGAGAATCCAGTACAACCAGCATCTGTAAAATCCCACCTGTCATAAGCATGACTAGGTAGAGGAGAGCTGTTTTGGACTTAATAAAAAACCCTCAATTTTTATGTATAGTTGGTGTTTGGTAAATGTTATTTCTACCTCACCCATTTTCCCTTCAAAGGCCCCACAGTTGTGAGCACAGTAGTTTGGGATGATTAAACACAATGTGCTGTTATGTTGTGACAAGTTATAGGCTGTAGGCATTAAAAATAGAGGCAACACACAGAAAATAAGACATTCTGAGAAGGTACCAGGGTAGAATCTTGGTAAAGATTGCCCATCTTAAACATTGTTTTAACCATGTAAAATGCTAGTGTTGGACTAAATCCACAGTTTCCTTCCAGATGTATATTTGTCACATTTGAAATTCTTTCTTGACAGCTGCTTCTACGTTCATGGTACCTTATGACCTTGGACACTTGTCAGGTAGACTGGCATGAAGGTGATCTACCTATTCCTGCCCACTCAGGGCTTTTGGCGGGAACCACAACACAGGAGGGAAGTGTGAAGCATTGTGAGCAGTATTAATGTGGGAGCCAGTGATAAAATGACAGTGCTGAGGGCAGAGGCCACCAGGAGTGAATCACTGCTTATGGGTGTTTGCTGACTTCTTACTGACCTGACATTTCTTCAAGCAACATATTTCAGATCCAAGCTGCTGGAAAATTTCTGTCTTTGTTAATACCCACCTTTCACTTCCCTATTCTCCCTCCACTGAGAAAAACTATAGCTTAAAGGCAGATTTGTTAGGAATGCTTAGTATAACCACCGTTAATGACAAAATGATCTGCTGGGCACTCAGGAAATATTTGCCAGTGTTCGAAATGCCAAGAAATCTTGAAGTCTTAAGAGGAATGTTGCTTAGGCAAGAGTGGAGGAAGGGAAGAATAGCTCCTGCTCACACAGCTGTGAAGCCAGATTTTGAATGTCTTCAAAAAAAGACCACATGACCATCATGCTCATTGTGTGTTGGCAACTGTGTCTCCTCCAAGCTGCCCCAAAACTCTCTTTTCTGTTGACAGTTTGGAAGATGAAGAATTCTCTACTGGTTTGGGTTTTGATCTGTGTTTGAAAAGGGAGTCATGGAAAAATAGGTCTGAGTGGGTGAAGCAAAGCAAGCCTCCGACCTCACACTGAGGGCTCAGCAAGTTGCTTCATGCTGGCTGTGTGCAGCCGCCTCTTCTCTCTCAGCTTGTTTGAAGCACCCATAAAACAAAACAGGCTCATTAAATATGAGAGGGTAAGTGAAGCTGGCAGTTGTACCTATTCAAATAGGCTTTCCTCTTTAGATGTTTACATTCAGGAAACTAAAAAGCAGAAGGCAAGTGTCTGCTTATCAAGGGCTATTCAGGGCCTTCCTTTTGGAGTCAGTGAGGGCAGCCACACTTTGGAAGAGGGAGGTGTTTTGCTCTAGTCCTAACAGTAATAACAGTGAAAAGGCAGAGAGGTCTTGTCACTGTCATTTAACACATCACATTTACATGTATAGGGAAGACCATCTTGAGTAGATAAGCTGGCACAGCTGACATGGCCAGCACTATGTCAGCCTAAAGACAACTCTCACAAGAATGTCCCACCTTTTGGCTCTCTTCTTTCATGATACCCTCCTCTTCCAACCACACACAAATTTAATTTCTTTTCTGGACCTATAGTTTCCACTTGCTAATGAGCTAAACAAGTGCCAATATATATAGACAGACTTTATTTTTAACATTCCAATTCCACTTCCTCCTCCCTCCTCTCCTCCCATTCTCACCTCCTTCCTCCATCCCACCTCCTCCTCAGAGAAGGTAAGATGTCCCTTAGGATGTCAATTAGTCTGAACCATCACCTTGTTGAGGCAGAACCAAGACACACCCCTGCCATGTCTAGGCTGAGCAAGATATCTCTCCATAGAAAATGGGGTCCACAAAGCCTGTTTATACATTATAATTAAATCTTGGTCCCACTGCCTGCCCAGGCCACACCATTGTCACCTGTGTTCAGGAGTCCTAGTTCTGTCCTATGCCAGTTCTCTAGTTGACAATGCAGTCAGTGATCTCACACTAGCTCTGGTCAGCTGATTTTGTGGGTTTTCCCATCATGGTCTTGACTCCTTTGTTCATATTATTGTTCCCCCCTCACTTCAATTGTACTCCAGGAACTTGGCCCAATGGTGAGTTGGGAAGTTCTGCATCTGCTTGCATCTGTTTCTAGAAGAGAGTTCTAGCCTCTCTGGGGTTGTAGCCTCTCTAGTTATAATTTGCTTTATGTCTGGTATTCACTTATAAGTGAGTACATACTATATGTGCCTTTCTGTATCTGGGTTACCTCACTCAGTATGTTTTTTTTTTTCTAGTTCTGTCCATTTGCTTGACAATTTAAAGATGTCATTTATTTAAAGATGTCTATTATGTAAATGTACCACAATTTCTTTATCCATTCTTTGGTTGAGAGGTACCTAGGTTGTTTCCAAGTTCAGGCTATTATGAATAATGCTGCCATGAACATAGTTGAGCAAATGTCCATGTGGTTTGAGTGTGTCTCCTTTGGTTTTATGGCCAAAAGTGGTATTTCAGGGTCTTGAAGTAGATTGATCATAATTTTCTGAGAAATTGTCATATTGATTTCTACAGAGACTGTATAAGTTTGTACACCGACCAGCAATTTTCTCCACATTGTCACCAGCGTAAGCTATCATCATGTTTTTGATCTTAGCCATTCTGCCAGGCATAAGATGTTATCTCAGAGTTGTTTTTTCAATTTGCATTTCACTGATGACTAAGGATGCTGAGCATTTCCTTTAGTGTCTTTTGGCCATTTGGAAGTTTTCTGTTGAGAATCCTTTGTTTAAATCTGTACCCCATTTTTTATTAACCTGGATTATTTGGTAGTTTGGTGTCTAGTTTCTTGAGTTCTTTGTATGTTTTGCAAATCAGCCCCCTATCAAACGTGGGGTTGGTGAAAATCTTTCCCATTCTGTGGGCTGCTGTTTTGTCTTGCTGACCATATCCTTTGCTTTACAGAAGCTTCTTAGTGTCAGGGAAGTCCCTTTTATTAATTGTTGCTTTCAGTGCCTGTATCATTGGTGTTTTATTTAGGAAATTGTCTCCTGTAACAACGTGTTCAAGGGTACTTCCACTTTTACTACAATGCAGTACAGTATAGCTGGATTTATGTTGAGGTCTTTGATCCATTTGGACTTGAGTTTTGTGCATGGGTATAAATGTGGATCTATCTGCAATCTTCACCTGTCAGCATCCAGTTCTGCCAGCACCATTTATTGAAGATGCTTTCTTTTTTATTTTATATTTTTAGCTTCTTTGTCAAAAAACAGGTTTTCATAGGTGGGTGGGTTATTATCAGGGTCTTTGATTTGATTTCATTGGTCCACCTGCCTGTTTTTTATGCCAATACCAAGCTGTTTTCATTACTATAGCTCTATAGTTGAGCTTTAAGTCAGGTATGGTGATGCTTCCAGAAGTTCCTTTATTATACAGTGCTGTTTTTGCTATCCTAGGTTTTTTGTTTTTCCATATAAAGTTAAGTATTGTTCTTTTGAGGTTTGTGAAGAATTGTGCTGGGATTTTGAAGGGGATTGCATTGAATCTGTACATTGCTTTTGGTAGGATTGCCATTTTTAATATGTTAATCCTACTTATCCATGAGCATGGAAGATCTTTCCATTTTCTGATATCTTCAATTTTGTTCTTCAATGACTTAAAGTTCTTGTCATACAGGCCTTTCACCTGTTTGGTAAGAATTACCCCCAAGATATTTTATGTTGTTTCCAGCTATTGTGAAGGGTGATGTTTACCTCATTTCTTTCTCAGCCTGATTGTCATCTGTATATAGGAGGGCTACTGATTTTTTTTTTAAATCTTGCATTCTGCTACATTATGGAAGGTGTTTGTTATCAGCTGTAGAAATTCCCTGGTAGAATTTTTGGGGTCACTATGTATATGATCATATCATCAGCAAATAGCAAAAGTTTGACTTCTTACTTAGTTATAAATCTATTTAACTTGTTTGTCTGGTCTTGATTTAATCTGGTATGTGGTACTTTCCCAGGAAATTGTCCATTTTCTTTAAGTTTTCCAATTTTGTGTAGTACATGTTTTTGAAGCATGACCTGATGATTCTCTGGATTTTCTCAGTGTCTGTTGTTATGTCCCCCCTTTCATTTCTGATTTTGTTAATTTGGATGCTCTCTCTGTCTCTCTCTCTCTATCTCTCTCTCTCTCAGTTCTCATAAAGATTTGTCTATCTTGTTGAGTTTCTTGAAGAACCAATTCTTTGTCTCGTTGATTTTTTTTTGTATTGTTTGCTTTCTTTTTTCTTTTTTTCTTATTTTATTGAGTTTAGCCCTCAATTTGATTATTTCCTGACATCTATTCCTGGGTGAGTTTGATTCTTTTTGTTCTAGTGCTTTCAGTTGTTCTGTTAATTCATTCATGCTGAATTTCTCCAGTTTCTTTATATGTGCATTTAGTGATACGATGTTTCCTCTTAGTACTGCTTTCTTTGTGTCCCATAAGTTTGGGTATATTGTGCTATCATTTTCACTGAATTTTAGGAAGTCTTTTCTTTCTCCCTTATTTCTTTCTTGAACCAGTGATGATTCATTTGAGCATTGTTCTATTTCTATGAGTTTGTGGGCTTTCTGAAACTAATGTTGCTGTTGAATTCTAACTTTAAGCTATGCTGATTTGATAAGATACATGGGGTTATTCCTATTTGTGTGTGTGTGTTTTGTGTGTGTGTGTGCATGCGTACATGTGTGTGTGCACGCGTGTGTGCGCACGCGCGCGTGTGTGTGTATGTGCATGTGTATCTGTTGAGGTTTGCTTTGTTACTGAGTATGTAGTCAATTTTTCAGAATGTTCTCTGAGGTACTGAGAAGAAGGTATTTTCTTTTGTGTTTGGGTAGGATGTTCTATAGATGTCTCTTAAGTCAATTTGAGTCATAACATCCAGTAGTTCTCTTATTTCTCTGTTAAGCTTCTGTATGGAACATCTGTCCATTGGTGAGATGGGGTGTTGAAGTTTCCCACAATTAGTGTGTGGGACTTGATGTATGAGTTGAGCTTTAGTAATGTTTATTTTACAGATGCAGGAGCCCTTGTGTTTGAGGCATAGATGTTCAGAATTGAGATTTCCTCTTTCTGAAATTTTCCGGTGATGAATATGAAATGACTTTATCTGTTTTGATTGACTTTGGTTTGAAGTCTATTTTGTTAGAGATTAGGATAACTACACCCACTTGTTTCTGAGAACCATTTGATTTGAATTTTTTTTCTCAACCCTTTCCTGTAAGGTAATATCTGTCTTTGAAGTTGAAGTGTGTTTCTTTCATACAACTGAAGGATGGATTCTGTTCTTGTATCCATTATGTTAACTTGTGTCTTTTAATAGGCTAATTGAGTTTATTTATATTTATATTAATGTCCAGTGATTGCTGCTTTCTGTTATTTTTGTTTTTGCTATTATTGGTGTCATTTTGTGTGCCTTTCCCTTCTTTGGGATTTGTTACTGTGAGATCATCTACTGCTTGTGTTTTTGTGAATATACTTAACATCCTTGGGTTAGAGTTTTGTTTCTAGTACTTTCTATAGGGCTGGGTTTATTGTTTTAATCTTGTTTTGTCATGGAATATCTTGTTTTCTCCATCTATGGTGATTGAAAGTTTTCTGGGTATATTAGTCTGGGCTGGTGTCTGTAGTCTTTTAGTGTCTGCATAATACCTGTCCAGGACCTTCTGGCTTTCTTTGTTTCTACTGCCATATCTTGTATTCTGTTTGGTTTGCTTGCATTTTTGGTTCCTGATTGTTTACTCAATTTTCCATTTCCAGAATTCCTTCATTTTGTGTATTCTTTATTGCCTCTATTTTAATTTTCAAGTCTTGTACTTGTTTGATTGTTTTTTTCCCAATTTCTTTAGCTTCATTTAAGGGATTTATTGCCTTCTCCTCCTCCTCCTCCTCCTCCTCCTCTTCCTCCTCTTCTTCTTCTTCTTCTATTGTCTTTTCCTTCAATTCCTTAAGGGAATTCCCTAATTCCTCTTTAAGGGTCTGAAACATCTTCATAAATTTATTTTAAGATAATTTCCATCTGCTTCATCTATGTTGTTATGTTTTGGTCTTGCTGTTATAGCACCACTAGTTTCTGGTGGTGCTGTATTTCTCTTTATGTTGTTGAGTGTGTTCTTACCTTCTTGTCTACCCATCTCTTACTCTAATCAGTTGTGTGAAGCATGTGCTTCAGAGGGTCCCTCTTTCTTCAGTTGATATAGTTGGTAACTGTGGCTCTGGTGATGTGATTGCTCCTCCAGGTGGAAACAGTTCCAAGGCTCAGATATTTGCTCCTAGAGGTGCAGGACTGCAGCTCTAGTGACTACTCCTTCAGGTGGAGGTGGGGGTCACAGTTCTGGTAATCACTCCTCTGGTTAATATGGGGCTTAGTTTCTGGTGGTCCCTGTAGCAGAGAATTATCTTTGTACTGAGAAATGTCAGTGGATGTTGACTGGGACACAGGTGTTCCTTCCAAGAGGAACTTCTTCAATAGCTTCTGGAAGCCACTGCTGGAAGCCTCTGCTATCATCTCTCCTGGCTATTTCTTGATGCTCTGGCAGCCTAAGCCTCTTTCTGATGCTCCTTGCAGCTTAGGTCTTTCTCTCTCTGAAGCTCTGAGCAACTAGGGCCTTAGTTTGGACCTCTCTAGGATACTCCTGGGGACTCAGGCCTCTCTCTGACACTCTTGATGGTGGCTCAGACCTGTCTCTCTATACAGACATACTTAACCCTCAAAATCTTAGCTAGTAAGGGAGGTAACCTGTGATGATGTTTAGTAAATAAGCAGGCAAATGTGAGATAATTAGAACTCAGACTTGAGAAATGGGATGGTTTCTGATTGTGGGAAAGAACATTCCAGATTGTGTGTAGTGTGTGTGTGCGTGCGTGCGTGCATGTGTGTGTGTGTGTTTGTGGTGGGGGAGTAAGAGAGATTTGGATCAGTAGCACAGGGCTGTTTCTAACTAATGGATACAGTTTTTGGGTTTTACTTAATTTGGCCTGAGGGATATTTGAGGCTGTTGACTACATCATTTATATTGAAGTACATATTGGCTTCTAGGGCCCCTTTTCTTGCTGGGATCCCTTCTGTTTTCTTTGTTTGCAATCTCAACCCATATATATCTTCTGACTTGTGTCTACAGCTAGGCATCTATTCTCACACAGCCCTCCATGACTATCTGTTATTCATTCCCAACTCTTCACTAGTTTATCATATTCAACTAAAATTGAAATATTATCTTTCTTCTTATGTCTCTTTTTCCCTACTTTTGTCTTGGGAATAATAGTATTGAGTTAATTCTCCAGAAAGACATTAGTAACCTGGAGTGATGTTGATTTCTTCCTTCTCATCAGCCAGTACAGAGTAAATGTGTCTCGTTGGGCCAGTTCCCATTATATTTTGCTTGGATGACTGCAGTAGCCATCTTCTTTCAAACTTCAGCTAGTTTTTCCTCTGTACAATACCTAGAAGGTTTTCCCTAAAAATGCAAATATTATTTTCCTGTAAGTCTGTGACATTTCCCTTGCTGTAAATGTCCATCTGTAAGGCTTACCTTTCTTGTTCTGGCCCTGATGATTTCTCATGCCTCTTCTTTTGTTACCACTTCTCATGCCCCTTGCGCCTCAGTTATTCTGAAATTTTCTTGCAGACAAGTTTTCATATTTCCAGAACTATGGCCATGGTTTCCCTGTCTAGCATATTCATCTATGTTTGTTCTATGATCTCAGCTGGGAAATTAGTGCTGTGTTAGTTCATTTTCTGTTGCTGTGACAAAACAGCTAGTTAGATGCTTACAAAGACTAAATTTATTTATTGTATTTAACTTCACAGTTTTGGATGCTGAAAATTTAAGACCATATGACACCGTCATGTCTGCTTATGGTGAGGCCCTAGACTTTGACACAATATGGAAGTGATGTCACAGTGGGAGTGGGACCAAGGACAGAAATACGAGAGTGCAGAGATTAGGAAGTGACTAGTCCATTAAAAATAATGACTCACTCGGTGTGGACTAACTTGGACCCCATAAGAAACTTATTGATCTCTGTCTCTAGTGACCTATTCACCCTACATCAAGCCCCATCCTCTACAGGTGCCATGACTTTCTGCTATCACATTAGGAAACCAGCTTCCAATGCAGATATCTTTAGCAGACACTCAAGCCACATTTAAACCATAGCTACTGCTAGTATTGTATTCTACTGGCTGCTTATTCTTTTATGTCCTGTTGGACAAATCTTTTTTAAAAATTCTGTAACTTCTTAGACAACCAGAAAGATTATTTTAAGTAAACAAAAAAGTGGTAGTGTGTGAGTGTCCTTAAGGCCATCCAGTTTGACTACAGTATAGGCTATATAAAAAATGAAATTGAATTCTATGTAGAAAGGGTTTCGAATGTCTTTCATTATAGCTTATGAACATGGGTTCTGAGATGAAAATTCCAGGGTAGGGTCTTTATTGGGGAATTCCCTTTGGGTTAATAACCAAAAGAATGAAGGAAACAGGATAAGGGTTGAGGAAAAGTTGAGCTAAAATGAAGTTGGAAAAGGACCTTCAACTGGTCCTATGTGAAGCTGGCAGAGCCCTAAAAAGTTGTTCTAGATTGAGGCAAGGGAGCTGAGCCTTTGTAACCTCACAGCCAGCATTACATGTGAGCTGCCTCTTGGGAGGAGATAGAACTTGAGACTTGAGACAAACAGCTCCGATTGCCAAAGGAAATTTCTGGAAAGGGATTCAACTGTGACCTGTCAGTAGCCAGAATTGCTGATATCTAGGGGAATAAATATCCTGATGTGAGGGGGAGGAGGATGGGTGACATACCACAGCACTCCTACCTTGGGCCTAGTTTATGCCAGAATGAGCAATTTATACTTTATTTGATAGTCTATGGGATAACATGGAGGGTGTTTACTTTGAGAAGTAATGTGAGTCAGAGTTGTATTGGGAAGATTAATCTAGCTGGATGTTTGGATTGGATTGGAGGTGGGGAAACTAGTGTCAGGAAGGCCAGTGGGAGACTTTTGAAACAGTCCAGGCAAGGAAATCAATGTCTAAACAAGGATGCTGGCAGTAGGAACGGAAAAGGTGGGTGGTAGCAAGAGATACAATAATGACAGAATTCATAAGCTCTGGTGACTGTGACATAGGTGGAAGGAAAGGCACTGGCTTTGAACTCAGCTGGAACATAAGAAAGATAATTAGAAATTGAGGGGCAACACATGTATGATGCATGTGGATAGATCTGTTCAATTTGCAATATAAAGCCAAAGTGGTTAATTAGTTGTTATCAATTATGAGTGAGGAAAGACATATATAAAGGAAGTAAGGTGAGGGTCTAACAGTGGTTATATATCATCAGTATCAAGTGAGTGTAAATACAATTAACCCTAGGAAGTCAGAGAAAGGAGACATAAGTGTGGTCCAGAGTTGTTCATGTAAAGGAGATATTTAAATGATCATTAGATGGTGATCTGGAGTTTAGGATGGGGAAGGAGAGGCAGAGGGCACAATGATGGCCTTCTATGTGCAGTGGTTTGAGCAGAAACAGACAGGCAGGGGCAGTTAGCTAGATTAAAAGTTCATTTGAGGAAATAGTACTTTAAAAAGTTGAGATTTTTTGGTGGATGAACTTGAATGACAGGCTGTGACAGGGAGGGTATGGGAATTTAAAAGGCTTTTTGGTACAATTCTGATTCTGTCTCTAAAGGATGTTCTATGGATTACCAGTGTGTGAGTCTTCATAAACCACACAGCTTAACTCTCTGCCTACAGGCATGCAGTGCTCTTGTTTGTGTATGTGATGAAGACTACTGGTCATTGGCAGTCTTTCACAGGGGCATGTATGAAAGACACAGGAGGCTGAATGTGTTCTGAGGCTTTTACATCCAGTCTTTTTTTTTTTTTTTCCGCTTTCACGAGACCCAGAGAATCTGAGGCCTAATTGGCCAGATGGCTTACTGGCTGTCTCTGAAAAATAAATATCATGTAGTCAGTCTGTATAATCTAGCTGCTAGTCATGCCTACCCCCAAAACTGCTGAAAAGCTTGACCATGGTCTATAATACTGCCAAGAGCCAAGACCTGAAGTACTTCCACACCAAATAACTTGTTACTAAAGTTATTGAGAAACTAATAGGCCACTGTATTTAATTTGCAGGGATTCCTTTGCTACTGAAACATCTGGCAGAGCTAACTAGCTTTGGGTCATATTTTTTTTTGTGTGTTTGTATGTGTATGTTTATGTTTTTTATGTCTTATGTATCATCTACTTTAATTTGCTATGGGAACTTGTGCCACATACCTATGAACACTTACAGAATAAGAAAGTGTCTAGATTGACTTCATTGACTTGAAAACAGGATCTTCTGACTGATACTCCTACCAATGAAAAGAAAAATCAACAACACAGTTTGTTGGTCACTTGGAGGAGATACCTCACAGTAGTAGACTGCTATTTCATGACAGCCACAACATCACTTGTTTTGTGCTCTTTCTAGACTTTCATCATTGAGTTTTTGAAATAGCTCTTATGAAAAAGATGAGAACTATTCCTTAAGGGACTAATATTTCTAATCCCCTTTCCTTTATTGTTTAGTTTCTTAGATTAGGAAGTGAATGCTATGTATCAGTCCCCACTGGAAGAATATGCAGCTGATGCTGTGTGAACAGTTACTTCTGGTGAAGTAGAATAGCTCTAGAATGCAGATAGGTTTCCTCACAGCTATTGCATGAGTTCTCACTCAGCAGAAGAAAATATGACAAACCTTGAGCAATTAAAACACACATAAACACACTCACTCTCACAACTCATACATGATCACTCACACCTACTCATACCTACTCACACACATACACACACCCACACTAACATACTCATTCACATACTGACTCTAAAACACTTATACCCACTCACACCTACTCACTGTCTCCCTTTCCCTCCCTCCTTCTCTCTCTCTCTCTCTCTTACACACACACACACACACACACACACACAAATACAAGTTCAGTGGCAACTGATATTTAACAGATATACATTAATCTCCAAATGAGAGTGTTTACTGTTTTTATTTGTTATTACCTCTTATCTAGTAAAGGATATAATATTTTAACTTTTAATTGATTTATGAGAGGTTCATGTTGCCCAGGATAGACTCAAACTTATGATCACCTTGCTCCTACCACCCAAATGCTAGGCTTGCAAGCGTGTGACTGCTTAAGAATTTTTTATACTTATATTTATGTTTAACAGCATCTTTTACTGGTCTGAAGAGGAATGTCAATAATTGAAAGAATAAACAGACACCTGTTTTTATTTAATTAGAAATATTAATTGCTTATAATGTTCATTTTTTAGAAATTAAGTTAGTCATATCTGTGCCCAAGTAGTTCTCATAAATAGAAAGCTCACTTTTAATATCCCTTTTAAAGAATAAAATATAATTCCTAAGCATTGCTAAGTCACTCAAGCAGGTCTTGAGTGCTGTAGGCCAGGCAGGTGTGGAGCCTGCTACCCTCTTGCATGAACTTTGTGAACAATGAGATTACAGGCCTGGCTAGTCACCTACTGGTATGCATGGTTTTATATTTTAAATTACTAACTAAAATTAACTTAATAAAAAATAAAAACACGACCCTCTCTGCTTCTGTCCTCCCTGTGTATGACATCTATAAGTGGTCTGTGACAACAATAGACACTTGGATGTCTATGGACTGAGTTAGTGGTGTTGAGACAGTGATTTGCTGAGCTCATGCAAGCCTGGACCTGTTGTCAGTCAAACATGGATTAGCTAGCTAAATCTTCCCCTTGCCTGCTAATCTGTTGGCTGCTGGTGGGTTTGGGGGTGGGGAAGGCATTATCTTCAGTTGTATACTCGTGGGTGGGCCACCAGGCTCCAATGGACAGGTCCAAACATATGATCACACAGACAGCCTTCTTTTGTCTTGAAAACAGTGGCCTGTCTATTATGCAATAAGAGCCAGAGAAGCATTTATTCTTGATACACACAGCTCCCCAAACTTTTCATCATCATGTCCTTGATTTTGTGTCATAAATATGTTGAATCTGTGACCTTCTACTTATGCTCTCAGGGCTCTTGCCTGAGTAGCCAAGTTCATTCTTAGTGGGTCACTGCAATAGAATTCCCATCTGCACCACTCCCACATCTTTGCAATTTTGTCAAACCTTGAGAACATTACTTGTCTCCTTAAACTGTTGAAATCCTTTGGCACTTCCTTGAGAACAAAGGTAGAACTTAAGTGGGTTCTACCTATCTCTTAAGCTTTATCATTTAGGGCCAGTCATATCAGAATTCTAATATCTTATATTTTGTTTTTTCCATTTTTTATTTATTTTATATAATCAAGTCCATTGAAATGAAAACAAACATTTATAGACAATATTTGGGAATTTGGGCATCGTTCTTTCCAAACTACGTCCTGCTGGTAAGGGGCGCTGTCATGGGGAATTCTAAGAAGATTCAGAAATCCTGGCTGTAGTCTGTAAGGCTGCTTTGTCCAGATGTTTTGAATGTAGGATGACCTGGTACTCTGTTTCAGGCAGTCTGGCTTGATCAATCCACATTAGTCTGGAAGGAATCCACAGCTTTTGATTTTCTGTGGAAACAAAATTAGAAATCCTTTCCCCCAGTAACTTGTCCTTGAACTTAAATTTTGGAGTCAAAGCATTTTTTTTAATTAAATTTATTATTTTACATGTCGATCCCAGTTCCCTCTCCCTTCCTCCCTTCCTCCCTTTTACCCTCTCTGTCCTCTCACATGCACCCTAACCACCCTCCCCTCCCATCCCCCCACCCCCATTCCAGATGTAAGGCTATGCCATCCAGCTGGGGTCATGTAGATCTGTCAGGTTATTTGAAGTAGGGACTAGGGCTTCTCCCTGTCTCTAGTTTAAGGCAGTTATCCCTCCATGGGGGATGTGTTCGCAAGGACCTTTTGTGCACCAGGGATACATCCTGGTTCCACTGACCTCAGACTGACCTTAGGCTGCTTAGTCCTTCTGGCTGAGACCCATATTCAGTCAGTCCCATGCTGGCTTCCCAGCTATCAGTCTGGTGGCCCGTTAGCTCCTCCTTGTTCAGGTAAGCTATTTCTATGTGTTTCTGCCACCTGGTCTTGTCCTTTCCATCTGCATCTGGGTTCTACATTGACTCAGTGTTTATGTATGGGTGTTTGCTCCTGTTTCCAACAGGCATTAGATGAGGGCTCCATGGATAAGTTAGTTATTGATCTCACTATCTGGGAAGGGCATTTATGATAGCCTTTCCAAAGAAGCTCAAATTGTTAGTTGGCTGCAGTCTTGTAGTTCTCTACACCTTTCTTTTTGTTCAATTTTATGTTCAAACCAATATTGGCTCCCTCTTTTATGTTCTCTCTCTTTATCTCTCTCTTTTTCTCTCTTTCTCTCGCTTTCTCTCTCTGTCTCTCTCTTGTCTTCTATTCCTAACCAGACTCAATCTTCCTGGTCACAAGTGTTTTCCTTCCCTCCCCCTCGTTTTCTTCTACTTTTCTCTACATTCACTGCCCCCCACTTCCCCTGTGTTCTGGGGGACTTGTCCCTTCCTGGTTATGTGAGGGACTTTATACGAATCTCTTAGAATATACATTGTATCCTGGTACCTCTGGTGGTGTGAATTATAGGCTGGTGATCCTTTGATCTAGGTCTAAAATCCATATATGTGTGAGTACATACTATGTTCCTCTTTTTGTGACTGGGTTACCTCATTCAGGATGGTTTCTTCAAGTTCTATACACTTGCCTGCGAATTTCAAGATATCATTATTTTTTTTTCTGCAGAGTAGTATTCCATTGTGTAGTTGTGCCACATCTTTATTATCCATTCTTCAATTGAGGGGCATCAAGGTTGCTTCTAGGTTCTTGCTATTACAAATAGTGCTGCTATGAACATAGTTGAACAGATGTCTTTGTTGCATGGATGTGGATCATTTAGGTATGTGCCTAAGAGGGGGAATGCCGGGTCCTGTGGTAAACTAATTCCCACTTTTTTTGAGGAACCACCATACTGATCTCCAAAATGGCTGTATGAGTTTGCACTCCCACCAGCAGTGGAGGAGTGTTCCCCTTCCTCCACATCATCTCCAACATGAGTCATCATTGGTGTTTCTAATTTTACCCATTCTGGAAGGAGTAAGATGGTACCTCAAAGTTGTTTTGATTTGCATTTCCCTGATAGGTAAGGATGTGGAGCACTTTCTTAAGTGTCTTTCAGCCTTTTTGATTTCCTCTATTGAGGAAATCCTCTTTCTTCAGTTCTGTACCCCATTTTTTAATAGGGTTATTTGGTGTTTTGTTGACTAGTTTCTTGAGTTCTTTGTATATTTTGGAGCCCTTTGTCGGATATAGGATTGGTGAAAATCTTTTCCCAGTCTGTGGGCGGCCGTTTGTTCTTGTCGACTGTGTCCTTTGCCTTACAAAAGCTTCTAAGTTATCCCATTTATTAATTGTTTCTCTCAGTGTCTGTGCCCCTGGAGTAATGTTCAAGAAGCAGTCTCCTATACCAATTTGTTCAAGGGTTCCTCCTACTTTCTCTTCTAAGAGGTTCAATGTGGCTGGATTGATGTTGAGGTCTTTGATCCATTTGGACTTGAGTTTTGTGCATGGCGACAGACATGGGTCTGTCTATCTGCAGACTTCTACACACCCTCATCCAATTGTGCCAACACCATTTGTTGAAGATGCTGTCTTTGCCCCATTGTATAATTTATCTGTTTTGTTGAAAATCAGGTGTTCAGAGGTGTGTGGGTTAATATCAGGATTTTCAATTTGATTCCATTTGTCTACCTGTCTATTTTTATGCCAATACCCGGCTGTTTTCATAACTATAGCTCTGTAGTAGAGCTTAAAGTCAGGAATGGTGATGCCTCCTGAAGTTCTTTTATTGTATAGGGTTGTTTTGGCTATTCTGGGTCTTTATTTTTTCCATATAAAGTTGATTATTATCCTTTCAAGGTCGGTGAAAAAATGTGGTGGGATTTTAATCGGGATTGCATTGAATCTGTAGATTGCTTTTGGCAAGATTGCCATTTTTACTATGTTTATCCTACCTATCCAAGAGCATAGGAGATCTTTCCATTTTCTGTTATCTTCTTTAATTTCTTTCTTTAGAGTCACAGAGTTCTTATTATATAGGTCTTTTACTTCTAAGCATTACACCAAGATACTTTATGTTGCTTGTGGCTATTGTAAAGGGTGATGTTTCTCTGATTTTTCTCTGTCTCTTGGTAGTCTGAAAATCGTAGGGCTACTGATTTTTTTGAGTTTATCTTGTATCCTGCTAGTTTGCTGAAGGTGTTTATCAGCTGTAGGAGTTCCCTGGTAGAGTTTATTGGGTCGCTTATGTAAATTATCATCTTATCTGCAAAAAGAGACAGTTTGACTTCTTTCTTTCCAATTTGGATCCCCTTGATCTCCTTTTGTTGTCTTATAGCATTAGCTAGAACTTCCAGTATGATATTGAAGAGATATGGAGAGGGCAGCCTTGTCTTGTTCCTGATTTTAGAGGAATTGGCTTAAGTTTCTCTCCATTCAGTTTGATGTTAGCAGTTGGTTTCCTGTATATTGCTCTTATGTTTAGGTATGTTCCTGTTATCCCTGATCTCTCCAAGACCTTTATCATGAAAGGGTGTTGAATTTTGTCAAAGGCTTTTTCAACATCTAGGGAGATAATCATATGGTTTTTCTTTTTCAGTTTTTTTATATGGTGGATCACATTGATAGATTTTCGTATATTTAATCATCCCTGCATTCCAGGTATGAAGTCCATTTGGTCATGGTGGATGATTTCTCAAGATGAATTCTTGAATTCGGTTTGCCAGTATTTTATTCAGTATTTTTGCATCGATGTTCATTAGTGATATTGGTCTGTAGTTTTGTTTATTAGTTGTGTCTTTTTGAGGCTTGGATACCAAGGTTATTGTGGCCTCATAAAAAGAGTTTGGCAATAAACCTTCTGTTTCTATCTTGTGGTACAGTTTGAGGAGGAGTGGTATTCGTTCTTTGTTGAATGTCTGGTAGAATTCTGCACTGAATCCATCTGGCCCTGGACTTTTTTTGGTTGGAAGGCTTTCAATGACTGCTTCTATTTCATTGCGGGTTATAGGTCTATTTAAGTTGTTTGTCTGTTCTTGATTTAATTTTGGTAAGTGACAGTTATCCAGAAATTTGTTCATTTCCTTTGAATTTTCAATTTTTGTGGAATACAGGTCTTCAAAGTATGACCTGAAAATTGTCTGGATTTTCTCTATGTCCGTTGTTATGTTCCCCTTTTCGTTTCTGATTTTGTTAATTTGCATGTTCTCTCTCTGCTTTTTCGTTAATTTGGATAAAGGTTTGTCTATCTTGTTGATTTTCTCAAAAAAAAAAAAAAAAAAACAAAAAAAAAAAAACAACTCTTCGTTGCATTGATTTTTTTGTATTGTTTTCCTGGTTTCTGTTTTGTTGATTTCAGCCCTCAAGTTGATTATTTTCTGGAGTCTACTCCTACGGGGTGAGTTCTAAGGCTTTCAGTTGTGCTGTTAATTCTCTTATGTGACTATCCTCTGTTTTGTTCATATGGGCACTTAGTGCAATGCATTTCCCTCGTAACACTGCTTTCAAGGTGTCCCATAAGTTCAGGTATGTTGTGTCCTCATTCCCGTTGAATATTAGAAAGTCCTTAATTTCTTTCTTTATTTCTTCTTTGACCCAGGTGTGGTCCAATTGCACATTGTTCACTTTCCATAGTTTGTAGGTTTTCTGCTATTTGTGTTGTTGTTGAATTCCAATTTTACAACATGGTGGTTTGATAAGATACAGGGGACTATTCCTATTCTCTTGTATCTGTTGAGGTTTGTTATACCACCCAGTATGTGGTAGATTTCAGAGAAGTTCTCTTGTGGAGCAGAGAAGAAGGTATATTCTTTTGTCTTTGTATGGAATGTTCTATAGATGTCTGTTAACCTCAGTTGAGACATAACTTCTCTTAGTTCTTTTGTTGCTTTGTTGAGTTTCTGATGTGTGGTCCTGTCTATTGTTGAGAGTGGTGTATTGAAGTCTCCCACTGTAAGTGTGTGAAGTGTGTGAGGTTTTATATCAGCTTTGAGTTTTACTAGCGTTTCTTTTACGAATGCGGGTGCCTTTGTATTAGGGGCATAGATGTTCAGAACTGAGACTTTGTGTTGATGGATTTCTCCTGCGATGAATATGAAATGACCGTTTTCATCTCTTTTGACTAGTTTTGGTTTGAAGTCTAACTTGTTAGATATTAGGATAGCTACGCCTGCTTGCTTCTTATTTCCATTTGATTGGAAAATGTTTTCCCAACCCTTTACCCTGAGGTAATGTCTATCTTTGGAGCTAAGATGTGTTTCTTGTATGCAGCAGAAGGATGGATTCTGTCTTCATATCCATTCTGTTAGCCTGTGTCTTTTTATAGGTGAATTAAGACCATTAATGTTGAGGGAATGTAAGGACCATTGATTGTTAATGGTTGTTTGTTTTAGGTTTTTTGTTGGCAGTGGTATTGGGAGTTTATTTGCCATGTTTTTTTCTTTTGGGTTCTGGTAAAATGGGATTATCTATTGCCTATATCTTTGTCACTATAGTTAACTTCCTTGGGTTGGAGTTTTCCTTCCAGAACTTTCTGTACGGCTGGATTTGTGGATGTGTATTGTGGAAATCTGGCTTTGTCATTGAGTATCTTGTTTCCTCCATCTATAGTGATTGAGAGTTTTGCTGTATATAGTAGCCTAGGCTGGCATCCGTGTTCTCTTAATACTTGTAGAACATCTATCCACGACCTTCTGGCCTTGAGGGTTTCCATGGAGAAGTCAGGTGTAATTTTCATAGGTCTGTCTTTATATGTTACCTGTCCTTTTTCCTTCGCTGCTCTTAATATTATTTCTTTATTCTGTATGCTAGGTGTTTTGATTATTATATGTCATGGGGTCTTTTTTCTTTGGTCCAGCCTATTTGTGGTTCGGTATGCTTCTTGTACTTTCATGGGCATGTCCTTCTTCAGATTTGGAAAGTTTTCCTCGATGATTTTGTTGAATATGTTTCGGCGCCTTTGAGCTGTGCTTCCTTACCTTCCTCTATGCCTATTATTCTTAGGTTTGGCCTTTTCATGGTTTCCCACATTTCCTTGATGTTTTGCGTTAAGGATATGTTGGATTTATGATTTTTTTTTTTGGTCGATGAATCTATTTCTTCTAGTTTATCTTCTGCACCTGAGATTCTCTTTTCGATCTCTTGAATTCTATTGGTTATGCTTTTGTCTGTAGTTCCCGATTTTTTTGCCCAGTTTTTCTATTTCCAGCATTTCTTCGATTTGTGTTGCCTTTATTTTCTCTATTTCAGTTTTCAAGTCTTGAACCATTTCCTTCACCTGCTTAATTGTTTTTTTTCTTGGCTTTCTGTACTTTCTTTATTTTCCTTAAGGAATTTGTTCATTTGTTACACTTTTTTTTGTTTGTTTTTTCCTCCATTTCTTTAAGGGATTTCCTCATATCTTCTTTGAGGGCCTCTATCATTTTTATGATGTTAAGTTTTAAGTCATTCCCTTCTGCTTCCTCTGCTTTGTTGTTGTGTTCCGTTCTAGTTGGTTTAGATTCCCTAGATTCTGGTGGCTTGTCTTTCTGTTGTTAGGTGTTTTCTTGTATTGCCGTCTTCCCATAGCTTCTCCCAATAGGTGTTGGTGGGGCCTCCCCCTCTGTCTATGGTACTTCCCCAGTGGGCTCATGTGGGTCAGAAATTCAATATATGTAGCTCTGGGTGGTCCAAGCTCTATAGGAGGTCTCTCCGCAGACAGGGACCCAGGGGTGGGGTCAGGGCTGAGGATCCAGTAGAAGAAGATGCCACTAGCCAATGGCTCTAGCCAATGGCTGGCAGAAGTGGACAAATGCTGAGCTGAAACTTGGGAAGTTTCTGCAGAATAGTCTGATGTCACTGGAAACTGGGACTCTCCAGCTGAGGCCTCTTTCTTTAGCAGAGGCCCTGCTTTGGGGGTCAAGGATCTTGCAGGCAGGAACTCAGAGTGGACCTGCAGAGATAAGGGGATCTTGGGAGGGGCCCGGGACTCCAGCAGAGGACTGGAGGTGGGGTCAGAGACCAAGCAGGTGGAAATTACAGGTGGTCCTGCGTGGATAGGCAGGTCTCCTTTGTTCAGAGCTGCTTGGAGAAGTCTCGGAAGTAGGGTGGACTGTTGGCTTCACCCTCTGTCCCAGTGCTCAATCAGAGCTGCAGGACTGTGGGCAGGGTAGGGCACAGGGTAGGAGGGGCAGGCTCACGGTGGGGATGGGTGGGGGTGTATCAGAGTTTCAAGGGTGCTCTCAATGGGGCAGGGCACAGGAGCAATGGGATCAGGGACCATCCCAGGGAGTTCGGGTGGTGGGGAGAGGTTGTAGGGGAGAGGCCGCCCCAATTGGGCCCAGACTCACCTCTAGCCAATGGTTGGTGGAAGAGGAGAAAGGCTGAGCTGAAACCAGGGAAGTTTTTACCGGATAGTCGGATCTCACTGGAAACTGGGACTCTCCAGCTGAGGACTCTTTCTTTAGCAGATGCCCTGCTTTGGGCTCTGTACCCCATTTTAAAACTGGATTATTTGGTGCTGTTATTACTAGCTTCTTGAGTTCTTTGTATGTTTTGGAGATCAGCCCTCTGTCAAATGTTGGGTTGGTGGAGCTCTTTCCTCATTCTGTGTGCTGCCAATTTGTCTTGTTGACTATGTCCTTTGCCTTACAGAAGCTTCTCAGTTTCAGGAGTTTCCATTTATTAACTATCAATTTCATTGTCTGTGCTGCTGGTGTTATGTTCAGGAAGTGGCCTCCTGTGCCAGTGTATTCAAGAGTACTTCCCACTTCCTCTTTTAAGAGGTTAAGTGTGGCTAGATTTATGCTGAAGTCTTTTATCCATTTGGACTTAAGTTTTCTGCATGGCAATTGATATGGATTGATCTGTAAATCATCTACTTGTCAGTATCCAGTTATGCCAGCACCATTTGTTGAAGATGTTTTCTTTTTTCCATTATATAATTTAGCTTTTTGATAAAAATTGAGGTGTTCATAGGTGTGTTGGCTAATATCAGGGTCTTCAATTTGATTCCATTTGTCTACCTATTTGTTTTTGTGCCAATAACAAGCTGTTTTTATTACTAATGGTTTAAGTCACTTTTAAAGAGAGAATAGCAAGTTACTCAAGTCTTGTTTCTTATATGCCTGAGATTTTCTTAAATTAATACTTGTAGAAATTTATCTTTATTAATAGTTATTACTAGGTCATGCGTTCTTTTGTACTTCCTATTTTGAGATACCTCTGTCAAATTTCTATCTTGTCAGGTCTGTGAATTTGGTTTAAATTTTCTTGCAAGGGAATTCATATATCACTCTTTGAAATGTCGAAGATTGTTAGTGTTGAGTATTGCCAGTTCTTAGTCTTGGGTCACTGTTGAGTTTTGTTAATGTCTGGGTTAGAGCAGAAAATGTTTCCTAATGTGCCATCATGGTATATTTTATGATGCAAGCACGATACTCTGAAAATACTTTTGATATTGTTCAGACTTGTTTACATGACTCATTCCTTTGTAGTGTGTGTGTGTGTGTGTGTGTGTGTGTGTGTGTGTGGGTGGGTGGGTGTGGGTGTGTGTGTAAGAGAGAGAGAGAGAGAGAGAGAGAGAGAGAGAGAGAGAGAGAGAGAGGTCTGGAGATCAAAAGTCAAACTTGAGTTATTTTTCAAGACCTATCTACCCTGTTCTTTAAGGCAGCATTTTTTGTGGTCATCTGAGGCTCACCAGTTTAACTATACTGCCTAGTCAGAAAATACCAATAACCACTCTCTGCTTCCCCAGTGCTGGGATGACAAGAACACACCACTTTTTACATGGGTTCTGGGGATTGAACTTGGGTCCTATGGTTTGTGAAGCAAGCACTTTTCCCATTGTTCTGTTTGTTTGACCATTCCATCAACTTTTCAAGAATCTAGTCACTATTTCCTTTTAAAAATTTATTTTGCCAGGCAGTGATGACACACACCTTTAATATCAGTATTTCGAAGGCAGAGGCAGGTGGATCTCTGTGAGTTTGAGATCAGCCTGGTCTACACAGAGAAACCCTGTCTTGAAAAAAACAAACGACAAACAAACCAAAAATTTTCATGTCTTCCTTCAGTAAAATTTGACTTTTGGTATTATCTGAAGTTTTTTTGTTTTTGTTTTTCCTTTGGTGAAGTTTATTTCTCATTATCAGAATACTTTCCAGGAATCTTATAGAAATATGAAAAACATTTTCATAGTATGGTACATTAATAATTGTTCAGCATATAACATAAAGTATATTATGAGTATGCATTAAGAAGAAAATCTGCTTACCGCTTCATATCTCTAGTGACTGGATGGATTTTCCATGAATTAACTTTTGGCACTGTCAAATCTTATCCCTCTCCTCTCCCTTTCTTTATCCCCTTTCATCTCCTCTTTGTCCTTTTCTTCCTCTACAGAGGGTGGTATAAATAGTCTAGGAGCAATTTGTACCCACAATGGATCTCTATTTAGTATATATTGTAGTGACTGTTGACAATATAAATGTTTCCTACTAAAATAAAACTGCATGTTCCTTCCTGCCTCAACTTTGCCCAAAAACTGCTTGTTAACTACCCCAGTGGCATGTTACATGAGAGAAAATGTGATAAGGAACCTAAAACATAGGTGCTACCCTACATATCAGCCGAAATATGTTACTTCTGTAAATTTTGCATGAGTATATGACCAGGTTAACACATAGGTAGGGTCCTTTCCAGGGATTTGGATAGGGCTAGCATGTAGAAGGGTGCTTTGTTAGCTCTCCTGAAGCTGCCACCAAAGAACACACCCTTTATGTAACACTCCACAGTCTGGTTTAGAACAGAGTCAAGGTAAGATAGATGTCATGTTAATCATGAAATACTACACTTTCTGCTTAGGCCGATAGATTGTGACCATGGCATTGCTTAATTTTCTAGTTGACACTTGTGGAGAAGAATAATTTAGTAGAGGAAGAGAGAGGGGAAAAACAAGAAAAGGAGATAGAATGATAAGTAAAGGGTCAGGGAGGCAGATTCATGTGACATGAAAACACCATACCAGGGAATGACACAGATTTTGGTTGTCAGAGTCCTCTGGGCTGAGAATGACCTTGAACAGATATCAGTGCCCCATCTGCATGTAAACCATGTAAGTTTACTTGGAGTTGGGGTAGAAGTTAATAGCTTTCTGATAGCACTCCATGTAAAGGAGTCTTTCACATCTGCCTGAGGGGTGTTTCCAGAACTGAAGTAAGTGCTCACTCGCTAGCAGGCAGCTGTTTGTGCTATATACATTGGTAGGTGACACCCCAGTCTGTTTGACCTCTCATGGAACACTTCTGAGATAACTTTCCCAGGATTTTGGCAGGGGGTTCCAGAACTGAGTTCCAGTTGTCCACAAGGTGCTTCTTCATTGGGTTAAGATATCTTTCTTTTTGTGGTTAATGTCCTCCCTTCCTCACATGTGCTACTGGAGACAGTCTCATAAACCCTCATCATGCTGTGTAGTTCTTGTGTTAGGGTATGCCTATGGATAGTGCATACTGAGACACCTGGCTTAAGTAAGTCATTTACAACATGAAACATCTTCTAAATGTTAAAATTAAAAAAACACAGAATACAGTTTTTATAGGTAAACAATTTGGAGACACATATATAGTCACAGAATCATTTATTCATGTTGTATGTATATATTTAAAAATAATGCCAATCCTTCAGAAACTGACTGAGTTTCTATGGGGAGAATTTTAGGAAAACATTGAGTGTTTCATTGTGTCTTTAAAATTCTCTTGCATTTATATTTCAATTCTGGCTTATTAAGAGAGTCTGTGCTGTGTTAACATGCACATGTGCTTATAATATAAGCGGCTTCACCAGACCTCTGTGTTGACCACATATAAGAGTCAACTTGCTTTTGGGCTTGTTTCTGTTCAGCAGTCTTGATATTTTAGTCTGTGGCCTTTTTGGGAGCAGATGTGTCACAGTTTGGGTTTGTAGTTTGCAGGTGAACCCCTTACCTGGGTACATGGACACTTGCCATCATTCAGGGATGGTGATTTGGGACAGAAATATGTGTGTTAATAATAATTCAACATGCTAATGGAGGGCTTTTTTCCTTCATGGGCTGCTTATGCATAAAATATGAGCAGGCCAGCAGCTGCTCTACATTTTAAGAGGAGCATTAGAGTATAAGAAGCACACAGCACTCATCATAATATATACAACCTCTTGAATTCATGAGTGAACAATAAGCTGATTTGTGAAACACCTCCCAAAATAATCAGTGGTGATATTCAATGGTCTTAGGTATTTAAGAAATCTTCCTACTACATCATTTAGACTCATTAAAACATCTCTCTCATAGTGTGAGGTGGTATGTGAAGAGTGCTTTCCAGTGGTGTTCACTATCTCTTAGTATTTATATTTTAAAATATTTTTTTTAAACTAAACAATTAGAATATTTGTGTGTCTGTGTGTTGTGTGTTGTGCCATGTGTGTATGCCAGAGGCCAGTTTATCAGGGTTAAATCTTTGCTTTCATCTTGCAAATCCTGGTGATTAAACTCAATTCCTCATACTTGGTAGCAAACACCTTTACCCAAGCTTGTCCTACCCCCTCCCCTTTCATTAAAGCACATTGTGTAAGGAGTTAAGGGCATTGCTGATGGTAGAAATGTTCACCATGATGTCCTTTTTCAGGCTTCTAAAGGAGCAAGCCTTTCTGTGACATTTGTTGGATGTATTTTCTCCCTCAGTAGTATAACTTATGAATATCAGTAATCTTCATATTGATTCTTCCGTTACTCTGATTTTACATTGGGCAGCAAGGATGGGCTCTGTAAGCCTTTCACCCAGTTCCTTGGCCCACAGAGCATCAGACCCAGTCCACCTTATCCACTCTGCCTCTGGGACTCCTACATGTGAGTATTCCATTCTAATCTTAATAAATATGCTTCCATTTCTTTAGGAAATTGCTGTCGCTTTGTGTAGAATCAACACTGTATTGATCAACAATGGTAAAACTCATTGCATTTCAGTGTGTTGAGGGTGTTTTATGTAAAGCACTTCTTCCTCTTTGGAGTTAAAGAAAACAAATTTGCTATGGCATGAGAAAGTAAAACACCAGATCATGTAAGTAGCAAGGTTGGCTGGGGATGCACAGTGGATTATCTGTGAAGGAGCTTAGGAGGAAAGGGATTGCCTGATGGTGTTAAGATTTGGAGTATGGCCATGGAGCTTGCTCAATTGCTCAACACACTATATCTTTCAACAAGTCTCAGAAGGCAAAGGACCCAATAAGATCAGATATCTAGTTCCCCAATGTTCTCCTTCCCCTTCTCTTTTTCTCTCCCTTTCTGCCTTCCCTTCTCTCCACTGCTGCGTCCCCATTTTTTTCAGGAGATCTTGTATATTTCCTTTTCCCAGGGGGAATCTATGTTTGTCTCTCTTAGGGTTCTCTTTGTTTCCTAGCTTCTCTGGGGTTGTGGATTATAAACTGGTGATCCTTTGCTCTATGTCTAATATCCACTTATGAATGAGTATATACTGTATTTGTCTTTCTGGGTCTGGGCTACCTCACTGAGGATAATTTGCCTGCAAATTTCATGATGTCAGTATTCTTACCAATGAATAGTACTGCATGGTATAAGTGTACCACATTTTTTCTTATCCATTCTTCAGGTGAAGGGCATCTAGGCTGTTTCCAGGTTCTGGCTATTACAAATAATTCTGCTATGAACACAGGTAAGCTAATGTCCTTGTGTTATGATTGTGCAACCTTGGGCATATGCCCAAGAGTGGTATTGCTGGGTCTTGAGGTTAGATTGATTCTTAATTTTCTGAGAAACCACTATACTGGTTTCCAAAGTGGTTGTACAAATTTGAATTCCCACCAGCAATGGAGTATTCCCCTTACTCTGCATCCTCTCCAGCATAAGCTATCATTGGCGTTTTTGATCTTAGCCATTCTGATTGGTGTAAGATAATATCTCAGAGTAGTTTTGACTTGCATTTTCCTGATGGCTAAGGATGCTGAACAATTACTTAAGTGCCTTTCATCCATTTGAGATTCTTCTGTTGAGGGTTCTCTGTTTGGATCTATACCCATTTTTAAATTACATTATTTGGTATTTTGATGCTTATTTCCTTGGGTTATTTATATATTTTGGAGATCAGTTCTCTGTCAAATTTGTGGTTGGTGAGGAACTTCATGGTCAAAATGGGGGAAATACAGAGCAAGACAGCAAGGAAATAAATATCTTGATTGAGGGGGTCATAATGGGGCCAGTGAGAAACCTGGCACTAAAGATATTCCTAGGAATACACAAAGATGACCCCAACTGAAACTAAGCATTAGTGGACAGGTTACCTGAACAGACCTTCCCCTGCAATCAGATTGATGACTACCTTAATTATTATCATAGAACATTCATCCAACATCTGATAGAGATAGATGCAGAGATCCACAGCTAAGCACTGGGCATAGCTCCTGGAGTACAGTCAAAGAGAGGTAGGATCAATAATATGAGTAAAGTGGTCATTACCATTTAGGGGAAACCCACAGAAACATCTGATCTGAGCTAGTGGGACCTCCTGACTCTAGACTGACAGCTCTGGAAACTGCATGATATCAAACTGGACCCTCTGAATGTGGGTGACAGTTGTGTGCCTTTGGCAATCTGTGGGGCCACTGTCAGTGGCACCAGAATTTGTGCCCAGTGCTTCAACCGTTTTTTTTTTTTTTAAGCTCATTCTCTATGGTGAAATACCTTACTCAGCCTAGATGGGGGGGGGGGGAGCTTGGTCCTGCCTCAAAGAGATGTGCAGAGTTCCTTGACTCCTCATGGGAAGCCTTACCCTCTCTGAGAAGTAGATGTGGTAGGGTAGGGAGAAGATGGGGAAAGCAGGAGGAGGGGAGTAGGAACTGGGATTGGTATGCAAAATGAGAAAAGATTGTTTTAAAATAAAAAATAATAGAGATCAGCACCTGCCCTGGCACTCTGGACCATCTGGAGTCTGCCCTCATCTTAATCTTGGCCCCCTATACCCTCTGCTTGAGGTGAGTCTGGGGCCAGCTCAGGTCCAACCTCCCCCCCCCATCCTTTCCTTGGAACTTCTTGGGTCAGCTCTGCACATAGCAGATCCATACTAGTACACAGATTACCTGGATCCTGCTCATCTCAGTAGGGCTCTGTATCTTGATCCCCCCCAATACCCATTACTTAAGTGGACTTGCCCTGGCATGCTGGGCACTTGGAGCCAGTACCCATCTTAGTTTTGGCCCTACTACTTCCTGTCTGTGAGGACTCCAAGATAGCTCAGACCAACCAGAGTTACTGACATTGAAGTCCTGACCCACCTACACTCACCAGGAGAGGATAAAAGAGAGAGGGAGACCCCTACTTGCACCCACTGGAAGAAGTGATGGGAAGACAGCAGTACAAGAACACATTCAACAGTAGAAAGACCAATATGACATCACCAGAATCTAGGGACTCTACACCAGCGAGACCTGAACATACCAGAGCAGATGAAGCAGAAGAAAATGACCTTAAAAACAACTTCATGAAAATGATAGAGGCCCTCAAAGAGGATATGAGAAAATCCCTTAAAGTAATGGAAGAAATAGAGGAAAAGGCAAACCAAAAAAAAAAAAAAAAAAAAAAAAAAAATGCAAAAAGTCAGCAAATCTCTTAAGGAAAGCCAAGAAAAAACAATAAAAAAGATGAAGAAAACAATCCAAACAGTTCAATACTTGAACACTGTAAGGAGTAAGGTTTTTCTGCCAGCCTGGCCAGTCTTGTCCCGCCACCGCACCAGCCCTAAATAACACACTGAGACTCTGTATTTGATATAATGCTGTTGGCCAGGTACTAGTTTCTTATTGACTAGCTCTGTCTTAATTATTAACCTATTTCTATTAATCTCCATGTGGTTTTATCTTACCAGGGAGTGGACCTGGACTTCTGTTCTCTCCAGTCTGTCCATCTTTACTCCTCCTTACTACTTCCTCTTTCCTCCTTGTCTCCTAGTCCCTCCTATCTTCCTTTCCTATTGGCCAACAGTCTTTATTCATTAATCAGTATGAGAAACATATATACAGAATGACATCTCCCATCATAATACTGAACACCTCAAAGTCAAAAATGAATGTTACCTCAGAGTAAAAGGTTGGGAAAATATTTTCCAATCAAATATACCTATGGAACAAACTGGTGCAACTTCTTAATATCTAACAGATTGGACTCCAAACTGAAATTAATCAAAGCAGATGAAGAAGGGCATTTCATATTCATCTCAGGAAAAATCCATCAAGATAAAGTCTCAGTTCTGAACATCTGTGCCCTAAAGCAAAGGCATTCACATTAATAAAAGAAATATTAGTAAGACTCAAACCACAACCCCCCATTTATAGTGGGAGACTTCAACACCCTGCTCTCAGCACAAGGCAGGACCACCAGACAGAAACTTATCAAAGAAATAAAGGAACTAAGAGCAGTGATGACCCAATTGGGTTTAACAGACATCTATGGAACATTCCATCCAAACACAAAAGATTATAAATTGCAGAAAATCTTCAAACTCAGGGAAATTGAACGATGCTCAATTGCATCACTCCTGGGTCACAGAAGAAATAAAGAAATCAAAGACTTTCTAGAATTCAATGAAAATGAAAATACAACATACCCAAATATACGGGACACAGTGAAAGCAGTGCTAAAAAAAAAGTTCATTGCACTAAGTTCCCACATGAAGAAACTGGAGAATAGTCACATAAGCTAATTAACAGTACACCTGAAAACTCTAGAACAAAAAGAAGCAAACTCATCCAGGAGGGCTGGATTTGCCATTGAGGGCTGAAATAAACAAAGTAGAAACAAAGAAAACAATACAAAGAATCAATGAAATAGAGTGGGTTCTTCCAGAAAATCAACAAGATAGACAAACCTTGACCCAAACTAACCAAAAGGCAGAGAGAGAAAATGCAAATTAACTAAATAAGAAATGAAAAAGGACATACAATGGACTCCAGGAAATCCAGAGAAATATCAGCTCATACTTCAGAAACCTGTAATACACAAAACAGGAAACTTTTAGGAAATGGGCAATATTCTGTATAGATATCACTTTCCAAAATTAAAGCAAGAACAGACAAACAATTTAAATAGATCTATAACCCCTAATGAAATAGAAGCAGTTATCAAAAGTCTTCTAACCAAAAACATGTTCAGGATCAGATGGTTTAAGTGCTGAATTCTACCAGAAATTCAAAGAAGAGCTAATACCAATACTCCTCAAAGTGTTCAACACAATAGAAGCAAAATGGTCATTGCCATACTTTTTTTTTTTTTAACAAGGCTGCAATTAAATTGGTACCCAAGCCACACAAAGACACAACTAAGAAAGAGAACTACAGATCAATATCCCTCATGAACATTGATGAAAAAAATACTCAATAAAATACTGGCAAATCGAACCAAAGAACACATCAGAGAAATCATCCACCATGACCAAGTAGGCTTCATCACAGAGATTCAGGGATGGTTCAACATATGAAAATCCTCAAGTTTATCCATTTGCCTGTGCACTTCAAGATTCCATTTTTTTGTCCCCGCTCAGTAGTATTCCATTGTGTATATCTTTATCCATTCTTCAGTTGAGGGGCATCTAGGTTGCTTCCAGGTTCTTGCTATTACAAATCATGCTGCTATGAACATAGTTGAACAGATGTCTTTGTTGCATGGATGTGGATCATTTGGGTTTATGTGTAAGAGTGGAATTTTCAGGTCCTATTGTAGACGGACTCCGATTTTCCTGAGGAACCACCATACTGATCTCCAAAGAGGCTGTACAAGTTTGCACTCCCACCAGCAGTGGAGGAGTGTTCCCCTTTTTGCATATCCTCTCCAGCATAAGCTGTGATTGGTATTTCTAATTTTAGCATATTGGGAGTTGAGGGCAGGCAGTGAGTGGAGAGGGAGTTAGGAAAAAGAGAAGGAGAATATGTGGGATTGAGAAGATTGAGTCAGGGGATGAATAGATGAAAGTAAAAATAAAAAAGAGAGACCATAAGAGAGGGAAGAATTATAGGTTTGAAGAGAAAACTGACTCTACAGAAATGTTCAGAGGCCTACAAGGATGATCCCAATTAACAATCTGAGCAACAGTAGAAAGGCTACCTTAAATGCCCTTCTGTGATAACGAGATTGATAACTAACTTATATGCCATCCTAGAGCACTCATCTAGTAGCTGAAGGAAACAGAAGCAGACACCCACAGCTAAACATTGTGCCAAACTCTTAGAATCCAGTTGCAGAGAGGGAGGAGTGATAAGAAAATGGGGTCAAGACCAGGCTACAGAAACCCACAGAGACAGCTGAACTGAACAAGGGGGAGCTAATGGACCCCCAGTCTGATAGCTGGGAAACCAGCATTGGACTGTCTCATACCCCCTGAACATGGGTCTCAGTTAGAAGGCCTGGGCAGTCTAAGAGACTTCTGACAGTGAAACAAGGATGTATCCCTGGTGAATGAAAGGACGTTGAGAGCACATTCCCCATGGAGGGATACTCCCTTAGCCTAGAGGCAGGGGAGATGCCTTAGATCCTATTGCAAATGATTTGACAGATTTTGATGATCCCTCCTGGAAGGTATCACCCTCCCTGTGGAGTGGGTTGGGGAGATGTGATGGGAGCGATGTTGGGGCGCATGGAAGGTAGGGAGGGAAAGGGAACCTGGATCGATGTGTAGAATAAGAAAAAATAATATATATATATAAACAAACAAACAAACAAAACATGAAAAATCCATCAATGTAATCCATAATATCAACAAACTGAAAAACAAAAAACATGTGACCATCCCACTAGATGCTGAAAAAGCCTTTGACAAAATCCAACATCCCTTCTTGATAAAGGTCTTGGAGTGATCAGATATAACAGGAACATACCTAAACATAATAAAAGCAATATAGAGTAAACCAATAGCCAACATCAAACTAAATGGAGAGAAACTCAATGCGATTCCTCTAAAATCAGGAACAAGACAAGGTTATCCACTCTCTCTATATATCTTTAATATTGTACTTGAAGATCTAGTTAGAGCAAAAAACAACAAAAGGAGACCAAGGGGATACAAATCGGAAAGGAAGAAGTCAAACTTTCACTATTTGTACATGATATGATAGTTTACATAAGTCACCCAGAAATCTATACCAGTGAACCCCTATAGCTGATAAACACCTTCAGCAAAGTGTCAAGATACAAGATTAACTCAAAAAAGAAACAAACAAATAATCAACAACAACAACTAACAGAATAGCCTTACTATTTACAGATGATAAATATGCTGAAAAAGCAATCAGAGAAACCTAACCCTGTACAGTAGACACAAACAACATAAAACATCTTGAGATAACACTAACCAAAAAAGTGAAAGACCTGTATATCAAGAACTTTGAGTCTTTAAAGAGAGAAATTAAAGAAGATACCAGAAAAATGGAAAGATCTCCCATGCTCTTGGGTAAGTAGGATCAACATAGCAAAAATGCCAATCTTGCCAAAAGCAATATACAGATTCAATGCAGTTCCCATCAAAAAACCAGCATAATTCTTCACAGACCTTGACAGAAAAATACTCAACTTTATATGGAAAAACAAAAGACCCAGGATAGCCAAAACAATCCTGTATAATAAAGGAACTTCTGGAGGCATTGCCATCCCTGACTTCTAGCTCTATTATAGAGTTTTAGTCTTGAAAACAGCTTCGTATTGGCACAAAAATAGACAGGTAGACCAATGGAATTGAATTTAAAACAATGACATTAACCCACAGAGCTATGAACACCTGATTTTTGACAAAGCAACTAAAATTATACAATTTGATAAGAAAGAATCTTCAATATATGGTTCTGGAATATCTGGATGCTGGAATGTAGAATACTGCACATAAATCCATATCTATTGCCATGTACAAAACTAAAGTCTAAATGGATAAAGGCCTCAGCATAAATCCAGCCATACTGAATCTCTTAGACAAGAAAGTGGGAGGGACCCTTGAAAGAATTGGTACAGGAGACTGCTTCCTGACCATAACACCAGTAGCACAGACATTGAGATCAGCAATTAATAAATGGAACCTCCTGAGACTGAGAAGCTTCTGTAGGGGCAAAGGACACAGTCAACTAGACAAAGTGGCAGCCTACAGACTTGGAAAAGATCTTCACCAAACTCATATCTGACAGAAGGCTGATTTACAGAATATACAAATAATTCATGAAGCTCAACACCAAAATACCAAATAATCCAATTAAAAAATGCAGTGGAGAAATAGAGAATTCTCAATGGAGGAATACAAAATGGCTGAAAGATGCTTAAGAAATTGGTCAATATCCTTAGCCATCAGGGAAATTCAAATCAAAACAACTCTGAGATACCATCTTACTCCTGTCAGAATAGTTAAATCACCTATGACAGTTTAGGCTGGAGAGGATTTGGAGAAAGGGAACAGTCCTCCACTGCTGGTGGGAGTACATTCTTGTATAGCCACTTTGGAAATCAATATGTTGATTACTAAGGAAAATGGGAATCAGTCTAGGACAAGATCCAGCAATTCCACTCTTAGCCACACACCCAAAATATGCACATTCATACAACAAAGACATCTGTTCAACTATGTTCATAGTAGCATTATTTGTAATAGCTAAAACCTGGATACAACCTAGATGCCCCTCAACTGAAGAATGGGTAAAGAAAATTTGGTACATCTACACAATGGCGTACTACTCAGTAGGAAAAAAAAATGGAATTTTGGAATGTGCAGGTGAATGGATGGAACTAGAAGAAACAATCTGAGTGAGCTAACCCAGTCACAAAAAGACATATATGGATTTTAGACATAGAGCAAATGATCACCAGCCTACAATCCACACTGCCAGTGAATCTAGGTAACAAGGAGGACCCTAAGAGAGACATACATGGTACCTCACAGAAGGAGAAAGGGGCAAGATCTCCTGAGCAAATTGTGAACATGGTGGGAGGGGAGAGGAAATCAGGAGAAAGAAGGGGAGAAGGAGAGGGGTAAGGAGAACATAAGGGAGCAGGAAGATTGAGTTGGGGAAGATTAGAGGAGAACAAGGAAAGAGATCCCATAATAGAGGGAGTCATTATATGTTTAAAGAGAAATAAGAGAAATCTAGCACTAGGGAAATGTCCAGAGACCTACAAGGATGACCCAAGCTAACAACCTAAGCAATAGTGGAGAGGCTACCTTAAATGCCCTTCCCCTATAATGAGATTGATAACTACCCCATATGCCATTCTAGAGCCTTCATCCAGTAGCTGATGGAAGCAGAAGCAGAGATCAGCAGCTAAACACTGATCCAAACTCCTGGAATCCAGTTGCAGAGAGGGAGAAGTGATGATCAAATGGGTCAAGATCAGCCTGGAGAAACCCACAGAAACAGCTGACCTGAACAAGGGGAGCTCATGAACCCCACTCTTATAACTGGGAAGCCAGCATAGGACTGATCCAGACTCCCTGAATGTGGATTTCACTTAGGAGGCCTGGGCAGTCTATGGGACCTCTGGCAATGGAACCAGGATGTATCCCTAGTGCACAAACAGACTTGGGAAGCCCATTTTCCATGGAGGGATACTCCCTTAGCCTAGAGACATGGGAGAGGGCCTAGGTCCTACCTTAAATGACTTAACATATTTTTTATGATCCCTCATGGAAGTCCTCACCCTCTTTAGGGAGTGGATAGTGGATGGGATGGAGGGGCTTTTGGGGGGCATGGGAGAATGGGAGGGAGAGAGAACTGGGATTGATATGTAAAATAAGAAAAAACTATTAAATAAAAATGATCAGATATAAGTCATTTGATTACTTAAAAAGGATGCTTTGTGACAGGAGAGTGTTTTTGGTTGGGGGGGGATGGAAATTTCATCTTGTCAAGCTGCTTAGTGTAGGGATTTTGCAACTGAGGGACATAATCCCCCTTTTGGTTACCAGTCCTTTCTTGACCACTGTCATAAAATCCATGCATTCAGAAGGCTTGAAGGCCTAAGCCAGGACACAACTTTTGAATGTGTCTGTGTCAGTCTTCGTTTCTGAGCCTCACTGAGGAAAACAGACATTTCTCTGGAAGTACATTGCATCATGGTGTTATGTGACCGGCCCCTTCTCTGTAAAAGGCAAGGTAAATGACTTTTGCTGTGTAATCCAGTTAGTATGGTGGAGAGAAGTGGGCAGGTGGTTGCTGCAAGCCCAGTGACTGAGTTCAGTCCCTAGTGCCCACTAGGTGGAAGGGAGGCTATCTGCTATGTGCTATCCCCCCACTTCCTGGTACACTGCCCCTCCAGTTCTTTAAAAAGGCATTTTCTAAGAGTTAATATGTACAAATGCATTTTATATTGTAAATTTTAAATGTTTGTAGCTGAACTGGATTATTTTCATGTCCTCAGAAGATGAGCCCACACTGTGAGGGCCTATTTTTGGACAGTAACCATTTTCTTCCAGAGGTGTGCAGTACTTCCCAACAATGGTTACATTCACAGAGCACCCAGGTACTTTTGAGAGAGCTCTCCATATATCCATGGGGTGGGGAATAAAAAGTGCTTAAAACTGGAAGAGACCAGTTTCAGCCTTCTCATTTTATACATAAATTAACAGAGACATCAAGAAGCTATGGGAATTGCTTCAATTTCTTCTAGAGTCCTGGTTCTTCTGCATTCGACCAGTGTCGACAAGGTTATTGTAGAAATCCTCAATGAATGTGTGCCAATAGAAATGTCTAATTATAACTTTGACAGTGAATCACTCCTGTAGTTTCCAGCCATGGGAACTGCTGCAGATCAGTGATTTTCAAGGACAGAAGGATGGAACCATACAGCTGGAAAACAAAGCAGGGCTTTGTTTTACTGCCTCAGAATTTGGGTCATCACTGACTTTGAATTTCAAACTATAGTCAAAGAGATCATATGATTTTTGTGTGTACTGAGAATTGTTGTTCCTGTAAAGGAACTTGTGTGTTAGCTTCCCCAAGTCCTTTGCAAGCCTTTGCTCCTGTGAATTAAAAGTATTTACTTGCTTTTTTTCCCAGGCAAAATTTAGCTGAAAATAGGTTAATTTTGGTTCTGAAATGGATGGGTAATAATCAGTTTCTTGTTAAAATGTATGATAAGGATAATTATGGGCAGAAATGATATATCAAGTGATGTCTAATCATTGATGAATTATCTGTGCAAAAGTCACAAAAGGAATGAATTAGAGATATAAACTATTTTGTGAGAATTACAAATAAATGCTTGCCAGTGAATTCTGAAACATGCTAAATGAAGGAAGCCAGACATATGGGCCACTTATATATGTTTCTATTCATAGAAAATGTCAGAATTACAAATCCAGACAGAAGTAGCTCTTACAAGAGCTTGTGACAAGTGGGGCTGGGAATGACTGTAGAGTGTGTGTGTGTGTGTGTGTGTGTGTGTGTGTGTGTGTGTGTGTGCATGTGTGTGTGTATAAAGTGTCATGGTTCTAGAGAGTGGTGATAGTTGCAGGGATTGGTGAGTGTGCTGCATGCACTGAAGTGTGCATACACTAAAACAGAGCATCAGATATCATGTGCATTTACAATATATAGAAAAGAATTGCTTCCATGGGATTGAAGTATATCAGTCTTTTCAATATGTCTGTGATTTGTGGGTTGGACCAGGCTTAAGACTAAAAGAGAAACCATCTTTTTTGGAAGCTAATGGCTCCTGTTGACCCAGATATTATATGCAGTGTTTGAAGTGATGCTAAAGTGCCAGCATTTATGCATGAATATTCTACAGATTCTTCAGCAGTGCCATGGAGAGCTAGAGACAAGCCTGTCTTTTTTAAGATGGAAAAACCTTGGAAAATGTCTTAGGCTTCAAATGAAATCTCTGGCAAAGTTTTAGAGTCCTATAGACACCAGTACAGTAGCAATATAATGCTCTGCAGCCAACATCTGCTCTAAGCTGATCACTGAAGACCAACACAGAATTAGACAGTCCTCATTTCCTGGTGTTCAGCTCTGATTTTAGGGCACTGTCCATGGGAGGGGAAATCTAAATTGGTTTAAATGGAAATGTTTATGCAAATATTTAATTTATGTGGATTGTAGACTGTGGTATAGCAAGTGCGAGGGTTGCATTCACAGTCTAGCAGTCCTGTGGCTGTTCAGCAGGATCTTTTGCTCTCTGTTTCTGTGCCCTGAAGTTCATGAAACCCACCCCAATTCCTTACACACAATGAGTTTGTATTTTATTCCTTAGTGAATTCTCTTTTTGACAATTCTTGAACATTCAGTCAACTTCAAAAGACATTTGTTTTCAGTAGTGAGGTCATTTGTGTTTTGAAATCACATTTAAGAAAAAAATTGGCTGAACACAACTTTTTATGGCATGATTTTAATAGTCTTTGTGTGTCTTCATCTCCTACTTTATTATTTAAATACATAAAATATAAAGGTTGTTCTTCCTCTGGCAGCTGTAAGTGATTTTTCTCAATATAAAAAAAAATTATATCAGCTGTTACTGGCCACATTAAAACAACTTCTGAAAACTGGATGATATAAAAGAATATTTATTTTTAGTTAAAAAGTGATACATCAAAGAGGAGCAGCTATTTTACATCAACAAGACTTTTTCACAGAATTGGGTAGGAGGTCAATATGAATTTTAAGTGTAAAGAGCCACCCTATCTTCCTCTAAAAGCCCAAAGCAAGGATTAGCGTCTTCCTGGCAAATTAGAGGCTTGCTGGAAGTTAAGCTGAGAAACAGGAGTATCCCCAGGGAAATGCCTTCTTTCCATTTCTTTCTGAACCTTGGGTGCTTTTCTTGCTTCAGGGATTCTATTACATGTACTTGCTTCTTTGGAGGGTTCTAAAATGGTTTTGCAAAGTACTATTTTCTTTATTATTTCTCGTAGACTTCTCAATGGGATAATTTTTGAGAATATGTGATTCACTTGGAATTGTGGGTGACATTTATGATAAAGTTTAAGAGTTCTATAGAAACTGTTATATTGCATAGTAATACTTTACTGCAAAACAAAAAACAGAACCTTTAACTTATCATTAAAATGCAGATCAACACAAACATGATAGATTCTCATTTTCTAAAGAAATATATCTTTATTGCCTATTTTCCTTTTTCTTACAAAGCAGTTAGAAACCCCTCCTCCTTGTTCTTGATGTTAAGATGGCCAATCCTCCTGAAATGGTCTGTAGAACTGTTTATTTCTCTATACACTGTAGAACAGTATTATTGCTTGGTCCCATTTTTATAGGAAAGAATCCAACTTTCACCAGATAATATATGCTTAGCTCCCTTCAAGAAGAATCTTTGGTGGATTAATTTCTAATTTACACTCAGTGATAAGGATAAAGTTTGAATCTTAAAGATTAAATGCCCACTTCCTCCCTTAGTGTAACTATCTGGATATAGATGTGCTAGATATATCTATAAATAAAATAGTGCTTTAATGTCACAATATTCTTTGCCTGTGGTGGACTCTTATAAAAGGCTAAAATGAAAATGGCCCCACTATTATTGTCAATCGTAACACAGAGCTTGTGCGGAAGGTCCCTATGCTACTGACTGTCAGCATCTCCAGGTCCACGATGTATTCTCTCGGTCCCGATAGTGACTTCACAAGCACAAGCATCGCGCTCACCGGGCTTATTTGCTAAAATAACAAGAAAAGGGGTGGAGAGAATGATTTTTCTTGGGTTACAGTTTCTGTTTTTTATTAGCATACTTCCTGTGATAATCAGGAGAGGATAAGATAAAGAAGCATTGCTTAGTCCTTGCTTGCTTCCAACCTCCACTCTTACCTTAATCCCTCAAATGCACTGGCTCCAAGGCAAGTGTTTGCTCTTAACAATCTTTTCATTTTCCCACATTTCTTGTTAATGTATGTTAACATTTCACAGATTTTTCTTTAGTTCCAGTCTTTCTAAAGGGTTCATATAAGAATCTGATAGTCTTGGAGCTGGTAAAGAAAGTTATCATTGTGCGTTTGTGTGGTGGTTTGAATGTAACTGGCCCCCATAAGCCCATAGAGAGTGGCACTATTAGGAGATGTGGCTTTGTGGAGTAGGTTTGGCTTTGTTGGAGGAAGTGTGTCACTGTGGGGGTAGGCTTTGAGGGCTTCTATGCTCAAGCTATGCCCAGTGGAGACACCAGCATCATGTCTGCCTGCATACCACCATGTGCCCCCATGATTATAATGGATTTAATCTCTGAACTGTAAGCCACCCCAAATTAAATGTTTTCCTTTATAAGAGTTGCTGTGGTCATGGTGTCTCTTTACTGCAATAGAAACAGTATGACAATTTGTTTACATTCTAGTGAATAAAGAGTTGAATAAATATCCAGGCACACTAGCATATGCCTTGAGTCCTAGAGGTAGAGGCAGACAGAGTAAAGAACAGCCTTGTCTACATAAGTGAGTTCCAGTGCATCCAGGGCTATATAAAAACCCTTTCTCAAACAAGAAATGAACAGATTTAAGTAGTCAATTTAAACAGAACATGGCAAATGTTATGCTGTCTGGATATACATACTATGAGTACAAAACTATGTATACATATTCCTAAAACACTAATGTAAAGCTTTCAAATGCCTTAGAGCAAGTGTTCTCAACCTGTGGGTCATGACCCTTTCACAGGGGTCACCCAAGATCATTGAAAGAAGTAGGTATTTATATTATAATTCATAAGAGTAGCAACATTACAGTTACAAAATAGCAACAAAAATAATTTTTTGGTTGGGGCTCACCATGACATGAGGAATTATATTGAAGTGTCATAACATTAGGAAGGTTGAGAACCATTGCCTTAGACTTATCATGGAACACGAGAATCTCTGTAAAGTCACATGTTCAGAACTGGACATGGAGTAGGCATTGGAGAGTGAAAGGAGCTTCATCAGAGGGACCAGAAAATAAATGAATTAATCTGGATACAAAGGACAGAAACATGGATTAAGATTTAGCTTCCACTACAAGGGATATACTAAACTAGGACACATTACAGAGTTCTGAAAGAGGATGGCACTGAAGGCATTGAAGGAATGGACAGAGGAGAAAAATCAAAGACTGAGACTAGGGCTAGAGAGATGGCTGCTGGGTAAGACTTCTTGCCTCTCTAATGTGAGGTATGGAGCTCAGATCCAAGAATCCGCACCAGGCAGTTCACAACTGCTGTAACTGCAACTCTCAGGGATCTGACACCCTCATCTGGTCTCTGTGTACACCTAAGCACACATTTGTCCGTATATTTATAAAACCGCACACTTAATTTAAAAAGTAGGAGAGCAAAGATGATAAGAAATAAGTGCTTAAACAGAGAACATGTAAGTGGACAGGAGCACCCAGCAGTGCAAAGGAGAATTAAATACAAGAATTGAAAAATATCCTTGGATTTAACATTATGGATGTCATTGGTGGCTTCCCCACCCCAGAAATGTCAGTGAAGTATTTGACTGAAAGACAAAGAAATGCCCAAGAAGTGAAGAATTACAGAACAGCTCAGAAGAGAGACAGTGTAACATCTACATGGATTCAAAGTTTGGAGGTAGAAGAGAGTCTGATAGAATAGGGTCCCAGAGGAAATGGAATGAGGAGTGCATAGGGCCCAGCTGGTCTTGACTGACAAATACAAAATATCATTGGAAACCAGATGGAGAACACAGATGAACATTTTTATTGGGTAGAATGGGAAACTTAAGCCTGTCAGTGTTAATGCTGGTGTCAGTGGTTTCAAAGCAGCAAGTGACTCACCACTAAAAAGTAGGGTATAAGGACTTACTAAATATGGGGACATTTGAGATAAGGGCCAAAGATAGTATGAAAGATACAAGAGAAGAAACAGGATTGTTTATCATATTAAGGAGCAATCTCAAAGTGGAGACTAAACTTCTGTAGTATTACCTAGCAGTGCTTAGAAGCTTGGTGTGGAATCTATGTGGGATTGCTGGCAGGGGATGTGAGGTGCTATTTCACAGAGTGAGAATAAAAGCATGAAGAGGAGGGTCAGTTATTGAATGAGTCACGGAAGACCAAGATTTTCATGTGATACTGTTCTGAACAACAAGAAACTTCAGGGCATGGCTGGGGGTTGGGGAGTTGGTGGCAGGGTGACGTGAATGTTAGAGTGGATGGGATGGTCAGTAGGACTCAGGTCAGGTTACAAGGCAGGAGTTTTCATGATTTAGCTCTCTTCTGAGCAATTTGGGCCATTCCTTCCATATGCTGAGGGATCTTATCCATAGCATGGCCTATATTTAGGCCAGAGAATTAAACACTAAATTAGCCTAGGGTAAAATTGGCATAGTCAGAAATTATTTGAAAGAAAGAACCATGCACTGAGTGTCTTCTTACTTTCTCAAAGAAGCCAGCACAGGCCTGAGAACACAGTAGGTACGCAACTAAAGCCTGAAGGCTGATCCTTCTGCATTAAATACTGTCTATAGGTGGAATTTCAGTGTAGAAAACTTGTAGGAGTTGGCTTCAATTGTATGATAAATTTATTCCTATTATTTGGATATTTTTCTTATTTTTATTTTGAGATGAACTCTTTCTTAGAACTTCAGACTGGCCTTGGACTTACTGGAGAGAAAGCCCAGACTGACCCCAGACTTATTGGAGAACCAGGCTGGCCTCACACTGGATAGCCCAGCCGGGTCTCAGACTTACTGGAGAGAGAGCCCAGACTGCCTTTAGACTTATTTATTGGAGAGTTCAGACTGGCCTGGACCTGACATTCTTTCTGATTTGTACTCCTGAAAGGTGATATTTCAGGCATGTGCAGTCAAACCTTTCTCGAAATTTTTTTGGTTTTAACTGCATATAATTTAAAATATCTAACACTACATCACTATACCAAATTGGTAATGTTTCACATCATTCATGAGAAGGGGATTTCTGGAGAAAAAATATCATTTATGCTTTAAAAGTTAAGTCAGAAAAATATAAGCAGATATAAATAAAAATAATTTTCAAAATGCCACATTTACTATGGAGGAAAAAAAAACATGTTGCAGGATGATTAGGATAGGAAGAGTTTATCTTCTTAAGTGATGGCTAAAAGTTCAAAATAGAAAGTTACTTTATTGAAGTTTTTGAGAAAAATTGTTGTGCTACCATGTAGTTACTGATCAATTATTAATAAGCACTGGAACTGAAGACTCATGCTGAGGCAACTTCTGTAAATACCTAGTATAGCTTAAGTTTAAAACATCATATGTTAATGAAAATTAATCTTTCCTATTAGGAAAAACAAAAGCAATGGACAATATTTTGAGTTGAGTTTTTGTCTTAAGAAATTCTCTCTGAGATATCTTGTTAGAAGGAGGCTTCTTATGAGCTTGTCAAGAAATCTGACACTAGGAAGATTCCAAGGAATCCATAAAGATGACCTCAGCTAAGACTCTCAGCATTAGTGGAGAGGGTGCCTGAACTAGCCTTCTCCTGTAATCAGATTGATGAATACCTATCATCATAGAATCTTTATTCAACAATGGATAGAAGAGATGCAGAGGTCCACAGCTAAGTGCTGGGCCAAGCTCCCAGAGTACAGTCGAAGAGAAGGAGTGAGTGATAATATGAACAAATGGGTTAAGAACAATTTGGGGAACCCCACAGAAACAGCTGACTTGAGCTAGTGGGACCTTATTGGCTTCAGAATGACTGTGAGGGAAGCAGCAGAGGACCAAAGTAGGCCCTCTGAATGTGGGTGATAGTTGTGTGGCATGGGCAGTCAGTGGAGCCACAGACAGTGAGACCAGGATTTATTCCCCAGTGCTTGAACTGGCTTTTTGGAGCCCATTCTCTTTAGAAGGAAACCTTGCTCAGCCTATATACAGAGGGAAGGGCCTTGGTTCTGCCTCAAAGTGGTGTGCCAGACTTCCTTGACTCCCCATGGGAAGCTGTATCCTCTCTGAGGAGTGGATGGGATGGTGTGTGGGGGGGGGGAGGTGGGAGAGCAGGAGGAGGGGAGGGAGTGGGAACTCGGATTCATATGTAAATTGAGAAAAGATTGTTTTAAAATAAAAAATGATAAAAAAGAAATTGGCTCTGAGAAATCAATTCTGATTCTCTGGCCAAAAAAAAAAAAAAAAGGAATCTGTTACTTTGGAGCAAGGAGGAAATTAATATATCAAGGGATAGCTAGATTAAATGTGCAAACATCAAAACAACCCATAAACTTTATCACAAGAAAAGCTCTCAGTGCTTTTTTTCTGTATAATTAGACAGCATGCATCTGTAATACCTGTTTATGGCATGCTTGTGTTTTGGGGAGTTACACATAGCTTTATTAGATTCTATGGCTTGGATTTGGAAGGCTACTTAATCTTTTAGATTTTCACTTTTCTTTAAAGTTTAGATTTTAATATCTGATAGTATTGCCACATATACCCCCAGGAGGCTGGATAGAATGCCTACATGTGAAACTGTTAGATTGTAGATCAACTTTCATGTGAATGCACACAATGAATGGGCATCTTTCCACCAGCAAATATTGTCAGTGTACTTACTCGTAGGTAGAACTCTCCATTTTCATTTCCAGATTTAATCCGAAAAGTATTAATGGTGTTGGCATAAATAGTTGTGGCCTGTATCTGGAAGATGTCTGATGGCACAGACCTGTCAGATCGGATGCTCATGTATTTGTAGACTATGGACTGGGGCCCTTCTCGGCACATAGCATTTGATACAGGGCAAACACATCGGCTGTAAAGACAAAACAGAAGTAGTCACCAGTTTGGCTCAGGTGGACAAAACATTTCTTACTTTTAATATAAAGGCTCTAGTATTTCTTACTTTTCTGATGTTAGAATATAGGGATCTTGACATGGGTTTCGTGGGTAACAACGGAAGCCGCCATGATAATTCCAGCACATTTCATCTTCTTGGCATTCATTATTGGTCTCACATTCATTTATATCTACAGGCACAGGGTTAAAGAATATGTGTGACAGATTGTGGTTTGTAAGGAAGGACATGGGGAGCGGGAGGGATTCTAGATTGTGGTTTGTTTACTTTTATTTATTTTTATTTGTCTTGCCATGTAGAGCAAGCTGGTATGGTCCTCACAGTGTAATCAAAGCTGGCCTTGAACTCAAAATTCTCATGTCTTAGCCCCCTGATATATATATATGTGTATACCACCACACCTGGCCTGTTCAGCTTGCTTAGAGATGAAACTGACCTAAGTCGGCTACATCAACATCAGGATAGATATAGCGGAGCCATTGTGGACTAATATATGATATTTTCCGATATTTTATCTCTCGCTAGTTGTCCAGTTGCTGAATTCAAAGTCAAATGCTGATTATGACTTTGCTTATATGAAAGTAAACAAAATTCCAACAAAAAATGTCATCTCCTGCTCCAAGGAGCTAGTTGGGAATATAGATGGGACAACAGTTACTTGCATAGTAAAATGAAATTTAGATTCAGGTAAGAACACAACAATCTTAAGTACAGCTATGTGATAACCACTATACTATGTAAACACGCCCTCAGCTTATTGTTGTGGAGGATTAGGGATAAGAATGGAAGTGGGGCATCTCAAGTGGTCCTCTGAGCTTGACAAGAACCCTGGCCACAGAAACCTTCAGGGATCCACAAGGATGACTCCAACTAAGAATTTAAGCAACAGTGGAGAGGCTACCTTAAGTGTTCTTGATGAGTACCTTAAATGCCATTATAGAGCCTTCATCCAGCAGCTGATGGAAACAGAAGCAGACACCCACAGCTAAACACTGAGCTGAACTCCTGGAATCCAGTTGCACAGAGAGAGGAGTGATGAGCAAAGAGGTCAAGACTAGGCTGGAGAAACCCACAGAAACAGCTGACCTGAACAAGGAGGAGCTCATGGACCTCAGTTTGAAAGCTGGGGAACCTGCATAGGACCAAACTAGGTCCCCCTGAACGTGGATGTCAGCTGGGGATCTTGGGCAGTCCATGGGGCCTCTGGCAGTGGAACTAGTATTTATCTCTAGTGCACAAATGGGCTTTGGGTGCGCATTCCTTGTGGAGAGATACTCTCTCAGCATAGATACATGGAGGCGGGCCTAGGTCCTGACCTAAGTGATGTGGCAAACTTTGATGATCCGTTATGGGAGGCCTCACCCTCCTTGAGGGGTAGATGAGGGGTAGGATGGGGGGTAGTGGGGGAAATGGGATGGAGAAAGAACTGGGATTAGTATTTAAATAAGATTGTTTTTAATTTAATTAAAATTAATTTAGTAAAAGGATGGTGTGTAGATAAACTGTCATGTAAAGAGGGAAATATTTCTAAGGGAGGGCAGCTGTTTCAGGAGCCTGGGAAAGGGGTAGGAGGGAGAAACACACACACACACACACACACACACACACAGACACACACACAGAGAGAGAGAGAGGGGGGGTGGGAGGAGAGAGAGATGCAGTAACAGTCTGCAAGGAACAGGGACAGAGGATGTGCTGGGAGTGGGGTGCACTGAAAAAGTGAGCTATGAAGTAAATGTTCCACCTCATAGAGCAGAGATATTTTAGGACTGTGTAGAAGAAGGGACTGTTATTGGTGACAGGGACATAGGGAAAAGGCAATGTAAACAGAAACAGCCAGATGAGTCTTGAGAGTCTTGAGAGTGGTGGTTAGACCAACTAGAAAGACTACTTGGATCCCTAGATGATAACTGAAGAAAGGGTTTTATTAGCAAGCATTACTGTATGCCACTAGCAATAGTTAATGTTCATATTCTTATGTGATTCCCACTTCATTTCTATGTGAATTGTAGTTTCTATTTTGTCTCACAGAAGCCTTTTATGAATCACGCCTTCCCTATAAGTGAGCATTTTCATTCTTTAATTTAGCTCTACTTAATGATTTACCTAATCCTGCTTCAAGTCAGCTGGCTGGGAGCTGGGTGTCAGCTCCTTGGAATTTTTATACCTGATATAGTCCCTTTAGAGTACTTGTTGTTTACTTTAGAAAAATCTGTGTTTTGTCTATTTGTTATTACTACCTGTGGAGGGGCAGCTGTGTCTTTCCATTAGCTAGTGTTGAGGCATGAATCACCTGGCTTTAATGAATGTTGTTTCAGTTGTTTTTATAAAGCTATGTGGAGCTAGGTGACAAGAATATCTTGGTTTGTTATGGAGAAAAACAGGTTAAGTTCAAGGTCATAACATAACAGGTATAGTTCTATTGTGAGAATAATTTTATGTCATGTCTTTGGAGAAAAGCAATTCTTTAATTTCCAACTGGCTGAAGTTTTCTATCGTCTAGCAGGAAACAGGAAAAGCAACATTTTCTTTCTTTCTCCTTTATCTTTTTCATTTTTGTTTGTTTTTTGTTTTGCTTTGGAGCCTGTCCTGGAATTGAAAAGCTACATTTTCAGAGAACTGTCATCTTGGCCTATTGCTAAAGACAAAAAAAATCTAGATTCCCTTGATGTCACTGTTGACATATCCTTTAAATATTTCCACCTTTTTGCACAGTGAAGGTGGTGTACAGCTACAAAGAATGCCAATATTGGTTCATTTAATGGAGAATGGCAGTGGCATAAGGAAACTTGAGGCTATGATTTCATTTATTGCTTCCAGTAATATAAGATCTAGCATAATCAACAGCTATATCATCCTGGAAAACATTTTAGGAAGAAACAATATTAAAATATTTGTATGTGTGTATGTGCAAGTACATCTTCTTTTGTCCATGTCTAGATATACACTTTCACAGTGCTCTGCTCTGATTTTTGTGACTTTATGGTCTTGAGACCATTCATATCATACCCTCTGAATTTCTTGGAAAAAGATAAGAATTCCAATATGTTAGATTTACTTAGTTCTGGGGTTTCAGCAGAAGGAAGCAACTGCTTTATGTGTCTAAAGAATGGAAGTTTGTGTCACCAAAAGCCACTTTGCTGCTGTGTATCTTCAACATGACATCACTGTAAGCTCTTTCTTGATTTCAATGCATTTTATCCCTAATTAATTATAACAGAAATATTCCTGAAGCTAAAGCCCAGGCAAATAAAATCATATCACACATTAATTTGAATCTGTCTCTGCTGACTATCAAATTCACTTGTGATTAGAACCACACAGACATTTGTTTGGATGATTTCAGGGGAATTGGTTAAAATATTCAACTGGCTAATATTTTTCTGCATGTAATATTCATATCTCAATTAGGGTGAAGTGAGACCATTGGAATGCAATGTTTTCCCACAATTAACATTTGTGGAGTTTTTAGTAACCCGGGAAGGGTTATAAAGATGTCATTGTGCAAGAGATGGCATTCTGATTACACTTATACACACTGGCTGGGGTGTGTTTCCACACTACAAAATCCCAGATCTCAGTTGTCCTCTGAGTTCATAGCTGCCCCCATACAATTGTGATATTAGACTAAGACTCCACTTTTAAAGGTCTTTCCTGTCCTCACATATAGTCTTTCTAATTCCAGCTAAAAAGGACTCTCTAGAGATTTAATAATATTCAGTTACATTGCTAAGTAAATTTCATCAAAACCCTGAATTGTGTAAATCGTGTAATGTGTTGTTTTGTTTCATTCCTGCACTTCTTCTTTTCAAAGGAGAAAGGCAAGACTTAAAAAAGTCTGTTGACTCATTCAGACTATATAGATAGAATTCAGTAGAGTTAGATTCATGTAGGCTTTCTGTCACTAAGTTCAGTCATATATTTTTCCATCATTTTGTGTAAATGTGTTTATACTAGATTTTTCTTGGATTATCTATATTTTTGCCTTTATTTGACAATCTTTCTCCCATTAGCAAAATTTCAAACTGTATACAACACTGAAGGTTAGGAGAGAGGATGCATATATTCCCATCTTCCTGGCAGACTCTGAATCATATATTTTCAGAGATCTCTTCCACCCACGAGAAATTGGGCCCATGGTCACTAGCCATTATTGGATCAACACTTTTTTTTTTTGCGTCATTCAAACACATTTTAACATCCATCATTGGTTTTGTTTTCATCAACACCTAAAATCCAATATGAATTGACTTGGAGTGATGGCATATGCCTGTAACCTCAGCACTTAGCAGAGGCCAGCCTGGGTTATATATCAAGACCCTTGCTCACCTCCCCCCCCCGAATGTACATAATTCAGAATTGAGGTTTGTTTAAGGATATCTAGCCTAGGTAGTAAGAGTGGGCTCTAAACTTAGAACTCAGGGTAAAATATTTTGATAAGTGAATCTTTTTGGTAGATTATTGGAAGTTATAATTCCACAGATGTTAATATATTAATAAATGTTAAATTTTATTTAAATCACATTTTTTTAAGAAAGGAAATTAAAGTTTAAAGAAAGTCAGGGTACCATTGAATCTCCCTTTCATCAACTGTATTCTATTAATGTTAGGAATCAGAAACACAAATTGTATAATCATGATCAGAAAATGAAGGTCTGAATCCTGTGACTTTTCCCATGTTATTCCAAGCTACCTCTGGACTTTGGCTTTACAAGAACAGTGCTTACCCTGGCAGGTTCTGCTTCTCACCACTTGGTAGCCCTGAGGACAAATGCATGAGAACTTCCCTGGTTCATTGACACATTGATATTGACACAGGTAGCTCGAGGTTCTACATTCATCAATGTCTGTAGAATTAGACAAGAACATGGACACAGAGATGAGAAACTTTCCTGCCACTAGTTTTATTTTATGTATTTTTACATAAGCTAAAGAGCATCAAAACAGTGCAAATTCTAAAATAAAAGAAATGCAAGGTTCTATCTGAAACACAGGGGCCAATTGTGGCATATGTCTTCCTACCAGTCTGCAGAGGTTTTCACTGAAGCTAAGCAGACTGAGTGGGCTCATGAGGGACACTCTTCATTCTGGGTTCTGCATACTTACTCAGGTAGCAGATTTGTACTTGCATGTTCAGTAATGGTGTGAGCCTACTGCTGAGCTCTCTTCAACTTCCACACCTAAGCATTTTTGCAGAGGTGACCTCTTGGTATAGTGTGGCCTTCTGGGGAATAATCTTTTGCATTTCAGAATTAGCACCTACCCTATAGTTTGCTAACTCAGGGCAGAGGCAGCAAGCAGTGCTGAGCTGACAACTCATGGTTTTAAGCCCAATTGCATGGTTTGAGACTTCCTTGAATAGGGTATGATCTATGTGGTCCCAAATAAACATGGACAGAATCATGAGGGAGGTATGAACATCAAATGTTGATGGCATCCCCTTCATGATGCCTTAATCTCCTAGAATTACCCAAGATAAGCATCTCCACTGGACTTTCAAGGTCACCCTTTCCATTGACTGACCATCGTTTTACTCATTAGAAATTGCAACTGAGACTTCCCTAAAAAATGTGTTCAAGCCACACAGTGCATGGAGAAAGCTAGAGGCCAGGTATCTTGGTTTTTTTTTACTATACCCTCAGCTCTTTGTAAGCCTAAACATGCAGATTCTGTCTTGGGAAATTGGAGACAGGGTCTGGTATTCTCAGTTTCTCACAATCTCCCATCAGAAGCTGCTGCTGTAGCATACTTTGAGATGAAGACACTTCTATGCTACACCTTATGTTCCAACTACTCAATGCATCTTATTTCTTCCAGTAACCCACTCAAAAGCCAAGGTTTTCACTGAGCTGCCTTTAGAAGATTTACAGAACAGGATTTGTGAGAGTATGATTTTTTTTTCATTGGCAGACACAAGAAAATGTCAATAAGATTGGCCTTTGCATCTGGAAAACATGGTACCTTCACAGTTGAGCCTGTCACTGCTCAGTTCATATCCTTGTTTGCACTGGCAGATGAATGAGCCAAGAATATTGTAGCATTGCTGAGCACACTGGTTGCTGGCATCACATTCATTTATATCTAGGAAAGGTTTTAAAGAAAAGGTTTTAAATTTAATCATCTCTGTGTATCTTAGCCTGACATTTTTAGGCTTAGCCTTGTTCTTTTGTGCTTCTATCATTTGATGGTAAGTAGTTCCTTACTGGAGAAGCTCACTGGAGAGCATCCATTTAGTTTCATAGTTGTTGGAACAACTTCTAAAGTCTGTCACACACTTATTTTAAAAATACCAGAATATATTTTTTTCTATGAATGACAGTTTGATTTTTGATAAATCTCCTCCCAAAGAATTTAATGCTTCCAATAAACATATATTCCAGCACCTATTTTCTTATGTTGTTCATATTCAAAATACAAATCCATAAATAATTGTTATAAGACACTTGAACTGATATGGTCTTTCAGAATGTGGTGGTAAAGAGTTATCTGGGCTACTTGTTACTTCTTAAATGGTTTCTGTTAAATTCCTTGACAATTTTAGCATACAATTTTAAGACCCATGCAGACCTCTGAAAGGGTTGCATGCACTGCTAGTGGAAAGTTTATGACCCTTTGGCCTCTTCAGCATTCTATCACATACTGTTGACTAATTGAGGTATATATATCCATTAATATGTAGCACATTTAGAATACACACACACACACACACACACACACACACACACACACTGAGGAGAACTAGAATCAAGGTTTAAAAATGTTTTCCATTCCTATCCTGATGTGCTTTAAGAAGCAGGTTAGCTATTGTCTTTTCAGCTTTAAGACCACAAGGGAAGCTGATTGAACTGTTCACTTGGGAGCACAGAACACCAGAAACAATGCACAATACCGTGAGGTTTTCTTTTCTTTCAGGCAGAATTTGGTCAGTCAGGATAGCAGTTCTCACAAGACTTACCCACGCAGGTGTAGTTGTTTGCTGCCAACTGAAACCCAGGACTGCACTGGCAGTAAAAGGAACCTGGTGTGTTCATGCATATTTGGTGGCAATATGGAGGCACGGCACATTCATCTATATCTAAGTAGATGACACAGATACAGAACCACATTGTTAACTGGGCATAGTGGTTCATGACTTTGATCCCAGCACACGGAAGGCAGTGGCAGGTGGGTCTTTGTAAGTTTGAGGCTAGTTTGATTCACACAGTGAGTTCCAGGACAGCCAGGGCTGTTACATAGAGAAACCTTGTCTTGTAAAAAACCAAAAACCAAACCAAAACAAACAAAAAGCAAATTAAAAAAAAACTCAAAAGCCAACCAAAACAGGAACAAACAAACAGAAACAAAACATAACAAAAGACCAATCAAACACCCATGTCAGCAATAAATAAACACATTGAAATGTAAAGAGAGAAAAGAGGTTGAGACCATTTCACACACACACTTGAGGATGTCAGTTTGCGGTGCCAAAAGCTTCATTAAAATAAGGAAAATGAAAAAGAGTGAAGATCAGTTTACAATTAAGAGAGATGTGGGCTGCCCTCAGCTGGTGACTGTGGCTAAGCCATTTAAACGTTTGTAGCTACATATTTGTTCAGAACACGATATGAAGGCTTGCCATGTGTATCTTAGAAAGTTTTGGGAGGGTCAAATGAAAGAACATTGTGAAAGGAAATGATACTATACAAGTGACCTTTTGAGAATGTCCTGACGTTAGGATGAAGTGTTCCAGCCCACGTCCTTCTTTGATAAATATTTCCAACTATAAAATGTTCAACAGAGAACTTGCAGAGAAGGACCCTCTTAGAAGCATAATAAAATATCATTACCTCATGACTACACTTAGTGACAACTCCAGCATAACACGTGTAGTTTAATAGGACACTTTTGTACATATAATACAGTACTACAGGGTGACATTACCTCATGGTAAAAAAGAATAAAAAATGAACAAAACTGCTTTGCTGTTTTAACAGTACTGTGTTCAAATGGACTGAAGCTAACCTGAGTTTCAGTCTCTGATCTGGCAATTCCCTGTCTGAGCTCCAAAGCTTTCCAGTTCTTATTCCATATGGTAGAATGGTTGGAAACTTGACACGGTACAGAGTAGGTGATGTATCCAGATGAAAGTGGGTAAGGAAAGTGGGAGGTATTACAAAAAAGATACAAAATGTTGTTGATTAATCAGCATATTGAAGTAACTAGAGAGAGACATCCACACAACCTTTGTATATGCTTTATGGTACTCAGGTACCCTTTCACTGTGTATGATAGTAGATATGTTTTTTATCCTGCTTTAGACTTCCTTGTAGCCCCTGTTGTTGTGTAATTTTGAGATATGTATTTATTTGCTTATCTGTCTCACTGATTATTATTTGAGGCAAGTAAGAACTGTGTTTTCCTTTGAGACAGCTATCTACTCTCTTGTCTACTCTCTGCTATATGTTTAATTCTCAGAGCTAGGGCTAGTATAGTAGGTACTTAATTACAATATTTGATGAATGGGAACCTTACATTACTTAATAATTATTCTTTATAGTGCTTCCTAGTACCTTATGTTATAACAAGGTGCCACCATCAGTAGTCAATATATATGTTTTTTAAAAATAGCTACAGAGGAATGATTCTGTAAAATCTATAACTGTACCTGGCACACAGTCAGCTCTCAGTAACTATAGGATGGCATGGCTCAAGGTGTCTGTGTCTTCACCTAGTAGACATTCATTTTACAGCATTTAACTTGGCAAAAAGTTGTATAATCATACCTGAACATATAATCTGCATCTGCCTGGCAAAGGATACGGGTGTTACTCCAGAGTGTGAAGATCATTAATATAAAGGTGTACAAGGGACAGAGTCAGCAAGTATCTCAGTGGCCTGCTGGCTGTGGTGGTCCATGGAGGACTGGATCCATCCATAACAGAAACTCAGAGTGCATGTTCAGCCATGGCAAGAAAAACCAGCACAACACTTTCATTATAGTTTATATATCTATCAGACTGCAACAGATTGGAAATTTCCAAAAAAGATCTATTTCCTCTTAATTGGTAAGGAGAAGTGACTAATTATATTTGGATAGATCATGACTCCTAGGGGAGGTGACTCTGGGTTGGGATTTGATAGTGGAATAGGGTTTTGTAGGGGAGTATCTCAATGTTCTGGAAAAAATGTGCATAAATGTGTGGCACAGAATCATATCCAGTGAGAAGAAGCTGTGATGTATCTTGGGAGGGAAGGTGTTGATGCAATTGAACTGATGGGGAAACCCCTTTATGTTCTACTGAGGAATGTAGAGCTACCTTTGTGGGAGAGGACTACATCAACACACACTTGATCAGATGTGAGTTCATCTTTCCACTTTCCTTCCCATAAAGGCTGTCTCTCCGTGTTCCTTTGTCTTCAATTCTCCCAGCAGTGGAGTGTATTACTACTGTACTTTTAGGCCCTCAGTGTTTATTTTCCTGACTAACTCCAAAAGTGTAGCTTTGGCATCTGTGGCATTTTCCAGTGCTCTTGTTTGGTGTCATAGCTTCCAGCATTACAAACCCTGGTTCTTCCTTTAGTCTGGGCACCTAAACACAGCCCATGGCAGGCAGAGCTAGCCAGGGTCTACAAGGAGCTGAGTGCTGATATACTTATGTCAACAGCTCACATTCTCAGGTAGACGTTGATGCTGGCTGCCTGTCCCCAAGCTCTCACTCTTGGCTCCTGACATATGATCTGGCCTTCCCACTGGTCTGTGGTAAAGGGTTAGGTATGTAAACAGATGGGCAGAGGGAGCTAATCCCAGAGGTTCATGACTTATGCTGTGCCTCTTGATTGTTCACTGCATGCCAGCTGGCCTCCTCAAACTGTGTTCCTTTCTTCCTTCAGAATGTATGCAAACCATTTGCCAAGTGTACTGGACACTTTGTGGGGACTGTGGCACCAGAAGTGACACAAGTTGACATGGTCTCAGACCTCAGGGAGACATCCTGTCATCATCAGAGACTTGTAATGTAAAGAGGCTTTAGAGCAGTGATTTTCAACCTGTGGGTCACAACTCCTTTGGGGATTGTATATCAGATATCCATATATCAGATACTTATATTACAATTTATAACACTAGAAAAATTATAGTTATGAAACAGCAATGAAATAATTTTAAGGTTGGGGTCACCACAATATGAGCAACTGTATTAAGGATCACAGCATTAGGAAGGTTGAAAATCATTGCTTTAGACTACCTTAACTCTGTCTGGTGGTCCCAGTCAGCCTCATGGCACAAGACCACACATGTGCTAACCATTGATACCAATGAGCTCCTGAGTTGGAACTAGTGATGTCTCTACAGGAGAAATGACTATGGTGATGCACAGTAACCTAAGTAACCATAGAGTCAAATGATAGTCATCGTAGAGGGGGCATTTGACTTCAGCATCTATCTCATGTACCATGTTCTGCTGTGTAGTGGCAAGTGAAGCCCTTGTCACCAGTATGTTACTGACACAATCCCTAATTAGTTAAACATTAATTAATTTAGTTCTTAATTGCTTGATGATTCCATTCAGACTAAAGTTTTGCTTTCACTTAGTCTATAGTACTTTAGTATTCAGGGTAGACTCAACCTTAAGGTTTCTCTTGGTAGTTGGAAACTATATTGTCATCATCAAAAGAAGAAGCAGTTGCTAACTATCATTCTTCAATCAAGTGGGAGGGCTTTGTTTTGATACCTAAAGATTCTCAAGACAAGAGTCTTAATACTGCACCAGTAACTTACCCACACACTGCTCGCCTCTCTTCTGATACCCTGGAAGACACTGGCATGTGAAGGAGCCACGTAAATTGATGCACACTTGATCTAGTCTACAAGTGTGGGTCCCTGAGGTGCACTCATCGATATCTGAGAAAGACACAATACAGAAAAAATTCCAGTTGTTTGTGAAGATATAGAGGCTCTCTTCATTTGCCATTTCATTTTTCTTAAACTGAATTTTACTTTATTCTTAAAAAGCATTATAATATGTTATATTGGAGATATTTAAAATGAAAAATATTTCAAATGCCTATAAAATAAATTCAGAACTACCAGTGTAGAAATGAAAGGATCCTAACAATTCTCATGCCTGTGTTAGCCCTTCAGCTGCTCTCGACTACAGCTAAAGCCTTACTCTACCTTCTTCCTTCTACCTATCACCTATCAATTTTCCAGTAGGCATGAATCCTTCCCTGAGACAGTTTTATACTTTTACTAGACAGAGATACACCTATGAGAATAAACAACAGTGCCTTGGAAGGCTGAGGCAGGAGGATCTCGAACTTAAGTCCAGTCTGGGCTACAGAAGAATTTCAAGTCCAGCCTTGGCAACTTAGACACTATCTCAAAACTGTAAGTAAAATGAGATTAGACTATAGCTCATCAGTAGAGTACTTTCCTGTATGTGTAATGTCCTGGGTTTGATCACCAGTAGCATGTGAATGTGTGCACACACACATGAGAGAAAGAGGGGGAGGAAGAGAGAGAGAGAGAGAGAGAGAGAGAGAGAGAGAGAGAGAGAGAGAGAGAGAGAGATGGGGGAGAGTAGAGTGCACAGCTCTTACTTTGCTATCAACTTGTTTCATATTTAAGAAAATTTCGTAAACCTCACTTACATATTCTCTGTTGCCATTTCTGGCACAATTTTCTCAAATGGTAGAGTAACATATGTATAAAACTCAAAATGAAAAGCATCAATTTGATTATATTCTTCTAGGGGAGATATGTTACTGTAGGTCAAAATACATAGTTTCCTAAGACATTTTACTTCTGAGAATAAATGCTACATGAGTCTTCAGTAGGAGGCAAGTCAGAGTTCTAGAAAAGAGAACTTACTAAAGAAAGCCAGATAGCTTTGAGAGTTTGTTCCTGACCAAAGTGTCTCAGGAATTTACAACCACTTATAGCTGGAATTCATTTTGCCTTATCCATATCCTTCACAGTCATTAAAAAGTCACATATCCATCAGGAAGTTAGATTTTAAAAGGGGGCTACATAGTTTTGGTATTCTCTAACAACTGAAGAGTAAGTTTAACAAAAAAATGTCATGTCATAAACATGTTATTTCTATGACCATTTTTGCATGGAACCAAGATAGACTTGCTGGGGAAGGGAATCTTAGATCATCATTTCAGTAGACTCAGGATTGTGGACAGAGGATCAGTGAAAAGAAATCAGTTCTCAGCTATGAGCATTAACTATGCTTCCTGTTTTCTATCTACAGAAGAGAGTGGCCCTTTGTGTTATTTTGATTTTTTATTTTTCTGGGGAAATTGAATTGTTGCATGTAGGCTAAGTGATGTCATAAAGCAAGCTGTTTATTTCATAAGAGGGTCATTCTGAGATAACCCCTGAACTTAGCTGGGTTTGAAACAATAAGAAAGATTCTGTACAGCAAAAGAGGGGAAGAGGATGAAGATGCATCAGTGATGTATGACTGCTCATTGGATAAAACCTAGTAAGGCTTTCTTTAACACATAATTCTTGGAACCTGATTTAAAGACACCAATAAGGTTGTTGTTCTGAAATGCATTAATGCTATTACTGCGATGCTATTTTACAGTCTAGCACAGAGTATCCTTTCTAGGTGAAAGGCCCTGTAGCAGTGACTTTCCTGTGAAGTTATCATCTCCCTTTCATGCCTCATTATTTTTGAAATGGAGTTGATGAAAACCTTTTTACTGGGAATTCTTCAGAGCTTTATGACTTGCTAATGCAGAAATGACAGCAGAATTCCTATTGTTTTATATCAGGGACATCTGCCAACATTTGTAGTGATAACAGCTCTGTCCATGCTAGCAGGAGATCAAGGACTTGGCTGGCTTGTCACTACTAAGAGAGGCCGCATCAGTGACTAAAGCATTTCTTTTTGCAATCTCTCTGTGTAAACTGCCTCCACCCCATCACGTTCCTGGTATCCTGCAAGTTCCTTCCTATTTTCCCATCATTTGTTTGGAAGTGTCTTTTGATAAATATACTAACATTTCCACTGGGATCAATGTATCATGAAATAGGTTTTAAATATACAAACCTATAAAATCCTTTCTAAGAGTCTGCTCTAGTTAGCTTCTGAATAGAATTATTCAATAAAAATATTTGGTGAGTTACGGTAATTTAATAAAAGCAAAGCCCCAAATACTACTGCCACCACTCCAACTACATTGTTTTCCTTTCTCTACCCCATAAACAAAGCTGGAATAGAACTTGCTTCATCTAGTTCTGGTGAATGAAACTTTCCTTTAACCTGGACTTACAAATGCTAAAAGCATAGCTGCTACAGCCAGGAGCAGCTTCATAGCATTTCTGTTCTAACCAGTGTTGTATTTATTTTTCCCATATTTATTCTCCCCAACCTTCACATTTAGCAACTTACTTAATGCTGAAGAATATCAACAGACTGAATTTCTGTGGACTGTCTTCAATTATAGTTTCTATTTAAATGCCACAATGCTACTGTTTTTGAAGATCCCATTATTGCTTGTTTATGTGCTCACACAAAGTCATGTTAAACTGTATAACTTCTCTAAACTCTTGTTCATCTTTTCTATCTGTCTGCTGTCTCAGTGTGACACTACCTCACTCTGCTACTGCAGTGCAGTCACTGCCTTGCAGGAACCTCTGTTGTTTGTGAGAAAAACTGACTTCCTACATCTGTTTGAGAGACCATCTGTGCAGGCAAAGCCCTGCTATTTAACAGGAAAATGACTCAGGTCAGCCATGTTTTTATGAGAATCTAGAAACAAATACTCTGGGGGGGGGAATAATTCTTGTTTTTGTTTTTTTAATTATCTATCATTTGTCCTTGACAGTTAAGTTCATTTCCCTTGCTTACTATAGTGCATGGAATGTGATGGGTTTTCAGTAAATGTTTACCCAATTAATGGATGAATTAATCATTAGCTTGGTGTTCAGAGTTTACAGAAAGTAGGACCACTGCTTTAGACTATGGAAGTAAAATTCATAAGGCAGAGTAACAGATAAGGCCCCAGGAGCACAGCAGAGTGAACAATTTGCTTCTGACATATAGCAGTTTAGTTCAGAGGACTGCATTGCCCAGAGTGAGCAAGCAGAAGAAGCTTAGCAGAGGGGCTGCTATGTGAAGAGCCGTCATGTGGATCTCTGTATCTGGTAATGGAAAGAAGCTGTCTGTTGAAAGCAGGGTCCCACCAGAGAACAGCAGGGAGCTGGAGTCAACATGTCTGTAGGGACTATGTGTGAGGAACCTGGTGCTGGGTCTGGCAAAATGTGCTCATAAAATGCTTGCTCAAGTCACTAGTAAAGTTCAGACTTAAATGTGGGATTCCAGGGTTTGTATTGAATACTATAACAAACTAGCAAACAGCTGTTAATGAAGCAGCCCTGGACTAAACAATCAAACCTGCTTCCTAAAATTCCCCAACACTTTTAATCATTGAGACTAACTAAGGACATTATTTAGTGATTCCTTCATTTAAAAGAAAAGTTTGCAGATCTCCTTCCTTGTGATTTACACTGTTGTAGGGGTCCCTCTTCTTGACACCAATAACCTTAATTGCTTTAAATAATCCAGTATAATCTTTGGTAGCTCTCTCTCAGGCTGGCTTCAGTCAGTGGCATTTTAGATGTAACATTATCTGTAAGCTAACATAGGGATGATGTCCATTCACTGGTGCCTCTTAGGCCCCTGCTGAGGCCTTTGTTCTCTCTCCTTTTGGCTCCTTCTCTATATTCTGACTCATAATTTCCAAATCCCTGACTCATGTTGATCCCTCTCTCTTATGCAACATTTTAATCTCTGCAATGTTCTTTCCATAAATTGATAACTTACCACGACATGGAGTCACTTCAGTGTGTTTTATGGGCAAAGGTGACATGCACTCTGTGTGCTCAGTTGTACCCCGTGGCTCTTGGTTTTGTGTCACTTTAGTTTAAGAGATATACCCCAACTGTTTTTGAGGAAGGCATTGAAACTAGCAGTCAGCACACTAAAAGGGGGAAATGGTGGATTCTGTTGCTCCCCATGTGGTCTAGAGCTGGGACATCATTAAACTTTTTCAGTAGAAGGGCTTGACTGGACTAGGGTCTTGGGGATTTGGTTGCTTTCAGTTTTAAAACTATTGTAGAAGGTAGGACCTTCTTAACAAGGGCTGAGAGCATTGTTGTTCTACCTCTGTCTTATCTAGTAGTGATTGCTGGTAATAATAATCTTGGCAATCATTAATGCTGCTGATTCAAATTTCCTTAGAGAAGGGTGTATACCATTTAATATAGCTTTATGTAGACATTTGTTAAAATTCTAAGACAAATTGGCATATAGTAGATAAATACTTTGCTATATGGAAAGTTATTAAGGAGTTGGATTTCAGAAACTGCTGACTTACTCCAGGGAGCCTCGTGAAACTGGTTGCCCTATTGTCTACAGCTAACAGGCCAGGAAGGAGGATACTAGTTACGTGTAGAGTCAGAGCTGCCTGATATTACAAAAATCCCTGAGGTTCAAACCCAAGGTTTTTCTTTGCTTCTTCTGTGATTTAGTGATTTAGTAGCAAAAGTCAGGCTGTAGTCATGTATATTTTAATCTTTTTCTCAGGGTTAGCAGCTTTGCTAATTATGTCATACATGGGTTCTTTCCTGTGTCTTTCTTTTGCTTAGAGTTGGATTTCTAGTTCTCTGTGCTTCCTGTTTCCCTCCCAGTCTCTAGCCACTTATCAACAATTTTTGTTAAAGACTTTCTAATTTCCTTTTTACTTCCTTTATAGAGCTGGGATCAGATTTATCTGGCAAAATGACCAGTTCCATTTGGCTTTTCACCCTTCAGCTAGAATTCACCCAAACTAAGCAGTTCTAGTGGAGAAGAGAGATATTTACTAACAGAGGAGAACTGTCATCATCATAGCTAGCAGTAGATTTATAGTTCTAGATTCTTATCAATTCTGGCAAAACATAGATAACAATTTGGTGTGCCTTATGTGATAAACAAAAGCATCATAAAAATCAGCTTTCTTTTTCTCTTGATGTGTCAGTCTTTGTTTTAGAAGATGACCAAATCGAGTGGTCTGGAAATCCTGGGCATTGTACCGTGTTCTAGTAGAATCTTATAATATGTTGTTCCCATGTGAAAAACAAAACAAAAACAATCAAAAACAAACAAAAACCATTCACATGTATCAGGGTTGCTTCTTCAACAATGAGGATTGGCTTTCACTGAAGATCAACCTAGTTCACCTAGCTCCCCATGGGACAAGACATTTCAAACATAAGCTGACTAGATGAGGTTCAGCGTATCATTCATAAATGTGGAAAGAAAACCAACTGTTTCACGTGAATGCTTAACCGTTGACTTAGCTATACTACTCACAAAGTAGACAAATCTACCTGTAAGTCGCAGGCTAAAAGAGAAGAATGGCGAGAAACAAAGCCTTGAGTGCTCATTCTTTAGTGCTCTTCATCACTGGAAAGTGCAGCAGACTGCACTAATAACATTAAAGCAATATTTCCTACAGATAAATATTTGAGGTATTTCCAGCTGTCCATGTGAATGTATCATACATACCAAGAACTCACATAATTTCTCACCAAATATGTTTGGGGAGAGATGTCCTAGAATAGGGGATACTATGCCTAGTGATCAAAGTGCAACCTTGGAGAGTATGATAATATTTTGAAATAACAGTATTTGCTCTTGGGTCACTGAGTACTAGGATTAAAAGCCCTTCTGTGTGACAGTTCAAGTTTATTCTATAATGTTGGTTGTTATTTTTAATATCCATTAAAAGTGGATGGTATTGGGAGTAATTATGATCCCACTGGTGACGGGACATGTTTGCATCCAGGTCTGTTTTGCTGTTGTCTTGGCACCAGCCATTTCTTGACCCCTAAATCAAATTCTGGTGAGTGACAAACTGACTGGAGATCATCTCCATTTCCTGAGCTTACTGAATCTTCCAGGAGTAATATATGACTTCAGACCTTACAGCCCAATTGCTCAGTCCCCCATCCCAAAGCAAACCCATTCCTGGCTTTTTCCTTTAAGCAAATCATCACTTGGAGTCAAACAAAGCCCCTGGCTATGGCAATGCCAATTAAAACAAGCATGGCTTGGTGGCCTCCTAATTTTATGAGACAAATTGTATTCTTGTTGTTTATTTGACGTCCATTGACAGATTTTGTTCCTGATAAATTTGAGCACAGTACTAAGAGATGGTGTGACTTCACATTATTTCTCCAACTCACTGACCTACAGCTTTTCAAAGTATGTCTTTGTGACTTTTGCTTTTGGAGCATGGTGATTATGTTTTCCTGACCACTTAATTAAATCATATGATAATTACACACAATGCTACTTTTGTATTTTTTTTTTTTTTTTTGACTTCCAAATGTGACACAGAGATAAGATGGAGGGTTAGAGAGGCTAGACTAAAAATGTTGGAATTATTTCTTTGTGCTTCTGTTTTAGATTCTAAATTCTTTGGAATAAAGAGTAGTAGAGGATGGATATGTGGGTAAGTTGAAGTGAATAATGATCATTAAAAGTACATTAATTGTTTTTCAGAGGTATAAGATATTTAAAACATACAGGAATCATATGACTTATAAAGTGTGAAAAATAGATGCACGGAGAGTACTGGGGAGGTGCTCAGGGGAGAAAGCTCTTGCTTTGAAAGTGTGTGGACCAGAGGATCCCCCAAAGCCATAAACAAGAGAGATATAGTAGTGCACATCTGTTCCCTCAGGGTGACTTTGGTGAGTTGGGATGCAGAGGCAGGAGAATTTCCCAGAGCTTGAGGGCCAGATATTCTGATATTCACAAGGGCAAGTAACAAGAAACTCACAAGGACTGACACCTGACATTTTTCACACTTGGATGTCAGGGGCTCCTGTGTTTTCAGATAAGAAAATTACACATATGAACAAAAAAACATATGAACACAATTGCATACAAACACATAAATACCACATGTATTTAAAATATTGTAAAATGCATGTCGATTGACAAGAAGATAAGTGGGGTTTAAATATTTTTACTATTTTCAGATCCTCAGGAAAGGTTAAAACTTCTAGTTAACGTTAGGTTTTGATAAGCCAGAATGCATGCTTGAGCAATCCCCAGGGGAAACAAAAAAGGAATAATAATAACATGGAACTAGAAATCTGACTGAGGGGAAAACAGAATCATAGAAAATACTTTGTCAATTTACAGAGGAGAAGAATGAGGAGGAGGAGGAGGAGAAAAGGGAATTGAAATGTGTAAGAAATGTAGAAGGCAATAGTAGAATAGTTGTTTTGCGTTTTACATGTATTAATAAGTATAGCAACTAGAAATGGACTAAAAGTTGCTTCTAAAAAAAAAAACCCAAAAATTGAATAGGTGGAAGGTTCAGCAATCAATAATGCTCTCTAAGAAAGTTGATAACACAAGTTCAATTTATGGAACCCATGTAAAGGTGGAATGGAAAAACTGACCTCATAATCATACTGCTCATATCATATACATAAATAATAATGATAATTTTTAAAAAATCAGGTAATTAAAGAACATGAATATGCTGTTTCAAATAACATAATTTAACTGTAAGTGTATGGATATTAAAGAAAAAGAGTTGGAAAATATACTATACAAATATTAACCAGAAAAAGTTTAGCTTTGCAATTTTAATATTAGATAAAATTGACTTTAAGCTAAAACTCATTAAGGAGTAAATTAGGTATATTTCTAACAACAAAAGTTTTAGGGAAATGTAGAAATGCTAAATTTAAAAGCATTTAATCATAAAAGATAAATGTAAAACTAACAAAGTACTATTATGGTAAGATTTTAGCACATTTCCCCCAGGAACTGAGAGAATCAACATACATTACTCAGAAATGAAGACACAATAAAAATAACATGTCAAAGGTATTTGAAAAAATGCACACCACTGTATGGAACTATATGGAACACACATAGCTTTTTATGTACTGAGGCACTTAAAAGAAAATTGCCCCGCAATATAGAGATTATGTTTCCCAATGGGTGTGACTCAGTGGCAGAGCATTAACTGTACATTACGTTCTTCAGTAGAGATGAAGCAGAAGCAAACAAAAGGACAATGGCAACATATATAAAACTAGAACAGCTCTGGTTTGGGAAGAGGAGGCAGGCATTTCTAACCAGCTTGTGTCTTAGAGAAGGTATTAAAAGTGAAATTGAAGAATACTGCAAGCTAAATTACATCCTAAATTGTGGGAACAGATAGCCTACCTCTGTACTTCATCAGTCTTGATGTTTTCACTGTTCTCAAGCCTTAAAACTCACAGCTGGCTCACAGAGGACTTTGGCATCTTGAGAAGCTATCTAGAGGAAAGAGGAAACTATCTCTACTATACCATTTTTAAAAGGCAGAAAAAAAATGAGAAGAAATTCAAGGATGTCAGAGTTTAACATTCAAGAGCAGATGTTACATAGACTGTGGGATACTTCCTTCTGACCCACAGTCCGAACACTGTGGATGTGAAAGTTCAGGCACTTGGAGGAGTGTAAAGGTGATGTGGGGCAAGAGAAAATGCTGTTCAATAAAGCAGCCCTGTGTCTAAAGGTTTCTGCAAACCAGTGTACCAAATGGTCTTTGAACTTTTAAATAAACCTTGGGTCTTTTATGTCCTTGATGGGTGTGGTAAGTTTTCCAGTAAGATTATTCTGAGATCTTAAATCCTGAAATAATGGCTTCTTTGATGAGTTGTTGGGTATTGTTTTCAAAAGTGTCCATTTCCGTGCTCTTATCTCATTTCCATGAAAAACTTGTCAGGGTCTCAAGTGCCTGTTTCTTCTCCCCCTTTTTAATTTTTCTGCAAACTTCTCCTTTCTTCTCCTGGATTGGATCAAAGGGGAGTTTGAAAATGGACTCATCTTTCTGGGTAAGAGGGCAGGGTTGTCCCCAGAGGAACAGGGAGTCTTTGGTTGTTTAAGGCACTGTGGTGCACTTGAGAAGTTCCTTGTTTGCAGGACTTTATAGCAGCAGAATACATGCTTGGCAATGCAAAGTGGAAGAAACCTTATGGGAGACACACACTGTACAGTGTTGCTCAGCTGGTGAAGTACAAAGACAGATGGGGTTGGGGCAGGCACACAGTTAAAGGTAGGTGCTCAATAATCCAGGCTTCAAGGGAATCACGTTTTTTGGCTCCCTTACATTATTATCATGGTTGCTATATGTGGCATGTGTATGGAGTTCATCATAATCCAGAAACATGGAAAGAAAATGGAACATTAGAGCAATTCATATTGTTAATTTTAAAATTACCTTAGGATTATTTTCCCCTAGGAATGTAATGTTTTATTTATGGAAACCTTTAAATGAAAGCTGTTGGCTTCAGGCACACATGGGATTAATTCTGATGATAGTGAGGCTTCTAGAAATGTAAATAGATGTCCCCTATCAGTAGCTGTTAATCACTTATCTATTTGTTTTCTGAAATAGAGGAATCAAGCTATTCTCTCCCTGCTAGTACTAAATTCTTTCATTTGAAATGACATTCTTATTATAAATATAACAAACATGCTTATGTATAACATTATACCTTGGTCAAAGGCACTACAGCTCTATCTAAACAGTTTTAGAATTGCAGGACAACTTCTTCCTATGTGGCTCCTTGTCTGAAATATGATTGATATGGAAGAGTAAGAGAGACCATGGTTATTCTTTTCCTTTGTGTGTGTGTATGTGTGGCATGTGTATGTTGTATATATAGGTGTGTAATCCATGTATGTAGGTGTTCTCACCCATGTGTGTGCCAATAGAGGCCAGAAGTCAATGTTTTATGTTCTCTCTCCACCTTATTTTTTGAGACATGCTCTCTCACTGAACCTGGAGCTCCCCTTTTCAGCTAGTGTGGCTGGCCAATGAGCCCCAGGGATCTGTTCCCCATCCACAAAGGGTTGGGACACAGACATGTGCTGCTGCTCCTGACTTTTGTCTGAGTGCTTAGGATCCAAATGCAGATGCTCACACTTGTGTAGCAAGCACTCTCCTCATTGTGTTATCTCCCCGGACCATGGTCACAAGTTTTATAATAACATAGGCTTCAACTCTAAACAGAATTACAGTTTTATTTTGTGTCCTAGGAAATTTATTTAACCTTCCCAAGTCTTGCTGCCATATCTATCAAGTAGAGATCGTATCAATTTCATAATGTTACTGTGGCGATTAGTTGAAATAATACAGTAAAAATAGTACTGGGTCATAGTAAATGCTCAATAAATTGCTTAGTATGAAAAGGCTAAAAGTTGACAGCGGATCAAGTTAATATTTCTGTTTTATACAGATTGAAGAAAGTAAGAATATTGCAACTATTGTGACTTCTAACATAATTTTCATATTAATTTGCATATAATTAGACACCATGTTTTCATTTCTTTGCTTATTCATGTTTTAACATATTTGCAGCCTGATCAAGAGGGTCACCAACCACTGTGTGATCTTCCCTCTTTTTGGCATTTCCAGATGAATGGGTATAAGACCAGGTAAAACTGTGAAGCAGCCGTTTGGCCACAGCACAGGGAGGTTTCTGTGAGAGCCATTTTCAGGTTTTGAGATGTTTACAGGTAATGGACTAAGATCATGTCACACTAAGAGGCACTTTTTTGAAAGTTAATTTTCATTTTCTTTTGGACACCAAACATTGTGAGAAGAATCATATAATTCATGTATGTAGTCTCTTGTTCCCATATTAAAGGTGCAGGTAAGAAACTGACATCTTGTCCTGTCATCTTTGATTGGCTCAGCATTTCTTATGTTTAATATTTAGTTTTGTATCACCTTTGAGACCATTGCTCTTCTTGGACAGTTGTTTGTAGTCGCTTTTATTCTATCCTGGAGCATGTCACCTGCCATCTTCTTTCCTAGTGAGGCTGTGGCCGCCAACCTCTCAGGGATCCCAAAACCTGGATCTGGCTATATACTCAGATGATAATAAAGTTTAAACAGTTCTGCACAATTGCTCCAAACCTTCACTGAGACATTATAGGTGCTTCCATATACAAAATGGCCTCTCTTGGGCTCCTGCTTACCAGTGAGTGCATCTTATACAACTCTCCATATCACCCATGCTAGTGCCCTGTGTAACACATTCTTGTCACTTCTTGCCTCTGTCAGTGGAACCTTCCTACAGCCCTTTACTTCACCAGGAGAGATTCCCCTTCAGGGTCAGTTCGTGTCAGCTTTCTTTATGCTTCATTTCCAAAATTCCTTTTTACCAACATGGTGTCGCATTGTCCAACTGGCCTTTGGACAGTTGTAGCCAAAACCCTCCTTGCTAAGAAAGATTAGCAGCAATTGTGAACTACCTTGGTGAGGCTCCTGCTGGCTATTCTCCACCTCATTTTTTAATTAAAGTCACAGTAAGGATGAAGGGGCACTTGGTTCATGGTGGCTTGTTTGGCTCAAGCCTCTATACAAGTTCTATTCTGACCAATCAACTCTGCCATTGTCCTTTGGTAACTACAGATTTATAACTCAAGATACAAAATCAGTGGCCAGAGTCATTTTACAGCCCCAACAAATTGAGACTAGCAACTAAGCTCTCCATTGGATTTGATGTACATATTCTAATGTTTTTATAGTATAAAGAAACAAAGCACTTAAGATAAACAATGCTTAATGCTTCCATTATAATTTACGGTGTACTTGTCTCTATGATAAAAGATTTCTTTTTGCATAACTAGAGAATGTTGTGCCAAGTAATTTGTTTGTATGGACTTTCTTTCTGGCCTCTGCAACCCCCAAATTTCAGCTTTGTTTTCAAACCAGTGTTTCCATCAGTTTTAGTACAAGCTCTAAAACAGAGCAGACTTCAAATAGTAAAAGCTCTTTCAAGAACTACAGCTGGGCTCTGAGTGGGGAAAACTAGCTGTGGTGGAAGTGACTTGCCCATCACCAAGGAATCCATCAAGCTGGCTTGACCTCTGTTGCTGTTCCTCCTCACCTCTTCGGCAGTGTCTAATGAAAAATTAGACGTACAAACAGACTTGTGCTGTTTTGGGAATGAAATCTGTACCTAGTATGATGATAAATAGAAAATAAGACCAGTTCTAAATTCTAAATTATGTGATTTTGTTAGGAAATTATAATTCAGAAATTAATGTAAAAGTTAACACTATGTTTGGGTATTTAAACCATCTATGAGCCAAGGTGATACAGTGCACCTCTCAGCTTAAACCAAGGACACTGATTATGTCATGTTTGTCCATCTTAGGCTGACACCCAAACTGATACCATGGCATGTGGAGATCTGCATGATTTGACTCCTGTCTATTCACACCCTATACACTGAGGTCACACCAAACAACAAACATTTCTCACTAGGTCTGGAAAACTTCTTTCTCTTTTCCCATGTCTCTGCAATCACATTCCTACAACTTTCTAAGATCAAGGCCTGGTATCACTTTCCCCAGGAAGTCCCTAAAATGAGACTTAGTAGTTGTAATGCCATACTAAATTAGTCTGCTCCCATGTGAGAGCTTTGTGGACAGGCCTCATAAACTCTTATATTTGTTTTCTCAGTATCTACTGTGCTTTGGTTATGCTTAAGTCAGGCTTCGTGAATAATCTTGTGTTTTGAAGGCATGTTTAGCGATCTATCAATGAGATACTTTATCTGTGGTTGGTGGCATTTTCCAAACTGTGACAAAGCAAGGTTAAATTCATCTCTCTCATTTCATTCCCAAATCCAATATGAAACCTAAAAGTAACCCAGACAACTAACAGAACAATGCAGAAGTCTCCTCCCCACAGAGGGAAAGCACAATCAGCACACACCATCAGTCACTGTAACCTTTGTAAACTATTTGTTTGCTAGTCTTCTGAGAACAACTTAGTGAAATAGAATCTAAATTCAGCTAGAGTTTCTTTAGCCTATTCCACAAACTATATATTCTTATGAGCTCAAATTTATGTTTTATTAACTTAGTAGTTCAGCCCTGGCCCTACTTCTGAACTATTTTTTTTTCCTGTACAATTTTAAAATTATTATTGCTAATAAAAACAATAACAGGAAGATGTACTTCCAGTAGATACCATGAGAGTCCATTGCTTTCCTCTTTGTTAAGGAAATTTCTCTTCATCCATTCTTGTCTGAGGAGGGATGAGGGCACAGATATTTGTCTTTTGTTATAATTCTGTATACTCATAAAAATCTTAAATTTGAGCTAGCCTTGAGTTCATTGCCTTTTGAAAAGGCACACCTTAATGTTATGGCTCTGATACCCTATGCTTAGAATTTGTAGGCGGAGACTTGCTGCATACTCCTGTAGATAGACTTTAAATCTTTAGTATAGTATAATATAGTATAGTATGGTATAGTATAGTATGTTAAAAGCTGGTTGCTCAAAAGATCATTTAAAGGTTAGTTACCTCTTGATTATTTCATGAAGCATGAAAATAGGTAACATACCATTCCTGGATGTGTAACTGATATTTGCCTTTATAGCTATGAGTAAATATATTGCTACTAATAAATATATTGCTGTTGACCTACCTTGCAGTTAACTTGTTTGAAACCACTGGATCAGGAGAAGCACCCAGAGGCAAAATAGCAAGTGGCACTTACTAGAAACAATTTTAAGCCAGTTATTATGATCCATATCGTTCCTTCTCCTAGCACGTCACCGTACATACCGCTTTTGAATGACACATGATTCCCTCTGGAGACACTCACTAGCCTATCAATCATAGGGACACATTTTCAACCCCACAGTGAAAATTAGGACAATTTAACATACCTAATCATTTATGTAGACTTTTATTCTATATTATATAGTTTCCAGAGGTGATATTGATCAAAAATTTTCTTATGACTATAGCAAGTCTAAATGGCTTAACCAAGAATTCAGGGTCTTATCTAAACTGTCACCTAGGGACTTTTCTAGTCTTGTTTCCTGCTGTGCTCACAGAGGTTGCATTTCTCTTATTGCAAATAGTAGCACCAGGACTCACACTATGTGGCCTCTAGTGGGTGCTCCCAGCAAAGCCTGCCTGGCTCCCCCTTCCTCCCATCCCCCCAAGTTTGTTTAATCCAGATCATCCTTCATGACAACTATTGTCTAAAATATCCTAACAGGCCTCCTGAGGACCTCAGGGCTCTGAACCTACCATCTGCCACCGACTACCTGGAAATGACAGTCTCAGCAAGGTTTATTTACTTGTTGAAGTGAATCATTTGGAATATTTCATGCTTAAAAATTTGACCAGGAGGTGGTGGTACATGCCTTTAATCCCAGCACTTGGGAGGCAGAGTCAGGAGGATCTCTGTAAGTTTGAGGCCAGCCTAGTCTACAGACTTCCAGGACAGCCAGGACTGTTACACAGGAAAAGCCTGCCTTGAAAAACTAAAACAAAAATAATAAATAAATAAAACAGAATTTCCTGCTTTTCCAATTAAATTGGAAAGTCTTTACAAGGAAGGCAGTGTACCCAGGTACCTATCCCTAAACAGAACAGATATACTGTACCCCCTCCTCCTAAAGTTCTGGGCTCATTGCAGAAGATGGGGTGCAAAGAGTATGAGCCACAAACAATGGATGATTATAAGAAAACATTGTCTTCTGGACACAGCAGGCAGCTGCACATATGAACTCACAGCAATTGTGACAGCATGCACAAGACCTGTGCAAGCTCAAGGCAGACCAAATCCCAGCTGGAGGGGAGCTGGGCACTAAGTTCTGGCCGCATTAGAGGAGCTACTGACAATTATTAGCTGCTGTGGGATGGGCAGGTCTCTCTAACAATATAGCCCCTGGTAAGACAACCACACTCCAGAGCAATGCTGCACACCTGCAACTGTTTGGACAGCACAGACTGTCTTGATTTTTTTAAAGACAAAATTATGTGGATAGGAGAGGGAGGAATAGATCTGGGAAGTGCTTGGGGTGTTGAATATGATAAAAACATATTGTACAAAGTTCTCAAAAACTAATAAAAGTATTTTTTTAATTTAGGTCCTTGAAATTTAAATTATTCTTTAATGTATACAATGCAAAGGAAAACAAAAGTCAGGAAAGGCCTGGAACTTGCTCTTTGGGTTCTTTAACTCCCCAGTTAAGCCTGCCTGTGGGGGATTTAAGAGAAGCATGAAGTTATGGTGATGTGAAAGTACCATGCCCCCTCCACTTTCTTTTCCTTTATTTTAACCCTAGGGAGAGAATGAGATCTCATTCTCTGGAGAGTAGCCTCTCCTGAAATGTACAAAGTGTCTTTCAATGGTTAAATGCACTGTGAAGTGGAAACAAGTCTACATAAACCTTACAGTGTTCTTAAGTTCTGGAGGGAAAGTTCTTGCTGTGTTTTATAATTTTTTTTTTCCTTCTAAAACTTTGAAAAGATCAACTCTGCTTACGTTTAGTTTTCACTCTTTCTGTCGTTTTTTTCTCCCCCAAAAGAAACCTACATGGCCACTTCTTCAAATTTGTTCCAGATGGTTTTAGGCATAGCATGATTGATTATCCACTCAGTTGTGAACTGTGTGGTTAAACTGTGTTTCATGGTTAGTGGCAGAGAAGGATAATCCTTCACCTGTCATCTCAGACTTAGTGATGGAGAAAGAAGAACATAGGGAGGCTGATCATGTCAAGAGGATGTATTGGCAAGTAGATAGCAGAATGTGAGGAAACCTCAGGAGCATAGTGCTCCCTCCTCCTCTAGGCCTCCTGGTAAAGGGAACCAGAACCAACTGAGATCATCAGGCCACTGAGAGCAGAGCCAGCTCACCCTGCCTTAGCCTCCTGGGGATGCTGCAGGCTAGAGGCCAGAGGCTGGCCTGCACCTGGCTTCCAGGCCCCAACAGTCCATTTAGCAGGTCCATAGATGCTTTTATTATTAACATCACAGAGACTTAGAGAACTCTGGAAAATCATCTGCACTACACTAAGTGTAGGAAAGACATACTGTGCTCTATCAGAACTGCATTACATATTGAAGAAAGAAATTTTAAAACATCTATCTTCATCTCTAAGAGAAAATCAGCTTCCTCTGGATTTTGTTATTATTGTTAATATAGCTGGATTAGTCTCTTCTTTTTCTTTTTATCTAGTTAATTCACAGGCTGTCTCCAGACTGTTGTGCTAGGAGATACATGGTGGCTAGTGGTACCCTCTTCACATCATCACCTGATTTTGGAAGTCTTTCTACATACTGTTCATTCTTGATTTCTACCTTTGTTGCCTTTTCTGGTTTCAGTCATGCATCTTTTCTCTCTCTCTTTTTAAATTATTTATTTTTTTATTATTTTACATGTCGATCTCAGTTCCCTCTCCCTCCCTCCCTCTTTCCCTTCCCTCCCTCCCTCCCTTCCTCTTACCCTCTTTGCCCCCTCACATGCACCCTGACCACCCTCCCATCCCATCCCCCCACCCCAATTCCACATGTAGGGCAATGCCATCTAGGTGGAGTTTGATAAATAAGCTACCATCCTGTCTCTTATCAAGACACTTATTCCTCAGAACTCCAAGAAAGTTCATGTAGAGTTTTGCTGTTTCTGAATTTTTAACTTATACATCTATTGCAATCTTAGGCTATGTTTGGGGCCATGTCTCCTAGCAATATTTTATGACAAAAGAAAACACGAACATATTTAAATATGAAGATGATGATTCTAGGTGTAGGGTATAATCTGTGAGAAGAATTTGGAACAGAGATTTCAATGGGAGAAGAACAATTATCTATGATTCTCAAAAACAAACAACAGAAAAATCACACAACTACCACAATGTCGACAGGAAGTAAGAACAGTATATATTTGTATTTATTTTATATAATAGGCACCAAGTATCACTCATCTCTAAAACTAAAGGTGACTATTGTACTTTATCACTAAGTTTTTATTTCATGGGCATTGTTTACATGTACAGTGGAGTGAAAATTTTAAAATCCAAGGAGATGGAATTTTTTAAGGAAAGATTTGGAGGAGTGGAAGCCCAAGTCAGTTAAGGCAAAAAAAAAAAAAAAAAGTAACTTAGGCAAAGGAGCAGACAGAAATAAACAGGCTCTTCGATTGAAGAGGACCTCACCCATATACTATCCTCAGGATGTATGTCTAAATGATGCATGCTGAGGGAATTCATCTTTCTTTCAATTAGTATTTCTTTTATGAAACCACTTAAAAGTCTAGATTTAACTATAAGTTTGGCCAGCATGAGTTCTGGAGTTTTAATAAGAATGTTGTGGGCACCTCTGACCTGCCTCCCAGTGATGCCAGTTTCCTGGTATTCTTCCATGAGTATGGCTAGGTCCACTGACTTATTTTGAAGGAATAAATTGACTGCCATTTTTTTGATTAGATTACAAAGGACCGTGACTTTAGCTTAATCCCCCTTCTCCCTTGCTCCCTCCTTTATGTCCTTCAGTGAAAGAAATTGCATGTCAGTGGACACTCTATGAAGAGATAGAATGTAGAAGGTATGCAGAAGGAGTTGTAATGGAAGAACTCATGAGGGGTTTAGCCTAGAGATGGCTGCTGCCTTGTGAAAAGCTCATCACACTTGCATCCATGACCCAGAGAAGCCATGTGATAATCAATGTTTGTTGAGGTAATTTTATGTATTGCAATGGTTAACTCAAATATAGATTACAATGAAGCTAAGAAAGATAAAACTGTTTGTGTTGTGAACCTGGTTTGAGTGCAGAGACAGAAAGAAATCCAAAATGTAAGGCTCTGTAGACTTTAAGTGACTGATCCTTACCGAAAGGCATTCTTATCCCCAGTGAAGGTGAGATATTTCAACTCAGAATCAAGAAAAGAGCAGAAGGCTAGTCATACTTAATGTTGGTTCTTCCACATTATAAAGAAGTTTCTGTTAACACATGCAAACAGTTATTTACCGTGCACCAAAATTAAAACAATTGCTTTCCAAGCCACCACAGTAGTTATCCACCCTGCGGCCTGGGGATAGAAAGCTGTGATTCAGAAAGATTTTCTTTCTGAATCACTGATAATCACAGGATGCTCCTGCTTTCTTCTCAGGGAAGATTTTAACTTGCCCTGCATGTTTTTTTTTCCTGATAAAAATACCATCTAAGGCAAAGAAGAACCCCTGTCAATAGAAACAGTTTACAATGTCAGCTACTTAAGAGGCAGAGTGTTATCACTGTACCACTAGATGAAGCTTCTGTTGCTCTCTGTACTGTTGACAGTATATCTGCATATGGAAGTTCAGGTTAGGAGCTACGAAAGGTCCTTCAAGACATGAACTGGGTTAAAAGATCATCATATCTCTTTGGGGAGGACCAGGATGGAAATCTTCATGCTTTGCTTAGTTTTGTGGACTTTCTAGCACTCTTTGCTGCTGGAGGCTATTTTCTGGAATCCTCCTGAGCATGCAAGCATGCAAGCATTCTGCCAGAGAGGAAAATTCTCTTCATTAATAAGCAATGGAAATATCTGTGTGGCACAGTTGTTGTTGTTACATGTTAACTCATAATGAAGCAAAGGAGAAAATCACCACATGCAATTCTGATTATTTCCATATTAGACTGACTTCTGCAGGTGATTGACCTGGAAGAAGCAATGGACATATCAGCTTCATGGCAGGAAGCCCATGGCCAGCTATGGGAGACATGCTTTTCATTCGAAATCAAAATGTATATTGTCTGGTGTCAGGCTGGCTGTAGAGTCAGAATCTTTATTTTAATAGGGTATTTGGGTAATTTGTAAATTCATTATAGTCTGAGAGTCTTTGGTTCTGAATGCATAACAAACAGGAAACAAAAGTTATTATACTGAATTTTGGATATATATTTCTTTATATTTTAAAGTAATTTTTAATAAAAATTCACAACGTAGGTATCTGAGTCACACATCAGTGAAACTCAAGAAGTCTCACGACTGGCTTTACCATCTCATTCAAAAACTTTGGGATAATTATTTTACCCAAGTCATACATTCTCAACAACTGCTCTTTGCTAGGGGTAATGACTGTAGTTAAGAAGTGTAGTGGTTAATTTTATATGTCAGTTTGATTGGACCAAGATAACTGGTAAAATATTATTTCTGGTGTATGTTCTTGAGGGTGTTTCCAAAAGACAGAGCCTTTGAGTTGGTAGACTTAATTGGGCACATGGCCCTCACCAATGTGGGTAGAAGTAATATAATGCAGGCCCCAAAAACAAAAGTGCAGAGGACAGACAAATCACCCCCTGCTTCTTGGCCAGAAATATTACAGTGTTCTAGGCATCAGAGCTCCTTGTCTCAGACCTTTGATCTCTGTGGCTTATATTAGTAGATCCCACCTTCTCAGGCCTTCAGACTCATCAGTTTACAGCACTGCCATTCATGGCTGTTGACTGTGTCCCATAACCCTTCTTGGCCTTTATAGTCATCTGACAGTTCCCATAAGTCTCTGTCTTTCTGCTCGGCCAGCTCTGTTCTGGACAGCCCCAACTCAGTATCTAACACACAGAGAAGAAACACATTGCTTCTAGCTGCATTTTCTTTCTGATGAAAAATAGCTTTGACACAATGGTGATATGCTGTCTGTTGAGACAATTAAAAAAAAAAAAACTGGATTCTGTTATTTTATTGCAAAGGAAACTCCAAGTCAAGATTTGCACTAAGGAAGAGGAAGGCTCCTTGCTTATAGTAACTTTTACCCATATTTTCACAACTGTTTCTCAATTTTTGTTTTAGCTTTGAAAAAAAAGTTCAAATTTCATTCACATTCTCCTTCTTCTTGATTTGTCTTTTATTTTCCATAATTCACTATAAACTGTACCTGGGCACTATAAATCTGAGAGAAGAAACTATAGTTTCCTAAGGGTAATACATGACTAAAGTTATTTTTTACTAGATTCACAATTTTGTATATCTGTATATACAAGCAGATTTTCCAATAATTCTTCAAAGCCATGTATTAAAATTCTATTACTGTTTGTAGCTAGGTCTGACAATGACAACCAAGTAGTCCAAGTTTTCTAACAGAGGTACACTCCTGGTAGTCTTTTTGAGAAATTAATCACACATGATAGCCTGGGTTATGGGAAATGACTACTTTGCTATGCTTATGCAATATGTTTTCATGTTTTAACTGAAAATTCAATGAGAAAGTTTTTCAGTTTATTTAGAATTGAGTTCTAATTTACAAAAATTTTCTATTTAACTATATTTTTTGAATAAACTATTCACCAAATAATTTGTCTTTCCCTTTTTCTTTTCTTTTCTTTCTTTTTTTTTTTTTTCAGGACTATCATTAGCATCTTAAATTGCACCACAATTAAATTTCCAGTTTAAATTTAGCTTCTCTTTATCATTATCTTTTTATCTCCCTTCCCCCATCACCAAATCTGAGGACGAGGGTGGAAAGTGGGGGTAGGGAAACTCAAAACAAAGTTATCTGGATTCTTCACCATTCTGGCTTCTTCCCTGGATTAGGACTATTATGATTCAACAGATCATGAACTATTTTAACAAAAAGGTCCTACAGTTTTTACTGTGAAGTTAGATTCATCATGAATGACTGGAATTTTCTACCTTGCTTGATGAATGAGGCTTCATTCTGAACTTCCTTCTGACTATGTAATTTACTCAAGTCTGAGGAATGTAAGGGTTTGGAGAGTTAACATTAGTCCCAGTTAAGATACTGTTTTCTAGTCTACTTCATAGTTTCTCAAACATTTTCTTTTTGCTAAAAGTTTCCCAGACTAACAAAGAAACAATCCCAAATGCTTCAGAAGTGTGGGGTGATAAAGGACAGGGGCTGTGCCTTATCAGGTTCATTTCTGTTTTGTTGACCCTTCTAGGTAAACTGTTAGAGAAAATTCTTTGTTGAACAAATAGTGCTGTAGCTGTCCAAGGTGTCCTGTTGTGTTGTGGAGGTGGTGTTCAGGTTATTCTTAAGCCTTGTCTTTGATCAGTGTGATCCAGGTGCTTTCCTATTGCAAATAATGCTGAATGCATGTACTGTTCATGCATGTACATGTACAGATATGTGCTGTAGTAGGTGTCTGTATGTGGACACTCCTGTAAATACAAATTGCTGGAATATGCTGGCTCCAAGAAAGAGGGACATCAGTCCCACGCAGACGAGTTTCTTAATCATCATTCAACAACTTCTTCTGAAGTATTCTACCATTACGAAGTTCTCAGGAATAAATATGAAAAAGGATAGGAGAAAGAGAAGGGGAGGAGAGGAAAGTATCTGTGACTAGGAAGATTGAGTCAAGGTAGGATTAGAAGACAGAAGAGAGAGAAAGAGAGAGAGAGAGAGAGAGAGAGAGAGAGAGAGAGAATGAACATAAAAGAGGGAGCCGTTATTTGTTTGAAGAGAAAACTGAACCTAAAGAAAGGTCTAGAGACCTACAAGACTGACTCAAACTAACAATTTGAGCAACCATGGAAAGGCTACCATAAATGCCCTTCCCGGATAGTGAGATCAACAACTAACTTATCCACCATAATGGAGCCCTCATCTAGTACCTGTTGGAAACAGAAGCAAACACCCATAACTAAACAGTGAGTCAAACTAGAATCCAGATGCAGAGAGGGAGGCCAAGACCAGGTTGTAGAAACACATAGAGACAGCTGACCTGAACTAATGAGGCCCCCCCCCAGAATGATAGCTAGGAATCCAGCATGGGACTGACTCATACCCCTGAATATGGGTCTCAGCTAGAAGGACTGAGCAGTCTAAGGGACCTCAGACAGTGGAACCAGGATGTATTCCTGGTGCACAAAAGGACCTTGCAGACACATCCCCCATGGAGGGATACTCCCTTAACCTAGAGACAGGAGAGAAAAGTCCTAGTCCCTACTTCAAATGACTTGACAGGTTTACATGACCCCACCTAGATGACATAACCCTACATGTGGAATGGGGGTGGGGGGATGGGATGGGAGGTGGTCAGGGTGCATGTGGGGGGGAGAGGATAAGAGGGAGGGAGGGAGGAAGTTGAGGGAGGGAGAGGAAACTGGGATCGACATGTAAAAAAAATCTGTTTGCATTTCATCTTTCAAGAACTCTCTACTTAATTCTCTGTTATAAAAAGAGATATTTTTTCAATAAACTATAATCAGGCAAAAAAGAAAAAGGATAGGAACCCATTTATGCAACAATATCTCTTTAGGTCTCAAATTATGGAAAATGATGACATCTAATCACATCAAATAGAAGTTCTTCCTGAATCCAGGTTGTAAAGGGCTGATTTCCAGTGAGGACACTGAATAGATTACCAGAGGATTCTGTTTCATGCCTCCCCTTCAGTGAGCAGGGTTAGAACACTAACAGCACACTCAGCTGCAGAGTGAACGTTTACTTCACTATAGCCCTCTGAGCCTTTTTAGACTTAACTATATAAAGCACAAAGGCAGGTGCAACTTCTGCCATGATTTTTCTGTTTTCCCACTGGTCTGTTTCCACTGCTGCACCAGCCCCAAATAACACACAGAGAGATGCTGTATAAGATACAATTCTATTGCCCAGTTGCTAGTTTCTTTCCTACTCCGCCTTGATACCAAAAGTGATCTTCCTTAACTCATCGCTTGGCTGTGTGACTTTTCTGGGTTCTAAAAGCAGAAGACAATCTCTGGCCCAAAAGGTACAAAGACATCATATCTCACAAGGATATCATATCCCACAAGAACGTATCCCACAGAGGCAGGTGGCTGCATCCCTCCTCCTTTCTCTAACCATCATCCTTCATTAAGAATTTTCAAAGTCTTCAGAATATCAGAAAACTCCTATGAATATCTGTGAGACCACAAAATCTCACATATGTGGAATCTGAAAAATCCAAACTTAGAAAAGAAAGAATGTGGTTGTCAGAGGTTGGGGGAAGGAAACAGAAAGGTGAGCAAATGCTAATGAAAGGTAAGATCTGTTCCACAAGTTGAAAGTATGGTTAATAATTTATTGCATATTTCAAAATGTATAAGAAGTAGATCTTAACTATTTATACCATAAAATGTATGTGAAGAAATGGATACATTACTTAGCTTGATTTGATCACTTCATAATGAACATACTTATCAAAAATCACACTGTGCCCTCAAAACATATAGATTTACTACTTGCCAATTAAAATACAAAAACACAGGGACTGGAGAGATGCTCAGTGGCTAGATCCCTGGCTGTTCTTCCAGAGGACATGAGTTCAGTTCCCAGCACCAACATGGCAGCTCACAACCATCTTTAACTCTAATTCCAGGGAATTCATTGTCCTCTTCTGGCCTCCAAGGGCACCAGGCATGCATGTGGTACACAGACATACATGCAGGCAAAACACTCATGCACATAAAAAATAAATGAATAAAATAAACATATGAAAACACAGCTGGGGATATACCTTAGCTGTAGCACATTTATCTAACATATGCAAGACCCTGGGCTTTATCTTTAGTTCTACACGTTTTGTAAATGAAAACATTAAATAAGGGTGTAGAGAGATGATTAAGTGAATAAAGGCATTTGCTTCCAAGACTGACAGCCTGAGTTCAATCCCCAAGACACACTTGGGAGAAGAGAACCGGTTCTAGGAAGTTGCTTTTGACTACCACACATGCCATGGTACACTTACACCCTCATATTAAGTAAATAAATAAAATATTAAATAAAATTCCAGCTTTATGATTATTTTATTTCAAATATCATGAATATTAAATTCTACAATCCAAGTTTTCATTACCAGATTTCTGAGGAAGGCTGTATCTGATACAGACTGGAAGTCACTACATAAAAGGCTTGGCCGAAGATAATTTCGATATTTCCAATTTTCTTTTCCCTAGGACTAAGAACACCCTATTTAGTAACTAGCATTTACTAAAACATAACAATTCAGGATTGCAAAGAATAGGTTTTATGGGTCCTTCTTTCCAGTAGAAAAGTCACTAGAATAGAGTATCTGAGATTCCCTTCATTAAAAATGGGATGGTCTTTTTAAACAGCTTGTGCACTTCAGGTCTGGACAGGTGCCTTGTTCAATAATACTCAAAGGCTTGTCTTTCAGAAAAGTTGAGGTCTTAGATCCTGTGATTAAAAACTGTTCATTTATAGAAAGAAAGCATTTTAGTGCTCTTCTGATATTAAATAAAATGGCCCAGGAAGGTGTTTATCAGAGTTCCAAGCACTTTTTTGGGGAGAGCTACTGGGACGCAGCCAGGACGACAGGCTCTTTCTGATCTGGTTTCTCTGTACATTGTTACCATTCCTATCAGAAGCAACTGCGGGAAGACTGGCAGAGAGGCCTTTCTGAGTCAGGAGGGGCCTGGACACAATGTTTCTTTTCTCACTACTCTGCTTGACTATAGGATGGTCACAGATAGTAACTTCTAAGTCAATGCAATTTTACCCCAACATTCTCTCTTAAATGCTCCACTCCAAGGAAGAACTTTTGTCTTTGACCGTGCGTTTTGGAATATGTTTTTAGTCTGAGTATGTGTTTTAGCCAATTGTTAGACTTTCCGTGTCACAAACTAGTTTTATTTTGACTTTTAACGTGATGTTCCATGCATTATTTGGCTAAAATGTTGCCTGTTTAAATGCAATTTGCCAAATCAGCAATCAGTTATGCTGAGTTCTCTCAGAATTATACTATTATCATGCTTTTTCTCGTTTGACTCTATCAAAATGCTATCCTCCCTTCTCCAATAGAAGGTGGTTCTCAGAAATGACTGCATTTGTTGAGCACTAGTTGAATAGTTTCATGTTATAATTGAGCCATCTCATTGAAATGCTGCCTCCTTAGCCTGGATTACCATGAATGTACAAGTATTTGAAGAGTAGGTACAATTTTAGAATTTAAGTGAACTCTCTCACACGTTTACTTAGTACCCAATTGAGCAACATTGAACCACTGTCTTTTTTGTCCTTTTACTCAGACTAAGCATTCCATGGACATTGCAAATAACTTGGTACTTAGCCTTTCTTTCATCTATTTTTTCACGTGCTTTTGCTGAATGTTTACATATCAATTAGGGCTGAACTACAAACCTGCAATTGTTTTAACTTCTTGTAATGACAGTGTTTTCTTCTGCCAATGTTTGTATGCAGTTTTGTTCATCAGTTTTGGTTTTGAGTGTACAATTTGCAGTTACCTTCTGGAAAAGGCAGTGTGCTAATGGATTTCAGATGTGGTATGAATAACTTATTTGTACATTCGTGCAAAATCAAACACATTTGGTACAAATTTTGTTTACTCTTTGTTTTCAAAGAATAAAACAATGCCAGTAACTCAACAAGTGCAAAGACACTCCTTACAAGAGGAGACTTAGTAATTTCAGAGAATATCGCTTGGGGTTTTCTATTGGTCAAAGAAATAATGAGCCAGTTCCCTTGTACATTCTTGAAGTTACCCAGGCTTGCAACTCTATTTCAATCTACTGCTTTGCAGAGGGGAATCTGTGTGCAGAGGGAAATTGATTCCACAGATTAAGTGTTAACTAGTCCTAACAAGAGTCTCCTCCTGTGATGGGGAGCACATATTTGATCAAGTTTATACTGAAAAGAAGCTGCCATGTGGTTTTCCAATGCCTGATGGCTCACTGAGTATGAACAGAGTGTGATGGTCACCTGCACAGCCAATCCTAGGACTGTTCCCTATCACTTCGGTAGCTGAAAGATGCCTTGGGGCCAAACCAGAGCAATCTTCCATTCCTTCTGTGACTCAGTGTGAATTGAACCTCAAACCACACATAAGTTTGTGTCATGAGCTCACGAAGGATGCATAGAGAAAACACAGGTGTCACAGAGGGCCACTCACCACAACTAGAACACAGCTACAATTTCATTCTGGCAATGTGAAGATTTCACCTTCTCAGCTTTTACAGAGAGATGTGGGGCTCCCCTGCTTCTTTGAGATTATACATTACCACATCTTTGGTTTAGAGATGCAATTCCATTAGGGGTTTATAGCCTTTGACCATGTGTTGGTGACTGAAGTAGGAAGAGAAGGAAAATACAGAATCATACTATCCTACAGCAACATGTATTTTTATGCTTTCTCTTTATTACTATCCATGGTATTTAGATACTGCCTTATGATTTATATGGCTGATGCAGCTTCCTAAAAGCTAAGATTAAGCTAGGGCTTTCATTATCAAATTTGAACAGGTACCAGAAACACAGGATTATTACTGTGTGGGTGTGGAGCCTGCTTCCAGAGTTTCTGATTCTGTAGGTATGGAGCCCAGAAATCCACGTTTCTAGTAAGTGACAAATGTGCTGGTGTTTCTGGACTAGCGATGAGGCTTTTGAAAGTGCTGGAGTCAGGAGTTCAATAGTACAGCTTCTTCAGTTAGGAGAATGACCATACTGATCTCCTCTATCCTTTTACCCCAGAATTTAGGATTATGAAGAATTTCTTTTTGTCATTTTGAGACAGGGTTTTTCTGTGTATCTCTGGCTGTCCTGGAACTCACTCTGTAGACCAGGCTGGCCTTGAACTCAGAGAGCTGCCTGTCTCTGCCTCCTGAGTGCTGGGATTAAAGGTGTGTGCCATCACTGTCTGGTTATTATGAAGAAATTTTAAGGGCATTCCTTTACATGAATCAGATACATACATATATTCTTCATGTATGCATATTAAAATGACATTGCATTGACTAGAAATTCAATGATCACAGTATTTTGAAAAGTAAATAATAAAATATATTTTTAGGAAGAAGCCAATCATCTCTACTGCAATACATCCATTTTTTTTGAATGTCAGTCAAGTTTTCTCTATACATTTCTGTCCCATCTATTAAGTTGGCTTTAGAGAATTTTCAAATACTCAAAGGTAATTAACAATGAAAAACCATAAGCAGGCTTAAATGCCCATTTTTTTTTTTGCTTGAAATATGTTTTAGGTTAGTATCATAATTTACACAATTATAGTCTTCCTTTTTCAAGATATCTGTTTTCTTATATCAAGCTCTTTCCCGGGCTGTGTAATTATACACAACAAAACCTAGGCATTTTCTCACAAAACTAACTAATGACTTTTCCCTTATAAAGCTGGTACTTAGAAAATTCATTTTTAGTTTTTTTTTTTTTTATTTGTTTGTTTTTGTTTTTTAAGACAGGTTTTCTTTCTGCAGCTTTGGAGCCTGTCCTGGCATTCCCTCTGTAGACCAGGCTGGTCTCAAACTCACAGAGATCTGCCTGCCTCTTCCTCCTGAGTGCTGGGATTAAAGGTGTGAGCCACCACCATTGGTTTAAAAATGTGTGTCGCAAGCTGACTTGAACTTGTGATGTTCCTGCCTCTTCCTCCTTCAGCAAATCCTACTGGCAAGTGGCATCACAACCAGTCAGAAAATTCTATTGGATAGAAAAATTCATTCTGGATTTCAACTAGTGCTATCTAATTCCATTTCTAATCCCATTCCTTTGAGAATTATCACACAGGAACTGTATATGTAACAAAATATGGAAAACTAGAAGTGAGCCATTAATGGATTCTAAGGTATTTCATGTTTATCCAAATTGCTTTTCTAGACAAATTTCTGTTGCCTCTAAGGTAGTTGATATCACATGGACTTCAGATATGTAACCCTGAAATGACCATGTAATTGTGTATCTGTAAGGATAATGCCAGCTGCTTACAACTCTCAATGTGTCTGGTTCCCCTCCTGATTCTCTTTGGTCAAGAATTACTTTAAACAATCAACATGCCACAACTTGATCTTTGGATGATGTATCATATTTCAAACCTTTTGTTTTTACACGAAACTGAAAACTCTGGAAAAACATGGAAAGGAGTAAGCCCTTCTTGTTTTCATTACTCTTTTAAGACATAGGCTGTTGGCTATATGTTTATTTAAAAAAAAATTTAATGGTAGTTCCACTAAAAAATGTGATTGGCATGGTGTATTTGAAAGCTCTGTTTAAGACAGAAACAAAATAGAGACCACAGCACTTGCATAAAAAGTTCTCAGTTTTAGGTTATATGATGATCTATACCTGTTGAAAATATTTGTGGAAAAAAGAAATAATTTTTTTACAACCATGACTCATGTGCAAGCTTTCATTTGTCCTAATTCAGCCGGCCATGATAAATGAGTTTGGCTTACTAGACATACTTATGCAGCATTTAAAAGGGAACAGAGAAGTTTATTAAAACAGAGAGCTCCTTGAACAGCATGGCGACATCAGAGAGCTAGGTCCTTGGAGCACACTGTTGTTGTAAGCAGAGGGCCTCACACTTTCACACTGGTTATAAAATGTTATTTTGTGCTGCTGGCTTGGAGTGAGAGCACCATACATCTGCAGGCAATTAGAAGGAGCTGGGCTGTGTATTTGATTAGCTCACTAATAAACTGGCACAAGTGTGACTCGACTTATATTAGTCAGATCCCTAGACAAATTATTCTGTTGTTATCATATGAAATAATGCTTTTTGTCAACAATTAAGTAAATCCACATTTATGGGCACTTTGCAAAATTGGGAGGTGGGAGGAAATCCAGCTTAAGCCTTAAGTCATTAAAAAAAACTTTTAACCCTAGTTTTCATAGTACAGACCCTCAAGCTCAAATTTTAGAAATTGCTGAATTATTTCAAACAGTTTAGATTAAATACTCTGGTGTGTATATATCAGATAACTATGTATTTATATTTCCCATAAATGAAGTGCCTAATAATTTTAATTTGTAATTAGAAAATCCAGAGAATGAAGAATTATGGTATTTTTAATATGTGAAAAAATCTTTTTACGGTAGTCTTTTGGTATTCTAATTAATTTAATAAACATAAGATAAAATTTCATCCAGTAACCTGAAAAAGTTAAATAACTAGTTAATGATACAAATTCCAATTAGACAGAGAACATGTAACATATCTGTGACAACACTATAAAACTGTACCCTACATATATGGCTAGTGGCTTTATAAAAAAAAAAGCTTTATGTTTTTTATTTATTAAATATGTCTGTCCTTGTGGGTTTTTGAAATGTTTTAAATTGTAATAGATTTATATCTCTTACTTCCTGTCTTTCCTTAACCCCTCTCAGGACCTACCGCCACTCCCAAGTTGATAGCATATTTTCTTTGATTAATATTGTCATATATGTATGTATGTGAATGCACACACATATACAACCTGCTGATTCCTTTTTATTGTTGGTGTGTGAATGATTTGGGGGTTGCCCACTTTTAATTGGATAATAGTCAGGAAGTGGAAGCAATCTAAAACCCTTCAATACATGAGTAGAAAATAAAAATGTGGTACATGAAACACACTGGAATACTATTCACTTATAAAGAAAAATGAAGCCATAAAAATTTCAGTAAGAGGACGACATAGAAAAAATTATACTGAGAAAGGTAACCAGACACAGAAAGATACTCCAATATATTCTCTCTCACCTGTGGTTCCTAACCTCAAATCCTCAGATGTGAAGACATAATCTGGAGTAGACACAGAGTCTATAGTGGTGAGAGTGTGGGAAGGTGCTGGTTTGGATAGGGAAATGGCAGGATATAGGTGATGAGAAGTGAGAAACGGAAAGACAGGGAAGGGATCTCCAACTGGAGAGGAGGGAGGTCAGCAAAGAAGGAGGAGGGAGATGAAGGACAAAGAACACCAAGATTGTTTGATAAAGCCTCAAGGAATCGTGATTTTATATTTACATAAAATTATACAGAATGCATAGAAGTGTGTATGTCTCTCTGTGTGTGTGTGTGTCTGTGTTTGTGTATATCTGTGTGTGTGTGTATGTCTGTGTTTGTGTTTGTGTATGCCTCTGTGTATGTGTATCTCTGTGTTTGTGTATGCCTGTGTGTGTCTGTGTCTTAAGAAAGTTAAACCACTCTGGCTGCAGTGCTTCCACAAGAATCACAGGCCAATAGAAAACCTCGGTACTGGATATGCACAACTTCCTTTTGAATGATTGGTCAGAGTAGTTCAAGTGACCCCCAAAAGATATAGATTATTAATGTAGCCATTGGTTGATTCTCAGGGGTTAAGATTGATCTCTATTGATGAAAACACCACTCACTTAGGGTTCCAGACCCAGATGACTTCTATGGTCTAGGCTCTATGGTTCCAGAAAATAGTATGCAAGCTGCCAAGGGAGGGAAACAATTAAACAATTCTACCCAGATGAAGCACAGTGGTCAGAAAGGTATCCATAAAGGTGCAATATGTGATGCTAACATGTTGGTGGTAAATAATTGCTAAGTGGACTTAAGGCCCATTCAACAGCAAGAAAGTCATGTTATACTGTAAAACTAGACACATTTTCAGAGCTAGTAAAGTCACAGGTATTAGAAAAGAATCAATTGCCATCACTTTGTTAGACCAGACAATTCTTTACTACACTCTAAACCTTATTCTTATACCCACAGATAATGTAGCTACCACCCCTCACCAAAGAAACCCTCTCTTTACAGCAAAAGGAGTCTATTAGAGAAAACCACAACTGCACACAATGCAGAGGTCAATGAATGTGGTGAGCCCAGCCCCTGCAGATACATCTACATCACAAATCCTGTAGCTGTCAGGGGAGAGGCAGTGACATGACTATAGGAGCAGGATTGGAACAACAGCACTATCAATGTGCATGTTAATAAGGGGGGAATTTCAAGGGGTCCTACTCCTAGACATAGAACTACAGGTAATTAGTCTAAACATTTTAAAGCAAAATTCATAGAATTTCATTTTCACTATTCACAAGTTTGTTTCTATTATACTCAATTTGTGTCTTGGATTTATTTTATTCTAAAGCTTCATTCAGTCATAGGCATTGTTCTTCAATTCAGCTAGGAGTGTCAATGATGAACCATGAACTACTTTGATAAATAACACATTCTTTATCTTTCTTTCAAGTATTATTAAAGTATACAATATCTAAAGGGCTAAAAATAACTCAGAATGTAAAAATCTAAACAACTTCATCTGAAATTTTTTATTTCAGAAAAAAAAATGCCATCAAAACTTTCAAGCTAATGTATTTAAATAGCTCAACTAAAAAAAATGGTATATCTGAAAAAAAAAAAACTTAAAGTATTTTTCACCAGTACTCATCCAAATACATATATTCTCATGTAGCCTCATCAGTTTATCTCATTGTCATAATCCTAAATTAGATACTAGAATATCAAGCAGATGCTGAAGCATTCATCATCAATACTGGAATTCTGACTCATGACAGTAACACAAAACAGATGTTCCTTTGAGATCCCCTGAAAGGTGACACCATCATTGCTCTTGATGTGGAGTGACTTAAAATTTGCCCACAAAATATCAAATAATAAAAACCAGAACAGGGCGAATTCCTCACTTAACTTATAAAAGTTAACATTTAAAAGTTCCCATCTCTATAGTGAAGATAGAACAAAGCACTAGAGAAGAAAGAGCATGTTCCACTAATGCTTGATGGCACTAACTCTTGAGGGATTTCTGACCAGGCAGAATGGCAGAGCTCCTAGGCCCTGTCCCTTGCCCAGTGTGCAGGCGATGACAAGCACCTACTCAACCCCTAGCAATGTGCAGTAAGTCTAGAATCTCCAATAATCTGGTCTCAGTAAAAGAATCATCACACCTCTCCAGCAGTACTGAGAGAACTTGGCAAGAAGGAAAGGGCAAACAACCCCTTAGCATAGTCCACTTAGTTGATATCTTACATATCTGCAAAGTCTGCGATTCTTATCATTTTGCTAGTATGAGTCTGCAGCTGTTTCTAGAATACACAGTGATGTGTACTCATGGAAAATAAACAGAAAAGCCCAGGCTGATGGTGTCATGGTGCAATCGACAGAAGTAAAATGTGCAGAAATGAGATCTTTAAAACAAACAGCCTCATGAACGCAGAGTTGCCCTCTGCTGTACAGAGAAGTAGGATCTTTTCTTTCCTCTTGAGCGGGAGAAATAAGTTAGTGTCAACTCCAATGACAAAAACAAAACAAAAACAAACAAACAACAACAAAAACAAAACTTAAGAAACTATGGCATTTCAAATTCCAAGCAAACAACTGGACCCCTCTCTGGACATCAATGATTCTGGCACTCCCCTCCTTGGGCTTAAGCACCAGCTGTGTGCCTAACACCTGTGTGACCTCAAACTTGGCTGCATACTGGAACCACACTGGGGGCTTTAAAAAAATAGTGATGGCTGGAATACATCCTGAGGGAGTGTTATTTAATTGTGCTAGGGTGTGGCTTGGCCACTGAGAAGAAATAAAAGGCTCCTAAATGACTATAAATAGAGCAGCTGTGGTTGGGAACCACTGGTGAATTTTCTTCCTCCTCTGTAAAACAATGATGACATTGACAGCAAGTACCTTTTAGGATTATTGTAATGGTGACATATGCTACTGTAGACATGCTTAGCACCATGTCCTGTGTGGGAGGTCCTTGATCAATGTGAGCTATTACACCCTCACCAAGAGGGGAGGGCGAGAACTTACTTGTCAGTACAAGTCATGCTCACCTTGGCACACATTATGCTCACTCTGCTCGTAGCCTGTTGCACATTGGATCCGGTGGGAAGGGTTGGAAGGGATACGCTGAGGGTCAGCTGGATTCCTCCGGATGACAAAATTATTGCGGCCAGTTTGTACTTCAGGGCCAGCAACTGCTGTAGCGCTGGCCATGAAACCACCACCAGGCACCACACCACTGGTTGCCATGCTACTAGCAGCAACGCTTCCGGTGGAGGCGCCGGACGATGCTTCTGCAGCTGGTGTTTCTTGCTGAGGCTGTTCGTTATTGACAATAATTTGGGCTGTTTTAGGAAGGCAGAGATATCCTCCATAGTGGTTGACACATTTCATTCCACCTTTGCAAGCGTCTGGGACAATGTCACATTCATCAATATCTGTAGTTAGTAATAAAGTAAGTCAGCAATCTTCTCAGAAGAGTATGGTTAGCACACACAGGATAGGAAGAACAACACATGAGATGGAGATAAAGAGCTGTTCTTGGATAGGGTGTCTTAGAAGCAAGCTTACCTTTGCACTGCTGTCTTACAGGGTCCCATTCATATCCATCTGTGCATTGCTGTAAAGAAAACATCAAACATGGATTCGAAAGACAAATAATGACCTCCCTGAGAAGCTACTGTAAAAGGATTATCTGGTGCTTGGCACCCTAGGGAAATGAGATGAGCAGATAGTTCCACATTCTTCCCTATATGACAAGTATGGCTAATGGGCAGCTTAGGAGTCCCTTCTCTTTCCTACCTGGCCTGAGTCTTCAGTGTGTTTGGAATGGTTGCCCATCACCATCTTCTTGGAATTCTTTTTCTCCTTTGAGAAAGATCACCCCAAATTTCTGACTGATCTCCTCCCCCCAGGTTTCCTATTTTGTCCCATCCCAAGCTCTTGCATCTCTCTAAGTCTTCTGAGGGTAGTAGAGCCCAGCCCATTGCTGCTCAGCTCCAGTCCACCAGTCGCTGTTCCTCTCGCCATCCTCAGGGTTATCAAGTTCAAACAGTCAGGCATTCCCAGGACACACCCCATATGGTCAATACAAGGTAACCAAATGCTCTCCCCCCACATCAACAGGGTCACACAGTCTTTTCACTAAACCCAGTACTCCTTCCTCTCCCACAGCCTTGTGGGAACCAGAGGAAGCCTGCCTGCAACTGTATACCACGGACTGCCTGGCCTGGAACATTTCTTCTTCCTCTGAAATGTATCTGAAGGGACTCCCTCTGCTCCATGGGTCTGAGTTCTTCTCAGAGCTGCCGCCATGCTGTCTATGACATTGGGACCTAGTATCTCATCATCTTTCATTAAACCCCAAATATCAGAACATTTGTAACAGTGTTGCGACTCAGAAGGGAGTACTACTGGAACCGATTGTCCTTGCCCACCCCTTCCCTTGCCACTGCTTTTTTTCTTCATCCTGGCACCCTGACCGCTTCTCCGCTCGTGAGGTTTTTGGGTTCATCGGGAACGTTGGCTGTCTGCTGACTTTTTTTTTTCTAAAACCTTCATTCTGGGTAAGATAAAACCCTAAACCAGCTGAGTCTTACCGTTTAGGACATCTGCTGAACCCTCAGAAGGAAGATGGATGCTGGAAACCTCTTAATCGAATTTTTTTTTTTTTTTTATGTCAGAATTCTTCCAGGCAGTACAGTACCGGCAAGTAGTCAGAGGGTCTGCTCCCAGAGTCCTTTTTGACCATAGGAACTGCTTTCTTCTCTGCCAATCATGTAACTCTTTCCCCATGATTTTACCAAAAATCCAACCCCCTCCCCCAAGTCTCTCATTCTCTGACTGGTCACTGGTCGGAAACTGAGTCCTTTCTCTGTGGGAGGTAACAAATGTGCCTGCATTCTGGCCAGATATCCTGCTCTGATCACATGAGAACAGTACCAGCTTTTCCTAAGTTGTCTCCAGAATCTCTTTCTTTGGCCTCTGCTCCACAGACCCACAAGGTAGCTCACTGCTGCTCCCTCCTCCTCTCTGAGAGCAAGCGATCAAGCATCTTAGTAAATTCTCCCTTTTTTCTGCTTTCCACCCTTTGTGTCTGGCCTCCACAGGCTTCATGACTAAGTATGGACGTAAAATTAATGTTCTAGTTTCTCCCTTGTTACAACAATAGTTTTCCTTTTTTTTTTTTCTGTTTTCATGTGCATGTGGTTATGTATGTATGTGTGTAAGTTTGCGCATGTGTAGGTATATTTGTGTGTGCATACATGCTTGGGAGGGCTGAAGCCGATTCCAGGGACGATCGCAATAATTTTTCTACCTTATTCAATGAAGCAGAGTTTCAACCAAGATCAGAGCTCTCTGGTATGGGAAGTCTCACTAGCCAGCTTGCCCTGGGGAGTCCTTGGGCATTTCCTTCCAAGGCTGTAATGGCAGAGGCTGCCATGTTCTCCCAGCACTTTCGCAGTTCTGGGGGTCCAAAGGCTTGTCTTCACACTTACATGGTGAATGACTGGCCATCTTTCCAGCCTCTAGCTTCCCTGAGTTTTGGTTCTCTCTTACTATTTATAAAAGCTAGATTAGGGATGTATGTATGTGTGTGTATGTATGTATGTATGTATGTATGTATGTATGTATGTATGTGGGCTCACTGTGCCATGGCTCATGTATAGAAATCAGAGGACAATTTTTGCCGTTCAGTTCTCTTGGGATTGAAGGTAGGTTATCAGCATGGCCAAGCACTTTACCCACTGAAAAATCTCACTGCCCCACTGCCCAAGGATTTCATTTTATTATAATAGTAAATGAGATACTTAAAACCTATGATTTAATCTCTCCAAATGCTAAACATGTTTTCCTGTTGAGTGAAGCCATCACTTGCTGGGTACTCAGGGTCTTAACATTAGGAAAGAGTCTGCCACAAAAGATTATTTCTATTGAGATATTCCTGCTGTGTTACATACTTATTGTAAAACTTACTCTGGTAGACAAATAATTAAATCTATTTATAAATTTGGCCCCTGTACAAATTTCATTGTATTTTCCACAGTAAGCCTGTAGTAACTAAAGACAATGAAATGATTTCAGCAATTAAATAAGAAAACCCCTCAGCCTAGAGGGAAATATTGTGGTTTTCATATTTCTTAAATTCTGTTATATGTTAGAGATGATTGGAATTTAGCTTGATACATTCCCAAGGCCAAGGTAAAGATTATATTGTATCCTTAATTAAATCATGTTATGATGATTTACTTACAGAGTAAATCATCAAAGAGGTGGGCCAACTTCACTTCTTTAAAAATCTCAAATATTTTACTGTCTTTGAAAAGTACTAAAGAAATTAATTTGAAATTGGCTTAAATTTATTTTATATCTTCCAAAAGAAACTTTATTTGTGGGCAAACTATATTTTAATCCAAACTCTCAAAGCCAAGCCCTAACTTTTGCTAATGAAAAAAAAAATTAACTGAGTCCAACCACTGAGATCATTACTCTTCTGCTTTGACTCAATTTACTACAGTTGAGAATAACTAAAGATTTCAAATGACCTTTTCCATACTACACAAGAGCAACTGTTCTATTTATTACATCTTTACTTCAAGATGTACTACATTTTGGGTTATTTTAATGTGAGACATAGTACTTCTGTTACATCAGATATAGAGGACAGGACACAAATCAGACCAAATCATGATGGCTAACTGACCAATATGATCCAGGAATTTCTTTCTTCACATCTTTAGTAACTACTTCTATCTCTCCCAAAGACCCACCTTCATGACTATTCTAAGAATGACCTTCCTGGCAATGTGACACATAGAACAATATTTTTCATGATCCTTCATAAGCTGTACTGTGTCACTACAATTTCAACAAGTGACAGATGTGTATCAGCACCTCAACAGTGAATGTGGACAGGTCCAAAGCTAAAAGTTATACCTGGGGCTATCTTACCCTCTGTAACTTCATGATGCTCAGTATTTCAACCCCCTCTATATAACATTATTCATCAATTTATTTTTATATATATATAAAGGGAGGGAATATTAGAACATATAACAACTACTGCCTCTATAAGTGTGTTTACTTTTACCCTCACAGTTCATCCTGTATACACTCCTCTAGGGTAATAAAATTTGAGCAATCAGGGGTTACTTGGGAAACACCCTTCATGGTGGAGTCATGTTAACTAAATGCCAACTCCCATCCTCAAGATTCTACCCTCAGCATCACATTCCTTCAGCAAAATGCAAGACTTTCTCCCCCGTTGCCCATGAATCAGAAGTGTGTACTCATCAACCACATGCATGGAAGTGCCCTCCTGAAACCTGTATGTGTATAAGGGACCTTGTTCACTCTGCCACAGGAGCTTGAGCATCCCCCAGAGCCTCCAACATGCTGTTGTCTGTCTATAGCACTAGGGTCTGAAATCTCATCTGCTGTGATGAGGCTTCTGTCTGTCTGTGGCATTAATACCTCTTCTAGCACGTTTCTTACCCAAAAGAGCAATCTGCCTTAGTGTCTCCTTCACATTGTGGACCCAAAATCTTTCACTGAGTATGTAGCTTCCTGACATTATGACTTTACTCCACTACTGGGCCTGTCCCTCGCTCCACTTCTTCACGGAAGAACCACATCAGTTGTTCATACCAGGCATGGTCCAGCCTTGAAATTCAAGATGATGAAGACCTTGTCATTTTCCTCAGGCAGCTCATGATCCAGAAGAGCAATGGGTATGGAGTGAGTTGTACTGATATGTCAGGGGTGTGACAGATGCTTTTATGTGGAAGGATACAGGATAAAAGTCCTTGCAGAGAAGGTGAGAGTGAAATAGGCCTTACTTAATGAGCCCCCCTCCCGCCCTGGAGCTGTGGAAATTCTAGGAATGGGACCATTATGACAGTCATGAAACTACTGAAAAGGCAAAGAGTTGCATGTACTTCTGCTTGGGGTTGAGGTCAGCAAAGCAGGCAGGGCTGAATCCAGGAAGCCGTCTCCTTCAGACTGAGGAACTAGATTCTACCCTGAAGGTCGGGATCCCCATGTTTCCCTAGGCCTCTGAACCACTTGGGGTGCTCTCAAGGATCTGACTCTGTCAGTCTAGATAGGATGTCTGGGATCTGATTCCTTGGCAAGCACTTCAGACAGTGGCCATGCAGGTTGTCATGGATGACACCCTGAGAAACATCACTAGAGAAGATAAGGAGCCTCTGCAGAGTCTTTGATCAGATGGTATCTAAAAATCAAGTGTAGAAGATGCTTCAAGGAAAACTCCATAAGTGGAGTCTAGAAGTGAGAGTTGACTGTGCAAATAATTGCTTAGGAAGTACCTGGCTGGTGGAGGCATTGAGATTAAGTCAGCTATTTTATTGACACCTGAAACTTACTATAGTGAAAGGCCAACTCCCATTACCCCTTACACTAATTTGTCTTACTTTTTCCCAACACTGTTTAAGATACCTCCATCACCTTATGCAAGACCCAGGGGTGTCAGCTCTGATGTCTCTACTTGTTTACTTTCAATCTCTGACCACTCTTCCATTTCTGTTATTACCATATTGATATAGGCTTCCTGGCATCACACAGCAGGACTCCTTTTGCTTACACTCTGTACAGTAGTCATGGTCAGGTTTTGCATCCCTACCTACGAATTCACAGTGACCTCAGACATGCACAGCTTCTCTTGCACATCCACTCTCCTAGTCTCACCTGCTTACCTCCTGGTGTCTTGGTGGCTGTGCCAGGCCTTCCTACAATAATATGAGTTGCTCAGAACCTTCCGCAAGAGCCAGCATTAAGTTATTCTCTTTTACACTAGTACTGACACTAACCATTTTGCCCTTTCTACTTCTTTAGTGATTTGTATAATGTATGATAATGTTATTTAGAAGCTTTGTAGTTTTCAACAGTATCTTCCCTTCAACAGTATAGAAGGCTGAACTGTCTCAGTAAACAAATTACCTTAACTTCTTTTGATAGTGAAAGAGTGGTTTATGTAGATATTTAGTAAGTTAGTGAACCATATCTCTAATATGAAAGGGAAATATAAGACTCTCTGTTTTGTAGATGCCAATCTTTCATGCCAAATGGTCGCTCATTTCAATAATTGTGTGATAAATATGACTTGTAGTTTGTTTTAGGATATTTAGCGTGTTACATTGGTGCATTTAATATGGCTCTACTATTAAACAAGCCTAGACTGAAGTTAGTTTCCCAGCTTGCTGCCTGTGTACTTTTAAATCAAGTGAATAACCTTTCTCCACTCTACTATCATCAGGATAGTGTCACTCACCTCACATTTGGCTGCAAGGGTTCAAAAAGTACATTCACACTGAGGTGAGTAAGCATGGCTAGTCACTTCTAGCCCTTTAACCATCAGTTATTAGGCATACACAGCTTAAAAGGGAATAGGCTTATTAGCACAAAAAAGGGCATCGTGTCTAGAAGACCTTCATAATAATAATCCTAAAATTGTTGGGCTTAACCCACAATGGACACTCTCTGCTAAAAACAAGGAGAAGGTATGAGATAAGAAATTCAAAAAGCAGTAATATCTGCCTAGGATATGGTGATGGAAAGATCATGCATTCAAGGCTAGACTGGGCTGAATAGAGATTTCTAAGGCACAGTGTCAGAAGAAAAGGAGCAACTCTTTTATTAGATGAATGTTAGCTCACTGAAAAGGTGGTAAGCTTAGCCTGAATAACAAAACATTTTCATTTGAAGATAAGTAGCAAATGCTTTAATTTTTTCTCTATTTTAATGTTAAAACTAATGCAGTGTTTTCACTAACTGACAGCAGAAAGGAACATCTGTTGAATGGGTAATAATATTCCAGGGATAACATAATGCAAAAGTGAGATAATGTTTATTATTAGTGATTGATATTAGTCACTTATGAGTTTTATTCTAAAAACATTTGCATTTTTTTCAGTAGGATTACTTAATTTTAAAATTTGGAGAGAAATAGAAAAATGTGTTTTTCATATACTCACCCAGGACACGTGCCATTCATCTCAACACTGACTGGGTTAGAAACCACAAACAGAGGACACAGCACCTCATCACAGTGAGGTGAACACTGGTCTACTCTCTCCTCTAGGCAGTGGGAGGGGCAAGATGATATTTTGAATATTTTATAGTGATGCACTAATTAATTGACCAGATTTGACTCAGAGATGCCAATAGAAGTTGGAAGACCAGTAGGCACACAGTGTATTTTAAAGCCACTTTAGCAAATGCTATATCCTGAGGACAGATAAACTTTCGGCAGGGTTTGTACAGGAGTAGACAGCCTCCATGAACTCAGTAAAGATCACTTCATGAGGACAGAGGTCACAGGAACAGATGAGACAATGTCCTTACATGATACTCTGCATGCCTTGATTTCACCTGCACATACCCAAGCTCCCAGATTCCTTAAACCCATCAATGTACTGAGTGGCATAGAAACATGTAGCTTACACAGATTTGAATTTTAAAGTGCTCATTTGGTCCTTTCACAAGTCATTCTATTTTGACTGCCCATCTCATCTGGTGATCTGAATACAATTTAGGAAGGACCCAGGGCAGTTTATCAGGAATCTTAAATCTGAGTCATGCTACAGTGTTATCTAACTTTGCTTCACAGAGCACAGCCCACTTTCACTGGCAGAGGCGGGTTATCTTGTGTCACTCAGTAACTTTTATCTCAAATTCTATTATCCCTTACCGTGTATGTGATAGTTTCCTCAGTGTCCTGTGACTTGACCAGCACCACTGTCAGCACAGTTAGGAAAACTGTTTGCAACATTGTGACTATCTAAGGGAAACAAAGATATGTTTAGAGGGTAGACAGCCCAAGACACTCAATTTCCAATCTGCTTTCTCACCCCCGCCCCCAACCACTAAGGAGAAACTACTGTCGAACCTCATTTACTTCATTTCATTCATCCGGTACCAAGGATGCTCAACGTGCATTTATACAGCACCTATGCACTAGGGTCCAAATAAGGGAGTAAAAAAGGGGGCTATAGAATATGAACAATTCCAAAGACCAATATGCGATCGCCGTCCACCCGCAGAGGTGGAAATGGGCAGCATCTGTCTGTTCTCTGGAACCTTAGTGCAATCACCTCTAACTGGTGAAGTTCTCCCGCCCCCACCCTAAACTTGGTAAAAATACCTGCGGACTAGTATGAATCACGTGGCTTCAGACTTTCTTCCCCCTTTAAAAAAAAGTCCCAAATGCCCAAACTAGAAGGCGATCCCCAAGTTCCTAGCAGAATGCCCCACATATCTCATTCACCGCAGGGCGATCTCTCTAGTCCTCCTCTTAAAGCGCCGTTTCCAGCCATGCTCTTGGAGCACAACTTTGTTTCCAAACTCGGGTGGAGATCAGCAGCTCGAAGTCACTGACCTCTTGTTTCTTCGTTCCCAGGTTTCAAAACGTGGTACCCAAAGGGTCTAGGTTCCTAGGGACAGACATCAGACTGCACCGCAGCAGTGGGTGCCAGTTTTGGGGTGCCTGGCTTGGTGCCTGCAGGGAATTGAGCTCTGCTTTCTTGGGTGTAAACTACTAGGAGCTTGTCAGCGAGAGTCGCTACCGAGCACTTTAGCTTCCAACCAGCTGCTGATCTATTCAGGTGCCTCTCAAATCTCACACATCGGTCACTGAAGCTAGAGACCAAGGTCACCAGCAAAGCTCTCAGAGTTGGTAGTCAGCGCGTACACTCTGCCCATCCCAACAGATTTCACCCAAGTAGTGGCATAGGCTGACGGGTTGCATTTCTAGACCCTCACCTTCACCTCCCTCTCCACTGCCGGGTTTCACAGACTGGGACAATTCTTGGGCCACCCCACCACACTCCCCAGTTCAGCCACTGCGGTTACAGCGCGCACCCTGCGACCTCAGCTTGGGGCTCCTACCTGCCTGGGCCGCTCGCCCCTCTCCTGCCCTGGCAGCGAAGGAGTGCGCAGGGGAGGGCAGCCTGGTGGGTCTGAAATGGCGAGGTCTGGCAGCTGCAGCAGCCACAGGAGGAGGAGAAAGGGAGGAGAAGCAGGGCGAAGGAGGGCGGAGGAGAGAGAGGGAGGCGCAAGCGCCCTGCCCAGGCTTCAAGCCAGCGGGAAAGTGCGCCTCTCGGTGTTGGGGTCTAGGGGTGCCCAGCTGTCCTCTGCAGTAGTCCCCTCTGTCCCTGATTCACAAGGATTTGTTTGAGATCTGATGCCCAAATACCACTCTCACGGTCTCACGGTGCTTTTTAGGTTCTACAGAAATGGCTTTTTTTTTTTTTTTTTTTTTTTTTCTTATCTCAACAAGTGATTCTTGGAAGAGTAAACTAAGGTTATTCCCAGAGCTGCCCCTTTACTTTTCACTTCAATTTTTTTGGGTGGTGGTGTGAAAGATGAAAATGAATGTGTTCACTTCCTGGCCTACTAGGTGTTCGGTGTTGGGAGTGGGCCAAATGGAGATTACCTAATGAAATGTGCTTGCCTGAATGCATATCTGCACCCCCACCCCCCGCCACCGTGTGTGTGTGGGGGGGGGGGCAACTCCTCTCCTTTCTCATCTACAGTTTTTTTTTTTTATTTTATTTTTTTAATTTCTCCCTAGTACTGCTCATCCAAAGTTACCTTAGGCATTTTGCTTCCATCCTTCATAATTGTAGTGGAATTTCAGGAATCTGAAGAGAGTTTTTTTTTTTTTTTTTAACCCACTTCATCAAGTCATACCACACAGATGACAGTTTTGATAGCCCTGGAGTCGGGCAGTTCCCTTCAGCTGCCTTTTAAGAACCAAGTTACCAAATGCATTTCAGTAGTCATAGAAGCTGATAACTTGGAGGGGCGAAGGACATGCTTGTTCAGAGGAAGACTGAAGAAGGTGAGGGAGTGGGAAATTGGCAGAGACTGTTTCAGGAGCCATGCTAGGTGGTGGCCACTCTTCTGTCTTTGAGGTAGGTAGGTTACACAACAAGGTGACTGTGTTACCACCCAACACTAGACAGGATCAGAGGAGTTTGAGATGCGCCCCCCCCACCCCAGGAACATATTAAGTGTGTAAGACTTTGATTTGTAGCAAAGTAAGTTTCTAGTAACTCCCCTGATCCCACTTGTCACCAATGGCTCCAAACTGCTTTTCTTTATTTTAAAAAGTTGATTTTCCCTTTATGTACAATAAAAACACCTCTCCATGTGTTTTCTTGTTTAAACTCTCTTCAGCTTTTTTTTTTTTTTTGGAGCAAAGAAGTAAAAAGCTCCCAATGGTCTATCTGTAGTCCAGTGATCTTGCGATCTTGCACACCCAGATGCTTGTTTGCTACCTTTGCTACCTTTATTTAGACATCTGATGGGCATTTCAGACTGAACACATTCTGGCCCCATCTACTTCTCCAGCCTGTTCCACCCATCAGCTTCCTTGTTTCAATCAAGAGGAATTTCATCTCTGTACTCACATCCAGTTAGCTTATTCTTTGCTTCATGGATACTGTTTTCAGTTTTCCAGAAAACTACTCTGACATTTCCTTTGAGATATATCAGGACTGGACCATTCCTCATCATCTTTGCAGTCACACTGATTTAGACTTTTCCATCTGGATTATTACAATTCCTGATTGATCTCTCTGTGTGCACCTTTGTTCCCCTGCAGCTGTTCAGCTCAGAAGTTCATGTGAATAAAACCACGCAGCATATAATTGTTTTGGATCTGGTTTCCTTCACTTTGTGTGCTTTTGAGATGAAGCCCTTGTTAAAGACCCGGAAGTTCATTTTTTCCTTGGTGGGTTGCATTCCATTGTGTGGCTATATCTCAGGTTTTCCGTTGGCTTTTTGATGAATATTTGGATTATTTATGAATAAAGCTGTTTTGGGCATTCACTTAGATTTTTTTCTTTTTTCTTTAAATTAGAATCAAGCTTGTTTTACATGTCAATCCCAATTCCCTCTCCTACTCCCCTGTCCCCCACCAACCCCCATCCCCATTCCCTTTCTGCTCCCCAGGGAGGGTAAGGGGATCTTCAAACCCTGTCACATCATTTGGAGCAGAGCTTAGGCCCTCCCCCATGTGTCTAGGCTGAGAGAGTATTCATCTATGTGGAATGGACTCCCAAAGTTCATTTGTACACGAGGAATAAATACTGATCCACTACCAGAGGTCCCATAGACTGCCCAGTCCTCCTAACTGACACCCATATTCAGGGGGTCTGGGTTAGTCCTATGCTGGTTTCTACCTATTAGACTGGTGTCCATGAGCTCCTCCTTGTTCAGGTCAGCTGTTTCTGTGAGTTTCTCCAGCTTGGTCTTGACCCTTTTGCTCATCACTCCTCCCTCCCCGCAACTGGATTCCAGGAGTTGGGCTCAGTGTTTAGCTCTGGGTGTCTGCTTCTGATTCCATCAGCTACTGGATGAAGGTTCTATGATGGCATATACATTAGTCATCAATCTTATTATTGGGGAAGGATATGTAAGGTAGCCTCTCCACTATTGTTTAGAGTCTTAGTTGAGGTCATCCTTGTAAATCTCTGGACATTTCTCTAGTGCCAGATTTCTCTTTAAACTTCTAATGGCTCCCTCTGTTATGGTAGCTCTTTTCTTGCTCTCCTCTATTCTTCCCTTGACTCAATCTTCCTGCTCCCTCATGTCCTCCTCTCCCCTCCTCTTCTCCCCTTCTCTTTCTTCTAACTCCCTCTCCCCTCCCCCATGCTGCAAATTTGCTTGGGAGATCTTGTCCCTTTTCCCTTCTCTCCTTTCTCTGGGGGGCCCATGTATGTCTCTTAGGGTCCTCCTTGTTTCCTACCTTTTCTGGCAGTGTTAACCTGTGTCTTTTTGTAGGCAAGTTAAGACTATTAATATTGAGGAAAATTATGGACCATTGATTGTTAACTCTTGTTTGTTTTAGATTTATTGGTGGTGGTATTGTGTGTGGATTTACCCTGTTTTTCTTTTGGCTTTTGCCTATATTTTCGTGAGTGTACTTAACTTCCTTTAGTTGGAGTACTTTCTGTAGGTCTAGATTTGTCAATATGTAGGTCTCCCAGTACTTTCTGTAGGTCTAGATTTGTCAATATGTAATGTTTAATTCTGGTTTTGTCATGGACTGTCATGTTTTCTCCACCTATAGTGATCGGAAGTTTTGCTGGGTATAGTAGACTGGGCTGGCATCTGTGATCTCTTAGTATTGGTAGAATATCTATCCAGGACCTTCTGGCTTTCAGAGTTTCCATTGAGAATTTAGGTGAAATTCTCATAGGTTTGCCTTTATATGTTATTTGGTCTTTTACCTTTGCTGCTCTTAATAGTCTTTCTTTATTCTGTATCTTTGGTGTTTTTATTATTAAATGGTGAGGGGACTTTTTCTGTGGTCCACTCTGGTGTTCTGTAAGCTTATTGTACTTTCTTTTTTCTTTTGTTTTTCCTTTTTATATGCCATGTTTTATATGCCAATCCCAGTTCCCTCACCTTCTTATCCTCCCCTATCACCTCCACTAAACCCCAGCCCATCCCTTTTCTGTTCAGCAGGGAGGGTGAGGCCTTCTATAAGGAGTCTTCAAAACCTGTCTTATCATTTGAAGCAGGGCCTAGGCCCTCCTCCATGTGTTTAGGCTGAGAAAGTATCCCTCCTCTAGTGTTTAGATGTGGGTGTCTGATTCTGCTTCTATCAACTACTGGATGAAGGCTCTAAGATGGCATATAAGGTAGTTTGTCAATCTCATTATCACTGAAGGGCATTAAAGGTAGCCCTCCACTATTGCTTAGATTGTTAGTTGGGGTCATCCTTGTAGAGCTCTGGGCATTTCTCTAGTGAAAGATTTTTCCTTAAATCTATAATGGCTCCCTCTACTATGGTATCTCTTTTCTTGTTCTCCTCTATTCTTTCCCTGTCTCAATCTTCCTGTTCCCTCATGCCCACCTCTCCCTTCCTCTTCTCCCCTTCTCTTTCTCCTAACTCCCTCTCCCCTCTCTTCATGATACCAATTTGCTTGGGAGATCTTGTCCCTTTCCCCTTCTCCAGAGAACCATGTATGTCTCTCTTAGGAACTCCTTGTTTCCTAGCTTTTCTAGTGGTATGAATTGTAGGCTGGTAATCCTTTGCTCTATGTCTAAAATTTCTTGTACTTTCATAGGTTGGGAAAATTTTCTTGTATGATTTTATTGAATATGCTTTCTGCATCTTTGAGTTGGGTTTCTTCACCTTCTTCTATACCTATTATTCTTAGGTTGGCCTTTTCACTGTGTCCCATATTTCCTGGGTTTTTTTTTTAATGTTAGGTATTTGTTGAACACGATGAATCTATTTCTCCTAGTGTATCTTCGACACCTGAGATTCTCTCTTGCATCTCTTATATTCTGTTAGTTATGCTTTCATCTGTAGTTCTTGATTGTTTACCCAGCTTTTCTAATTCTAGCATTCCTTCATATTGTGCTTTCTTAATTGTTTCTATTTCAGCTTTCAAACCTTGCATTGTTTGAATTATTTTTTTGCCATTTTTGGTTTGTCTTTTCTTCCATTTCTTTAACGAATTTTCACATTTCCTCTTTTAGGATCTCTATCATCTTCATGAAGTTGTTTTTAAGGTCATCCTCTTCTGTTTCATCTGTGTTGGAATGTTCAGGTCTTGCTGATGTAGGGTCCCTAGACTCTGGTGGTGTCATATTGGTCTTTCTGTTGTTGAATGTATTTTATATTGTTGTCTTCCCATCTCTTCTTCTATTGGGTGCAAATGGGGTTCCTTCCTCTCCCAATGGTTACTGGTCCAAAGTTCTCTTCTGGTGGGTGCATGCAGGTCCAATATTCTGGTGGGTGTCACAATGGGTGCAGGCAGGGCTGAGACACACCCTCTCTCAATGTGGGTCAGAAAACTCTGGATTGCTTGGTCCAGTAGGGGGCGAGTCAACCTGCCTGAAGACCCCAGGCTGGGAGATTCTAAAGAGGGCAAGTGGAAGTAGGGCCTGAGACAGGGGCCCATGCTAACCTCTTTCCTAAGCAGGGTGGGGACTAACACAGTGATGTCAGCATACTCTGGATTGCTTGGTCCTGCCAGGGGAGTCCACATTCCCCCAGACCCCATGCTGGGAGCCACTTAGGTTTTTTTTTTTTTTTTTTTTTTTTTTTAAAGTAGGTATGTAGTTTTCTTTTAGGTAAATTATTGAGGAGTAGAATTATATGTTTACCTTTATAAGCAGAGGTTATGACATTTTCCATTCTCACATTGCTCTGTGACTTTATTGACAGTTGGTACTTGGTAGTTGCAATGCTATCCTTCTGGTGGCTAACATGTATCTGTGCAGTTTCCCATAACATTTCTCTAATTTCCATAACACAGCATTTTTTTTTTATTTTGCCTATTGGTAAATCTTTCTTTTAAAGATTTTCTCCAAATATTTTGTTGATTTCTTTATTGATTTTGTCTTATTGATTGTGAGTGCTTTTTAGTCATCTTTCTAGTCCTTGGTCAGATACAATTTGAAATTTTTCTCCTTGTCTTTTCAATGTGTTACCTACCTACTCCTATCTTTTAAGAGTCAATGTTTTCAATTTTGAAGACATTTATGACCTTTTAATATTTTGTTCTTTTTTTCCTACTCAAAAATCTGTTTTGAGAATTTTTTTCCATTTCTAAAATTTTACTGCTTTTGTCAAATGGAAGGACAGAGTTTCTATTTCCCAAGGTTTTAAAAAATGACATTTGTGTGTGTGTGTGTGTGTGTGTGTGTGTGTGTGTGTGTATGCATGCATGTATGCTAGTGCACATGCATTGCATGCATGCTTGCCACATGTGCAAAGGTCAGAGGACAGCTTGTGGAAGTTACTTCTCTCCTTTTACCATGTGGACCCTAGGGATTGAACTCAGATTGTCAGGCTTGGCAGCAACTGCCTTTTCTCAGCTGAGTCATCTTACTGGTCCCTTGAGGTTGTTTTGAGGCTAGAACAAGAAACCCATGAAGAATATCAAACATACAAAAACAATTGTTTTAGATAACAGAGCATCTGGTGCTCTACCCTAACAGGATATTGTTCAGGCATTACTTCCTGTTCTGACAGTGTTCTGACTAGTGTAGATGTGATGCAACCTGTGATGTTGCTTGATGGGTGCTATTTTATGATGGACCTTTATTCCATGTAGGACTAATAAGAGCTAAAAGAAAGAGAGAGCTGTAATCACTTTGACACTTAACTATAGCCCAAACTGGAAAGGCAGGCCATTCTGTTTTCACTAATCTGCATGTGTTATACTTTGCTGTTGTCATTACATACTTGTCAGCAGTTGCCACACTGTTTTTGTCTGTTCCTCATGCTTCTTCTGTGACTAGCTTCTTGGCTTTCCTTTGGAAACCAAGGCATATGGTGTAAAACCTTGATGAGATCTGTTCATTGAATGTCCTTAAATGTACACAAATGAAAAAACCTTAACCTCAGCAGTGTAGTTAAGGGGAAATGGGTCACGACATGAACAATAAGCATATCAAAAATCAGCTGTTAGGTTTGATGACATGACTGCATCACTGGTTTACTGGCTTTGATAGTGATTTACTTCTGTGTGCTAGTGGCACCAAGGGCACAGACCACCTTTCCTCTTCTTTGGTCCAGAATACAGCCCTTTTAACTGTGATACCAAGATCTCCAATCTCCAAGCCTGCCATTGCAAACTACAGGCAAGCTGAGGGCTGGGTATCCTAAAAGCTCTTACTTCATTTGATTATACATAACTTTGAATCCAGACACTATTGTTTATAAAGAACATTTATTTTCTATGTGATTTTTATGAGGTTTCTCCCCCACCCCATCCCCTGACTTAATGGGCAGTGTGTACCTTGACTTTGTTAATCATAGCATCAGATCTCCTGCAGTCATAATATGGCAGACTCACCCTCAGATACCAACATAATGGTGATGGAGCATGAGGCATAGAGCCTGCTTGGCTGTATTCAAGTTTTAACTGGCATTTTCCTGTCATGTGAACTTTGAACTTAACCTCCCCAAGCCTCAATCTTCCTATAAGTTAAAGGGGGGGGGGTGATGGGAGATGTCATTCTGTAAATGTTTCTCATACTGGTTAATGAATAAAGCACTGTTGGCCAATAGGAAAGCAAGATAGGCAGGACTAGGAGACAAGAAGGAGTAGGAAGGAGGAGTCAAGATGGAGAGACTGGGGAGACAAGATGCCTGCCGTATTCCCTGGTAAGATAAGACCACGTGGAAATACATAGAAATGGGTTAATAATTAAGACAGAGCTAGCCAATAAGAAACTAGTACCTGGCCAATAGCATTATATCTAATACAGAGTCTCTGTGTGTTAATTGGGGCTGGCATGGCGGCGAGACAAGACTAGCAGCAGAAACACTCCTTACATATGACACCCAAGTGGCTAATAAGAACTTCCACTTAAAATTTAACAAAAGCTTAAAAAAGGGTTTTAGAAACAAAAGAACAGAGACAAACAAGGTTTCTTGGTAGCAGCATTTTTCTCAGTTGGATTCTGCTTTGTGAGAGACAAGCAGATAATTGTGCAGCTCCTTTAAGTGAGGTTTCCTGACTCAGCATAAGCGGCAAAAAACTGCATGGCTTTAAAAAAGCACTGCTAACAATTTATTGGTGTGTATGAGAACTGGCAATGGTAGTGACCACATCTCCAAGCTGGTAACATGCGGCTGGATGGCAGCTTAGACCAAGACAGTGACCATAGCTCTCAGTGTTGGCGGTAAAATAGCCGCAGCCATCTTTGATAAACCGCAGCAGAAACAACTATAACTTTCATTTTAGTAATGTTGTTGTTTAGCAGATAAAGACTCGTGGCCAGAAAAAATAAACATTTACAGTAAAGACAGATTCATATTAAAAAAAAAACCCTATAAAGGTTTACAGTGTGTTTTAAAATATACGTAGACATGGGGGAAAAAAGAATAAAATGGTTTTAAAAAGACAAAGAGGTGTGGTGGCACATGCCTTTAATCCCAACACTCAAGAGTCAAGAGACAGGCAAGCAGATCTCTTGTGATTTCAAAGTAAAGCTGGTATACAGAGTAAATACAGGACAGATAAGAGTTACACGGAAAAACCCTGTCTCAAAAAATGTAAAAATAAAAAGTAAAAAAAAAAAAAAAAACAACAACAAAAAAAAAAAAAAAACAGAGGAATAAAAAAAAGGCACATAAAGATGGAGAGACTGCACACTGTACGGCATTATATTGTCTTTGTATCGTTTCATTGCTGAGGAAATAACAACTGTTAAAACAAATGCTGCTGAATCAATCCAATTTATACATTTTAAAAATGATTTGACTTCAAAATTTAAGTCTAAGGACAAGTTACTGGGGAAAAGGATTTCTATTTTTGTTTCCACAGAAAATGAAAAGCTGTGGAATCCTTCCAGACTAATGTGGTTTGAGCAAGCCAAACCTCCTGAAACAGCGTTCCTGGTGATCCAACATTCAAAACAGTTTAAACAAGGCAGCCTTGCAGACTACAGCCAGGATTTCTGCATCTTCTTAGGATACCCATGACAGTGCCCCTACCAGCAGGAAGCAGTTTGGAAAGAACGATGCCCAAATTCCCAAATATTGTTTATAAATGATTGTTTTCATTTAAATGGGGTTGGTTATAAATGGTTAATGATCACAACCAATACCTTTTAAAGGTAAAAAGGGGATTATGGTATAGATATGAATACTGAATACTTTGTTTTGGAATGGATTTTCATTTATTGATACAATTTAAGGTCAATTTTGTGATATGTATATTTGTCCCTCTTGTTTAGGCATTGTGTTTATATAGCTCATTTAAATATAATGTATAATTTAGTACAGATTTTAGATAGTTACCTATGATAGTCAAAACTTATAGCTAGGTGAGTTAGGTTTTCTAGATATGCAGAGATGTATTTGAGATAGATAGTCATTCTTCAAACCTTTCAAAGACCTACAGAATATGGCATTTAAAATGGTTTAGGGTTTTTCTTGACAGTGAGACATAAATGCTCCTGGCAACACCACCTGCACCAGAAAGGAGAAAGGAAGATGGACATTGAAGAAATGCGTTATTAAGTTTACTTCTAATATGGAAAGACAAGCCATTTGGACAAGATACTGCTCTTGTCTGGACTGTTTGACTTCATGCTGTATAAACTGGACATGAAGGACCCACAGAAAAGTGACTGCTGATTTAAGATGGACATTGCTACAGAGTTCCTGCTTCATGGAAGTGTCTGCCAGACAGTCTGCAGGACACAGAGAAATGTGACTGACAAACTGCCAATACAAGAGGACAGTTTAAAGTTTCCTGCTTTGCTGAAGAGTCTGCCAGACACAGTATGGCCTATGGGCTGAAGATGGAAGATTACAGAAGAACTTCAGGTAACTGACCAGGCAGTGAGTTGTCTCTGTCACTTCTAGAGTTTATATATTATCTTTCTGTGGTCTTTGATGGAGTTGAAGACAGATAATTATGGTTATATTTTTCCTTAGTTACGATTAAAGATAAGTTACTTAGACTTTAGACACACAAAGACAGAATAGATGGTAGAATGGTGGAATATTTTCTTAAATCTTGCTAAATGTTAATGAACTAAATATTGTTAACTGTGATTCTTACTTGATAACTGTTGTGTGATATATTTTGCTATGTTAAGGTTAAAACCCTTTTTATTTTAGACAGAAAAGAGGAGATGATGGGAGATTTCATTCTGTAAATATGTTTCTCATACTGGTTAATGAATAAAGCACTGTTAGCCAATAGGAAAGCAAGATAAGCAGGACTAGGAGACAAGGAGGAGAGAGGAAGTAGGAAGGAGGAGTCAAGATGGAGAGACTGAGGAGACGAGATGCCTGCGATATTCCCCAATAAGATAAGACCACGTGGAAATACATAGAAATGGGTTAATAATTAAGACAGAGCTAGCCAATAAGAAACTAGTCTAGTACCTGGCCAACAGCAATACAGAGTCTCTGTGTGTTAATTGGGGCAGGCGCGGCGGCGGGTCAAGACCAGCGGCAAGCAGAAAAGCCTTACTCCTTACAGGGGGGCAGGTGGAATAATGTGTCTTACATTGTAGATGTTTTACAAGTATCAAAAGTGTTCATAAAGAAAAGCTTATAGGATTTTCATGATACTGTTGGTAATATTGTTGCTCATCATGGTGACCTATTACTTACTGGTCTTGTTCCTTGAACTTAGGAAATCATAGTCATTGCATGACAAAATAAATTAATGTCTATTTTTTTCATGGTTTTGATTTTACCCTCACACCCCCTTCTCTGGGATAGTTTAGAAGCAGTGGGCTTTAGGCACAGGTCTGCTGTGGTTCACTAGGTCATGGGAATGTGTGGCTCCCTTAAAAGCAATATCTTAAGATGAAGTTGTGTTTGAATAGGGTACTCAACATCTATAAATTTCTTCTAAAATTGTGAGGCTATTAGATATTTAACTTTATTTTTATAATTAAGCATATGATAGACTACCTTTGTACTATTAGTAAGTAGGCATAACTAATGTTATAAAGCATGCCATCTGTTCCAGAAACTAACAATATGACTATTAGTCATGGGTTCTTAACATTATTGTATCCTTGTGACAAAGGGAAACAGGCAGATAGTAACTAAGTAACTTGCCTCGATCACACTTGAGAGGGGTTCAAAGACAGGTAGTCTGTTATCTTCTGTGAATGCTTCTCTGACTTACTTCCTCCTCTTTACCAGTGGAATTTAGTACAATGTGGTCATAAGGAATCAGCCAACTATAGAGAATGCAGCTAATCAACTACAGAGATTCAAGGCTGGCAGCATAGGATTGAGCAGAATGCCATAGGACAGTGCAATAAATTTGACTGATAAATTGCTCTGAGCTTAGGAGAAGCTGAGATTTTTAAAGGATTCAAGTTCTGTTTGGTGGGATTTCACAGTTCCAGAGGAGACTTATAGATATTGAGTTCTATGTCCTGTCAGTATGTTCTAAGATTCTAATGTTTGAAGGACATATCTGGATCAAAGAGGAGGTCATAAAAGTATGGGCTAATAGAGTTTAACAAGGAGCTATAGTGGTTATCTCTGGAGTACTAGAGACCAAGACATAAATCATCAAATTATCTGACAGTTATGGCCATGTAGCCAAACCAGGCAATGCTGATACCCTATCATTTTTGTACAAGTATGTTTTCTTGTGCAGGAGAAATAACAGTTATAGCCAGAACTGGATGAATCAGTGTATTAGTGTTATAGTAATAATTTATTATTGTATAGTGGTAGTCTCAGTGAATTGATGAGAACTGATCACCTTCAAGAATAATGATGTTCAAATTATTTATTTCTTTGGCTACTCTTCATATTGATGCTTTAAAAACTCAGTTTTTTGGAATAGCTATATTGAACATTTTTGTCCATGACAATATTCTCTCAGTGAGCACATATATTAATATTCTCTATGATCCAAGCAAACTCTTGAATGTGATGGCAAGTAGTTACTTTTCTCTGCTAAAATTCTCTCTGTTTAGCCTTTCATCATTGAATTGGAGTTTATGTAAATTCAACAGAAAGAAATAATTTAACTTAACTCTTAGCAGATCTATTTAGTTTCTTAGAGAAAAAATAACTCAAAACCCCAAAGACCAAAATTGGAACAGAGCAAAGTGGTATCACAGTCCTATAATCCTAGCACTTAAAAGGCTGAAGTAGAAGGGTACTGATATGTAGACCAGCCAGAGCCACATAGATCACACACACACACACACACACACACACACACACACACACACACACACACACACACACGAGAGAGAGAGAGAGAGAGAGAGAGAGAGAGAGAGAGAGAGAGAGGGTCCCAAAGCCACATAATAACCAAAATGCCAAACATACAGAATAAAGAAGAATATTAAGATGAGCATATTTTTTGAGATATGTCTCTGACCTTAAACTCTTAATCCTACACCTTAAGAATTACAATGAATACCACTATACCTGGCTTGGCAATAATTATAAATATGTTTACTGAAGATAAATCATGTTTATATAATTGATTTCCAAAATGTCCTCTAAGCATGAACCCATGGTTAGAAGATAGATTCACTAAAATGTGTGGTGGTTATATTGAGGCTTGTGCCTCAAAGAATATTGACAAGTTTGCATTTATGCAAGATTAATTGACTTCAAGTATGTCATTGGTGAGGCCTTTGTTTTAGTGACTGCCAAATGTATCATTCTTCAGAATCTAGTCTGTGAAAGGCTCTTCCTGAATGCCAGATGGACATAAGAAAACTTTCAGTCATCTGGAGCTGGTAAATTGTTCTGAAATATTTGGAATTTTATTAGAGGCTTGATTTCATCATAGAGCAAAGAATATCTTGGACAAATAAAAGTCAAATCAATCAGAAATGATTGGAACCAGTAATTAGAATTTCTTTGGAGAGATACAAATTTATGATGTAAAGCCTTGCAGAAGGTTGCTTTCTAACAAGTTCTCAGATCTTGGGAGTTGACCTCAGAGGACACAGATGGCAAGCCTTATTTTGTTTTCAGCTACAATCTCCTCTCCCCCTTTTCTGGAATCCTCCCCCAGGTTGATGGGGTTTCAAGATGATTGTTACTGAGCATGAAATTACAAATAAAAGCCCTCTTAAATGACTAATTTCCCCTCGATATGCAATTTAAAGAATTAGATCAATGCTATCCCACTTTTCCAGTTTGGAAGCTTTCCATAGTAATTTGTTGATATTTAGAACTTTCAATGTTCTGCTTTGCAACATCAAAATAAAGCTGTTTAAATAGCTTATGGGGGTCCAGTGAGATGGTTCAGGGGATGAAGCACTTGTTATCTCAGGCTGATGGCCAGAGTCCCATCTCTGGAAGTCACATAGAAGTGGTAGGAGTGAGCTGACTTAACAGTCACCTTTGACTCCACATAAGGGCAATGCCAAGAACATACCGACACACAGCAATAAAATTTTGTAAAGATTGAAATTTCCTTCATTTTTATGGATTTTTACTCAGCAGAGATGTGTCTCAGATGTTCTTTAGTAACTACTTAATTTTATCTTGATTATAGTTAATGGGTTTGAAAATATTTAAACTAATCTTTAGGAAATAATGGTCAAAGCAGAATGATAAAAACTTTATGTTGGTATCTGTAATCATGAAAATGTAATAGCATCAGTAAGAACTATTTATGATTTTCCCACAGATGGCATCATAACCTATATCCTGAGACCAAAGCCTAAAATGGAATGGATATTATTATTTTATTTCTCCTCTTTAAGGGATTTAAAACATAAATTATTTTGATGAACTAATATTAACTCCTTTCTCATTGCAGAATGTGGAAACACCAAATAAAACACTTTTCATTTAGAATTTATAGTATACTGCTAACAAACAAAATCTAAGGAATGGCATGTCTGACTTTTACAGATAATTAAATGGGGCAAATAAGGAAATTCACTTATTCAAGGTAAGAGATTAAAAGTTTACAGATCTTCAAGAGAGACTTTGCATGGATATTGCTTGGATTTCAGGCTCTTTTTTTAAGATGCTTCCTTTATAGTTAATTTTTAAAGGGTCAAAATTATAAAACAGTATTGAATTTGTTCAATCTAGTTGGAAGAATGACAGGCACAGAAAGGCCTTCCAAGGCATAAGAACATTTGAACTGACTTTATAGTAAAAAGGAAAGAGAAGAAAATGAGGGTCCATTTGCTCATACTCCCTTGGGAGGCTTCCAGATGAAAGGAGTTGTTGAAATTCACTCTTGCCAGTGACAAAGCCAAAGACTAGGAGGAAGGTTTTCCCCCTTCTTTTCCCTTCCCCACTCCTCCTCCTCTTCCCTCTCCCACCCCTCCCCCTCATTTAAAAAGTATTCATTTTGAGATCTTGCTATGCAGCACCCAAGACTTCTTTGAACTCAAGATCCCTTTGTGGTCATCTTCTGAATTCTGGAATCACAGGTGTGTGCCACCTGATCTGTTTGTCCTCCCTCTTCTTTTCTAGGCTTCCTTGTATATTCGACACAATTAGACTTTATTAGCATCATCTACTGATACAACGTACATGGGGCATTTGACTGAGGTGTGTTTCTAGCCTTTACAGAAACATTTTGTGGTGCTAACCCTGTGTCTGTGAAATGAGTTGGATGTTATCTTTCATCAGGCCCCATTAAGACAAGCCCTCTTTTCATTCTCCTAGCAGCCCAAATTGAGAATATACTCCAGGAAGTTTTATGGAGGATGTTTTTTGCCTCAGCATTGTTTTTCTGTCTCTTTACTATGAATTCTTTTATCTGTTTTGGTCTCTGTCCCATTGCTTCTTACTAAGGATCTTCATCCCAGCTTCAGCTTCCTTAGAACAAACAATTCACTTGGTCAGTCTGTCTTTCCTAGCAATCATCTTTTGTATTATTATTATTATTTTGAAATAATATGATCTACAGTGCTTAGGCACTATGTATTTGTTTCTGCTTTCTTCAAGCAGACTTGGACACTGGGCTGAACTTACACTAATATCTAGGGTTGTAGCAGTTTGAGAGATGTGAAATTAGTAATCTTAATTTTTTATTTCTGAGCAAAGTAATAATCTGGCTACATGGTAGATATTCAACTATATTTGTGGAGTGAATAGTAAAGATACTTCATATTGATACCTCCATCTTCATCTTTTTATCAAATATTCAGACTATATTAAAATTTTGCTATAAAATGGTTCATAATTTAACTGATCACATTCAGATGCACACTGTTAGCCTTTACTGTCTTTTGGATACCTCCACTAAAATTCAATTTGGAAATTATTTCCTAATGTAAAGTTATTAAAGAGTGAGGCCTTTAGGAAACAATTCCTGAACTAGTTAATTCATTAATAAGTGAGTCAATAGGTCTGGTATAAATGCTAGTTTGGTCCTCTCATTTGTGTGTTCCCTCATAATTCCTTGCATGTCCTTAAGACTCTGCAGAAAAGGCAAGAAGTTTTTCACTAGACATCGTTCATTGACCTCCAGAATTTTTAAAAATAACTCTCCTTTCCCCCTCTCTGTTGTGTATGTTTGTACATGTGTACATGTGTGTGAATGTGCTTGTGGAGGCTTGAAGTTGAAAAATAAAATTGTTTTTTCCTCTTCCCCACCCTGTCTTGTCCTTCCCTCTACTCTCACCTTCTCTCTCCTTTCCCCTCCTTCCCTCTTATTCCCTCACCTTTCTCATTTCCCTTTCCCTTTCATTCTTTGTAGAAAGGTAAACATTATTGGATATAAAGTACATGAAAGCAGCAGCTGAGGGCAATAACAGAAAGAACTTCCTTTTCAAAATAATGGACTGTGGCAGCTTTCTTTAGGGACTCATCCTCCTTTTGGCCAGGTTTTGGAGCCTGCAATTCTCACCATACCGATGGCCACAGGCACAGTTTGTCAATAACTGGCTCTGGGCATGGGAATCTGACCAGGATTGCATTGTGGAAATGCCCTGATAGGGATTTTTCTAGTTTGGTACAGCAAGAATTTCAATCCTGTGAAGCTAGTGGAGGTTTCTTCTTTAGTGGTGTGAGAGCCAAGGTTACATTTTAAATGTTAAGTACTAAGCCTAAGGGACCCATGAAACAAAAATGCCTCTGATCTGCTGGGGGCTATTGTTTATGAGAGATAAGAAGTTACAGGTTTTTCACTCCCCTAACCATGTTAGTTTGACCTATCTGCACTGATGTGTTTGGTCACATGTGGGTGGGAGGTACATGGGCAGGAAATAGTCAGGATGTATGCTTGTCCCTTATTGGACCTGATGGGAAATACAAATTCTGGATTTGACATTCTTAAGCCTTTCTAAAATATAACTCGGCATTTTCAGGCAATCTTGGTATGGACCTGGCCATAGCTCATCCACCTGGTCAGTACTTAATTAAAGTTTTAAATTTTACTTTAAACTGTGGTGTTGGTCTTATTCTCTACTAGTGGGATTAACAGATGGGAAGGCACCTAGCAGAAGTTGTTTTAGCCATGTAAGCAGGTTTTAAGTAGGCTCTCGTCTCAACTCAGACCCCTATTGAATATTTTTGTGACTGAATCTGTTCAATTTTTGGAGGAACAAAATTGATTATTTATAGAAGGAGGTAGGGCCAAAAAATGTAGAGCAAAGAAAAAAAAAGGGGGGGGGATACCACAATAGAGGGAGCCATAGGTTTGAAGAGAAAACTGACTTCAGAGAAATGTCCAGAGACCGACAAGGATGACCCCCAACTAACAATCTGAGCAACAGTGGAAAGACTACCTTAAATGCCCTTCCCTGATAATGAGATTGATGACTAACTTATATGCCATCATAGAACCCTCATCTAGTAGCTGATGGAAACAGAAGCAGACACCCACAGCCAAACACTGGGCTGAACTCCTGGAATCCAGTTGCAGAGAGGGAGGAGGGATAAGAAAAGGGGTCAAGACCAGGCTACAGAATCTCACAGAGACAGCTGATCTGAACAAGGGGAAGCTCATGGACCCCCAGACTGATAACTGGGAAACCAGTATTGGACTGACTCAGACCTCCTGAACTTGGGTCTGGTTAGAAGGCCTGGGCAGTCTAAGGGACCTCTGACAGATCTTTTATAGTACAGGGTTGTTTTGGCTGTCCTGGTTTTTTTGTTTTTCCATATAAAGTTGAATATTACCCTTTCAAGGTCAGTGAAGAATTGTGTTGGGATTTTGATGCAGATTGAATTGAATTTATAGATTGCTTTTGGCAAGATGGCCATTTTTTCATTATGTTTATCCTACCCATCCAAGAGCATGAGAGATCTTTTCATTATCTGGTATCTTCTTTAATTTTTTCTTTAAAGACACTAAGTTCTTGCTATAAAGGGTCCTTCACTTATTTGGTAAGCATTATCATGTAGTGGGATATTCACTTTATCTCCTTCTGTGGCACTGACCACGCCCATTGGGTGGTGGAGCCATGGGCGGAAGTGACCAGTGACCGGTGGAAGGAGGTCTGAGGAGGAGCCAGGGAACACACTCTTGCTGGTGAGTCTTGGAGAGGAGAGCATCCCGTGGAGCCTGCTGGTGTTAATCTGTCTAGGTTGTAAGTTATTTCTCCCTGAATAAACATCTATTCAGCCTATTTGTTTATCCTGATCCTTATTTAATTGCAATATTATCCCAAGATACTTTATGTTGTTTGTGGCTATTGTAAAGTGTGATGTTTCTCTGATTTCTTTCTCAGCCCCTTTATTGTCTCTATATAGTAGGGCTACTGACTTTTTGAGTTTATATTGTATCCTGCTAATTTGCTTAAGGTGTTATCCCTAATCTCTCTCCAAGACCTTTATCATGAAAGAGTGTTGGATATTTTCCAAGGCTTTTTCAGCTCTAGTGAGATGATTTTTCTTTTTCAGTTTGTTTATATGGTGGATCACATTGATAGATTTTCATATGTTGAACATGATAGTCTACTTGGTCATGGTGGATTATTTCTCTGATGTGTTCTTGGATTTGATTTGCCAGTATTTTATTGAGTTTTTTTTTTTTTTTTGCATCAATGTTCATGAGGGATATTGGTCTGTAGTTGCCTTTCTTAGTTGTATCTTTGTGTGGCTTGGGTTCCAAGGTAATTGTAGCTTTGTAAGTAAAGTTTGGCAATGACCCTTATACTTCTGTTGTGTGGAACAATTTGAAGAGTATTGGTATTTGCCCAAACTCACCCCATAAGAGTAGACTCCAGGAATTAATCAATTTGAGTGCTGAAATCAAAGTAGTAGAAACTAGGAACACAATACAAAGAAGCAATGTAACAAAGAGTTTGTTTTTCAATAAAATCAACAAGATAGACAAACCTTTATCCAAAACTAACCAAAAAGCAGATAAAGAACATGCAAATCAACAAAATCAGAAATGAACAGGAGGACAGAGGATTTTCACGTCATACTTTGAAAACCTGTACTCCACAAAATTTGAAAATTCAAAGGAAATGAATGAATTTCTGGATAGCTATCACTTACCAAAATTAAATCAAGAACAGATAAGACATTTAAATAGACCTATAACCCCTAATTAAATAGAAACAGTCATCAAAAGTCTCCCAACCAAAAACTAAAAAAAATAAAAAATAAAGTCCATGGCCAGATGGCTTTAGTAAAGATTTCTACCAGAAGTTCAAAGAAGAGCTAATACCCAAACTCCTCAGCTCTTTTGCAGATAGCACTTAATTGAGTGTTGTTAGATATCCAACCAAGTCCTAACTTCATGTCCCGTGGCAGAGACTTGTAAGAAGAGGCAGTCAACAGCACAGGGAGTTCTTGGGTTACCTGCTTCAGCTCTAAAGAGAGAGTTAACCACAGCAATGGAGAAAATGGCTGTGCACAGACTCAGGAACCTTCAGGGAAGCCACATATAGTTATCACAAAGAAAATCAAGATATTTAGAAAGAAAAAAGAATTAAGAATGGAGAAATAAAACAGGTTTGGCTCACAAATACCTTTGTCTTCCCCAGGGAAAAACACACTAATTAGATATACAATACCATACAAGTAATTTTATACAGATTGAGCAAGTCATATTTATGTATTTAGGATTGTGTGTTTATGTATGTATGTATGTATGTATTTATTGTGTATGTTTATATGTGTGTGTGCATGCATGTATGTATGTATGTAAGAATCTATATAATAACAGTGAAAAAAAGAAGCCCTGAATTTAAAACAACAAGGAGAGATATATGGGATCCATAGGGAAAATTATAACTTTTTTTTACTTTTATTAACATATGGCTCTTTTTGTATTGTTATTTTTTAATTTTTGAAATTCCAACCCCAGCTTCCCTTCCCTCCTCTCCTTTCACTCTCTCACTTCCCCATCTCCCATCTACTTCTAGGAGAGGGTAAGGCCTCTCCTAGAAAGTCTATAAAGTCTGTTCTATCATCTCATTGCAGCAGGACCAGGGCACCCCTCCACCCCCACACACTGTGTCTAGGCTGAGCAAGCTATCTCTCCATATAGAATGGGCTTCAATAAATCTGTGTATTAGTGTTATATCTTGGACTCACTGCTGGTGGCCTCATATATTGTCCCAATCACACCATTGTCACCTATATTAAGGGAGTTTGGTTTGGTCTTAATCAGATTCCTCATTTGTCAGACCTGAGTCAGTGATCTCTCACTAGCTTGGGTCAGCTAATTCTGTGGGTTTTTTCATCATGGTCTTGACTCCTTTGTTCATATTATCGCTCCTCCATCAATTCTATTGTACTTCAGGAGCTTGGCCCATTGGTTAGTTGTGGAGTCCTACATCTATGTCCATCTGTTTCTGGAAGAGGGTTCAAGCTTCTCTGGGGCTGTGGATTATAGGCTGGGTATCTTTTGCTTTATGTCTAGTATCCACTTATGAGTCAATAAATAATATATTTGTCTTTCTGTTTTTTTGTTACCTCACTCAGGATGTGTTTTTCTAGTTCTGTTCATTTGCCTGAGAAGTTTAGGATGTCATTGTTTCTTACCTCTGAGTCATACTGCATTGTGTAAATATGCAACATTTCCTTTATCCACTCCTCAGTTGAGGGGCATCTAGGTTGTTTCCAAGATATGACTATTATGAATAATGTTGTTATGAACATAGCTGAACAAATGCCCTTGTGGTATGAATGTGCATCCTTTGGGTATATGCCCAACACTGGTATTGCAGGGACTTGAGGTAGGTTGATCACTAATTTTCTGAGAAGTAGCCATGCTGATTTCCACAGCAGCTGCACAAGTTTGTACTCCCACCAGCAGTGGAGGAATATTCCCCTTTCTCCACATCCTCTCCATCATAAAGCTATCATTGGTGTTTCTAATTTTAGCCATTCTGACAGGAATAAGATGGTATCTCAGAATAGTATTGATTTGCATTTCCCTGATGGCTAAGGATGTTGAGCACTTTCTTGAGTGTCTTTCAGGCATTTTGGATTCCTCTATTGAGAATTCTCTATTCAGTTCTGTTCCCTACTTTTTAGTAGGGTTACTTGGTGTTTTGGTGACTAGTTTCTTGAGTTATTTGTATATTTTGGTCAGATATGGGGTTGGTGAAGAATTTTCCCCATTCTGTAAGGAGCCTTTTGTCTTGTTGACAGTGTTCTTTGCCTTACAGAGGCTTCTCAGTTTCAAGAGTTCCCATTTATTAGTTGTTACTCCAGTGTTTGTGCTGCTGGTGCTTTATTTAGGAAGTGGTCTCCTGTGTCTATGCATTCAAGGGTATTTCACACTTTCTCTTCTATGAGGTTCAGTGTGGATGGATTTATATTGAGGCTTTTTAATTCTTCTGGACTTGAGTTTTGTGCATGGGTCTATTTGCATTCTGTTGACAACCAATTATGCCAGTGACATTTGTTGAATTCTTTTTCCATTTTATATTTTTTAGCTTCTTTGTCAAAAATTAGGTGTTTATAGGTGTGTGGGTTGATATTGGGGTCTTTGATTTGATTCCATTGGTCCACCTGTCTGTTTTTATGCCAATACCAAATGGTTTTCATTATTATAGCTCTATAGTAGAGCTTTAAGTCAGGGATGGTGATGCCGTGATCCATCTGTGCATCTCAGGGATGAATCCTACTTGGTCATGGTGGATGATGTTTTTTTTTTTTTTTTTTTTTTGATGTGTTCTTGAATTAGGTTTTCCAGTTTTTATTGAGTTTTTTTGCATGTGTGTTCATGAGAGAGATTAGTCTGTAGTTGTAGTTCTCTTTCTTAGTTGTGTCTTTGTGTGGTTTGGGTATGAGGGTAACTATAGCCTCATAAAAAGAGTTTGGCAGTGTTGCTTCTTTTTCTTTGGTATTGTCTTCTTTGAACATCTGACAGAATTCTGCACTGAATCCATCTTGGCCTGGGTTTTTTTTTTTTTTGTTTGTTTGTTTGTTTTGGTTGGTTGATTGGGGCACTATTAATAACTGTTTCTATTTCCTCAGGGGTTATAGGTATATTTAAATTGTTTATCTGTTCTTGATTTAATTTTGGTATATGGTGCTTATCTAGAAAATTGTCCATCTTCTTAGAGTTTTCCAATTTTGTGGAGTACGCAGCTTTTTGAAGTATGTATGACCAGATGATTCTCTGGATTTCCTCAGTGTCTGTTGTTATGCTCCCCTTTTTGTTTCTGAATTTGGATATTCTCTCTCTCTCTCTCTCTCTCTCTCTCTCTCTCTCTCTCTCTCTCTCTCTCTGTGTGTGTGTGTGTGTGTGTGTGTGTTTGGTTAGTTTGTATAAAGGTTTGTCTATTTTGTTGAATTTCTCAAAAAACCAACTGTTTGTTTCATTGATTCTTTGCATTGTTTTCTGTGTTTCTATTTTGTTTATCTCAGCCATCAATTTGACTATTTCTTGACATTTACTTCTTCTGTGTGATTTTTCTCATTTTTGCCCTAGCACTTTCAGTTGTTCTATTAATTCATTAGTGTGGGATTTTTCCAGCTTCTTTATGTAGGCATTTAATGCTATGAACTTTCCTCTCAGCACTACTTTCATTGTGTCCCATAAGTTTGGGTATATTATGCAGTCATTTTCATTAAATTTTAGGAAGCCTTTTATTTCTTTCTTGTTGCTGTTGATTCTAACGTTAAGATATGGTGATCTGTTATGGTACAGGAGATTATTTTATTTTGTAAAATCTGTTGAGGTGTGCTTTGTTACTGAGTATGTAGTCTATTTTTGAGAAGGTTCCAGGAGGTGCAGAAAAGAAAATATATTCTTTTGTGTTTGGGTGGAATATTCTATAAATGTCTGTTAAGTCCATTTGAGTTGTAACATCTCTTAGTTTCCATATTTCTCTGTTAAGCTTCTGTCTGGCAGATCTGTCCAGTGGTAAGAGTGGGGTGTTAAAGCCTCCCACAATTAGTGTGTGGGGTTTTATTTGTGATTTAATCTTTAGTAATTTTTTAAACATATGCAGGAATCCTTGTGCTTGTGGCATAGATGTTCAAAATTGAGATTTCCTCTTAATAGATTGTTCCTGTAATGAATAGGAAATGAACTTCTTTATCTTTTTTTGATAGATTTTACTTTGAAGTCTACACCAGCTTATCTCTTAGATTCATTTGATTGGAATTTTTTTCTCAATCCTTTACTCTGAGGTAATGTCTGTCTGTGAGGTTGAGGTGTGCTTCTTGTATGCAGCAGAAGGATGGATCCTGTTTTCACATCCAATCTGTTAGCCTGTGTCTTTTTGTAAGTGAATTGAGACCATTTTTCTTTTAATGAATATTAATAACCAGTGATTGCCAGTTCCTGTTATTTTTGTTTTTGGTGATGGCATTGTGTGTTCAATTCCCTCCTTTGGGATTTGCTCCTATAAGCTCATCGATTTCCTTTTGTTCTTGTGGACATAGGAGATTTTCTTGGGTTGGTGTTTTACTTCTAGCACTTTCTGTAAGGCTGGGTTTGTGGATAGGTATTTTTTAAATTTGGTTTTATCATAGAATATCTTGTTTTCTCCATCTATGATTATTGGAAGTGTTGCTGGGTAAAGCAATCTGGGCTGGTATCTGTGGTCCATTAGTGTCTGCATAACCTCTGACAAGGACCTTCTTGCTTTCATTGTTTGCATTGAGAAGACAGGTGTAATTCTGATAGGTTTGCCTTTATGTGTTACCTGGCCTTTCTCCCTTGCAGCTCTTAATATTCTTTCTTTATTCTGTATGTTTGGTGTTTTGATCATTATGTGGCGAGGGAACTTATTTTGTGGTCCACTCTATTTGGTGTTCTGTAAACTTCTTGTACTGTCACTGGCATGCCATTCTTTAGGTTGGGAAAGTTTTCTTCTATGCTTTTGTTGAATATATTTCCTTTGCCTTGAGTTGGACTTTTTCTTCTATCCCTATTATTTTTAGGTTAGGTCTTTTTATGGTGTCCCAGATTTCCTGCATATATTGTATTAAGGATTTGTTGGATTTAATACTTTGTTTGACTGATGAGTCTTTTTTCCTCTATCATATCTTCAATGCCTGAAATTCTCTCTTCTATCTCTTGTATTCTGTTGTTTACACTTGCATTTCAGGTCTTGCTGTTGTAACACCATTAGTTTCTAGTGGTGTTGTGTTGCTCTCTATATTGTTAAGTGTGTTCTTACCTTGTTCTCTATGCATCTCTTCCTCTAACTAGTACAGGTGGAGCTTGTGCTTCAGGGGTTCTTTCTTTCTCTAGTTGGTATAGTTGGGGGCTGTGGCTCTGTTGACTGCTCCTTCAGGCACAAGTAGAGCTGAGCTTCTGATGAACGTGCCTCCTGATGGAAGTGGGCCCAATGCTTAGATGGCCACTCCTTGAGGTGCTGATGGAGCTACAGCTCTGGTGGACATTCCTCCTGTTGGAGGTGTAGATAGGGCTGAGGCTCCAGTGGTTGCTACAGCAGTGGATACTAGCTGGGACACAGGTGCTGTTTCAAGAGGAACTTTATGAGATTATTTTCTGCAAACTACTCCTGGGAACTGTTGTTGTGATTTTACCTGGAGATCACTCCTCAGTCCTGGGCCTGAAACTGGGACCTCCTTTGACATTGTTCCCAGGTCTGGGACTTGTGGTTCCCCTGATGCTGCTGCTCCCAGCCTGAAGTTCAGGCCCCACCTCTGCTCCCTTGATGCTACTCAGAAATTATATTTTATAATCTTAAAATATGAGACATAATTAAAAAGAAAGTCACTGGACTAGAGGCAATGTTTGTTAGTAAGAAGTTATTTGTGTATAAGAGACTTCAAATTCATATGTCATCAATATCAGAATTTTTTTTGTGCAATTAGAGACTTACGGTAATAACAAATGATAGGTTTACCATGATGTGCAATGGTTTGGGTTAATTTCCTGTTATATGTTAATTTTGACCTTTTTTTTAACTAATTACATGACAAAGGAGGACAGTGACCTAGAGTCAAAACATTTGGGAGGAGGGTCTATGATCTGCTGCAGAAGCCACGAAAATATGGGGTTACCTGTAGTTTCTCTAGATTAGATAACTCCTGAAGAATTTCAGTGTGTAATTTCAAATGTATACCCTGGAGCTAAGAACACCAAAACAGACTTCAGATGGGAGAAGCATCCATAAATAGACAACAGGAGCCACTCAGTAGAGAATATTCTTGGAAACCAGAAAACAAGACATCTCTACAAGTGAGTTGCTTTGCCACAGTTGTGGCTTTCACTTGGTAAGATCCCATGCCCTCCTAGGTGAGCTCTCAGAAAGGCTGCCTTTGTCATCAGAGCAAACTTTGTGGCAGTGCTCAGTTCTGTGCATGTCCAGAGAACTGTCTGAGAAGCCTGGGCCTGCAGAACTAAGATGGCCCCTGTGCTGTTCAGGTGAGCAGTGCCAGTTATGATAGTCAGGGTCTGTTACATACCAGAACCAACTTAACTCTCCAATGGAAAAACAGGTCCAAAGTCAAATGGCTCAGTCTTGGGCACCATTATGGCCGTGGCTCACCAAGGCTGATGGCTCAGTCTTTGACGCTGTCAAGGCGCCTCACCCATGGCTGAGGAAAGCCTATATATATATATATATATATATATATATATATATATATATATTGTTTATTTTTGTAAGGAGATACTGGCACATGCTAAAGTTGACTTCTTATTTTGCCATAATTTAGATAATGTTGTTTTCTCTCTCCAGCATTTTGTAGTTTTTCACCAAAAGAATAACCAGCTACTCAAAAACTCAGGTTATGAGAATTCAGAATCTTGTGAGCTGTCAAAAAGTATCTTTTTGAGAGGAAAAGAGTGAGCTTAAGTTTTATTTCAGACAACATAAAAGGAAAGGGGTAGATTTAAAACAACTGTAGCCACAAAGAAAAAGAAACTCAAAATATTCCTTAGACCCCCTTGAACAGTTTTTATTTGATGTGATACAGAAACCCAAGGCCATACACATATCTAAGACGTGCTTGGCTCTCAGTGTGCATAGGACTTGGGCCTCAAGTACCCAAGTAGAGAACTTCATTTCACTAGTAGCTGAATAATTACTTTTTAAACTTCTTGATGGTCAAAGCATTTATGCTACCTTAAGTAACTGTGATATTGTAGAATCTACAATGTTTTTAATTGAATCTTTCAGTGAAGCCTGGAGAGGGCTTAGTAGGTCATTATACACTTTTCCTAGTAACCAACTTCCTCAGATGCCCCATGAAATATTTTATTTTTAAAGAGCACCTGGCACTCTAAGCTTAGTTTATTTTCATATTTCAAGTCTGAGCTCTGACAGAGGAAAACATAGAAGGTCATCACTTCAGGCAGATTCAGCTTTATTCTGTGAACATCTTTCTTAAGTATTAGTGGGTTTGTCTTTTTTCCCTCTTCCTGGTCATACAATGACTCCTGAGGAGTTTGATGGGAAGGGGTTTGAAACAAGAGATTTTTCAAGGACCATTGTCATTCTGTGTCACTCCTGTGGTGCTGTTTTAGACTTCTGAATTTCATAAATCACACACAAAATGTTTTCTGCTAGAAATTTATCTAATCATAACTGAAAATACAGCTTCTGAATGTTGCATTTCCCCAAATGGTTGACAGTTTTATCCTCCCAGTAACCTCTCACCCCTGCCCCCAGACTCCTACATATTAATTTTGTCTTACTTAGTTATAAATAAATACCAGTTAGTGATGGACCTTGGGACCTAAGGGATACTGCTCTCAACTGAGGTTTAAATTTCTACAAGCAATCTTCTTGATTTGTCAGATTTTGGGATCCTTGCCATGAATGCTTAGCATTTGTTCAATCACCATTCAAAGTGGAAGTATCTCTAGGAAAGAACAAGTCTTGTCTCATAAATTTAGTCTCTAAATGAAAGCTAGGAGGAGCCAGACACAGCTCATTGAGTCTTCACTATGAGGAACTATAAGGGATGATTAAAGAATTCTAGGGGCTGTTTGTTAGTAATTTGCATTATAATTCTCCTCCTCATCCTTCATTTTGTTTTATGAGACAGGGTTTCTTTTTATAACTTTTGGAGCCTGTCCTGGAACTAGCTCTTGTAAAGCAGGCTGGTCTTGAACTCACAGAGATCATCTGCCTGCCTCTGCTTCCAAAAGTGCTGGGATTAAAGGGGTGTGTCACCACTGCACAACTTGTTCATTATCTTCTAATACAACTCTAGCAAAAGTCGGAAAATGTTTTGCTGTGAAAATGTAAAATGTATGAGAAAGGAGATACTAATTGGGGTCTTCTCTCTGGGTGGTTTAAACTGTTCTTTAGGGAGATTAGAATGCTTGAACTTTTCTCAGTAGTGCATCAAAGTTAAAATGATGAAGCATCATTTCTTTCTAATTACAGCTTGGTTTACTATGTTTAATGAAAGTGAAAGCTTGGAGATGAATGATGGAATGCATAGTGTGAAAGCTTGGGGATGAATGACAAGACATATAGTGTGAAAGCTTGGAGATGAATGACAAGACTTATAATGTGAAAGCTTGGAGATGAATGGCAGGTTGTATAGCGCGAAAGCTTGGAGATGAATGATGGAATGTATAGTGGGAAAGCTTGGAGATGACTGACAGGATGATTACTGGAAGTCTCCTGCCTTCCTACACTCTCACTCCTTTGTTTTCTTTTTATATATGCATAGTTGCTTAGAGAATGGGAACGCCGGTTGGGATTTCATTTCTGTAGCACTGAGGGCTCTTGTAGGAGTGCCATCTTAGCAGGCAGCTCTTTGGATTGAATACTTTTCTTCAGGCAGAGGAAACACGCAACTGCTGGGAATGAAGTGTAGGATATGATTCTTACTCATTGTTGATCTAGGCTAAGTTCCAAATAATGAATGAGTGGTGAAAGCCTCTGAGCTCTGTTACTAATCTTCCTGGCCTCTCAAGACTCCTTATTACATTATTAACTCTGTATTGTCAGGGGATAGCTCAAATGCCCATAGTGGAAGGACAACATATAAACAGTTTACAGCTCTCAAAGTTCCTCATTGAGGCAAATGCTAATATTTAAAGCTTACTATCAGAAGAAAATTAATAAATTTAAAAAAGTTATTAAGAGTTCAGTGACAGCAAGTTCTAAATTTTATGAGTTTGACAGTTTCTATTTACTCTATGGCTAGATTTCACTAGGATATTTATAGACCATTTCACTGGTGACCCTCCATATCTGCCATGGTTTGAAGCTCCCAAATTAGAGTTCACATTCCACAGTCCTAGAGTTTTTAGGACTTGACATTGAAAAGTGCCAAGATTTCCACAAAAGTATGAAGTTCCCGAAAGCAGTATTATCTGGTATATTTTTTTTCTTTAAAATTATCCATTATACATAAATGATGTAGAAAATGATAGCAAGCCAAACTATATTCTAAAATCATTTCAAAATGAAGTATCTAGAGGTGATTAGTGTTATAATTTTATTGAATATTCTTTGTTATCTTTCTAGTTGTACACACATAATAATTATAGTATGCCTACTTGTAGTTAATTTATTTTTTTACCTTTTACCATTATTATCAACACATTTCCTTTACACTATTAGGTTTGATTGTTGTCATTTAATGTTAGCATAATGACATACATTTTATAATTTATTTTTCCATTCCTAAATTATAGGTCATTTAAATGGTTTCTAACTTTATAGTTATATATAATTTCTTTTTTTCTTTTTTTAATTTATCTTTCTTTTTTTACACATCGATCCCAGTTTCCTCTCCCTCTTTTCTCCTTTTCTCCCTCTCTCCCACCCTTACATGCCCCCTGATCACCCTCCCATTCCATTCCCCCACTACCACTCAAGGAGTGGTCAACAAAATCTGTCAAGTCATTTGGAGTAGGGACTAGGCCCTCCCTCCTGCCTGTTAAGGGAGTATCCCTCCATGGAGAATGTGCTCCCAAAGTCCCTTTGTGCACCAGAGTTACATCCTGGTTGCACTGATAGAGGTCCCTTAGACTGCCCAGGTATTCTAACTGAGTCCTATGTTCAGGGGATCTGAGTCGATCCAATGCTGGTTACCAGGCTAATAGTCTGGGGGCCCATTAGATCCACCTTGTTCAGGTCAGCTGTCTCTGTGGGTTTCTGTAGCCTGGTTTCCCCCCCCCCTCCATTTGGATTCCAGTTCTGCTCAGTGTTTAGCTGTGGGTATCTGCTTCTATTCCCATCAGCTACTAGATGAGGGTTCTATGATGGAAGATAAGTTAGACATCGATATCTTTATCTGAGAAGAACATTTATGGTAGCCTTTCCACTGTTGCTCAAATTGTCAGTTGGGGTTATTTCATCTTGTAGGTCTCTGAATATTTCTCAAGAGTCAGTTTTTTCTGAAAACCTTTTGTGACTCCCTCTTTTATGATATCACTCTCACTTTTTTCCTCTGTCTATTACTTCCCTGACTCAATCTTCCTAGTCCCACATGCTTGCCTCTCCTCCCTTTCTCTTTCTCCTAGCCCCATCTCCACTCACAGCCCCCCCCACCGCAACCCTGTATTCCCAATATGCTCAGGAACTCTTGCTCTTTTCCTCATCTGTGAGGGACCTTGTATGAATCTCTTAGATTCTTTCTTGCATCCTAGTTTCTCTGGTGGTGTGAATTATGGGCTGGTGTTCTTTGCTCTATGTCTAAAATATGTACTTGAGTGACTACATACCATGTTCCTTTTTGTGACTAGGTTACCTCATTCAGGATGGTTTCTTCAAATTCCATCCATTTGCCTAAGAATTTCAAGATTCCATTGTTTTACTTCTCCAGAGTAGTATTCTATTGAGTAGATGTGCCACATCTTCTTTATCCATTCTTCAGTTGAGGGGAATCTAAGTTGCTTCCAGATTCTTGCTATTACAAATAATGCTGCTATGAACATAGTAGAGCAAATGTCTTTGTTGTATGGATGTGGATCATTTGGGTATATGCCTAGGAAGGGGATTGCCGGATCCTGTGGTAATCTAAATCCCATTTTCCTGAGGAACCGCCATACTGATCTCCAAAATGGAATATTGGTATTAGCTCTTCCTTGAATTTCTGGTAAAATTCTGCACTGAAGCTATCTGGCCTTGGACCTTTTATGGTTGGGAGGTTTTTCTATTTCATTTGGGGTTATAGGCCTATTTAAGTTCCTTATTTGTTCTTGATTTAATTTTGGTAAGTGATAGTTATACAGAAATTTGTCCATTATTTTGAATTTTCAAATTTTGTGGAGTACAGGTTTTCAATGTGTGACCTGACAATTGTCTGGATTTCCTCAGTGTCTGTTGTTATGTCCCCCCTTTTTATTTCTAATTTTGTTAATTTGCATGTTCTCTCTCTGCTTTTTCATTAGTTTGGATAAAGGTTTGTCTATCTTTTTGATTTTCCAAAAAACCCAACTGTTTGTTGCATTGATTTTTTTTTTGTATTGTTTCCCTGGTTTCTACTTTATTGATTTCAGTCCTCAAATTGATTATTTCCTTTTGTCTACTCCTCCAGGCTGAATTTGCTTTTTTTTTGTTCAAGAGCTTTCAGTTGTGCTGTTAATTCTCTTATGTGAGTATCCTCTGTTTTCTTCATATGGGCACTTAGTGCAATGAACTTCCCTCATAACACTACTTTCTAGGTGTCCCATAAGTTCGGGTATGTTGTGTCCTCCTTCTTGTTGAATTCTAGGAGATTCTTAATTTCTTTCTTTATTTCTTCTTTGTCCCAGGTATGGGGCAATTGCACATTGTTCAGTTTCTATGACTTTGTAGGGTTTCTGTGGTTTTTGTTGTTGAATTCCCACTTTAAAGCATGGTGCTGGTCTGATAAGATACAGAGAACTATTTTAAATTTTTTGTATCTGTTGAGGTTTGTTATGTTGCCTAGTATGTGGTCGATTTTAGAGAAGGTTCCATGTGGAGCTAAGAAGGTATATTCTTTTGTGTTTGGATGGAATGTTCTATAGATGTCTGTCAAATCCAATTAGGACATAACTTCTCTAAGTTCTTTTGTTTCTTTGTTAAGTTTCCATCTTGTGGTCTTGTCTAGTGGGAAGAATGGGGTGTTGAAGTCCCCAACTCTGAGTGAGTGAGGTTTTATGTGAGCTTTGAGTTTTAGTAGAGTTTCTTTTATGAATGTGGGTGCCTTTGTATTTGGGGCATAGATGTTCAGAATTGACACTTTGTGGTGATGGATTTCTCCTGCGATGAATACAAAGTGACTGTCTTAATCTCTTTTGATTGATTTTGGTTTGAAGTCTACCTTGTTATGCTTCTTGGGTCAATTTGATTGGAAGATCTTTTCTCAACCCTTTACCCTGAGGTAATGTGTGTCTTTGAAGCTTAGATGTGTTTCTTGTGTGCAGCAGAAGGATGGATTCTGTCTTTATCTCCATTCTGTTTTTCTGTGTATTTTTATAGGTGAGTTAAGACCATTAATGTTGAGGGAAAGTAAGGACCATTGATTGTTAATTCTTGTTACCTTTAGATTTGTTGTTGGCGGTGGTTTTGTGAATATATTTGCCCTGTTTTATCATTTGTGTACTGGTGAAGTGGGATTGTCTATTGCCTATGTGTTTGTGAGCATAGTTATCTTCCTTGGGTTGGAGTTTTCCTTCTAGAATTTTCTGTAGATATGTAGATTTGTAGATATGTATTGTGAAAATCTGGCTTTGCTATTGACTATCTTGTTTTCTCCATCCATAATGACTAAGAGTTTTGCTGGGTATAATAGCCTGAGTTGGCATACATGGACTCTCAGTACTTGAAGAAAATCTATCCAGAATTTTCTTGCCTTGAGAGTATCCATGGGCAAGTCAAGTGAAATTTTGATAGGTCTGCCTTTATATGTTATCTGTCCTTTTTCCTTCGCTGCTCTTAATATTCTTTCTTTATACTGTATGTTAGGTGTTTTGATTATTATGTATCGAGGGGGTCGTTTTCTTTGGTCCAGTCTATTTGGTGTTAGGTATGCTTCTTATACATTCATGGGCATGTCATTCATCAGATTGGCAAAGTTTTCTTCAATTATTTTGTTGAATATGTTTTCTGCACCTTTGAGCTGGGCTTCTTTGCCTTCTTCTATGCTTATTATTCTTAGGTTTGATCTTTTCACAGTGTCCCACATTTCCTGGATGTTTTGTCTTAAGGATTTTTAAATTTATGATTTTCTTTGGTCAATGAATCTATTTTCTCTAGTTTATTTTCAGTGCCTGAGATTCTCTCTTCCATTTCTTATATTCTGTTGGCTATGCTTGAATCTATAGTTTCTGATTGTTTGCCCAGTTTTTCTATTTCTAGCATTCTCTAAGTATGTGTTTTGTTTATTGTCTCTTTTTCAGGTTTCAAGTCTTGAACTGTTCACCTGTTTTATTGTTTTGTTTTGTTTTTTTTTTTGCTTTCCTTACTTTCTTTAAGAGATTTGTTCATTTCTTCCATTTTTTTTGTTTGTTTTATTCTTCCATTTCTTTAGGAGATTTTCTCATATCATCTTTGATGACCTCTATCGTTTTTATGAAGTTATTTTTTAAGTTGTTCTATTCTGCTTCATCTGCTTTGGTGTGTTCAGGTCTAGTTGGTGTAGAGTCCCTAGTCATGCTTATCTTTCTATGTTTTGGTGTTTTCTTGTATTGCCGTCTTCCCATTGCTTCTTCCAGTGGGTGTAGGTTGCATCTCTCTCCATACTACTCTCCCAGTGGATGTAGTTGGGTCAGGAGTTTGATGTCTGTAGTTCTGGGTGGTCCAAGGTCTTAGGGGTTCTCTCCTCAGGCAGGGGCCCAGTGATGGGGTCAAAGATCAGGCAGGTGGGGACTCAGGGTGGTCCTGAGTGTTGTGGGTCTAGTGTGCTCAGAGCAGATCCATGAAGTTCCCCAGAGGTGGAGGGATTGTTGGACCTGCAGTGGCCTGGTGATGGGGGTCAAAGATCAGGCAGGAGTGACTCAGGGTATTTATTTTTATGTGCATGGGTGTTCTGCCTGCATATGTGTCTGCACCATGTGTATGCAGTGTCCATGGAAACTAGAGGGGACATCAGATCCTGTGGAACTGCAGTTACAGACAGCAATTAAAGAGGACACCTAATGTCAACTATGGTCTCCACACTCCTGACCCCCATTGCCATATGACACTTAACCACTTGACTGTGTTCAAAGAAGGTTGCTGTCAATCTGTCTTGCCGTTGTACTGAACATACTCTTACAGACCTAGATGGCATGCTCTGTCTACTGTACCTGTACAGAATGTTGCTGTTAGAAAAAAAACTGCCACACAGTGGTATGCTAAAAAAAAAAAGGCAGAGGAAAGAAAACAGAAATTTTCTAGTTCTATGAAGATATTTTGGAACTGCTTTTGTGCACATGTGATCTGTCATTGATCTCTTCATTCCAGGAGCCATGGTTTCTCATCATTCCTGCTTTCATTTATCACTCTTTGTGTTGTCACAATTAGAATCAGAATTTATTCCCTTCTGGAAGTCTAGGGATTCTGTTTAAACTTTCCATTCTCTTTTTAAACTGTGATCTTAGATATATTTGTGTGTTCACACTCTGTTCTCTACCTCTTGACCTCTATTTCACTTGCCAGTCTTTCTTATTGTTGCCAAATGATGTTTATTCCTGGTTTGTTCACAGCCATGTTGTTTATACTGGGTTGTTTATAGCCATATTATTTACACCTGGTTGTTTACAGACATGTTGTTTACACATTGTTGGTTTTACTTGTTCTAGCTTTAATTCTGTCTAATTTGTTGGTTAATTTGAAAAACTGTGTTTCTAATTTTAACTGTAATAGCTTGCATTCTATAGTAATATTTTATCATTTTAAAGAATGTTCATTTTATAGGTTTTGATTTCTGCATTACCACCATTGTTTTTCTATAAATGCAGCAGACTTACATGCTTTAATGTAGAATCTGATTATCCCAGATATAGTAATTTCTGGGCTTATTTCAGTTGCTTGGTTATTTTTCTGACTCTTGTTTACTACCTACTTCTTGTGTGTTTGGAGTGAAGGTGCCTTCTACAGAAAGGGCTTAATTCCCCTCCCATGAAACAAGTTCAGTATAACAAAGACAAGTGCAACTCTAGTCTGTCTTAATATTTGATGCTTTTAGGCATATGATAATTGGAGTTCTGTTTTCAAGCCCAAATGAAAATCACCCTGGGGCATTTTCTCCTTTATATAATTAAGTGTCTTTGTGGATTAGAGGTTTGTTTACTGATTTTAATTTATTTATTAAACTCATTTTAGTCACTAGAGTATCTCAATTCAAGATTTCAGTTTTATGGCATATGTCAGTGTTAATTTCCATTGATATTGTTCCATATTAAAATAGAAACATCTGAAATACCTGAAATCAGTGTGCTCAAGATGTAACATTTTAGCAACTGTACATTTTCAAGCTTGATTAATTTTTCTAGGATCTAGCTTTTAAGTGAATTTCATTTCTGAAGGGTCCCTTTATTTTCTCGCTAAGATATGTTTCTAAAGTTTGTTTAAGGCTTTATGGTGAAAATTTTAGATATTATATATAGAAGTGTTTCTTGGAATATGCCATATTGCTGGAATTATAAATCTATAAACTTAATATTTGATTTTAAGCATTTTCTCTTATGCATTTAATTTTTGTATCAAGCTCAGAAAGTCCTACTACACTTTAAGGATATTAAAATGTTTACATCATATATTTCCTTTTGTGATTTTATAGTCTTATAAATATATAAGCATTAGTTCAATTGGAATTTATTTTCATGAATCACAAGAAGTAGGACTCTAGATATATTCCTTTATTTATCTGTTTATTTATTTATGGTTAGTTACTGCCTCCAATAGCTAGGTAATTTGTTAACAAATAAAAATCTGAGGTAATAAAGACTATCATTCTTACCAATGAAATTGTTTTTGAGAAGTTATAAGCATATTTTAGTTATCTAATATTGAAAACCAAATATGGAGATACATGATTATGTATTTTTAAAGTGTTTTCATTTCCCTTTTACTATTTGAAACAGGATAGATAAATTTTTAACAAATTTTATTTGGCAGATTGTGATGGGTGGTATCTTTTATACTCCAACAATTTCTGAGATACTGTAAAATGGGGAATGAACATAGAAGATTTTATGCAGCTAAATGTCTTTGCTGCATGTAGAACCCAAATCTTGTATATATTGGATTTCCCCTGTGTCACTGTAAGGGACTAAGAAAATGTTGAAGGAAGACCCCAGACTCAAATAGTATACAAAGAAAAAGAACATTATGTAAGGGAAAAGGGTCAATTAAAGAAACACACCCTGAGCAGAACCAAAGAAACACACTTTGGCTCTGCAACCAGAACCAAAGAAATGCACCCTGACCCTGAAACCAATGCTAAACAAACAAACTTTGCCCCTGGAATAAGAGCCAGAGAAAGAAATACACCCTGGTCCTAAAATTGGAGTCAAAAGGCTGAAAAGGACCAGAGAAAGAAGCAAACTTTGGTCCTGAAACCAGAGCCAAATCTGACCCTAAGCCTGTGCAGAAAACCAACCAATCTCTGAGCACATGATCTAGCCAGTCTGAGCTCAAGGATTGAAATCTGACCAATTCCCACCATAGAACCCCCTACCCCACCCCACCCCAACCCCTGCTTGAAAAACTCCACCCCTAAGAATCCCTATATTAACCCCATGTCCATTCAGCTTGTGGCTGTTTGGCCTGCCAGGCTGTTCTCTGCCATGGTGGCTGAGGCAGCCACTCTCCTGGATAATTCCCTCTCAATAAATGTCTTGAATGAGGTTTGGGTGAGACTGGAGCAGAGACACCCTGAGTGGAGTGGGCAAAGTGAAGTAGTTATATTCCACTCTCCTAACATCTTTGCTGGGGAAACCCTCTTCTGCCAGAACAGAGCTGATATACTGTGGAAGCCTTTCTCTGAAGCAAGGCTATAAGCTTCTATGCTTACTGTGACCTGTGGTATTTCTTGGCTCCTAAGTGTTAGAATGCCTTTCCATCTGAGCTGTAACACTCAGTATTCTTTGGCTCCCGAATGCCAGAATCTCTGTCCGTCCATCCCATCTGAGCTGTCAAAATGCTTACACATTACTCTGCAGAAACATCTAGCATGTTGTATTGACCATTTGTACAAATGGTGATTGGGGATAGGGTATGCAGGTCCATCCTTTAAACACAGCTAGGAGAATATTAGGAACAGTTAAGTCATCTCAAATATTATTGATCAAGCAAGCAACATTTACATTAATATAATTTTGATTGGCTGAGGTTTTAGTTTTTTCATCTTTGGGCACAATGGACCAAGTCTGAGCCTTTCTCAGGGGGTTGCAGGAACTGTCCTTTTTTGATCATTGTCTTGTGATGCTGTGGGGGCTGGTTCAGGTTCTTCCTCTTTGTTCTTAGGGTGGTGTTAACTAATGGTCCTTTGTTGGAAGAAAAAATGTTTGCTTTTAAAAAACTGAACCCAAAATCTGGCTGTAAATAGGGGTGATGTATACCTTTCATCACAATTATTGATAGTCTAGTTGAGAATTAGAAACAGGCACACAATAATTTGGAAGGAGAACATTGGGCCAGTGAAGATGATCGAGAGAGGGATGCCTGTGAAGATGGAGAGAGAGATGCTTGGATAAGCCATATGGAAGATTACAAGGTTCTTCATCCTACAGTTAAGTTGTGTTTTCTAATCAGGTTCTCTTTACCTGGAATCATTTCCACTTAAAACTGAAATTTACTGTACCAAGAAGTAAAATTAAACTTTCACTTGAAACCTGTCACCATGAGACTTGTATGGGATAGCAGGCATCTTGCATTTTGGAAACAATCTCAACCATTTAGCAATTATTTGTTGACCCTGTCATTTCCATGCTGGGTTTTGCAATAGATAAAAAGATTGTCCAGACTTCATTTACTTATAGTATGTAGAAATAAGTTTTATTAACAGAACTTGTAAATTATTTGTTATGTTCAAGATCCCCCAAAAACTAGAAATTTGTGTGAAACTAGGAGAATATGACAGAGGTCTAGGTTCCTCTGATGTTTCTGGGTTTCAATGTACTTTTCAGGCACAGTTAAGAGTCCAGCCTGGAAGTCTTACACGAGCAGAAGGAGATTGGAGAGATCAGGCTTGCTTTATGAATGTAATTTCTGGAAGTTTGTTTGCTCAATAGCTGTCTCTCATAAAGCCACCACTGTTCCTTTCATAGTACCACTGTTTCCATCATAGTGTTAGGAACATTAAAGGTATTCAATAAACACCTGTACATTGATGGAAAAGAGGGCACAGGAAAAAACACCACCCTGCTTATTTTAACATTCTATTTGATTGCATTCTAGATAAATGGTGGTTTATGGTAGAGGGAAAAACAAGATCTGATGGAATCTAAGAAAGATGTGTGGAGGGGAGTTTGTACCACAGCTCAGATAATTTGAACCTCTGTCAAGAATTTTAAATGTCTTTCCTTTTTTAGTTTGTTTTTATGTAAGCTTAAGCTTTGAGTGATTTTTGACTCATACTTTTTAATTTCACATCAAACTTTTAAAAAAGTGATTTGCATTTTTGCTTTACAACAGTTGCTCAAAATATCCCTGAAAAAGGATGGCTGTGTTCACCTTAATACTTAAAAATCACTTGGAGCCAGTTCAGTTAAACATGAGCAAGAAAATAAACTCAAAGCAGAAGGAGGAACCCCTGTGTTCAGAGACTCACTGCATATCATTTATGCTTGAAAAAACAGTGGCTGTATTTGTTTTAATGTTCAAAACCTTTGACCCACGAGTTTAAAAGCGCTTGCTGACCAATAAAGTAAAAATAGCAAAGAAACTTACTTTTAGATTGAGATGTATTAACTTTCCATCTCTTCACTGTGCGACATGTGCAGTTTGAATAATTTGCTTATGTCAGGAGCTACTTAGGTAACCTAACTCTCTAAGACCACCCTTAAGGTAAGAAGCACTATTATTATTACTTTTAGTGTAAATTATACAAATAGCTGATATTTTTAAGTCTGTGACATCCAGTAATTGCTCAGTCATCACCTGGCCGCCTGACCCCTGCTGCCTTGTGGATTGAATTAAATGAATGAAATAAAACAAGGGAAGGAAATGGTATGTTAAGAACCAGTGGTGAAAGGCTTATCTTACTTTAAAAATGTTGTTTCAGAATTAGAGATGATATATGATAATTTAACAAAACACAAAGAAATCTTGATTAATCTCCTCATGTATCTATATTTTGTTGATTAATCCTGGGAGATTTTGCTTTCTGGATATCTGTTTTGTTTAGAGGAGTTGGTTTATGGATCTTTGCTTGGTATGATGTTCCCTCCCAGGCTGCTGATAAAGGTGGGTCCCTTTCCCAAGTGAATTTTTTTATTATCTTTGTAGAAAAACATTGACGACAAAGCCTCTCCATTCCTTCTTAACTGAATAGGATAACATTCAATTATTTAATATTTAATGAATAATTTGGGGTCAACAAAAGCCTCTCTCTCCCTTTTGCCAATCATTTCACAGTATAAGTGTACCCAACGGAACATGGTAGAAGTACAAGACACATACTCTTATCCAAGTCATTTAATTCAGCCTCTGAGTTTGATTATAGAGATGGTACCACAGATAAAATGTTTTTTAGTAATTAACCTTATCTGCTTTGTTTAAACTCTGAGCATTGGGAGGTGTATATTGTGGGGTATAAAGGCTTATGTTGTTACTACCAACTTGCAGTTAGAGGGAGTAATCACATTTGTATCAGAACATCCGGCAATGAAAGACATCTCTGACCAAATTTCCCTACCAAACAGCATTGGTAGAAGTATCAAGGGGGCTCTTTGTGGGGGCTGAGTATCTATCAAGACATTAAACTGCAATAGAGTCACATCTCACTAAAAGATTGTGTGTTAAAGTCATAGCACAACATAGAAGTTATATAAAGTTGATGTTCTGAGACTGCTCTGAAGTTTCTTTGTATAAAATCACTACTATGTGCTGCGGGGGATGGACATTCCATTTGTTATCTCTGAGTAGCTTAGTGTTTTTTTTACTGTTGAAGCAGAGCATGGAAGGAACTTGTGTAAATTTATCCATTAACTGTCCCCACCAGCCTTAGTATCAGGAGCTGAGGTCCTATGAAAAGCATGTGGGACGTACCATCCTCTTCAATGGGAAAAGAGAAGAACTACTCACTCATTGCAGTTACTTTTCTCTCAGCCTTTCCATTAAGCCATTGTACAACAGTTATGTAAACTAAGAGTTGGATGTGTTGGAAATCACTCACTTGCATGCCTTCTCTTTTCTGTTTCCGAATAGACAGTGAATGCACATGTATATTTTTTATTTGGCTGTTTTGGTGATCATGTGGCATGATTAGTTCAGCATGTTGTTTCTATGATGTATTTATCTTTAAAAAATAAGTCTGCAGCTATCTTATATAGGACTTTGAGATGGGAGATGTCATTCTGTATATAAGTTTCCCATACTGGTTAATGAATAAAGCACTGTTGGCCAATAGGAAATGAAGATAGGAGGGACTAGGAGGCAAGGAGGAAAGAGGAAGTAGTAAAGGGGAGTGAAGATGGAGAGACTGGGGAGACAAGATGCCTGCTGTATTCCCCGGTAAGATGAGACCACGTGAAAATACATAGATCAACAGAAATGGGTTAATACTTAAGACAGAGCTAGCCAATAAGAAACTAGTACCTGGCCAACAACATTATATCAAATACAGTGCCTCTCTGTTTATTAACTGAGGCTGGTGCGGCAGTGGGACAAGACCAGCGGCAGGAGGAAAAAACATATTCCTTACAACTTTGCATCTTCTGGTATCACTTACATCTACTGCCCCCTTTCTTTTAATTTCTTCTGAGGAAAGATACCCTACACTTGTTCTATCCTGTTCAGGGGTCATCATTCTCATTTTCTCTAGAAGAGTAAGTTACAGATTAGCAAAAACCTTGTAGAACACCGAGTATGATCAAAGTGTGAGACTGAGGTTTAGCAAAGAGACTGTGAAGAGCATCAGAGGAGAAGACAGGGCTGTGTCAAAATTCAAGATATTATGTTGTTAAGTCCTGATTAAACCAGTAGATAGAGGGTGAGTGTTTTATGGCTATTCACACATGGAGATATGGCTAGGCTATAGATAGTGGCCTTGAGAAGAACCAAGGAGGAGGCTGGGATTGAATTGGACTTGAAAGGAGAGGCAAGACTGAGATATAAAAGTTGAACTTGACACACAGACAGAGACCAATACAAGCTACCTGGCAGTGGCCTTCTATAGACTATGAGGGATGGTGATGGATTAGTAAAAATATAGTGCTGAAAATGATTTTGGTAAGTGTGTTTGATAGATATTTAAACAACATCAGGTGGGGGACATAGAGCATGGAGGGATCTCAGTGACTGCCGACAGGAGTTAAGGATGAGGGGGTCATTTAAGTGACTCATTAAAGAAAGATAAGGGTCTCCTCATATATAGAAGGAATGAAAATTACTTTAGATCAAACAAAATACCTCCCACACAGCCATGGACTTGGAAAATGTAAGAAGTCTACTACAGCAGGTGTGAGGGCAGGTGGAGGGTAGATGTGTGCATGGTGGCAGACTGCACAATCTTTCATACCTAGGACAGGATGTTTATCTTATTTTGTAATTAAAGAGGAGAAAAAAAGCATGGTTTTTTCCAGTCTGTTTTCTGGTGAGAAAATGTGTTTCAGTCTTGTGGCAGGGAGGACAGGTAAAGGACTGGACAGCACAAGGGCACAATTGAATGTAATTGCACTTGGTATGCCTAGAGACAGTCACACAATAGCTGTTCCATAGTAACTTAACAAATTGAAGATTTCCTTGCCCAAATAATCTAAGGACAGGGAAAGATCTCAAGCTAGGGCTTTAGTAAAGTGGGTGGAGAGAATGTCACACTGAGGGTTGTGAGATGGAATCCACAGAGTTCTCTGTCAGATGGATGGGTGGAGGAGATCAGAAAAGGTGATGATAAAGCTTGTGCTTCTGACTTGAAAGAACAGATACATTCCTTCAATTAAAACATAAAGTACAGGAAGTACTGTGGGATCCAGGCAGCCTTTTGGAAGTCACTGGTTTGTTTAAAAGGCCTCTATCAAATCATGTTGAGTGGGTGGTGGAAAGATGTACCTTGAGAGAAGGGTTGAGATTAAGGCTTCAGACGCATGTTCAGAGTCCTGAACAGGGTCCATGGGTTAAGGGAAATAGGACCCACTAGAACAGATTTCTACTCTGAGGAGGATGGATGAGGGGAGTGCAGAGGTGAGCAATGGCCCACCTTCATGTATACTTAGAAGGAGAGATTTGCAGTTGTGATTTGTCAAGTTAAAATGAAATAACACTGGTTTCAAGTGGGCCCTAATCCAGTGCTACTGTCATAACAAGAGAATACACACACACACACACACACACACACACACACATACACACACACACAGTGAGAAGGCCATGAGAACACAGAGGCAAGCATAGGAGTGATGTGTGCATCAACTGAAAAATTCAGGATTTTCTAAAACTACCAGGAGACAGAAAAAGGCAAAGAAATGTTCTGCATGCTTCTTGTAGAGTGAGATCTTGCCGACACCACTGTCTTAGACATCTAGCCTTCAGAATCATGAGATGATGTGTAGCTAATATTGTCAGCCACATGGCTTGTAGAAGTCCTCAGAAATGGTGGAATTTGACAGTTAAGAGAAGCATGGGAGATGATCCAAGAAAGAGGCCAGGGTGAAGAGCTCAGAAGGGAAGGGTGGAAGTGGCACAGACATGGAGTTGCATAGACTTGGCTGGAGTAGAGGAGATGCCTCAAGTTGGCAGCAGGCTAGAGATTGTCTCATGGGTACCTGGTAATGTTTGAAATGCTGTGCCAACCTTCTATCAAATTTAAACAGGGTAAATTGGGGCTGGGCTGGGCCTAATCTGCAGTCTCATATTCTCTCTCTCTCTCTCTCTCTCTCTCTCTCTCTCTCTCTCTCTCTCTCTCTCCCTCTCTCTGTGTGTGTGTGTGTGTGTGTGTGTGTGTGTGTGTGTGTGTGTGTGTCTGCTGCCTTCACATCATTCACCCTCTGAGGTAGGATTTCCCTTCTATAATTTCTCTGTGTCCCTTCTGGCTTTCCAAGACTTGATCTAGTCTCTGTCACATACATTCCAGAACTTCTTTGCCTTATTAGAAACTCCCCCTCCCTCGAGTTCTCTCTGGTATATTATTCCATTTCTTGAATGACTACTCATTATCCCTAGGGTTCATTCATCCTACACATCCTACACAGTCCACCTGTGTTTGGTGGACTAGGTGACTTTATTTCAACTGTGACTTCTGGTGTCCTTCAGACAGTTTTTGAAGTCATGGAATGAATGAATCATAAGCTAATCCAACAATACCAGTTCCACTAACATGTTGTTATGTGTGCAGTGCCTTGCTCACAATCTAATTTTGATATGAAATATTGAAACTTAATTTTATATGTATCTGCTTATAATTCTCTTCTTTATGTAACTTCTTTTTTTTTAACATTTCTTTAGTGTATGTGTGTGTGCATGTATATGCATATCCAATATCTCGGAAGTCTGTTCTCCTCTCTCCTGCACTGTGATGGTTCTGGGGAAAAAACTTAGGTCCTTAGGTTTGGAAACAAGTACCTTTACCTACTAGACTAACTCACTGGCCCATTAAATGGGATATGTTTCCTTTAGAAGCACATTGAAGAAAATTGAGAAAATGTGGAGTAAATATAATTACCAAAATCATTTTAGTATTTTGCAATGTTGAGAAATTTTAGTTTTATAAGCATAGTTGTAAGCAAATGCCTTAGACATATATGTGATACTTGTTCATTGTCTTCTAAGTTAATGTCATATAAACATTCTCATGTTATCACTAATATTAATAGTTATTTGTCATATTTGCATAGTACTCTGTTATTAGTTATGTAATTTTCTTTCTGTGGTGTTGTTTTCTGCTCTTTCTATTATAAATAGTACTACAGTAATATCTTTGTATGCAAAGATTTTTACCTGTGTTTTTATCATTTGAATGATAAGTTCATCAAAGTGGATCTTTGGCTCAAAGGCATAAATATGTAATATATACATAAATGACATATATGCATATACATATAGTTAAGTTGCAATAGGGTTCTACTACTTTGCACATTTGTATTCTTTGTAACTAGGCTTCACTGTATTCCTGCTAAAAATCCTTATTTAAAAATTTACTCCTTAATTACTTGCCCTTTTATCCTACAAGAATATTGATGGTGTGTAAATAAATCTATAATGTATGCATTTTATAAAATATATGCTTACTAAGAACTGTTAGTAGAAACCAAGTTGGTGACAAGGGCCTACTTTTTACTAACAAAAGCATATTTATTTGGAAGTAGATAGTTGACAAAGATTTGAAAAGAAAGCTTGATATATCCTTGAGGCCCGAAGCTGTCTGTTTGAATCTGTGACACTATTTTGATATGCCTTTCTCTGTAATTCTTTAGCAGAATAAGAAAATACTCTTAATTTCTTAATCTTCAGTATGAAAACAATTCCAGCTAGGAGAGAACAGTGTCCTTCTTTGCAGCTGGAGATTTACATGCCTTTAAATAAACAAACAAGCAAACAAGCAAATGTTTTCCCAGGGCCAAGTGCAGATGAATCTTTCCCATCTCCCTCACTGTTTGTCTGTGGGCCAAGTGTGTGTGAGGGGAGTGTGCTCCTGGGGTGCACAGGGTTGGCTCTGAGCCATCATTAAATTCTTCCTCATTTCCACAGAAATCCTGTCCATTTATAGAAGAGATGTTTCTGTGCTTCTCAAATTTCTTCAGAGTCTAAAGACTGATATTTTACAGAAAACAATCTATCCTGACTTCTGGAATCATTTTCTCTGGCTCCCTGGATTTCAAGTTAGAATGAAAGAGAAGGTACCAGTGGCTGGAGAACCTTAATTGATCTTTCTGTACTCTGGGTTTTATGAAAATTCAAGCCATCAAGAGCTGGATCTGGTAAAACGTTAAGCACTCGTGAATGAATAATGTTAAACAAGGCGAGCTGCCTGCCAGCCTTGTGGTCAGCAGCCCCACTCTGGCTTGATTACTTAAGTCCATGTTTTTCCTAAATCAGTCATGAACCAGTAATTATCAAGTTTCACAATACTAAGTGAGACCCTTGAGAATAGCAAATGATTTGCAATGTTAAGTTGACGGAGTTTTTTTTTTTTTTTTTTTTTTTAAGAAACAATTTGCTTTGTCTTGATGGGTTTCTCTGGGCTCTGGGCAGAACCTGAGCTAGTATTATAGGCTTTGTCTGTAGAATTACACTAATCATGATCAAACATCATGTATTTGCTTTCTTTCTCCTAAAATACTGTTAGTATGTGGTGTATTGATTTCATTTCCATTCATTTGTCTTAACTAATTAAACCAAATTTAGTGAAGGGAAGGGGAGAAGGTGGGAAAGAAGTCATGACTGAAATTTAGGAATCAAGATTATTTTATGTTGTTTAGTTTCTCCCAACATGATATAAGATGACCTATCAATAGCCTTTTCTCCTCCTGTAAGAGGTTCTTCTTTGTAAATTGGCACTGTAGAGCTCAGAATAGGAAGGGACCTTGTGAAAAGTGGGCTGCTTTCTGAAACGCATAGGAGTTCAAAGTTCTGTCTCAGAATTGGTTGGGTAGAGATTTAAAGGTGGCTCCCTTTCTTATTTGAAGGGTTAAAACAGGCACAACACTAGTGCAGTGACTTTGTTTCAGCATCAGAAAATCACATTCTCTGCCAGTTGTTTTGGTGCCACACCAAATGTTTTGATGGACCCTCAGACAACAGTCCTCTTTTCCAGCCCATCTTTGAGGCTGTGTATCATACTCAGGAGGCCCGTGTGACTGGTCCACTACTTTTCTTCTAGAGGAAGTCTTCCTGAATACATCTTTAGCAACATCTTTTCCTGAAGTCTTTCCAGAGTCATTATACAATAGCCAAGATGGATGGCCCCTTGAATTGGGCTTTACAGAGGTGGTGCTAGAGGGGCCTTTCAGTGTCCTCTGGAATCCTACTGCTGTCTTCAACAGGTGTCATGTTTTGTTATGTCTCTGTCTAATGACCGTGAACCCCTTTGAGTACTGAGTTCTGACATTCCAAAGCTTTTGGTTATCTCGACTATACTTTGTCTGTTTGGGCTCTTGGTGGAGGTTATATCTTCTAGGTCCTTGCCACCATTTATTTGAACTCTGGTATTTCAAATGATCCTACCAATTGCTGCTGCTCACACTGTAGTGTGATTTCCCAGATATGTCTATTGGTGTGTGTGTGTGTGTGTGTGTGTGTGCGCGCGCGCGCGCGCGCACAGAATTTCTCATAATCATAGGATTAGCAGGGAGCCCACTGGCCATTAAATGCATCACACACACAAGATCACTGCCAAGTAATTTTCTAGGTTTCATTGTAGTTAGAACAACACTGACTGGTAGGGAATTCTCATACCTATTCAGGGATACCTATCCTTATATTGAATAAAAAAGGAATCCAATTAATTAGATTCTCCAGAGTCTTTCCAGCCTTGACTTAATCTGATGTCTCTGAGAGGAACACTGGCTTACAATTGCAAACTTTTGTGGATACTGCCTTTTGCTGCAGAATGATGCCTTATGTCATCAACAGACCTGTAGTGGGCATGTAATGTGAACCACTTGCTGAACTAAATCGAGCTATGTTTAGGAAGAAGCAGTAACACTTGTAGTATAGAGCTTACAGTGTGTGTCGTTGTTTTTCAGCAACTTTCTTAGGCTCTAAGTTATTTTATGTGCACAAGCCTTGCCTACACAGCTAGTTTCTAAACTCCTCGGGTGTGGACCTGTCCTGAGGTGCAGTTTCTAATAAGCCTGATCTCAAATTCACACCAACACTTAACAAGAAAGAGAAGCAGAAGAGCAACATGCCCAGTCCCCAAGAGGGGGCTGCTTTCCTTCTTTGCCCTAGATGCTGTCCAGGTGGTTACAGTAGATGATGGTGGCTTAGTGTGGTGGATGAGCTCAGGACCAGTGCTGTCTTACTGTGGCTCTTAGATGGATCCCCCTGCACAAGTTTTTCTAGGCTGCCTTACAAAACCCTATTCCAGTTCTGCCCTTGACACAGTGCTCTCTACTGGCAGAGCTAAAGTAAGGGTTAAATTGATGCTTGGGTGTTGGTTTGGCAATCTGACAACCACATACCAGGAACACCCTTGTTCACTCATCTGCCTGCTGCCTGCTTCCTCATTCCTCAGTCTCAGAGGGATTGATTGTGTCTTTGTGGACCTTCCAGATCCACCCAGGCAGAGGGCCCACCTTGGATTCCTTGCTCTCAGTGTACTGTGTACTGTTGATCTTCACACATGCAACACTGTATAGGTATGATTTGGTTCCACCACATTCGCCATGTTCTTGAGGAGGAAAAAGGCTGACTCCCATCTTGCTCTGTTTCTACTATCTAAAGACAGCACAAAATAGGGAGATGCTCACCACACATTTCTGGAGTTACTTACAGAATGGTTAGGTTGTTCCCACAGAGAAATGCATTTCCAAGTGCTAGAGAACCCATGTTACAAAGAACTTTTTGAAACATGCCATTTACTTTTGAAGTTGAGTATTTTTTACATTGTTCTCTATACATGCTCAGAGCTTTGTCCATTCTAGGCATGGCCAAATTACATGCTTTCAGTTAACCCACAGTGAGGGTCAACTCACGTACTGAAACAGAAACAAAGCAAGGCAGTCCCAGAAGATATAGAATCACTGTAGATGTGTACCAAGGAAATGCAGAATGACAGTAGAATGTAGTATCCCCTGGGAATGGAAAGCAAGTGCAATTCAGGAAAGCAGTCGGTTTTACAGTCTGAATGAATAAATTAGAATGCATATCAGGAGATGAGAAATGCATGTGTGAAGGGTATACTGCCATGTAGAGTTCTTCCACATCTAGGGGAACATTGCCATAAAGCCCTTTACCATTCATTCATTCATTCATTCATTCATTCTTCCACTCAAGTGTTTATTAAGGACCTACTGTGAGAATGCTTCCAGGGGGGCAATGTGTGACCTTATCATCTTGAGAAAGCATATCTATTTGTCTATGGGGTGGGGGCTGTAGAAGCTCATTTTCAGCACTGGACACACTGTCAGAGCTGCTGGGACCATGGCCTGACACACATTTCTTCTCACAAGGACAGAATTCTTTTTATGTGATATTGGTTTTCAGTTGAGATTTATCCTAGATAGGACCTGCAGGAACTTCCAGTGTCAATCAAATCAGCTATGGCAAAGGGAAAGTGTAGGGGTTGGGTTATGCATCCAGCCTAGGGCTGTTCTTTAAGCCATCAAGAATAAACACTTGGAAGATGGAAGCAGGCAGATCTCTAGGAGACTGTTCTGGTCTACATAGTGAGCGCCAGTCAGAGGTTCCTAGTGAGATCTTGACTTAAAAATGTGTAGGTGGACATACAATGTAGAGGTGCATTTAAGAGAATAGGAAACACTGAGTTTCAAAACACCTCATATTTGAAAAATACTTTGTACTTTCTAAACACTTCTACATTTAATGAGGCTCAAAAGTCTTTCAAATTGGCAAAGTTAGTTTTATATACTTTTTAATTTTTTGGATGAGGATATTGAGACACTAAGAATTTACATGGATGGATGATCTAACTTCTGGCTTGTCAATGGCAGAGGCAAAAGGAGAACTATGGGCTCCCCCTTCCAGGTGAGTGACAGGGCAGCATGGTACTCCTTTGCCTTTGTAATGCTATGGCAACTCAGGAGGACCACCTTTGCTAATCACATGGCTGAAGAAGGACCCATTCCAGAAGATGTTCTCAGCAATGATCAAAAGCCCAAGGATGGTTTATGATGCTTGCTTTAAAAACATACTTCAAAAAAAGTATCACCAGCCTATAATTCACACCACCAGAGAAACTAGGATACAAGGAGAAATCTAAGAGAGTCATACAAGGTCCCTCACAGAAAGGAAAAGGAACAAGATCTCCTGATCATAATGGGAGTGTGGGGGTGGGTGTGAGTGGAGAGGGAGTTAAGAGAAAGAGAAAAGGGAGGAGAGAACATGTGGGACCAGGAAGACAAGAGTGAGAGAAAGAGAGAGAGAGAGAGAGAGAGAGAGAGAGAGAGAGAGAGAGAGAGAGAGAATAATAGAGGGAGTCATTAAAGGTTTGAAGAAAAAACTGACTCCAGAGAAATGTCCAGAGACCTACAACATGATCCCAACTAACAATCTGAGCAATAGTAGAAAGGCTTTTCCCTAATAATGAGATTGATAACTAACTTATATGCCATCATAGAGCCCTCATCTAGTAGCTGATGGAAACAGAAGAAGACACCCACAGCTAAACACAGCTGAACTCCTGGAATCCAGTTGCAGAGAGGGAGGAGTGATAAGAAAAAGGGTCAAGACCAGGCTACAGAGACCCACAGAGACAGCTGACCTGAACAAGGGAAAGCTCTTAGATCCCCAGATTGATAGCTGGGAAACCCAACTCAAACCTTCTTAACATGGGTCTCAATTAGAAGGTCTGGGCAGTCTAAAGGACCTCTGATACTGGAACTAGGATGTATGCCTGGTGCACAAAAGGACTTTGGGAATACATTCCCCATGGAGGGATACTCCCTTAGTCTAGAGGCAGGAGGGAGGGCTCCAAATGACTTGACAGATTTTGATGATCCCTTTTGGAAGGTATCACCCTCCCTGTGGGGTGGGGTTGGATGGGGCTGGAGAGGGGTTGGGAGGCATGGGAGGGAGAGGGAACTGGGATTGATATGTAAAATAAGAACAAATAATAAATATATAAAAATTGAAATAATTAGCCATTTTCAAATGTATGATAGAAATATTCCACTTTTTCCTCTTTGACAATTACAGCATTTTACTAAATTGCTGAGTTCCCATAGTGTATCAGGCACATATACAACACTAAATGAAACAGGAAAATTTTTGTTTTGGAAGGGGTGTTAGGAGAGATGTCAAGTTAAAACATGTCAGATGTTGCTCATTGAATCAGGGAATCAGAGTACTCTCTCTCTCTCTCTCTCTCTCTCTCTCTCTCTCTCTCTGTGTGTGTGTGTGTGTGTGTGTGTGTGTGTATAGTAGGCTTACTACCATTCTAAATAGAATGCTTTGGGGAAGGAGTCACAAAACTTTGGAGTTCATTTTTGTGTCTCTATCATTAAAGTACCTGTCACTGTCAGTAAAATGCAGCTCCTCCTTTCCAGTGCACACTCATATGAAATCTAGTATGTTTTTCAAATGAATTCCTAACTCTTTATGTACCTAAAAGATGAAGTTAATTTATGTTTTTGCAGAACTACAAAGATGTGGAATTTAGCTATTACTAATCTCTGCTTGTTTTTATGTTTTCAGACCTCCCACTGTTTAGATCAGTGATAAAATTCCACAATAAATTTTGATTTGAAAGTTTTTGGGCTATCACAAAAATGGGAATGACAAATGGAGCCTAGGTAATGAGGCAAGTACTTGGCGAATCTCAAAGCACTTAGAGCAAGCTTTATTAAGTGTGGCGGAATCGGATGGTCATTACTGTTCATTTTTATCTGGGGTCAAACATAATTAAAATAAAACATTTTCTGTGGCTTTCCAAATTAGCCTAACGTTTTATTGGTCTCCAAAGATCTTTGTAGATGGTAATCTTGGCACAGAGTCTGAACCAGAGGGTTCTCTAGATCTGGAAAGAAATTGGAAAATAATTTGTTTTAAAACAAAACAATATACACTCCAAGAAACACCATGAGAAAATGCTGTGACCTATTGAGCTCTCAATTGAAAGGTAATATTAGGCTGCATGGTCAGCAGAGGCCCCAGTGCCCATTTCCTCACAGTGGTTTAGAACTCAAAGCCTCAGGAGGAAATGTCCCAACTGCCCCCTTGTGGCCAAATAAAAGGATTTGTTTCATTGTCTTAATAGTTTTAGGAAACTACCCACTGAGGCTGTTCATGAAATTAAGAACAAAACATTTCACATTTTCAGGTGGGTTGAAAAGGAAGAACTTCCTTTTTGTAGAAGACTATGTCTATCCGCCAATACACTTTTCAGTTCCATAAACGCTGGCTCAAATCGTAGTCCTTCCTATCACCCCCATGACTAGTACTCATGGGGATTAAAGAAGAAATCCTCAAGTCCATCAAGAATTCATTTTGGAGAGAATAAAGACTCTCTACTGAAGAAGCTCATATAGGAAATAAGAGGGGGAACTTTGACACCTTCCAGCTAACATGACCTACCCTGAGTGCTTGAACCTCAGTTTTTCACATGTATAAAACAAAGAGCTCAAAAGTAACTTCTAATTTTCCTTTTAGCTTCAGAACTGTAGTTTGGAGCTCACTGAACAGGTACGCTGTTTTTTAGTCTCTGGGATTTCGTTCCTTTTTTGACATGTGCCTTTATAGTTAGTGAACTAAAGACCCACAGAGGATCTTATGCACTGAAAATGTTGAAAATTGCAGGGCGAAAGGAGTTTGTAGGATTACCTGTCTTGGTTGGGGTCTCTATTGCTGTGAAGACACTCTATGACCATGGCAACCCTTATAAAGGAAACATTTAATTGCTGTGGCAACTTACAATTTCAGAGGCTCAGTCCGTTATCATCATGGTGGAGCATGGCAGCATGCAGACAGACATGGTCTTGGAGGAGTAATGACAGTTCTACATCTTGCAGACAACAGAAGTGAACTAAGACACTGGGTGTTATCATTAGCATATATGAGACCTCAAAGCTTCCAATATGACCACACCTACTCCAACAAAGCCACACCTCCTAATAGCACCAGTCCCTTTTGGGGGGTCATTTTTCTTCAAACCATTATAATGCCACATTGGTATTGTGAGACTTTTTTATTTTTTTTCTTTCCCCCAAAAGAACTGAATTTATTAAATGTCTGCTATGTGTTGGTCACTACTCTAGGTGCCAGGAATACAGTATTTGGGGTGGGAGCACTGTCAAGATTTGGGTGATTTATGGAGTTGGATTATATGCTCACATGGTTCTTAAAATATGAATGGGCACTTGACTTAGCATGAAATGTCCCATACCCAGGTGTCTTTGAAGTAGGGGTCATTTTGAAGCTCAGCAGAACTTCCAGGGAGTCAGTTTGGCCCTGGAGGCAGAGTCTGGAGCTGAGGGAAGTCTGCCCTTTGCTGAAGCATCTGTGACCACTTGTGTGGTTCTTGTGATACTTGTGATAACTGCAGTTCCATGCCTGTTATAGAGAAATCTCAATCAGTCCTTTACTTTATCTTGTCAGAAATGTCTTTTGTACATTCTCTGGTCAAGTCATAGAGTTTCATTCAAAATGTCTTACTAATTTTTTGATCAGACCACTATTATTTTCCCTAGTTTGTTATCTCAGTTCCTTACATCTGCTTGGACGTAGAAAGTAGAGAAAAACTTTTAAATTAAGCTGCATTAATTGTTTTAGATTTGATAAAGCTTGAGATGTATGTTACAAAATGAAAGCTTATTTTTAAATAGAAGGACAGACATGCACACATTGAGGTCATAGTAAGTTTTCAGAAGACCCTCTGTTGACACAGAAACCCACCCGTTGCCTTCTATTTTCAGAATGACATACACTTCATGTATTATACACAGCTTTGTAGCCATTAGACTCTGTTAGATAGAACATTTGAACTTTCAACTTGGCAAGAAGAGCAGCTTGGAGTCTAATGATTTGTTTTAGGGTGGTGTTTGGGGAATGACAAAGTTTTTCAGAATCATTCAGTGCATTCCAAAGGGAGCTGGGCGTGGTTGAAATGGCTTGTGTGCTTCTGGGAATGCTTGAGGGGAGAGATTAGAGGAGGAAAATGCTTGTTAAATTCCACTTAGACCTCTGAAACATAACCAACACCGCCACAGGTTTATAATAAAGTGAAATGATAAAAATAAAAATGTGATTTTTTTCTGTTTCCAGTTAATAATGCTGAGTTAAATGAAATGACAAAGGTGAGACAAATTGTATGCTGTAAAGGGTTACTGAGGAGGGGTATTGACACTCCCCCTGGATATATGCTATAAAAAGGGGATTTACTGAGGAGTGATACCAACACTCCCCCTGGTTAAAGATCTGTCTGTTAGGGAAACCTCTAGGATAGAGCGTGTGATATTTTTCTGCAAATGGTGACCACATGGATGGCTTTCTTGAATAGCTCATGTAGGGGATTTCTGAGGGAGGCAGTGTGATGACTTCGGCAGAACATGGAACAGAGTTCAGAGCACATCAGACAGTAGTGTTTGGGCTCTGTGGTTTTAGGTAAACTCTTTAATCTGTTTCTATAGGGAGCAGAGAAAACCCTGAGTGAGTGAAGTCCTGAGTAATGTATGTGTTGATTTGAGGCAAGCCACATCAAAGGTCTCAGAGCCTCAAGGTCCCATGGAGAAATGGCAAAGTCCTTTGTGGGGGACTGAGTGCAAATGCTGACACCATGTGCAGAAAATGCCTGCCATAGCTCCCCCCACAGATATGTATGGCCTGAAGATTGCTTCCCCACTGAGAATGCTCACACACAGGTTAGCCAAACCTGACTTCTTGATCCAGCTGAGTACTTTAAACCCTGCTTCCTGTTTATCTGCATGCAATAATGCTATAATGCTGCCTGCCTGCTCAACTTTGTATAATGAACACTTCCTGCAGCCAAGCCCAGCCCCCTGGCCTCAGCTATCTCCCTGGCATTTCTTCATTCCCTTGCTGCCCCAGGCATCTCTGGAGTTGTTTCCTTACTTGTAAATCAAGGTTTTTCATTTTATAGAGAAGGTTCCAGGTTTCTTCTTTCTAGGAGAATTTCACAAGACACATGCTACTCCTCAAAATCATACCTATCAACAAGTCCTAAATCCCTAAAAGAAGAAAATAAATTGTGTAGATGCTATTCTTCAAGTTAAGAAGTATGAAAGTTTAGACTCCTTATTCTAGTTACATCAAGTAAAGGATATATTTAGCAGTGAAAGCATGAGAGTCTTTGCTCTAGTGCCAACAAAAAAACTTCCATTACAGGATTAAGTGTTAGCGTGTTTGAGTTTATAATTCTTACACATACGGTTAGAAGATTTCAGCTGATTGAGATTGAAGTTTGTTGTTGATTACACTTCATGCAAACCTCTTTCATATGCTACTTTGTTCCTTTATTGATTTATTTTCTTGCTTTACATATTGATCACAGTTCCCTCTCCCTTCATCTCTCCCTCACTCCCATACCCTCACCACCCTCCACAGGGAAGGTGATACCTTCCAGGAGTGGTCAACAAAATCTGACAAGTCATTTGGAGTAGGGACTAGGCCCTCCCTCCTGCCTCTAGGTTAGTATCCCTCCATGGGGAATGTGTTTCCAAAGTCCTTTTGTGCACCAAGGATACATCCTGGTTCTACTGTCAGAGGTCTCTTAGACTGCCCAGGCCTTCTAACTGAGACCTATGTTCAGGGGATCTGAGTCAGTCCAATGTTGGTTTTCCAGCAATCAGTCTGGGGGCCCATTGGCTCCTCCTTGTTCAGGTCAGCTGTCTCTGTGGTTTCTGTAGCCTGATCTGGTCCTCCCTCTCTGCATCTGGATTCCAGTTCTGCTCAGTGTTTAGCTGTGGGTGTCTGCTTCTGTTTCCATCAGCTACTAGATGAGGGCTATATGATGGTGGAAAATTTAGTCATAAATCTCCTTATCAGGGAAGGGCATTTATGGTAAACTTTCCTCTGTTGCTCATATTGTTAGTTGAGGTCAGTCTTGTAGGTCTCTGGACATTGCTCTAGAGTCAGTTTTTTCTTCAAACATATAATGGCTCCCTTTTTTATGTTCTCTCTCTCTATCTCTCTCTCTCTCTCTCTCTCTCTCTCTCTCTCTCTCTCTCTCTCTCTCTCTCTTCTATTCTTCCCCTGACTCAATCTTCCTAGTCGCAGGTACTTTCCTCTCCTCCCCTTCTTTTTCTCCTAGCTCCCACTTCACTCATTGATACCCCCTACTCCCAATATGCTCAGGACATCTTGTTCCTTTCCCCTTCTGTGAGGGACCTTGTATGAATCTCTCAGATTCCTCCTTGTATCCTGGTTTCTCTGGTGGTGTGAATTATGGGCTGGTGATTCTATGTCTAAATTCCATATATGAGTGAGAACATACCATGTTCATCTTTTTGTGACTGGGTTACCTCACTCAGGATGCTTTCTTTAAGTTCCATCCATTTGCCTGCGAATTTCAAGATTCTATTGCTTTTTTCATCAGAGTAGTATTACATTGTGTAAATGTGCCACATCTTCTTTATCCAGTCTTCAGCTGAGGGGCTTCTAGGTTGCTTTCAGGTTCTTGCTATTACAAATAATGCTGCTACGAACATAGTTGAACAGATGTCTTTGTTGCATAGATGTAAATCATTTGGGTATATGCCTAAGAGTGGTAATGCTGGGTCCAGCAAACTAGCAGGATCAAGATAAACTCAACAACAACAACAAAAAAAAACCAAACCAAAACCAAAACAAAAACAAACAAAAAACAAAAAACAAAACCAGTAGCCTTACTATATACAGATGACAAAGGGGCTGAGAAAGAAATCAGAGAAACATCACCCTTTACACAAGAAACTTAAAGTATCTTGGGGTAATGGTAATGCTTACAAAACAAGTGAAAGACATATATAGCAAGAACTTTGTGTCTTTAAAGAAAGAAATTAAAGAAGATACCAGAAAATGGAAAGATCTCCCATGCTCTTGGATAGGTAGGATAAATATAGTAAAAATAGCAATCTTGCCAAAAGCAATCTATAGATTCAATGCAATCCCTATCAAAATCCCTGCACAATTCTTCACCGACCTTGAAAGGATAACAAAAGACCCAGGATAGCCAAAACAGCCCTGTACAATAAAAGAACTTCAGGAGGCATCACCATCCACGACTTTAAGCTCTAGCATAGAGCTATAGTCCTGAAAACAGCTTGGTATTGACACCCAAATAGACAGGTAGAGGAATGGAATTGAAAATCCTGATATTACTCCACACACCTATAAACACCTGATTTTTGACAAAACAGCTAAAAAAATACAATTGAAGGAGGAATGCTTCTTTAATAAATGGTGCTGGCACAACTGGATGATAGTGTGTAGAAGACTGCAGATAAGACCCATGTCTATTGCCACATACAAAACTCAAGTCCAAATGGATCAAAGACCTCAACACAAATCTAGCCACACTGAACCTCTTAGAAGAGAAAGTTGGAGGTGCCCTTGAACAAACTGGTACAGGAGACCGTTTCCTGAACATAATACCAGTAGCAGACACTGAGATCAAAAATTAATAAATGGGACCTCCTTAAACTGAGAGTCTTCTGTAAGGCAAAGGACACAGTTGACAAGATGAAAGAGCAGTCCACAGACTGGAAAAAGGTCTTCACCAACCCTACATCTGATAGAGGGCTGATCTCTAAAATATATAAAGAACTCAATAAACTAGTCACCAAAACACCAAACAACCCTATTAAAAAGTATGGTACAGAACTGAAGAGAGAATTCTAAATAGAGGAAGTCCAAAAGCCTGAAAGACACTTAAGAAAGTGCTCACCATCCTTAACCATAAGAGAAATGCAAATCAAAACAACTCTGAGTTACCATCTTACTCCTTACAGAATGGTTAAAATTAGAAACACCAATGACAGCTTATGCTGGAGAGGATGTGATGGGAGTGCAAACATGTACAGCCATTTCGGAGATCAATATGGTGGATCTTCAGGAAAATGGCAATCAGGCTACTTTGTTCCTTACTGCCACTGAATGAAGACGGAGGTTTAGTCTGGTCAAGTCCTGTCACCCTTCTGCCCAAAATAAGCACACACAGACATATATTAATTATTAGACTGTTAGCCAATGGCTAGGGCTTCTTATTGGCTAGCTCTGTCCTAATTAATAATACCCATTTTTATTAATCTATGTTTTTCCACAAGGCTATGGCTTACCTCTAATCTGGCATGTTACTTCTTGGGCAGCATGACATTTCTGCCATCTCTCTCTGCCTTATTCTCCCCATAATTCTCCTGGCTTATTAGCCCCACCTATCTTCTTGCCTCTGCTGGACAACAAGTGTTTTATTCATCAGCCAATAAGAGAAACATATAAACCAATAAAAGATGCTCATTCCTCATCAATTGAAATATTTCAAACATGAGTACATAGTAATGAACAGTTCTTGTGTCTTTGTGCCTTGGATGTGGTGTTTACTACATTGTCAATTTCTGTAATGAAAGCTCAAGTGTTTGTTCAGATGACAAGTGAAGCAGGCCCTACCAAACACAGCCATGACATGGGAGACTTTGGTGAACTAGAGACCTGAGTCCAGAGAGTAGCTGTTAGGTAACATTTGTTACTCCATTAGTGCTTCCTGTGTTTTGTCTGTCTGAAATATACCTCTCTCCAAGTGTTGTTCCTCAAGTGCCTTCTACCTTTTTTGAGACAAGGTGTCTCCCTGGTCTAGGACTCACCTAGTTGTCTATTCTGCCTGGTCCCGGAGATCTGCTTGAGTCTGCCTTGTTAGCATCTAAGCATACATTGGCCATGCCCCTTGGGAACCTGGTAGGGTGCATCACCCCTGTGCACATGGAAAGTAGTTCCCTGGCTCTCTACATAGGCAACAAGGTCCCTTTAAGAGACAAACTCTGCCTACTCCCCCTGGCTTTCTTTCCTCTGTTCCTCTGAAGACCTACAGGTCTCTGTCTGTTTGTCTCTTTCTCTTTTATCTTTCCCTTCCAATCCCCCAATAAAATTAACCATGTAAGTTCTGTCTATATGGCATATATTTCTCTCACTCACCATGGAATCTGACAAGGTCTTTCTTGCCTCACAAAGCACAACAGTGTGTACTTTTATTTGGTTACAGCTTGGTGTTTGTTTTTCTTCCATTTGGTCATGGTTTTATTTTGTCTTCTTGTTGGGGGGGGGAAGATTTTGTTGTATTGGAATTTTGTTTCTTTTTTGAGAAAGAACTTAAAGTTGGGTGGGTAGGGAGGGGGAGAGGAACTGGAAGGACTTGGGAGAGAGGAAAAATATAATCAAAACATATTTAAACTTAAAAATTGTTTTAAATAATAAAAATGAACAAAATAACAAAATATTAGGATTGTAAAAGTAAGAATTATTCACCACTCTTTCTAAAAAAAAAATCAAATGTGTTTGTTACTTCTGCCACATTTGGAATATTTCACGTTACTAGATTTTGGTATACGATTTTATTCTAAACTATTTTAGATGTATTTCAGATAGTTTTTGTCTTATTTTTTACATTAGATTTCAAATCTCTGATTTTATTCTACCTTTTGCTTTATTACTGATGCTACTTGATTGCCAGATATTTTATCTTTGAGCAAGCAAGGTTTTTAATTTTTTTCAGTTTATTGTCTTCAAATCTCATGTAAATATTGCTGCCCCTTTCTAAACATGTATATGATTTATTCTCAGATTAAACATTCATTATTGCAAAAATGAGCAGATAGCCACATTTGCATTGGAAGTAATGTTTAAGAAGTGATTCTATGAATAATGGTTAAGATTTCAAGTTACATTACAGAATCATAATAACTAAATAAACTGATTCCAACTTGTAAATCACTTGAATCGTAGAATTCAGAAACCACCTATAAATCAAACAGCTGGTCATCTGATTTTTGACAAAGATGCCAAAAACATGCCTTGGGGGAAAGACAATCCATTCAACAAATGGTGCTGGGAAACTAGACACCCATATGAGGAATAATGAACATAGATTTTTTTTTCTCTCACTGTGGTAATTCGAATGAAAATGACTCCCATATGTTCATAGGGAGTGGCACTATCAGGAGGTGTAGCCTTGTTGGAGTAGGTGTGGCTTTGAGGTTCCAGAAGCATGACTAGACCCAATGTCACTCTCTCTTCCTACTGCCTGCCAATCCAGATGTAGAACACTTGGCTCACTGTCCAGCACCATGTCTGTCTGCACACTGCCATGTTTCCCACCATGACCATATGAATTAAACCTTTGAATCTATAAGCCAGACCCAATGAGATATTTTCTTGTAAGAGTGGCTGTTGTCTTTTCAACGCAAACTAAATCAAAGACTCTAATGTAAAATATGAAGCTCTGAAACCATAAGAGAAAAATGTAGAAAAAACTTTATGATGTAGGTATGGGCAAGAACTTCCTGAATAGAATGCCAGTAATTCAGTAAACAAATCTTACAATTAATAAATGAAATCTCATGGAAATAAGTCTTTACAGCAGAGGAAACAGTGGAATGAAGAGATGGCTTATGGAATGGGATAAAGATCATTGGTAGCTATACATGTAATAGAGTATTAGTATTTACAATAAACAGAAAACACAAAAAACTTAACAAGCAATAAAAACCTCACTAATAAATGATAACTCTCAAAAGATGAAACACAACATTTTGGTAAACATTAAAAAACTGTTCAACCTCACTAGCTATCAGAGAAACACAAAGTAAAAATATACTGAAATTTCATGTCACCACAGTCAGAATGGTAGTCATTAAGAAAATAAATAACAATAAATGCTGGTAAGGATGTGGACCAAAGGGAACCTTTTTGTACTGTCAGTGAGATTATAAACTTGTCTAGCCACTAAGGAAGTCACTGTAGAGGTTTTCTAATATAAGCAAATAACAATAGATCTTCCATATGGCAAAGTCATACCATTCTGGGTTATTTATTCAAAGTGCTCCAGGTCAGCATACCTCAGAGATTCTTGTCCAGTGCTATTTGTAGCACTATTCATAGCTGAGGAGTATATACAATTTGTGTGTGTTAGCACAATGGACTCTTTCAACCACAAAGAAGAAAGGAGTCACATCATTGTGGGGAAACAAACACAGCTGGAAACAGTCATCAAGTGAATTAAGTTAGGCTCAGAAAGATGAATATATGTTTTATTTCACTTGGGGTTCCTCTGTTTTATATAGATGCATAAATGTATCTTTATAAATCATGTGTGTATACATCACATGAAAGTAGAAGCAAATCTGTCTAGAAAAGCAAGGGTGATAATGGGAGGGATGGAGCAGAAAGAGGATGGTGTATGGGAGTGGGGTATATGCTCAATGTACAATATAAGCACATTTAAAATATTCATATATAAGAGTGATCTATGTATCCCCCCACCACAACCCTCTACTTCAAGTATAGAAGCCTAAACTCCCATGTGATTGTGCTTGGAGATTGGACCTTTGAAAGAATTTAAGACTTGTGGTCTGATTCCAATTGAGCCCTATAGGCTCATGTGTTTACAGTGTTGGTCCTCAGATGGTGCCATTGTTATGGAAGATTCTGGAACCTCTAGGATCTGGGGCACTTCTTTAGTGAATGAGGGACTGGAGGATTAACCTTGATAGCCCTGCACCAATAACTGTCTGCTCACTGCTTCCTGACTACAGATCCAGCACAAACAGCTGCCTCACACTTTTGACACCATGTTCCCCCCTTTGACAGATTATATTCTTAACTGCAGACCAAGAAACATCTTTCTTCCGGTAAGTTGCTTCTTGTTGGGTATTTGATGATAGTAAGGAGAAAAGTAACCAGCATAGGAAGTTGGTACTAGAGTAATATGATAAACCCAAATTTAGGATTTAGAAACTAGCTTGTAGTAGGAAAATAGAAATATTGAAAAATTAGTGTTAGAAAAGCTCTAAAGTACTATAATCAGAAGTTAACAGGCCAGATTACTGAGAAAAGTGTGGAACAAGGAGGTTCAGTTTATGAGGTTTCAGAGGGGAACATGGACTCCATTGGCAGTTGGCATTGAGGCCATTCATGTTTGTATTCTGGCAAAAGGATTTGACTGTGTTTTTGCCTATGTCTTTAGAGTTTGAATATAGCTGAATTTGAAAGTAATGAACTAATCTGTGGAGGAAATCGAAAGACAAAATTGACTCTGCCATGGTTATTGCTCACTGCTCTGATCCAAGTCTACATGAGAAAGAACAGTAGATGGAGAAAATGGATTTAAAAAAATGTGAAGTGTGATAAGGAAAGAATGAATGTATTGCAAGCAAGGAAGAAATGAAATCAGTGGTAGTTGTTAGAAATTGGCACTATTAAAATCTAGGGAGCCCTGAAGGTAAGACCACACTTACTGAAGGGACCATCTCATTTAATGTAAAGTCACTTGAAAGGAAAAGCCTAAACTGAGGAGCTCATTGAAAGGATTCCGTAATCAACCACCACCACCAAGGGTAGTGTTTCCCCAGGGTCAAAGTACACAGGTCCAAGGTGGCCAGGCTACATCTCAAGCTGACAGCAGAACATGATACCATCATTTATGTGGTACTGGCTTTGAAGGCTTGAAAGATTAAGAGTGAGGGGTTCATTGAGGCTTTTACCAATGTTCCCAAAAGCTGCTTAGGACAGACAATGTCAGAAAAAGGGTCTTGAAGTGTCATTGTGTGAAGTTAATATGGGTGAAGCCATTGCAATGGAGACACCAGGATTTTGGAGATACCAGGACCATGGGATATCCATCCAGGAAAACTTCAGCCATGGGATAGAGCTGTTCTAGATAAGGCCATGTGTGTTGCATGAGGCAGAACTGGCTGGGTTAGGCTACCCAAGGCTATTGGAGACTGGATGATTCCATCATGATCCCCGGATGATGAGCATGGAGCTGCAGGATTTGGTATTTTCTGATAGAATATATCATTCTGTAATATATTCCTCTTATTGGTTAATGAACAAAGTCCTGTTGGCCAATAGGAAAGCCAGATAGGTGGGACTAGGAGACAAGGAGGATTCTGGGAAATGTAGTAATGAGATTCAAGATGTAGGGACTTGAGAGAAGAGGTCTGGACCCTCTCTCTGGTGAGATATGACCACATGGAAACACTTACCTTAATAGAAATGGGTTAGTATTTAAGACAGAGATAGCCAATAAGAAATGCTAGTAACAGGCCAACAGCTTTATAGCTAATAGAATGTCTCTGTGTGTTATTTGGGGCTGACATGGCTGTGGGACCAGGCTGGTGGGAAAACTGCATGTAACATTTTCATTGCTGTTTATTTTTTTCTTCTGTTGTTTGAAGCCACACAGAGTATGACATTTTGCTAGGATACTCTAGAAGACAAATATGCTGGGATATTTTCTGACCTGTGGATTTTGGATATTATTAGATGCTCTATGAACAGTGCATAGAAAAGTAGGTGCTAAAGAGCCTTAGTGTTGCTATCACAAAAGAATAATCACTCTGTCCTTCCAGCTCCTTTGTAGGAATCCTCCTCATATTGTCATTAAGAACTCTCCAAATCTACTTGTTGAACATGTATAGGAGATAAGAATTGAGGGATAGCTAAATCATTGCTTTTCCACTTTGTTGTTATTGGTTAATTTCTGTATCTTTATTTTGAGTGATGATTTTCCAAGGCAATCAACTGTCATATCACAAAAGAATTATCCCCTCAAGGCTTGTTGACTGTTTATACTGCCTCATAGTGAGATGGGAGGCTGCCAAGACCTCTACCACATGTTACATGAAACTCTGCCTTAATTAATTGATGGAGGTACTAGAGTACATATGCTGAAGGAAACCAGGAGAGAGGGGTTCAATATGTGAAGCCACAGGGAAGCCCTTATACCTGCTGCTTAAAGACTTTTCAAGTGCAGCCTTCTGGGTGTGGAAGTAACCCCTCACCAATGCTGTCTCTGTTAGTCCAATAAACTCATCTAATCCTCAGAGTGAATTTTGGTGAAATTGTGCCTTGATTGTTGTTGGTACCTTAGAAGATGGGATAGATGTCGCTATTTCCACCTAGGAAATCTTTGGGCCTGTACATATTTATACAATAACAAAAATAGTGGACTTGAGAAATGACTCTGTGGTTAAACAGTGAGCTATGGGCACAAGGTTGAGACACACATACACACAGAGACAGAGAGACACAGAAAGAGACTAAAAAAGAGAGAGTCAGAGGTAGATAGAATATAAATCTTTTAAAAAGCAGCAAAAGGTGCTCAAACACTGCCCCACACTCTGCTATCTAAGAGAGTAAGCTATCTTAGTAGCTCATGTTGTGCTATTTGTCTTCAGAACACTCTGGTCCTTGGTCTTTGGGCAGTATCTCCCACATGTGTTTCCCATTTGTGTGGTAAATAAAAGGGCTCAGGTTCCATTTTTTTTGTTTTGTTTTGTTTTTTCCTTTTTCTTTCTCTGTAATTAGCCTGGAATGGGTGTTACTGGGGCAAGGAGGGAAACATTCATAAACTGAAAGTTGGACTGGACATGTGACACTAGGTTAAGTTGCTTAAACTGACTGTAGTGAAAAAAAACCCCTCCTGGATTCCCTCTCTCACTAAAATTTCCTCATCTATAGGTAGATTACCCAAGACTTTATGTATCTCTTATTGCCCAGTGTCTAATTTAATTAAAAAATCATATTAAAATATTAATATTAACCAAAATTTACAAGTAGAAAGAACAGGCGAAGTCAAATGCCTCTGGTTATTTTATGAACAATATTTTATCATGGCAAATAACATTTTAGAATCACTTAGGCAAGTGAATTATTTGTCATAGTCACTTTTAATAGTATTATTTTGCTCATGTAAAGACATCATATGCAGCTACAATGGGGAGAAATCTGCCAGGTTCTTATACTGTTAAACGTGTATATACCATATGGCTCAGCAATCTTATTCCTAGTTATTTACTTAAAAGGAACAGAGACTGGCAGATATAGTAAAACAGGCCCACATGCATTTACAGCACCTTTATTCATAATTAACAAAAATACAAATCTCCTGGAGTTTCTCAATGGGAAAGATGATAAATGGATAGTTAGGTTGCAGTGGGAAGGAACTGACAAATGCAACAAGCTGGTGAGTCCTAAAGGCATTTTGATGAAGGAAACATTACATGACAAAGGCTATAAGACATCCTTTAAAACATAAAACCAAAAGGACATAAGAGGCCCAAGATTTGCCAGTGCATAGAAGCAATGAAGGATGGTGAAGTGATCTGACTGTAGCAGTGGTTTCCTGAGTTTATACATTTAGTAAAATTCAAGAGCTGTATACCAAATAATAATTTTACTGTTAACTTACACATAATTATTTTATTTTTATTCATTTTACTTAACAAACACAGTTCCCCTTTCCTCCCCTCCTATCCACTCCTCAGAAAGTGTAAATAAAGCCTTGCATGGGGAGTCAACAAAGCCTGGCACATTCAGTTGATGCAGGGCCAAGCCCCCTCCCCAATCAAGGTTGAACAAGGCATCGAACAATATGGAATGGGCTTCAAAAAGCCAGCTCATGCTGGAGGGATCCTAGGAATTCTACCAGGGAACTCCTATAGTTGATAAACACCTTCAATAATGTGGTGGGATACAAGATTAACTAAAAAAAAAAAAAATCAGTAGCTTTCCTGTGTACAGATGATAAATGAGCCAAGGAGGAAATCAGAGAAACTGTACAATAGCCACAAACATAAAAGATTGTGGGGTAACTATAACCAAAAAGTGAAAGAGCTGTATGACAAGAACTTTAAATCTTTGACAAAAAAAAATTGTAGAAAATATCAAAAAATGGAAAAAACCCCCATACTCTTAGATAGGTAGGAACAACATAATAAAAATGAAAATCTTACCAAAAGCAATTACAGATTCAGTGCAATCCCCATCAAAATCCTAGCACAATTCTTCACAGACCTTGAAAGAATAATACTCAACTTTATATGGAAAAAAACCCCTTGATAGCCAAAACAACCCTATATAATAATGAAACTGCTGGAGGCATCACCATCCCCAACTTTAAAACTTTGCTACAGAGCTAAAGTAATGAAAACAGCTTGGTATTGGCATAAAAACAGACAGGTAGACCAATGGAATTGAAGACCCAAATATTAATCAACACACCTAGGAACACCTGACTTTTGACAAAGAAGCTAAAATTATACAATGGAAAAGCATCTTTAACAAATGGTGCTGCTATAACTGGCTGTTAACATGTAGAAGAATGCAAATATATCCATAGCTATACCCATGCACAAAACTCAAGTCAAAATGGATCAAAGTCCTTAATATAAATCCATCCACAGTGAACCTCATAGAAGAGAAAGTGGGAAATACATTTTGACACATATAGGCATAGGAGACCACTTTCTAAATAGAACACTATTTAACACAGACTCTGAGAGCAACAATTAATAAATGGGACCTCCTGAAACTGAAAAGCATGTGTAAGGCAAAGGACATTGTCAATAAGACAAAACAACAGTCCAGAGTATGGGAAAAGATCACATCTTCACCAAATCCACATCAGATAGAGGGTTAAACATAATTCTTCAAAAGTAATTTAGGATCAGAGGGGATAGAAAAAGAAATACCTCTTAAGATTATAAAACCACCACCTCCTCTGTTCCTCTTTCTTCCTTCTTTTTTAAAATCTGATGTCTTGTATAGCCTATGTAGGCCTTGAACTCTTGATCCTCCTGTGTCCCCTCTAACGTGCTGATTTCAGGGCTGTGTCACCATGCCTAGTTTCTTTCATGAGTATAAATGTTGGCCCATGTAGTGGTAAGCAATGGGGTTCTGTATGTGCACTAAGCTGAGCGTTGGACAGGAGGAAAATGTCAGGAAGGTGTTGGACTCTGCTCACTGTGCATAAGGCGGCTATGGAGAGAATAAATTTAGACCTTATCATGCTTTCATTTACAACAACCCCAAGTCAGAAGACAGATAACAACTAATAGCTGTAATTTTTCAAGTCTTTAGTCCCTACCACTTACTAGTTTTTATTCTCTACTACATTTCAAGTTAAGCAAAACCGTGAACTGAGCTGTCTGAGAGTGGCAGTGGTTGTGTTGAAGTGGGAGTGTATCTTCCTTATACTCACATCAGCACTTCCTATCCACCATCTGAAATCAATTTGTTGTACTTAATTTATTCCATAAAGTTGCTGGAATAAACAATACATGCAAAGCTCCTCACATGTTAATAATTCAGGGGCGACTTGCCTGCATGTGATTTCAGCACTCAGCACTTTCAGATGCCATCTAGCATGTGGGGTGTCATGTGGATTCTCAGAAGTGCTATTATTTATAAATTAGGATATTCATGTGGTAGTTTGTTATCTGTGACTGATATGCCATGGTCCATGTCTCCCATTCCCAAGTTACTCTTAGTGCCAGATCAATGAGTTGGTAATGGGGAACAGACATATCTGTTCTTTGTCTCTGGCTCAAAAGAGCAGAGTAGGATTAGGAGTTATTTGGTCAAATGTTACGACATTGTGGTTCATCACTTACCCAGAAATGAACAGCACCTAATATGGCATGCTTTCCACAGTGACAGTTACTTACAGGGTGTGGCTCCACTGAAGTTCTGTGATGCTGAAACATCTCACATAGTTACTCAAGCCTTTCTGCCTTGTATCTGAGGTGACTGATGATGTGAAGGAGTAAGGTAGCCTTCTCTGGACACTTAAAAAACTTCCCTGGAACCACATATTCCAGAATGTACTTCTTATGGAGAGGGGCTGTGATAGAGCTATCCAAAGTAACTTCTAGTTATTTTTCTTGCCAAACTCTGATTTTCACTTTGTCTCTATAACTAAATCAAAGTATGGAAACAGAGATTTTTCTCCTGAAACCTTATAGCATCATGACCCCTTTAAGATAGACACTCTAAATCATTTAGAATATTTCAGAATGCTGATTTGTTCTAGAATTATATTCTGTGTTTCTCCCTGTGCAGTAAAAAGGTTTTCTTTGCTGTAGGCATTGTCTCATGATGGCACACAATTTTCAATGATGTTACATTCTTAGAGTCCATCAGATTCCACATTATTTAGAAATATTTTTGGAACATTTTCTAGGTATGAGTACTGTTCTAGGTACTGAAAAAGTAAGATAAAGTCACAGGATTGTGGAGTTGGGATGGGGTTAGGGAAAAGAGCATAAATGAAACAGGGAGTAATTTCAGAAGGTGTCATGTTGGAACAAAATACAACATGCAATAAAACAGTGATACAGAGGTGGATAGAGCATGTTAGTTTAGGTAGCAGATATTCACTGAAAGAATGTGGAAGAACCTGACTTGAGCTGAGTTAGAAGAGAGAAAATCACAAAGATTTAGCAAAGAAACTTGTGGCTATTTTTCCATTAGGCATTGCTAGCTCTTTTCATTTGGAAGAATAGAAATAGAAGTTACCTTCTCCCTATTTCTCTCCTTAAACCTTGGAAAAGTGAGTCTATGTTTCTAAAGACAGAACTGCTTCTACTGACATCATTCTGTGAAACTGGGGTAGCTTTGTCCCTGCTTCTGGCCTTCTGGAATTCAGAGGGCCAGAACAGAAGGGACTAGAGTGGTCATTCTGTCTCCAAATCCTGTAGACTGAGGTTCCATAGTGGCTTCTTTGATTTAAAGATTTCATTGCTCCAGTTGTGGTGCCCACTCTCTTTGCTCACCTTGTGCCCTTCCCATCCCCAGAGACTATGGCAGTCATAGCTTTCTACTGCTGCTTAGTTAGAAGGCCTGTGACCTTCAAATTTTCTGGGTGGATTAATCCTGCCTTCATTTCTGTAAAGTCTCTTTGATTACCTTTTAGAGTGGGTTGTCAGGTCCCTTCTGGACCCTTGAAACAGGTAAGTATCACATGAATGGATAAGGGCAGATATTCTTTAAAAACATGTGGATGGTAAATAGACTTTTAAATTTTATTATTATTTATAAGGAATTTTAGAATATTAACAAGAGAATCTAATAATTTCCAAGTCTTCTTTTAAAAAGATTACTGTGACCCATCCAGCCCCAGAAGGCCTAGGTGGGAAGAAACCACCATGACGAACAGGCATGAGCTGGAGAGATAGGAGAGGAAAAGTGGGTACTTTGTACACTGTGGATAGAAGTGGGACTGAAAACACAATGGCAGTAAGGAACAGGCTGGTGTGGGTGGTGTGTGCTGCCATCCAGGTCCATGGTGATGTCAGCTGGATCTGTGTTGATGTCTGTAGGCTGTGTTACTACCAAGAGATATACAAGGTCTGTGTTGTCATCTGAGACCATGTTGATGTCCGAGGCCATGTTGGTCTGAGTAGCCTGCACTGCTAACCAGGGCCATGGTGATGTCCAGGTCCAAGCTGAAGCTGAGGTATGTGATGATGTCTATAGCCCATACACCACTTGGGCAGTGGGAGAACTGGCACATCCCCTTGCTGGTGGACTCAGGTGGAGAGTTATAGTCTCTCCAGTGTCTGAATTGGCCCCAATGTCCTGAGCAGGGGAGAGCTGGCCCCAAGATCCTTGACAGCCTGGGAAAACTGCCCTCCCTGATCTCTAGTTGTTGCACTGGGAGGACTGTCCCTGATGATATGGTCATGGGAGAGTTGGTCCGGGCCCTTGCCTTTGGGGGCAGTCCCAGTGGAGGCCCAAACTGACCAGCTCAGCTACTGCCCAATCCCACATCCAGTGTTTTGAGTTGGCTTACCACATCTACCATATCCATAGCCAAGCTGGAGCTTGAGAGGGAACTAACTGGTTCTGTAGAACCACAGATGCAGGATCTCCATGCAAGACCAGGAGATATGAGAGGAGTTGGTGAGGCTTTGAACCAGACCAACAACACATTACACAATGAACACTTGCAGGTAAAGATATTTGGACAAGAAGATATGCTACATGACACACTGTGGTTCTCAAGGCTACTGTGACAAATGAATATGTGGTGGAAAGGCAGGAAAGATGGAGGACTGATTTTTTTTAATTACTTCTATCTTTTTTAAAATTTTCTTTTGGTAGGGTTCAGGGAGGCTACAAGAGTGTAGTGCAGACACCAAAGGACTGGAAAAGGAGTGGGATTCAGATTCATGATGTGAAATTCCCAGAGAATAAATAAAAAATTGTAGTCAGAATTTTTGGGGGAGGTACCAGCTCACAAAAAGTGACATAGAGACATTAATTATGAAAGTGTGGCATTAACTTAAACTTATTTGTAATTAGTTGTTGTAATTTAAATTAATCCATTTCTATTAGTCTACATCTTGTCACTTAACCACCATCCTGCTTCCTCATGTCTCCTTTTCTTCCTTTCTCTCCCTGGAAATTCTGCCTGTAACTCATGCCTAGCTATTGGCCATTCAATTTTTTTTTACACCAGTCACAGCAAATATATCTTCACACAGTGTACAAATACCCCACAATAAAAATTGTGTTAATTTTAAAAAAAGATTACTGTGGTTGCCTGGGAAGATTAAGAGTATAGATTTGAGGAATACACAAAAGAATAAATATTGTACTAGTCTGAATATTTATTATGTTCTTGATACCATTTTGAAAACCTTCCTACATGCATATGTGATAACCATCCTGTGAGGCTATTATTCCCCTTTTTTAGATAAAAAACTGAGGAACAAACTTCAAGTGACACAAATACCAATTCCCAATGGAGCTTATATAGCTTCCTGTTGAACCTCATCCTGATCCTACAAAGTGTTGCTACTTCGTGGGGACTATAATCATATTCAAATGGCCATTCAACCCTTTATCAGCCATTGATGGGAGATGTGATAACATCAGTGACTACCATGAGCATGTGCCTATTGGCAGTACTTCTTTTGCTACGAAGTTAGTTCCTTGACCACAGACAAGCTGCATGGGCTTCTATAATGGTGGCTATAGCATTCCATAAGTCTATGAATAGCATTTTGGCAGAAAAAGGGCATGCAAGGAAGGAAAAATTTATATTCAGAGTATATGTAGTAGTTAAAGAGAAAACTCACAGCCCCTTTCATGTTCAAAGGATTCCTATGTAATCAACCAGCCACCAACTGGATGATGGAGTCCTGAAGGAATGGTGTCACTTTGGGGACTCAGTATAGGTCTTGTCTCTGCTGTTGGGTGACTGGAAACTTAGCAATGGCACAATTAGGTTGGTCTTCCTGAGTGTAAACCTATGTTACATAAAGAATAGCAGCCACAATTGCCATCAACATGAGCTCTCTGCACATGAGCACATTGGGAAATGAAGAGGGTAGCTGGAGGAAGAGACTGGGATTCACAGCAGCCAGTCCTATCTACTTAATAATAAAACATCCTCTCCCGTCACCCTTTTGTGTACATTCACATGGGTGCATATATTTTTATTTTTGTTTTGTCTGAAGAAGTATATTCTCATATTTCTTTTTAAATTTATTAAATCATTTTAAGTGTGTGTGTGTGTGTGTGTGTGTGTGTGTGTGTGTGTGTGTGTGTCTAACATTCATGCCACTGAACAAATATGAAGGTCAGAGGACAGATTTTAGGAGTGTATCCTTTCATCCATGGGATCTGGGGATTAAATTTAGGTTGTCAGATTTTTTGTGTCAAATACTTTTATACTCTGAAACATTGTGCCATCCTCTACTCTTGATTTTTTTCCAAAATTGTTACCTTTAAATCATATATATATATATATATATCCAAGTCCATTTAAATGAAAACAAACAAACATTTATAGACAATATTTGGGAATTTGGGCATCGTCCTTTCCAAATTACTTCCTGCTGGTAAGGGGAGCTGTCATGGGGGATAAGAAAAAGATTCAAAAATCCTGGCTGTAGTCTCTAAGGCTGCCTTGTCCAGCTGTTTTGAATGTAGGATCACCTGGTACTCTGTTTCCAGTAGTCTGACTTGATCAAACCCCATTAGTCTGGAAGGAATCCACAGCTTTTCATTTTCTGTGGAAACAAAAATAGAAATCCTTAACTTGTCCTTGAACTTAAATTTTGGAGTCGAAGCATTTTTTTTAATTTAATTTATTATTTTACATGTCGATCCCAGTTCCCCCTCCCTCCCTCCCTCCTTCTATTTCTTTTACCCTCTCTGCCTTCTCACATGCATTCTAACCACCCTCCCCTCCCATCCCCAATTCCATATGTAGGGGAATGCCATCCAGTTGGGGTCATGTAGATCTGACAGGTCATGTGAGGTAGGGATTAGGGCTTCTCTCCTGTCTCTAGATTAAGGCAGTTATCCCACCATGGGGGATGTGTCCGCAAAGTTCTTTTGTGCACCAGGGATACATCCAGGCTCCACTGTCTGAGGTCCCTTAGACTGCTCAGTCCTTCTGGCTGAGACCCATATTCAGGGGGCCTGAGTCAGTCCCATGCTGGCTTCCCAGCTATCAGTCTAGTGGCCGGTAGCTCCTCCTTGTTCAGGTAAGCTGTCTTGATGTGTTTCTGATGCCTGGTCTTGTCCTCTCCATCTGCATCTGAGTTCTACTTCGACTCAGTGTTTATGTATGGGTGTTTGCTCCTGTTTCCAACAGGCATTAGTTGAGGGCTCCATGGATAAGTTAGCTGTTGATCTCACTCTCTGGGAAGGGTATTTATGGTAGCCTTTCCACAGAAGCTCAAATTGTTAGTTGGCAGCAGTCTTGTAGTTCTCTAGACCTTTCTTTGTATTCAATTTTATCTTCAAACCAATATTGTCTCCCTCTTTTATGTTCTCTCTCTCTCTCTCTCTCTCTCTCTCTCTCTCTCTCTCTCCTGTCTTCTATTCCCAACCAGGCTCAATCTTCCTGGTCGCACATGTTTTCCTTTCCTCCCCCTCATTTTCTCCTACTTCTCTCTCCATTTGCTGCCCCCCCCACTTCCCCTGAGCTCTGGGGGACTTGTCCCTTCCTGGTTCTGTGAGGGACTTTATATGAATCTCTTAGCATACACCATGTATCCTAGTACTTCTGGTGGTGTGAATTATAGGCTGGTGATCCTTTGATCTAGGTCTAAAATCCATATATGAGTGAGTACATACTGTGTTCCTCTTTTTGTGACTGGGTTACCTCATTCAGGATGGTTTCTTCAAGTGCCATCCATTTGCCTGTGAATTTCAAGATACCATTATTTTTTTCTGCAGAGTAGTATTCCATTGTGTAGATGTGCCACATCTTCATTAACCTTTCTTAAATTGAGGGGCATCTAGGTTGCTTTCAGGTTCTTCCTATTACAAATAGTGCTGCTATGAATATAGTTGAACAGATGTCTTTGTTGCATGGATGTGAATACTTTGGGTATATGCCTAAGTAGGGGATTGCCGGGTCCTGTGGTAAACTAATTCCCATTTTCCTGAGAAACCGCCGTACTGATCTCCAAAATGGCTTTATGAGTTTGCACTTCCACCAGCAGTGGAGGAGTGTCCCCTTTTCTCAGCATTCTCTCCAAATGTGTCATCATTGGTGTTTCTAATTTTAGCCATTCTGGCAGGGGTAAGATGGTATCTCAAAGTTGTTTTGATTTGCATTTCCCTGATGGCTAAGCATGTGGAGCATTTTCTTAAGTGTCTTTCAGCCTTTTTGATTTCCTCTATTGAGAATTCTTTCTTCAGTTCTGTACCCCATTTTTTAATAGGGTTATTTGGTGTTTTGTTAATTAGTTTCTTGAGTTCTTCGTATATTTTGGAGATCAGCCTTTGTCAGATATAGGATTGGTGAAAATATTTTCCCAGTCTGTAGGCTGCCGTTTGGTCTTGTCCACTGTGTCCTTTGCCTTATAGAAGCATGTAAGTTTGAAGAGGTCCCATTTATTAATTGTTTCTCTCAGTGTCTGTGCCCCTGGGGTTATGTTCAGGAAGACATCTCCTATACCAATTGTTCAAGGGTACCTCCTACTTTCTCTTCTAAGAGGTTCAATATGGCTGGATTGATGTTGAGGTCTTTGATCCATTTGGACTTGAGTTTTGTGCATGGCAACAGACATGGGTCTATCTGCAGTCTTCTACACATCCTCATCCAATTGTGCCAGAACCATTTGTTGAAGATGTTCATAGGTGTGTGGGTTAATATCAGGATTTTTTAAATTCGATTCCATTGGTCTACCTGTCTATTTTTATGCCAATACCAGGCTGTTTTCAGAACTATAGCTCTGTAGTAGATCTTAAAGTCAGTATTGGTGATGCCTCCTGAAGTTGTTTTATTGTATAGGGTTGTTTTGGCTATCCTGGGTCTTTTTTTTTTCCATATAAAGTTGATTATTATCCTCTCAAGGTCAGTGAAGAATTGTGCTGGGATTTTGATGGGGATTGCAATGAATCTGTAGATTATTTTTGGCAAGATTGCCATTTTTTACTATGTTTATCCTACCTATCCAAGAGCATAGGAGATCTTTCCATTTTCTGGTATCTTATTTAATTTCTTTCTTCAGAGCCACAAAGTTCTTATTATGTAGGTCTTTTATTTGTTTGGTAAGTGTTACACCAAGATACTTTATGTTGCTTGTGGCTATTGTAAAGTGTGATGTTTCTCTGATTTCTTTCTCTGTCTCTTTGTCATTTGAAAAAAGTAGGGCTACTGATTTTTTTGAGTTTATCTTGTATCTTCCTAGTTTGCTGAAGGTGTTTATCAGCTGTAATAGTTCCCTGGTAGAGTTTATTGGGTCTCTTATGTAAACTATCATATCATCTGCAAATATAGACAGTTTGACTTCTTCCTTTCCAATTTGGATCCCCTTGATCTCCTTTTGTTATCTTATAGCTTTAGCTAGGACTTCAAGTACGATATTGAAGAGATATTGAGAGAGAGCAGCTTTGTCTTGTTCCTGATTTTAGAGGAATCACCTTAAGCTTCTCTCCATTCAGTTTGTTGTTGGCTGTTGGTTTACTCTATATTGCTCTTATTATGTTTAGGTATGTTCCTGTTATCCCGGATCTCTCCAAGACCTTTGTCATGAAAGGGTGTTGAATTTTGTCACAGACTTTTTCAGCATCTAGGGAGATAATCATATGGTTTTTCTTTTTCAGTTGGTTTATATGGTGGATTATGTTGATAGACTGTCATATGTTAAACCATCCCTGCAACACCAACTACTGAACAGACCAAAGCAGATGAAGCAGAATAGAGAGACTTAAATAATAACTTCATAAAAATGATAGAGGCCCTCCCTCAAAGATGATATGAGAAATCATTTAAAGAAATGGAAGAAAATACAAACAAAAAAACCCTGGAAGAAATAGAAGAAAAGACCAAGAAAAATTCACAAGAAATGAACAAATCTTTAAAGAAAGTAAGGAAAGACAAGAAAAAAAGAAACAATCAATTCAAGGATCTACTTTAAGATCTACTACAGAGCTATAGGAAACAATTCAAACAGTTCAAGACCTGAAAATTGAAATAGAGACAATAAAGAAAACACAAACTGAGGGAATGCTGGAAATAGAAAAACTGAGTAAATGATCAGGAACTACACATGCAAGCATAACCAACAGAATACAAGAGATTGTAGAGAGAATATCAGGCACTGAAGGTAAACTAGAGGAAATAGATTCATCGACCAAAGAAAATCGTAAAGTCAACAAATCCTTAATACAAAACATCCAGGAAATATGGGACACCGAGAAAAAGCCAAACCTAAGAATAATAGGCATAGAATAAGGTCAAGAAGCCCAGCTCAAAGGTACAGAAAACATATTCAACAAAATCATTGAAGAAAACTTTCCTAAGCTGAAGAACATGCATTTGAAAGTACAAGAAGCATACCAAACACCAAATAGAACCACATAATAATCAAAGCACCTAACATACAGGATAAAGAAAGAATATAAAGGGCAGAAAAGGAAAATGACCAGTTCACATATAAAGGCATACCTATCAATATTAAAACTGACTTCTCCATGGAAACTCCCAAGGCCAGAAGGTCCTGGATAGATGCTGTACAAGTACTAAGAGCCCATGGATGCCAGCTCATGCTACTATACACAGCAAAACTCTAAATCACTATAGAAGGAGAAAACAAGATATTCAGCAACAAAGCCAGATTTTCACAATATATATCCATAAATCCAGCCCTACAAAAATTTCGGGAAGGAATACTCCATCCTGAAGAAGTTAACTAAGCTCACAAAGACATAGGCAGTAGGTAATCTCACTTTACCTGAACCCAAAAGAAAAAGCAGGGCAAATATACTCACAATATCACTGCCAACAGCAAATCTAAAGCAAACAAGAATTTTAACAATGTTTGCTCCTTATTTTCCCTCAACATTAACAGTCCTAACTCGCCTATAAAAAGACATAGGCTAACATAATGAATACGAAGAAAGAATCCATCATTTTGCTGCATACAAGAAACACATTAAGCTTCAAATATAGACATAACCTCAGGGTAAAGTTTTGGGAAAATATCTTCTAATCAAATGGACCCCAAAATGTAACAATATCCTAATATCTACAAGTTAGACTTCAAACCAAAATCAATAAAAAGAGATGAAGAAGGTCATTTCATATTCATCACAGGAGAAGTCCATCAGTACAAAGTCTCAGTTCTGAACATCTATTCCCCATATATAAAGGCACCCACATTCTTAAAAGAAACACTACTAAAATTCAAAGCTCACATAAAACCTCACACACTCATAGTAGGAGACTTCAACATCCCTCTCTTAGCATTAGACAAGAACACCAGAAAGAAACTTAACAAAGAAACAAAAACAGAAGTTATGTCCAAATTGGTTTTAACAGACATCTATAAAACACTTCATCCAAACACAAAAAAAAATATACCTTCTTCTCAGCTCCACATGAAACCTTCTCTAAAATTGATCACATAATAGGAGATATAAAAAACCTCAACAGATACAAAATAATTGGCATTATCCCCTGTATCTTATCAGACCACCATGCTTTAAAGTTGGAATTCAACAACACAAATTGCAGAAACCCTACAAACTAATGGAAACTGAACAATGCACAATTGCACCATTCCTGGATCAAGGAAGAAATAAAGAAAGAAATGAAAGATTTCCTGGGATTCAAAGACAAAATATACCAGAAATTAGGGACACTTTGAAAGCTGTGCTATGGGAAAGTTCATTGCACTAAGTTCCCATATGAAGAAAACAGAGGATAGTCACATTAGAGAATTAACAGCACAGCTGAAAGCCTTAGAACAAAAGGAAGCAAACTCACCCTAGAGGAGTAGACTCTAGGCAATAATCAATTGAGGGCTGAAATCAATAAAGCAGAAACTGGGAAAACAATACAAAGAATCAATGTAACAAAGAGTAGTTTTTTTTTTTTTTTGTTTTGTTTTTTTGAGAAAATCAACAAGACAGATAAACCTTTATCCAAACTAACCAAAAAGCAAGAGAGAACATGCAAATCAAGGAAAACACAAATGAAAAGGAGACATAACAATAGACACTGAGGAAATCCAGACAATTTCAGGTCATACTTTGAAAATCTGTACTCCACAAAATTTGAAAATTCAAAGGAAATGGACAAATTTCTGGATAACTATCATTTACCAAAATTAAATCAAGAAGAGATAAACTACTTAAATAGACCTATAATCTCTACTGAAATGAAAGCAGTCATGAAAAGCATCCCAACCAAAAAAAAGCCCAGGGCCAGACGGCTTCAGTGCAAAATTCTACCAGAAATTCAAAGAAGCGCTAATACCAATACTTCTCAAAGTATTCAAACAATAGAATTAGAAGGTTCATTACCAAACTCTTTTTACGAGGCTAAAATTACCCTGGTACCAAAGCCACACAAAGACACAACTAAGAAAGAGAACCACAGACCAATATTCCTCATGAACATTGATGCAAAAATACTCAATAAAATACTGGTAAGTTGGATTCAAGAAAACATTAGAGAAACCATCTGCCATGACCAGTAGGCCATGACTAGGTTGCAGGGATGGTTCACCATACAAAAATCCATCAATATAATCCACCATATAAACAAACTGAAGAAGAAAAACCACATGATCATCTCACTGGATGCTGAAAAAGCCTTTGAAAAAAATCTAACAAAAAACCTTTCATGATAAAGGTCTTGGAGAGATCAGGGATAACAGGAACATACCTAAACATAAATAAAAGCAATACACAGTAAACCAATAGCCAACATCAAACTGAATGGAGAGAAGCTTAAGGCGATTCCTCTAAAATCAGGAACAAGACAAAGCTGCCCACTGTCTCCAAATCTCTTCAATATTGTACTTGAAGTTCTAGCTAAAGCAATAAGACAACAAAAGGATATCAAGGGGATACAAATTGGAAGGGAAGAAGTCAAACTGTCACTATTTGCAGATGATATGATAGTTTGCATAAGTGACTGGAAAAACTCTACCAGGGAACTCCTACAGCTAGGATGCAAAATTAACTGAAGAAAATCAGTAGGCCTACTATATACAGATGATAAAGAGGCTGAGAAAGAAATCATAGAAACATCACCCTTTACAATAGCCACAAACAACATAAAGTATCTTGGGGTAACGCTTACCAAACAAGTGAAAGACCTATATAGCAAGAGTTTTGTGTCTTTAAAAAAAGAAATTAAAAAAGGTATAGAAAATGGAAAGATCTCCCATGGATGGGTAGAATAAACATAGTAAAAATGTTAATCTTACCAAAAGCAATCTACAGATTCAATACAATTTTCATCAAAATCCCAGCACAATTCTTCACTTACCATGTAAGAATAATACTCAAATTTATATGGAAACAAATGACCCATGATAGCCCAAACAACCCTGTACAACAAAGGAAATTCAGGAGGCATCACCATCCCTGACTTCATGCTCTACTATAGAGCTATAGTTCTGAAAACAGCTTGGTATAGGCATAAAAATAGGTAGATGAACAGAATTGAATCTAAGATCCTGACATTAACTGACATACCTATGAACACTTGATTTTCGACAAAACAGCTAAAAGTATACAATGGAAGGAGGAAAGCATCTTCAACAAATGGTGCTGACACAACTAGATAGTTTTGTGTAGAAGACTGCAGATAGATCCATGTCTATGGCCATGCACAAAACTTGAGTCCAAATGGATCAATGACCTCAACATAAATCCAGCTACATTGAACCTCTTAGAAGAGAAATTGGGAGGTACCCTTGAACTAACTGGTTCAGGAGACCTCTTCTTGAACATAACACCAGTAGCACAGATACTGAGATCAACAATTAATAAATGGGACCTCATTAAACTGAGAGTTTTCTGTAAGGCAAAGGACACAGTCAACAAGAATAAACAGCAGCCCACAGACTAGGAAAAGCTCTTCATCAATGCCATATCTGACAAAGGGCTGATCTCTAAAATATACAAATGACTCAAGAAACTAGTCACCAAAACACCAAATGACCCTATTAGAACGTATGGTACAGAACTGAAGAGAGAATTCTCAATAGAAGTATCCAAAATGGCTAAAAGACATCTAAGAAAGTGCTCAGCATTCTTAGTCATCAGAGAAATGAAAATCAAAACAACTCTGAGATACCATCTTACTCCTGTCAGAATGGATATAATCAGAAACTCCAATGACAGCTTATGCTGGTGAGGATATGGAGAAAAGGGAATAATCCTCTACTGTTGGTGGGAGTGCAAACTTGTACAGCCATTTTGGAGATCAGTATGGTGGTTCCTTGGGAAAATGGGAATCAGTCTACCAGAGGACCTGGCAATTCCACTCTTAGACATATCCCCCAAATGATCCACATCCATGCAACAAAGACATCTGTTCAACTATGTTTGTAGCAGCATTATTTGTAATAGCAAGAACCTGGAAGCAACCTAGATGCCCCTCAGCTGAAGAATGGATAAAGAAGATGTGGCACATTTACACAATAGAATACTACTCAGCAGAAAAAAAAAAAAAACAATGGAATCTTGAAATTCGCAGACAAATGGCTGGAACTTGAAGAAACCATCCTGAGTGAGGTAACCTAGTCATAAAAAGAAGAACATGGTATGTACTAATTCTTACATTGATTTTAGACATAGATCAAAGGAACACCAGCCTGTAATTCACACTACCAGAGAAACTAGGTTACAAGGAGGAACCTAAGAGATTCATACCTGATTTCTCACAGAAGGCGATAGGAACAAGATCTCTGTTTCATATTGGGAGTGGGGAGCAGTTAGTGGAGAGGGAGTTAGGAGAAAGAGAAGGAGAGAACAGGAGCACATGTCGGACTAGGAAGATTGAGTCGGGGGAGGAATGGATGAGAACCTCCTCCAAAAAAAAAAAAAAAAAAAAAAAAAAAAAAAATACAATAAGGAGGGAACCATTATAGGTTTCAAAAGAAGATTGACTCTAGAGAAATGTCCAGAGACCTACAAGACTGACCTCAACTAACAACATGAGCAACACTGGAAAGGCTACTTTAAATGCCCTTCCCTGATAATGAGATTGACAACTAATTTATGTGCCACCATAGAGCCCTCATCTCGTAGATGATGAAAACAGAAGCTGACACCCACAACTAAACACTGAGCTGGACTCCTGGAATCCAGTTGCAGAGAGGGAGGAGTGGTAAGATTAGGGGTTAAGACCAGGCTACAGAAACCCACAGAGACAGCTGGCCTGAACAAGGGGAGCTAATGGATCTAGACTGACAGCTGGGAAACCAGCATTGTACTGACTCAGACCCCCTGAACGTGGGTCTCAGTAATAAGGCCTGGACAGACTAAGGGACCTCTGACAGTGGAACTAGCATGTACCCCTGGTGTGTGAAAGAGCTTTGGGAGCACATTCCCCATGGAAAGTTACTCCCTTAGCCTAGAGGCAGGAGGGAGGGCCTAATCTCTACTCCCAATGACTTGACAGATTTTGATGATCCCTACTGGAAGGCATTCCCCTCCCTGTGTAGTGTGGGGTTGCGATGGTTGGGGGCCAAGGGGCATGGGAGGAAGAGGGAACTGGGATTGATATGTAAAATGAGAATATATATATATATATATATATTTATATATATTCAATTTCCATTATAATTATACTTATAACATTATAACATTATATATACATATGTATAAATATGTATAATTATAACATTATAATATTTAAAAAAATATAAACCTAGAAGTTTAAACTAGACAAATAAGAAATATACTCAGTTTTCTCTAAGGAAATGAAAATGATGAGCAACATTTAAATTGTTTTATTTAGTACTTGTAAGGAGTAAGGTTTTTCTGCCGCTGCTGGTCTTGTCTTGCCACCGCACCAGCCCCAAATAACACACTGAGACTCTGTATTTGATATAATGCTGTTGGCCAAGTACTAGTTTCTTATCAGTTAGCTCTGTCTTAAGTATTAACCCATTTCTGTTAATCTATGTATTTCCACGTAGTCTTACCTCCTTCCTACTTCCTCTTTCCTCCTTATCTCCTAGTCCCACCTATCTTGCTTTCCTATTGGCCAACAGCGCTTTATTCATTAACCAGTATGAGAAACATATTTACAGAATGACATCTCCCATCAAGTACTATATTCTACCAGGAAGAGACAGTGCATTATAGGGACACACAACGAACGAGATTAATGTATCTTATAGAAGTAAATCCACAAAGGTGCTAATGATAGGTGTTTTAGGGGACTGCTTTTCTGAAAGAAACATTTTTTTCTCAGGGTTCAGTTAACATCTGATACATCACAGTAAGTATAGCTTGTGTTTGCCGTTGGTTTATTAGATGTTGAAGGCAATGCATTAGGGGCTGATGGTGACTTTGTCTTATCCAATCAGTTCCTGATGCAGTATCTACAACATCAAAATCTGTGACAACTGTGTTGAATACTACCTGTTTCCCAACACAGCAACCCATTCTCTGTTACTCTTTCATTTGTGGTTAGGAAAGTCTTTATAAAGAAAGGCATATAATAAAGAAATCCAAAGTCATACTAATGGGCAAATCCCCAATTGACCAATAGAAGCATATAGTTAGTGGCAAAATAGGTAGATAAGTAGTTTTTAGAAAGGATATTTAGAAAGAGACATTTTCCTTAGGCCACTAATTCCTGTTGTGTCATAATAGTTTAAAAGCACCAAAATATTAAAGTGGATTTGAACAATTCTAATTAATTATTAAACCAGGTTCATTTATTAGAACACAATACATTTTGATATATATTCATGGTGCTTATCTCACTCCCAAGTTTACTGAAGATAAATTTATATATAAAACCAGTAAATAATTAATGTACACAAGTTATGTGTTTGTACTTATTTATGTAATCTGTTAACAATCAATTAAATCTAGGCAATACACAACACCATCATTTTCAGAAGTGTCCCTGTTTATCATGCCATACTTGATTCTAGCTCACTGAAGAGATGAAGTTAGCAGATGTGGCTGGAATATGATATCAAGAAGAACAACAGTCATACAAGCTTAGGATGGGGCTGATTTACTACTTTATTAGTGATTTTGCAAGTCAGTTTTGGTGATCTCTCATTGGAAAAAAAATCTAATCTTCTATGATTTTGCTTTAACATTACTTATCAAATCCACCATTTTGCTCAATGATACTTTTTACTTACATACAAGAGATAATAATATTGTTTAAGGGATTTGGAAAGAGAATAGAGCTGGTGCTGAGAGGGACCTGGGAACTTAGAGTCTACTTACTATTTTCTGTTTGACCTCTAATTTGCCAATCAGTAAGCCTCAGAGTTAAATTTTTTCTTTGTTTTTCAGAATACCAAGGGATATTATTCAGAAACAAAGCAAAAATACAAGCCAGATATGCCTCAAAAAGAGTAGGTTTTTACACTGATTTACTCAAGAGCTCCTGGTTATAGCCTAGCTATCTTTTCTGGATCCAGGAGAAGTTGGTTGCTAGGGTTGGAGTGAGGGTAACATTCCAGAGTTAAGATTTTACTTCACTTTTAAAAAAGTAAAAATATATTTTTATAAATAGTAATATCTTGAAACAGACAGAAGCAGATGCAGTAATTCACAACTAACCAATGGGCCAAGCTCCTGGAGTACAATCGAAGTGAGGGAGGAATGATAATATGAACAAAGGAGTCAAGACCATGATGAGGAAACCCGCAGAATCAGTTGCCCAAGCTAGTAAGAGATCACTGACTCAGGTCTGACAAATGGGGAACCTGCTTTGAGACTTAACTAGACTCCCTTAATATAGGTGGCAATGGTGCAACTAGGACAATATATGAAGCCACTGGCAATGGTTCCAAGATCTAATACTGATACACAAACTGATTTAGTGAATCACATTCTATATGGAGAAATACCTTGCCCAGCCTTGCACCAGAGGTGCAGGGCTGGAGATGTGCCTTGGGCCTCACTCAAAAAGATGATGGGACAGACTTAGTAGACTTCCTAGGGGAGGCATTACCCTCTTTGAGGAGCAGATAAGAGGTGGGAGTGGGTGGGAGAGTGGGAGGAGAGGAAGGAGGGGAACTGGGATTGTGTAACAAGTACTGTTTTTCCGCCTGCCGCCGTTGGTCTTGTCCTGCTGCCGCGCCAACCCCAAATAACACACAGAGACTCTGTATTTGATATTATACTGTTGACCAGTTACTACTTTCTTATCGGCTAGCTCTGTCTTAAGTATTAACCCATTTCTGCTGATCTATGTATTTTCACATGGCCTTCTCTTACCGGGGAGGTGGCTGGCGTCCAGCTCTCTCCAGACTCTCCATCTTGACTCCTCCTCACTACTTCCTATTTCCTCCTTGTCTCCTAGTCCCTCTTATCTTCCTTTCCTATTGGCCAACAGTGCTTTATTATTAACCAGCATGAGAAACATATACAGAATGACATCTCCCATCAGGATTGGAATGTAAAACATTAATTAATAAAAATATAAAAAATAAAATAAAAATAGCAAAAACTTAAAAATTTGAGTACCGGTGAAGTATTCTAAATAATGTTCTTTCTTTTCCCTTTTCTCTTCTCTCTCTCCTCTTATTCCATGATCAGATATATTATCCTTGTTGGAGAAGGGATCTTGGAACAAGGACTGAAAGCCAACTTTAATGACACTCACATCTCCCTTGTTGATAACACTTTGAGTTTTGCAATTAGACAGGATGGGTTGGTTTAACAACTCTGAAAAGTGGCTAGGTATCAGTTGTCACTGGTTATTTATGCTCTGAAAGAGAACATGATTAATAAATAATGGGATGTGGAGAAAAGGGTCCCTCAGGATTTGAATGGTGTGAGAATATGTTCTATTCTATGTGTTTTTCTCTGGGAAGTGTCTCATTAAAAATAATGAGATAGGAGCCTGCTTTCTAATGACATGATTCTTAGCTACTGGAATGTCCAGTACAAAATTATAGCACTTTTTAAAAAGCTGGGAATATTGTATTGATGGCTAGGATGGAAGGACATGGAGATAGCACTGCTTCTTTTAAGTGGAGAATAGGGTGGGAAAATTGGGACTCAAAGGGACTGGTATATAAAAATGTCAAATCACAGAACGATTGTCTGAAGGCCTTATAAGATGAAGATCATTGTAATGAGGTCTTGAATTTTTGGATTGGCAAATATAAGCCTATGAGACTGACATCCTAAAAAAGTTTCCAAGTTGAGGAACCATAAGTTTAAAAACAACTACCTTAATCTAGTGAGAGAAAATCTGGCTTGTGGGATGATGTGATCGTAAAGATAATTGTTGATAAGTGAATATGATGATTTAGAGGGGAGAAGGTCAGAGTTAATCACTTACAGAAGTTCAAGTCTTAGTAATTAGCATAGTTCAGGAAGTTGTGTTTTGAACTTTGACTATTATGGACCTTGTGGGAGTATAGCCTCAACTCCTCATTTGAATTTCATCCCAGAAAAAGCAGAAAGAAAACTTTGCTGGTTTTGGTGAAGTAGTATTTATTATTGACTATGAAAACAGAGTAAGCATTCTTATAGTCCTGCCAAATTATAGTAAAGGGAGACAAAAAAGAGATCAGCCTTAGGAAAACAGAATCCTAAAATCCAAGCCCCAGAAATCTTTGTAAAGCCTGGAGGATTCCCCTCCAAGCTGAGTGGCTTCATGAAGACAGAACTGAAAAAGAATAGGGAGATATTTTCCAAATTATTCCTTGAGTTTCTCTAGAAAAAGTCCCCTTGGTATGTCCAATGCTACAAGACAACCTGTGAGGTAACTGTAGGGAAGCTTACCCACTTTTAGACCTCATCAAAGTTTGCCCTCCCTTTCTTCTAAACTCTTTAAATGTTGATTTCACCATCTACATGATGTTTTCCCATCTTTAGCTCATAGCAGGTAACAGATAGTTATACAATTTTTTAACCACCATCTCTCCAGTGTACCAAGGGGATGGATAGTTTGTTCAAGGCTACCTCACATAGAGTCTTGGACTTCACTGGCATCCAGTACTTGTTGAATGGAAAATGAAAAGCCACAAAATTTTTTATGAGTCAGAAGTTGAGGGTGAGGTGTCTTGTTAGAAACACATGTAGGCTAAGTTTTCTATCTTCTTTGGGCCATAATACTCAGTTTTTAATGGTATATGGGATGTTAGTATAACAAGTTTTGAGAACAAGCATTACATAATGCCATTAACACCTTTAAGTAATGTAGTTATTTAGTGGTCTGGGATTCAGGAACTATTGGAAGAATAGTTAGCCCAAGTTGGATACCTGGCAGGGTGACTGAGTGAGCTCTAAACTATAATGATTGAGTCTATAAGCAGGAAAACATTTTCCATCTCTATGTCAATGATGAACAGATCCATTTTGGTTAAAGTGTGACCTTCTGATGGCTACAGAAAACATGATTATTGATTTTTATTGATTTATTGGTGAGAACACTGAGCAAGATAAAGCGATATTTTCTATGCATTTAATAGCTGCTCATTCTCCAATAGGATATCATCAGATGGGCCTATGTCTCCAGTCTGTATTCACACAGAAAACAGACAGAGCTTGTCTGATTGCATTGCCTCTGGCCAGGATTTCAAAGCTTTATTGGAACATGGACCCCTGACTGGTCTGACTTAAGGCTGCCCACATTCTTTAACACACTTATTCTGACACAGAAGGAAAATAAAGTACTTAGAAAACAGAATGCAAGGATCACTTAGCTAGCTCCCAAGAATTGAGTAAAATATCTGTTAATATAGAACTTCCTCATAAGCACAGGGGTTCCTACAACAGCTGACAGGCTAGTCCCACTGCCTGAGCTAACTAAGCTATAGTACTGATTGTTCTTAGAAGATTTATTGGCATTTTTAGGCTAGGGATGAGATGTATTTGTGTTGTCAGTGATCATCACAGGTTCTATTTTAACAAGCCAGAGCTAGACCTTCCTGCTTGTAGACTCTGTATTTGGTTTCTAGTGCTAAATTAGTCAAGAGACATCTTGGGAGATGTCTTAGCATTAGGATCAGTAAGAAACCATCATTGATGGCATACTGCAGGGTCTACATATTTATAGAGCAAGCTAGGGGTGCTTAGAGAACATTCAAGGCAAGATCTGTACTTCTATGTTGATATGTATTATGTATATGCTGGAACACCAGGTTAGAGTAGCCATATCTAAAGGAGTTGTTTTGGGATGTCCTTTGTACAGGATACCAAATAGGGTGGAGAGTCTAGGGTGGATTTGCAGGGGCAAATCCAGGCCTAGAGCTGTAGTAGAGGCTGTGGTTGGGCAGAAAATTGGGAGGCTGGGAAAAGAAAAAATGCAGCTATTTTGGGTAGAAAGAGAATTTGGGTTCATATGAAATGATCAAGATCACAGGTGCTATTTGGCATCTAAGGCCTTAGCTGGCAGAGTATGAATGCTTCCACCTCTGTAGTGTGAGTAGGAGATGGCTATGTCCACTTTGTCTCATGTAATTCCACATCGTGGGTGGAGAGGCAGGGACTCATGCCATGCTGTTTGTGAGGTAATGAGCTAGAACATTGAGAGTTTACCCCAGGATCCCTAACAAGTACTCAGGTATCCAGGAAAACAGACCCTCATCCCTGGGAACCCCATTTCCCTCCATCTGAGGTGTGAGCCAAACCTTACAGAGTTTTGTGAGTTTTACTGAGTTATTTATTTTGATTTTAATTATTTTAAGAATGCAGTTCTGGAATTAAGAAACCTTAAAAGGTCTGGGGTCATTGTTACTGGTGTTTTCTTTTCTTTCTTTTTGTTTGTTTGTTTGTTTTGTACATGGAGGCCTCTGATTAGTCAATCTAAAAAAGTCAGGGTCCTTAATTCTTGAATCAATTTCTTTCTTGCTCCATATTTATAAAATTAAATTGCAAGGAAATTATTGAAATTCATCACAATTTTGTCTCTTTAGACTTTATAAATGACCAGGTGCCAAGAAAGGTCTCTTTAATCATATTACAAATATGCTACTCTTTCAGTGAAAGCCTCTAATTACCTCTCAAGTCACTCATGCTAAAACCCAAAGTCCTCCTTGTCAACCCTCACTCACACCTCTCTTCTCATTTCTTACCAGTTTTTTTTTTATTACAACTCTTTAGACCCTCAGCTTTCTTATGCTCAGACACAGTGATTCTTGTTTCAGTTCACACATTTGAATCCCTTGGGGGCTCTTAAATAGTAGTGCGTAGACACTACATCCAGACACTGATCAAGGCTATGTGTGGTAGACATCTGTGTGCAGAGAGTGTTGCCAACTCCTAAAACAGCAGCATTACACTGATGATGCAGACACACAGACTCTATTTTGAAAATTTACTTATTCTATTGAACTGCATCCATTTTCCTTTCTTTGTGAAAAATGTCACCAAGAACAGCAAGTGGGAATTCTTTAACATTTTTAGGGAAAGGGGTTATTTTAACCAACAGGAATATATAGTATTTGGAAAATTTCAGTACCTTACAAGAGTCGTCAGGATACTTCAGATTATGACTATGAAGGCTGTTCACACTATATGTAAGTTACAGTATTACTTAAGAGTTCAGTTCACTATTTTAGTCTGGAAATAACTAGTTCTCCTACTGAATACCTTCTATTCAACCTAATTTTTACAAAAATTTAATTGGTCATATTAATTTGTCTTGATACATAATGTAACCTAATCAGACTGAGGCATATAGACCTGTTTTTCTGGGGGAATCCAAGAAAAATACATGTCATTCAAAACTTTTGAAATATGATCCTTAATTTTTGCAATAAATGTTGATCAAATACTTAAGTATAAATTTGTTTTGTCTGATTTTTTTGGTGTTACTGGATGAATAAGGAAGAGACCTGGCCTTGAATCTTTCCCTTGGGGAATTAAAATTTTCACTTTTTTGTTATTAAAGTATATTTATTTATTATTTATTTAGATGTGTATGTACATGTTTGTGTATATGAGCATGCATGTGTGGTTATTCATGCAATGTAGTTTTGTGTGTAGAGGTCAAAGGTAGATGTTCTCCACATTCACTTTTGGTCTTCTCTTTTGAGATAAGATCTTTCACTGAACTGAAGATCACCAATTCAGCTAAACTGACTGGGTAGCAGGGGCCTGTGCTTTTGTCTCCACCTGCCCACACTGAACTATCTCACTTGTCTCAGTAAAGGGTCCATATATTTGAGGCCCAACAAGGTTTAGAATTGCATAGAGGCTCAAGCTTCTTATGGTTACCTCAGCCTGCTCCACAGTTAATCCTGAAATTTAGTATTCATAAATACATAGAGAGAGGAATGAGGAAGGGTGATTAAAGGTAGTGATCTGGGGAACTCAAGTCTGAGGACTTGGAGTGCTTAGATTGATTGCCTGGAATTTGATGGACTAGTATCCACAAAGGAGGCTGGAGGAACTTTAACAGAGATAACACCCTGTGGCTGAATTTTAAAGCAAAATATAAAACAAGTAATGTTGCAAGGGCATCAAAAGTAGAAATAAATCCCAGCTAGTTTCTTTTCCTGTCACAAAAGTGTTTTTAGAAAGGCTTTAGTAAGATTTGGAAGAGGTTAAGCACACATAGTAACTACCACAAGTTTGCATGAAATTCAAATTTGATGTTCTGACTCAGGTTGTCATGATCATCTTTGGGTCTGGGAGGTCTAGGAAATTGCTCTGTTTAGCATAATCCCAGAGACCACTGTGAGGGATGATAGGATATCTCACAGTTGCCAGCTGAGATTAAGCCAACTCATAGCCATCCAGGTTATATCTGCAAGAAAAATCTTATGAGTAGTGCTGTGAAATAATCCTTTTGAATACTGTGAAGATTTGTCACTCACATTGGTTTAAGAAAAAAGCTGATTGGCTGGTAACCAGGCAGGAATTATAGGCAGAACAACCAAGCTAGAAGAATGATGGAAGGAAAGGAAAAGTCAAGGAAGATGCCAGCCAGCTGCCAAGGAAGCAGGAAGTATAGACAATGAGGTAACAATCTGTGAGGCATGCACAAAGCATAGTTAGAAATATGGGTTAATTTAAATGTAAGAGTTAACTACTAACAAGCCTGAGCTATCAGCTGAGCATTTATAATTTATGTTAAGTCTCTGAGTCAGTTATTTGGGAAGTGGGTGCTGCTTGTTTGGGAATAGGCAGATGGGGCAGGACAACTCTGCCTACAAATGGCACCCACCATTTGGAGTAGATCCATATAAGACCTAAAAAGGCTTTAAAAAAAAAAAAAAAGGTTCTAGACACACAAAAAAGGAACTAAATTTGGCTTCCTAGTGTCATGTCTCTCATGATGGTCACAGTGCAGTAATGTGTCTTCTGGAAACTGCCAGTATGCCATGAGTTAAGCCACAGGGTGGGTTTCTGCAGTCTCTCAAGCAAGTGGCAGTATAGAGAGGCATCTCTCAGCTGTTTGCCTGCAGTCTTAAGCTACATGCTGCATGGCAGGTTTGGGATTTTTGCTCACACAGGCCGAAAAGATTACAGATACATAGCAAAGACAAATTCAGATGAAAAAAAAAAAAAACTCTAAATTGGTTACAGTGTCTTTAAAAATATATGTAGGCATAGGAGATAAAAGAAAAAGAAATAGAGTAATAAAAAAATATAAAAAGCCATGTAAAAATGGGAAGTAACACAGAGAGTCTGGGTCCTATATGTTACTGTGTTGTCTTTGAAGTTTTGGCTATGAAGAAACACTGGATTATAAAAGCTGCTAGATTTAACCAACCTATATATTTTAAAGATATCTTGATTTCAACATTTAAGTCAAAATGTGTCTTTCTTTGGGGAAGAGGTTATGCTTTTATTTCCATGAGAAATGAAAGGCTGAGAATTCATTTGGAGTTAAAGAAAATCAGATTTGATTGAGGAAGACCCCCTCTGAAGTCCTGCTATAGACAAAGAAATAAATCTAGAAGAAGGCACATAATGTATATTTTATCTCCTCAAACACAACACAAAAAAATCACCTTTGGCTAACTTGTGTACAATACACAGTCCATACTTCACAGTCTATACTTGTATTAATGCAGTTATGTATGTTACCTTTAAAATGTTATGTGTTTTCAGAGCAAGGGGACCAACACCAATAAAAATGGCCTAGGTGATCTACCATCCAAAACAGCTTCTAGGCTGCTGACTAAAGTGATCTGGCCTCACAGAATATTGCAGTCAATACTTCAGAATTATCCTAAATTTTCTCAGGGTCCAAAGATTAACAGCATCAACAAACAACAGGAAGTAGTCTAGAGAATCATGACTACATTCCCCCAAATGGATTATGGATATTTATTATCATTTAAGGGGGTTGGTTATAAATTTTTATTGGTCACAGTCAGAGAAAAATCTAAAAAAGGGAGTTAAATTCAAAGATCTCTTTCTAATGGAAAAATGGGGAATAGGATAGAGAAATGATAAAATAAAAGGGTAGATTATTGAATTTACTTTTAAGCCAAAAGAGCAACTATTAGTCTTAAATGTTTTTACATTGGTGTGTGTGTGTGTGTATTTGAGATTAGTTTTGCTATACATTATATATGTTTCTACCATTGCTTAAGATATTTTTGTATATTAATACAAATTTAGGATTATTTTTGTTAGAGCCTATTGCACCTTTGTTTCTATTCTTGTTTGGAGTATTGTACTCATGCAACTTTTAAAAAATACAATGTATAGTTAAGAAATACGGCTTAATAGCAATCTATAATAGTCATACTTATAGTCATGTTAAGTCTGTTTTCAAGGTCATATACAGATACATTTAGATACTTCAAACATCTATAGAATATGGCACTTATTATGTTTAATAACTTAAAGCTTTTCATGACAGTGATGCATGTCTGTTCCTGGTAGCACCAATCTACTTCAGAAAAGATGATGGGCATTAAAGAAGCTCTGTATGGAGTTTAATTTTTTATGGCAAAAACTAGCCACATGGGCAAAGAAACTTCTCTTGCCTCATTTTCTGACAGTTATTGTTTAAACTAGACCAGTAGGATGCAAGAAAGCTGACTGTCAAGCTTTGCCAAGACAAAGTACAACAGTCCTTCAAAATAATCTGCTTCTTAGAAAAGTCTGTCAGATATGCTAGGCTTGTAGGCCAGAGTTGGATATCCCAACATTGTAGAAGAACTTTGGGTGACTGTCCAGAAGGTTGATGTCCCTGTCATTAAGTATCATTTCACCTTTCTGGGGCCTTTGACAAATTTAAGTCTACTTAGTTATAGTTAACATTTTTCCTAGTCATAATAAAAGCTAAATTAGGTATAAAACTTTAGATTCACAAAGATAAAATAGATAATAAAATGTTTTCTCTATTTTTTCTCTCATTTTGTCAAACACATATGGACTGGACATTGTAACTGTAACTCTTACTTAATAACTTTTTGTTCTCTATAATCTTACTATGTTAAAATTAAAGCCTTCATTTTCAGTTAGACAAAAAGGGGGAAATTCTGTGGAGATTTGTACACTGTTAAGATTTGTCACACAGTGTTTATGTATGGGTGTTTGCTTTTGTTTCCAACAGGTATTAGATGATGAGGGCTCCATGGATAAGTTAGTTGTTGATCTCACTATCCGGGAAGGGCATTTATGGTAGCCTTTCCACGGTTGCTCAAATTGTTAGTTGGCAGCAGTCTTATAGGTCTCTAGACCTTTCTGTAGGTTCAGTTTTCTCTTCAAACCAATAATGGCTCCCTCTTGGATGACATTGCCCTACATGTGGAATTGGGGTGGGGGGATGGGAGGGGAGTGTGGTCGGGGTGGATGTGAGAGGGCAGAGAGGGTAAAAGGGAGGGAGGGAGAGAGGGAGGGAGGAAAGGAGAGGGAACTGGGATCGACATGTAAAATAATAAATTAAATAAAAAAATATTTGTCACACATTGATTTAATATAAAACCAGTTGGCCAGTAGCCAGGCAGGAATTATAGGTGGGACGACCAAGCTACGAGAATGATGGGAAAAAGAAGGGTGGAGTCACAGAAGATGCCAACCAGCTGGAGAGCAAGCAGAATGTGTAGAAAATGAGGTAACAAGGTATGAACCATGTGGCAAAGCATAGATAAGAAACATGGGTTAATTTAAATGTAAGAGTTATCTAGTAATAAGCCTGAGCTATCAGCTGAGCATTATAATTTATGTTAAGTTTCTCAATCAGTTATTTGGGAAGTGGCTGCTGTTTATTTGGGAACAGGCAGACAGGACAGGAAAATTCCACCTATAGATCAGAGGTGCTTGGTTGCGTAGGTAGAACTGTGTCTGTCTGCTGAATATACCAGGTAAAGACCTTGGGCTGAAATCATATGTAGTTTCTTTAAATTTTTATGATGAGAGTGAACAAACACTTGGTGAGCTAAAATTTATTTTCACAGATTCTGGTAAAGATATTCTTGCATGTTATATAATAAAAGTATCTTTGCATTTATTAAGAAAGGATCCCTGTGATTTAATCCTTATATAAACACCACCAAGCATAAATAGATCACCCAAGAGACATCTTAAAACAAGATCTATAAAGAATTTAGAAATGCCCAAGACAAAAACTGTGGAATGCTTCCTCAGACAAGGGAACTAGAAATTATATAAGTTGAAACAATGAGTGACTACATACTTACCAGATGTGCAAGTGTTACCAGGGATATCTGCTTTGTGGATGGTGGTTTCTGTGTCCTCCTTGTTTTCCTATACTCCATTATTAGTATGGCTCAATGAGATTGGACTATTAGCCTTGGCTCCTTCAGCCCAGTGGAGGAGGCTGGTGCATGGTAGAAATAATAATCAATAAAGGAGGGGGATATGGCACAGCTTCAGAGATTCTCCACCATTTGGTTCAGGTCACAAAAGAGGAGAGCCTAACAAATAAGACCCTCTTAGAGATTTTGATTCATTGCTTCTGGTTGGGAGCTAAGATGTATATTTGAAGCCACTGCCATTTCTTCTCCTACAGAGTCAACTCCAACCAAAACAAACTCCTGGAAGTGCTAAAAATCTGATGATTTGTATTCTGCCTTTGGTTCACATGCTATAACCACACTTGCAATGTTTTTCTCTTCCTCTCTTTTTGCTTTAGCCTACATGTGTACACATGTGTGGAGGATATACAGAGGAAAAATACCAGACATTGATTTCTCTCTCTGGTTTCTTTTTCTAGCAATCCCCCTGATTATTTTTTTTTAATCTCTGTTTCTGCACTTGTTATATAGAGTGATGTTTTCTGACTTTAAAATGATTACTTTCCTGCAGCTTTGTATCTGCAGGTCAGGCATCCATGATCTCCACAACACAGGGCAACGACAGGATATCCAAGAAGACTTTTAGTGAGGGCCCAGCATCGATGATGTAGTAAAAACCAGAGGCCTCGAACCAAAACAATAACTCTCTGCAATGAACACTTCTAAGTAAAGATATATGGACAAAGGAGTTTACTGCCTGAGTCACTGTGTCACACTGCAGTTTCTATGATGAGATTTTTACTTTTTCCTTTATTTTCTCTTACTTGGGGTGGGGTAGGGAGCGTACAGGGGCAGAGAACAGATGTGAAGGGACAGGAAAATGAATGGGATCAAAGTGCAAAACATGAAAGACATATTGAATAAATAAAAAGAAAATATAATAAATTATCTTTTTCATTAGACTACAGACTTTTATACAGGGAAGTTATGTGCAACCCCTTTTAAATGTTCAAACTCTAAGCATTAAAATATTTGACTTTCAATGAGCATTAAATAAAAAAATGTAGTAAATAAGACATTGAACCACAGAATTACTGATTCCTATAATTCTGTAAAATCCTGTACAATTCCACTTTGTAAGTTGTCATTGAATAACTAAAAATTGATGAAGTTAGGATAAATTGCAAATATAACAAACAGTTGATAAAGGACAAGTAGATACAATTTTAGAAGTTCTTCACATACAGGCTAGGGAGTTAGCTAGGTTGACAAAGTACTTGTTGCACAAACATGAGGGCCTCAATTTTATCTTCAACACAAATGTAAAAAGACACATGCTCTGGCCCCAATGAGGTGTGCTCAGGAGGATCTCTGAAGCTTTTTGGCTAGCAAGTCCAGTAGGTCATCAGGATTCAAGACAGGGTTCTGTTTTAACAAATATGTGAAGAGTCCAGGGGGTTATTCAGCAATTTCTGCTCTTGCAGAGGACTGTCTTTTGGTTCCCTGAATCCGTATTTGAAGACTCACAACCAAATGTAACAAATGTAACTTTAGCTCCAGGGCATCTTCTGGCTTCTATGTCCCTCCCACCCCATGGTCATCATGTGAACTCCTCCAAAATAGCATACATACAAAGACCACTGTGAAGGATTAAAACATATGTGTAGGTTTGTTTTCATAACTTAAAACAAGTTTTTTCTAAGTTCACAAATAAAATGTAATTTTAAGTTTATTTTTAGTAATCAAATTAGTTAGCCTCAAATATAAGCATGTTTTTGCCCTATTTAAGCAAAAACTCATTTCTCATGTTTTATTCTCTCAAGAGAAGTGAACCATAAACAAGTTTAAATCAACATGAATAATGGTTCAGGTTTTCTCTCAAGCTTAGATTAAATGTCAGAGACATGACTGTCTGAATGTAAAGTGATTACAGGAGTTAATATGTGCCTTCTGGTCTTGGGGGCCTTCACACACACACACACACACACACACATACACACACACACACACACACACAAAATGATATACAGAAATACTGTGTTGTGTGCTGATGAGGGAGGTGAAATGATGGGGTCAATTCAACTCTAAGTCAGGTTCATGCTGATTGTCTCAGGGGAAGTCTCTGGAGTAGGAGTAAAGCATTCACACATACTTTGCCACCTTCCCCACCTTACTGTATTATTGCTATGTGTACTTAAAAGAAAAATAATGATGCAAAACTTTGATAACAAAGCTATACAAGTGTATACAGACAGATCAAAGACTAGATGAACAACAGCAAGCAGGGGCAAAGTAGAAGACCAAAGAGTTGACTGTCATGACATTGCTCACACTCCACTTGAAGTACTCTGAAAAGTTACCAAATTATAGGAAGATATTTCTATAGATGTATTAGGGGTACTGCAATGTGTATTCTTATGATCTTAATTCTATTACAGCTCCTATACATTTTTACTTTAGTGTAATAAAGAAATTTCTCTTAAGTTAGTGGGTCTGTCAGATGATAACAATTTTCCTGAAGATGCTGCCATTTCTGTTCAAAGTTAGAACCTGAATACCTTCTGAAACTTAAAAAGAATTCTCCCTGATGTTTGGCTATGAGATAGAGCTCAGGGTATTAAGGAACACAGGAGTTTTGGACTACAGTGAACCATGGTTGTAATTCCTAGGTTTACCTTTTATTAACTGTGGGCTTTAAGGAAAATTATTTTATTTATTGACACCCCAAGTTCTGTGTTAATATTTGTATATTAGACTGTGAAAAACAAAATGTAATACATGTGGGAAAAGTTGTAACTAGTAGGGACTATCATACTTATACCCTTGGTAAACATAAAATTTACTTGGTTAACTTTGTTACTGTGTGTTGGTTAAGTCAATCACTTTTTTCTTATGTCTTCAAATTTTCAACATCTAGATTTTACAAAATGCATTTATATTCCACTTGCATTTGTGTGCATCTGTCTTCTTTATTATTTTCCTTATAGGAGAAAACTTTCAGACCTGCTTGCATACTAGGCTATTACTGGTCCATCAAGATAAAGTACCATAAAGGGCAAGAGGTATCTCTGTTTCTGGATTTTGAGACTATGTGTTTACTTGATTCTCATGGTTTCTCACAACCCTAAGGCACCTAGAGCTGTTCCAAGCTATATTTACAATTTATTTTCACTTCTTTTTGTGTTTGAGGAGTCATCATCTGAGACATGTTTAGAAATCCAGTATAAGCTTAGGCTACAGATCTAAGTTCTGAAATATCTCAGGTACCTGAGCACAACCCATGTGAATGTTGGGGTTGTACTCATTTTGGCATATTTAGTTGTCTGTTGCAAAAACTCCTTTGGAAATTAAAACAAAGGTAGAAAATCTAGAAAAATCAATGCAAGAAGTGCAGGTGAGTAGGAGGACTCATTGTATATCCTTAGCTTTCCCATGAACTCTACCTGTGTTCCTTGGAGCCGTGGTAACCTACATTCTCTGTCATGTCCTTTCACTGGGAGTAATTAACTATGTAGGCAGTAGCTATTTCCAATCCTGTCCTTTTTTTTTTTTTTTTTTTTTTTTTCTTTTTTTTAACCTCGTTTTGTTTTATTTTCTGTGATTGAAACTCTGGATTCTCCAAGGTTTGAGAGAGGCAGATATATATTTATTCTTGTAGGCATTCAGAAAAAGTTTGGCTTCAAACCAATTTTAATAAAATATTTAGCTGTAGTTACAAATGAGCATTTTAGCTGGAATTTTGTTAAATATGAGCTTGAAGCTGAATTTTGGAGAAGCTGTTCTAAATATATCTATCTTTGTGAATGAATTTGTTTGCTTATCAAGTGCATACTTTCTGGATTTTTGTGGAAGAGAAGGTCAGATGGAGGTGCATGAGGATTGCAGAGATTATGAAAAAAGGAAGGGATTAATGGGGAATGGTGTATAGAGATAAGGCATTACAAGAAGTGAGTTTGAGTCATCATGTGTATGTGTGTGTGTCCAGCCCAAGGACAAAGCCAGAACTGCCATTGAGCTGAGATTCCTATTGGCATATTTTCTACATTCTGAATGGTGAAGACATTCTTGAGTAGGAAGTCACATTAACAACAGAGAAGTATTGCTGATACAAAGGATGGTTATTACAAATAAGCTTTATCTTTATCTATTTTAAACTTCTACAAAGTCTTAAAAATGGTCACCCTTACTCGAGGGATCAGTTGCCTTCTCCCAACTGGAAGTAGTTGAATATAAAACTTTTCAAAGAAGAACCATTACCAAGTTGGACAATGAAAATGCCATGTGTGATTAGAGAGAGAAGATTGTTATTAGATCAGTCATTATTGATTGCCTATATAAACTGGGCACTTAAAACTGCAGTGACATGAGCTAGTCTGCTGTCTCAGGGGATTGTAGTTTCAGTGGCTAAATAAGCTTGGTCCTACATTTTTTGGTAGACCTTATCTATAGTAACACAAAAAAGGAAGCTATCCATGGGAATTTTTACTAGAGTATTTAGAATTCAATCTTGTTTAGCTTATTGCAGTAGAAGAGGAACTGTAGTCTTAATTTTCTAAGAGCATACTTAGTTTGGGAGTATAGAAGAAATTCTAAATCAACAAATACAAGGAATGGAAGGTGGTTAGGTACTTAAAAGAGGCAAACAAGCATGTCTTAACAACAGCCTGATGGACACTGTTCAGAGAAGATGAATTACCCATTGTCAACCCCTTGGAGAAAAGACCAGGTTTGAGTTTTCTTTGAAATTCTCAAAATCATGCCATCTCATTGAAGGGATGAGTGTTGGCAGTCAGTCTGAGAAGATTCACATCTTGTAGTAATGTGGTTATTTAAAACCAAATGCTTTTTTACCAATCTATTTAATTGGTTAGTGTCCCAGAAAAAAAGGGGGGTCTTGCAACCTACTAATATTCAGCTTTCTCACTTTTACGGCAGAGTTCAAAACTCTATCTCATAGAATTGCTAGAGGTTTAAATAAGACTCAAAGACACTTCAATGAGTGAATCCTGGGGACCCAACTTTGCACTAAATTTATATGGATTATCTTATTTGATTTTTATAGCTACTCTATCAAGATTCCCAAAGAAATCAACTGAAAGTGGAGGAAAGTTTAATGGCAGTACATTTCTATGGAGTTACAAAACCACATGGAACTTGTTTTTATGGAAGAACAAAAGTGTAGGCAACTGGGAATGAGAGTAAAGAGGCTGTTTTTGTGATTATAAAGACCTTTGTGAGGAAGATCTAGAGAAAGCCACCCAGCCTGACACTGTGAAAAGACATTAAGGGCTTTGTAGGCAGTAGCAAAGGGAGGTAAGAGATGGTTCTTGAAGGAAGGGAGGAGAGAAGAATCATTTTATGTCACTGTGAAAATATTAAAGGATGTTCAGGACTTCACAGAGAAGATAAGGAGGATTTAGGTAAGAAAGAATCTCTATAAGGGTAGAGGTTGGGGCTGACAAAAGAAGACCTGATGTCTGAGTTGATGCTTGAAAACAATCTATAAGGCTGGGGCTTGAGAAATTAAAGGCAGTAGAAAAAGCAATGAGGACATCAAGAGGCAGAAACTAAACACTCAACACTCAGGCTTTTTTTTTTTTTTTTTTTTTTTTTTTTTTTTTTGATTGTGTGTGTTTAGAGGAAAGGGTGCCAAAATTCTTCAGAAATACATATTTTTGAATTATTCAGTTGAGGTAAAGACAAGGTAAAACAGAAATTTTTACTATACAATTTAACAAACTATCACAAAATGAACACACCCACACACCCACAGCCATCACCAGGTCAAGGAAGAGGACATTATTATTTTCATCAATATTTACTACAACTAGTTCTTACAGTTTGAGCTTCTTAAATGAATTTATTTTCCACGCAGACATTTAAACATAAGTATGACCAACTAAGACAGTCTGTCCTTAAAGTAAGAAGAGGGTTTGTTTTAAAAAATGAATCAGAGTAAACACTTTAAACCCATAAAATTGTATAAAAATCTATACAATTCATAATTAACATACAATAAGAGATAATTTCATATACCTCCCAAATCTACTAGAACAGACTATTAAAGTCCAGAGAGGAGTTTCGATTTTTACAAAAGCGTATGTTTCTTGAAGTTCTGAAGCATATATATTACTCTTGGCAGTGTTTTAAGTACATAGTGTGCTCAACAAATATTTGTCAATAATGATAATGATGACATGTCATCTTTTAACATAATTTATCATGATCCCTCTAAAGCAATAACTTGTACAAGAAACACATCTTCTAGTTCTGAAGTCCCTGGCCTGGAGTCTCATGAGAGAACATTTGATGGGTGTTAGTGATAGCATTTGATGCATCACTGAAATTATTTTTCTCTTTCCCTCTGTTGTCCACAACCACACATCTCTGGACTTTGCAGATGTAGAAGAGAGGGGAGTATGAGAAGATGATAAGAAACAGAAATAAGGAGAGACACAAATATTGAATTAAAGAAAGTTAAAAAAAAAAAGGTCTGTACCTCCTTTTGCTCTGAGGATGTTACTATTAAAAACTCAGTCTAGTGATTAACCATGCATATTAATAAAGTAGATTTCATTCTCTGTGTAATTATGTTTTAGTCAGTCAAAATTTGTGAACTTCTTCATGATAGCTATCAGTGGTTGCCACTAACATAGGGGAAAAAGTCATATGCCAAATGGGAAGGGTGATGACTACTTCCTTTGAAACTTTACAGAACACAGAGTGCATGTGGTATGCAAATTTGATGATTAATAGTGATTGTGGCACATTTCTCTGTTTATGAATGCTAAAGCAGTCTTGTTTTATGAACACTCCAAATGATCCCCACAATGTTTTGAAGATATTAATGATATTTTTAAACTTTATTTTAAATTGTTAGCTAGATTATAAAGGAGAAGGAATCTCTTTCATGAGAATGAGAATGTGAATTTTATGTTTTCTATGTCTTTAGTAGCAGAAAGCTGATTTTTATCATTTTGGGTTAAAATATTCATAGATCTTGAATTTATTAGACCTTCTAGTTGTTCACATCAGCCAGTGGATTATAATTCAACAGCTTTACTTTTCAATGGATTATTAGGTATGACAAACTGAATAGTTATTTATTACATTAAAAAACAGATATGGGCATCTTCAAGTAATTATAGGAACATGTATAAAGAAAACTGACACATAGTTTTGGGTAAGTTTCTGCATAACCTGGGACTACTTTACTTTTAGGCCTCACAGTCAAGTCATAGTGAAGATATGGGGGAATTTATTTTACATCTAGGAACTTCACTTTTCTCATCTGCAAAGTGGGGTCTTTTATAGTCAAGCTTCAGATTACATTATTGCAAGAAACAAAGAGACTGTTCTGGAATCCAGGATGACCAGTTTTCAATGAATAATTCTTTAGAAGAAAGTAGCCACCATTTTCTTTACAGACCTGAATGTTGTGGTTCTGACACATACTTCAATTACTCATTTATTGCAACCTTGGCACCCCTGGGAAGAAGAGGAGAAAATTATGGGCTCACCTTGGACAGCTCTTCAAGAGAAGCAGTGATCTTCGGATCACTAAACTGAGACACGGAGCAGGGCCTGGAAGAGTGATGAGGAAAGATAAGAGTGTATTTTGGAGGAACCAAAGGAGAAGGAGGCTGCTTAGCCCTCCCATTGGCTTCTTTTCTCTTGTAGTTTCACTTGTATGAATGCAATCTAGAGTGATTAGAAATAGCCTGAATCTAGGCCACCCCATGTCCTGTACTACAGTTCACCTCAAACTCAAAATCAACAGTCTACATTTTTTTTTTTTTTTTTGACAAGAGTTTCTCCAGCAATGGGACTCAAGCAGAATAGAGAATACATGGCTTGTTTTAAATATGAAAGACATTTAGTTTAGAGAAATTAAGTAGGAGTATCTGATACTTAACCAGATTCCTTGCTTGTTCTTTTATACTATTTTGTTTGAAATAAGAGTCATATATACTTGCACAATTTCTTCCTTGCCATTTAAAACATTTCTGAAAATCATTTTCTTAATAAAACAGGACTTTTAAAATTATTTATTTTACTTTGTTTGTATATATGTATGTGCACTACATGGTACCTGGTGTCCATAGGATTCAGAAATGGATGTTGGAAAAGCCTGAGACTAGAGTTACTGATAGTTGTGAGCAATTATGTGGGTGCTAGGAACTGAACTTGGGTTATCTGGAAAAACATCCAATGTTCTTAATGCTGACCCACTTCTCCAATACCTAACATATGACTCTTAATAATACCTTTATTGTGCTTGTGAGAACATGAAGGCAGATTATATGTATGGCATGCTCTATGCAGTAGTAGCTATTGGATATTTGTGTCAATAGTTGTAGAGGTGTGCTAGATTCCTGGTATTGCTCTTACATTGTTTCTTTGTCAAGTAGAATTCCATGTTGGGAAAGGTTTTGCATATCAAGTGCATGCATTGGTTAACCCTTGCTTTTTTAAATCATTATTAAATTCCAGCTGGAACTGCAGTAACAGCAGAAAGGTTGAGTTGATTTGAAACCAGTGAACATTGAGAAGTCTGGTGTCTACGTAACCACTCTGTTTCCATGTAAGCTAGAGTGCTCCCTGAGTTGACTCAGTGTCATCTTAGACACCTTGAGGACCTCCAGTGCTGTCTGTGGACTCTGGGAATAGCTGAACTCTTACTTTTTAGTGAATGAGCCAAACCTCATGGTTACGATCTGACTAAGTTGATGTTTTATGTGTGATCTAATTCAATTTTTGGTAGTTACATTTTTTTCCATCACATCATGAGAAATTGGTGTGGTCCACAAATAATCAAAATAAATCGGTTAAGAATTAAATGGAAGATGAATTATTAACAAATTACCAGGGTTTACTAGTTAATGGGCATACCAGTCATTTAGATAACACATTCTGATGTGTAATACACAAATTATGTAATTTATCCTTTATTGTCAGAAGCCAAGTTCAATTTAATTTAGCCTTCAGCCATGCAATTTCGTAGTATCAAAACACAAGAAAATTTTCTTAATATGTAAAATTTCCTTAGTATATCACTTATTGCCAAATTGAACTGTTTATGGGGTGCACTACAGAGGATATTGAAAAAGACAGTGATATAAAGTCATCATTCATTTTGCCAAGATATGTTACATAGAAAATAAGTCTTGAGTCTTTCAAATACTATTGGGCCAAGCTGAAATAATTTCATTGTAAAAGCATTTTCCTTCTCTTTGTGCAGGCTAAGTGCATATTTTGTGACCTTAGGAATAACTTTCTGGGGCTGTGTGAAGAATGTAGCAATACAATCTAATAAGAATTATGGCTCACAATTTCAATGATGTCATTATTTCTTTAATCCTCCCAGACTAAAATGCTTTTTTCCTTCTAACTAAAATTCTTAACTCTTCATTTCTAAGGGAATAAGGAGAGTTTTGTAATCTCATTGTCAAAGTAAGAGTTAAAGGAAGATAAAATTTTCCATCACTAACACTTGTATATATTATTAAGATGAATATTTTTAAAGGCTATGCATTTTAGACAGTATTTTTATGAATACATATTATTTTGTCAGTCCTTTTGTTCTGGTTAGTTTTTGTTCATTTGACACAAACCTAGACGTATCTGGAAAGAAGGAAGTATCAACTGAGAATCATCCTCATCTGATTGGCCTATGGGCATGTCTGTGGGGCATTTTCTTGATTGATAGTTGATGTGGGAAGGCCCTGTTCACTGTGCAGAATCTCTCATCTGGCAGATGGTCCTAGGAGGTACAAGAAAAGGAACCAGATATGAGTCTGAGAACAAGTCAGTAAGTTTTCTCCACGGGCCCTGCCTAGGCTCTGCTCATACTTGAACTCCTGCTGTGGCTTTTCCTCAGTGATGGACTGTGAGCCAGATCTGTAAGCCAAAAACCCTTTTCTTCTCCACACTGGATTTGGTCAGCGCTTTATCACATCAACGGAAACCTACACCTAGTACACCTTTTACATCTTACTTAGTGTGAGATATTTTTTTGAGTTAAGTTTTTTGGCTATGGTCTTTTGTTTTCTTCTAAATAGTGGTCACAAACTGGACCATCAGCCAGCATTACCTGGCTGGCTATTTCTGGGCCCATTAGGAGGTACTATCTGAAGAGTTCTTGGCACGGGTGTGAGAACTCACATTTCTAACTGATTTCCAGATAATGCAAGCAATAGATAAGTCACCCCTTGATCACCACTGTTCTAAGCCTTGTTACAAACTTTTGATCTTACTGTTTAATTTGATGAGACTGAACCATCATGAGCCAAGTAGTAAAGCCAAAATTCAACAACCTAGCCATCATTTGGCTTTCACGAGACTCATTACAAATCAAAGCGCTATACAGAAAATAGTCAATCACGGGTGCATAAAGTCATCTGATGCTTGATGTTGACAGACTGAAGAATCTCTACAGGTAAGTGTGTGATTTCTTCATTGACATCACATTTGCCTGCAGAGATTTCTTAGTCTGCCACTGTGCAATTAATTCTACTGTGTAAAACAGTTATTCACTCTACAATGGTCCTTCTAGTCCTGTTAGACTTTTACAACTATATTTGTGAAAGATTGACAATACATAGAAAGTAAGGGTTATAGATGGGTTTCAAATGGAAGAGTAGGAGAGAAGCCATCATCTGCTCCTGCCTTTATCTGCACAAAGGAGGCTAAGGTGACAAGTACAACCAGCCTCATCTGTAATGATGCTTTCCCTGAACCACACACCTCACAGCCAGTGAGTTTCTTGATGTTTCAGGCAATCTGTAGGTTAGAATTTGCCATTGGGTTTCTTCACATCTTTCTTAATTTATAGATCTATCTAAGAAACCACAATGGAAAGTGCAATAGGTCATATATTTGTCACCTTTATTTTCCCCACCTCTCTGTTTACTTACTAATGCCTTATAAGTCACATCACCTGTGGCTAATTTTTAAAGAGCTGAAACAATGCACGATGTACAGTACTTACTCTAGGAGTACAGCCCAATTTGTGAATATCACTCTGCAATGCTGGTAGGTTTTCCTCATTGAACTATTTTCCCTCTGTTACCTACACAGTTATTTCACTATTTTATCAGAAAAGAAATTTGGAATATTTTGTTCCTTCTATATCCCAGCAGATAGAATAGTTCCAGTATCATAGAAAGTGCTAAAAAGCATTACTACTGACTGTTTATTGATTCAGTGAAATGTATTATTTCAAATATCTACTATTTAAAAGGGACATGTATGAGTTTATAAACATATATCTATGAAGTCACATTTGTTGATATCAGACTGAATATATTTGATTTCAGATGAAATAAGAGAAAATTGAAATATATAATATATATTTTTATATATTTAGTCGTGTATTAAGGTATGTTATAATGGAGAATTTGATTTAGAGGAAAATTAATAGTCTTTAAAAAATCCAGAGATAGTATGCCTTCCAAGCATATAATTATAATTTAGATTTTTTTAAACTACTGGGTTCTATCCAAATTTATGCAATAATGATTCACAAAATTGGATTTGATTGTGTTTACATAGCACAATATCTTGATTATCTACCAATCTACCCTGAACACATCCTTGAATCTCAGGATGATTTTAAAAGCATCATCTTAATTGTGTTCTGGCTTTTCCAAATAAACCATAAATACAGACTTAACATCAAATCTCTCCTAAGTGTTTAGAGGATGTAACAGGTGGCCTGATCTGATGTGAGTACAGCTGAAGTTATGTGTTGAAATAATTGCAGCCTGGAAAGATAAAAAACATCTGGGCTTAAGAGAGACCCATTATATGAGAGGGAGAGAGAAAAAGGAGAGAGGGAGAGGGGGAGGGAAGAGGGGAGGGTGAGCATTTATAAACATTACATCCTTTTGGGCTATGTAGAAAGGGGGGTTGTGCTTCAAACTCTGTGACTAGTTATTCTTCTAATCTCTAAAGATGGGGACCAGGATACCTCAGTTTTAGAAGAAAGATGAGACTTCTGCAACTATTTGCATTTTCAAACTTACTTTTGCTTTTATATATACTTGTGGAGGCATGGTTTGACACATACTCATCCTCTTGAAGGAAAATTGAATTTGTTATCCCGATCTTGACTTTTTTTTTTTTTTTTTTTTTTTTTTTTTTTGTCAACAATTTGATTTGTGGATTCGTGTGAAGGCATGGCTGGGGCAAAGCTTTGTGGGGCAGCCTCATAGTTTTAGTTGCCTATATCCCCAGACTACTTAGAAATACCCCTCTCTAAATGTACATATTTTCTATATAAGAGCTATCTGCCATTAACATCTCAGCACAAATGCATTCACAGACTATCCCAAGCACAGAGTGAGAGTCTGAGAAGGGGACACTTTAATGTGCATCTTAAACTCTCACAGCTTGATCTACTCAATAATTCTCAAGCCTGGCTGGGAATCAGAAATATGTTGAATTATGAAACAAATTTTAAAACTCTAATCAAGATATTCTGAATCCAAATTTCTAAGATTTGAGAATTCACTTAAAAATTGTCTACTAGATAGCTTAATGTTAAAAGCATCACTGATCAGAAAGTTTCTGTGTGCTTCCTCCGCACATGTACAGCCTTCTCTACCACTGACACCCCACTCCTGTAGTACATTCTTTACAGTGGATGAGCATATATACGCAGACATTACTTCAAAGCCATAGCTTTCTCTAGGGATCATCCTTGGGTTTTTATGTAGGGGTTTTATAGTATGGTACATGTTTAATAGTATAGTACCATACAGAATTTACAGAATGTTCTCACTGCTCTGAAACCTATGTGTGTGCTACCTACTCTTTTCCTTCTAACTCTGGTCTCACTGATCTTCCTACCATCTCCACCATTCTTGCCTTTTCTGGGTGTTATTGTTGGAATCTTTTCATATTGACATCTTCATATAATATTAACAACAATAGTAATAAATGCATTTCTTCCATGTCTTCACAGGTTGATAACTCACAAAATACCAGACTTTATTTTTTTCATTTTCTGAAAACCATCATGATTTCTTGCCAGTTCTATGATTATTGTTAGAGGTATGAACATTTGAGTTTGAATTTTTGTGTGGACACATTGCTACCTTCTGTATGTAAATATCAGAGTCTGATTTATGTGTTATATAGAGATCATATGTGTAGCATCAAAAGACCCTGGTGCATTCTCTCCTAAGTGGTGGTATAATGTTACTTTCTACTAGCAATGAATGAGATATTCTGGTTTTTCAAATCCTAGACAACATTTGGTGTTATCAGTGTTTAGGATTTTGGCCATTCCAAGAGCAGTACATTGATATCCCATTGTTTTAGTTTACAAGTCCCCAATGACATATGATGCTGAGTATTTTTCTTGTCTACTTTTCACCTCTTCTTTAATAAAATGCTGACTTGGGTTTTTCACTCTGATTTTTAGTGAGGGCCATTTTATCACTAAGTTTTAATAGTTCTTTTATATTTTGGGGGTAATATTACTCTATCATATATAGCTTTAAATTTTCATTCTAGTCTGTCTTACCTCCTCAGACTCTTGACATTACATTTTGAAGAGCAGACTTTTAAGTTTTTAATAAAGTTCTGTTTATCACTTCTTTCAGGGGTCATGATTGTGGTCTTAGACCTAAAAAAAAAAAAAAGGTCATCTGGGTTTTCTGTTATTCTGTAGAAATTTTAGAGTTTTGCATTATATATTAGGTCTATAGACTATTTTTAGTTAATTGTCAATTGTCATGAAGATTGGAAGATCTGTGTCTAGACTCTTGTTTTTACACATAGGTGTCTAGTTTTTTCAGCACCATTTTTGAAAACAGTCTTTTTTCCACTGTATAACATTTACAGATTTGTCAAAGTTGAGTTTGCTGTGTTTATGTTCATATCTGTTCTGTTTTATTTATCTGTTTATTCTCTTACACATATAGCTGTCTTGTTTAGTGCAGTTGTCTTGAATTTGACTGGTATCTGTCAGCAGCCTTGGTTCTCTTTTAACACTGAATTGTTACTGTGGATCTTTTGCCTTTTATAAACACTATAGAATCAGTTTGCCTTCACTCACAAAGTTTTGACTATACAGGTCAAATAAGGAAGAGCTGACACCTTGAAAATATGAAATCTTTTTATTCATGGTCACAAAGCTCACTCCATTTCCTTTGTTGTTATCTTTCTTCAAAAATTTGTACTTTTTTATATAGATCATGCAACCTTTTGTTACATTTATAGTCAAACATTTCATTGGGAAAGTTCTTATGTTTATAGTAGTGTATTTTTAATTACAAATTCCACTGTCAATTACTAATTAACCTGCTAATTATTCTCTGCAACTTTTCAATAGTTGCTTATTAGTTTCAGAAGTTTCTTTGTCATATTAATCTATATAAACTAAATTTTGTATCTACATAATTAAATTATTTATCAAATCCTATCTATATTATTAAATCTGTATAAATGTGAATCTGATATGTTGGGCTTTTCTGGTATGTGTGTAGGTGAGGAAGGGACCTAGGGCTTTGACCTCTCAATTCCTCTCCTTGCTGGTAACCACAACCTAAGTCTATGGAGCCCCTTCAATTGCCAGCGACACTGGTCTTTTCTACATGTGATTTTAACATCTTTTCAGCGGTGGTACGAAAAAGCTCTTGGCATCTGAAGTGTGGGGAGCAGGTCTCTGAGTGGCCAATCAAGGGAAGGAGAACAACTCCCAATCCAGCAGGGTCTTCGAATATTTGCCCAGTGCTTGACACTGGACAAGGTTATGCAACTGAAATCAGTAAGAAACCTGTATGCCTGAGCAAAACAGTGCTTTTTTTTTTTTTTTTTTTTTTTTTTCCCCCTCTATTTGTCTGCGTTAAGTGATTCTGCATTGACAGGGTATATTTTGTTAACCCGGCCTAAGGGGACAACGTTTTAAAAGTGGAGAACTGCTCTGGTGATGAACAAATATGAGAAATAAACTTCCAGTGGGGGTGGGTTGCCTGCTGCCTGTGATTTCCTGATGACCTATAACAATGGTTATTCATTAACAGCTGGCTCATGTCTCCCTCAGACAAAGCCACTGGGAAGAGCAGGCTTTCTGATTGGTGAACCAGAACCGTTTCCTTGGTAACTGTTAACTAGCACGTGTTTTATTGTTTCCAACTGCTTTTCCTAGGGTATTTGCAGGTGGTGGGAGATGCTTCCTTAAAGAGGGGTCACAACCTCATGAACTTTCAGATGTTGCAACAAATTGGGGAACAAAACATTTTTTTCTTTTCAAATATAGTAAGTAAATTTTTATAACATTGCATTTTTAAAACAAATGCAGCCCACACAGTTTTTCCTTTTTCTTTCTTTTTTTCTTTTTTGCCATAAATTTCCAGATGTTCTCAATTTTAGAGCCATTTTAAGATCATGACTTATAGGATGGTAATATTAGTTGATTGTATGATCTGAGAATATTACATTATTATTGTTGTTGTTTTAGGGAGATTATGCTCTGAGTATATGCTTTGGCATGAAATATGAGATAAACCATAAATCTTGAGTGTATGTTTTAGTAGGGCTTCTAAAGGTTTGGATATTTTGCCTCTTCATCATCTGGTGATTTTTTTTTTCTTTACTGCTAGTTTCTGTACTCATTTAGAATGTTCTAGAAAATTTATAATGTTGCTATAAACAAATACTACATAAGATTCAATTACAAGAATTTTCTCCAACATTGATTTGACTTGTTTTGTTTTTTTTTTTTTTTTGAAAGACTGCTTGATTTCCAGATGGCTAGCTCCCTCTTCTGTTTGGTTTGCAGAATTTGGGTCTTTTGAAACCACATTGGCAGATGCACCATTTGCTATTAATTTTCTATCTTGACTGAAGCTAAATTGCTATTTTCAGAACAGCAAATTTGTAAGTTGGAACATTAAGGAAGCAAGGATGCATCCATGTAATAATCTGGTTTAAAATAAAATCAGCATCCTGCCACAAGTGGTGGCAAATAAAACTAAAACATTATTTTAAGGTTGTGGAAACATGCATAGACCTGATTAGTCATTTGTCTGCACTGTTTGAAACACCTGGATAATAATTGGCATGTGATTTGCATGGCGTTCAAACCAGATTGCCATTTGTCCACTCTCGAATCTGACTTAGGAGGTTTCTTCTCCAATCTCCCTTTGGTATGCAAATACGCACTTGCTGACACTGCCCACTAGCAGTCTTCTCCATAGTTTCTGATTTTTAATGTTGTTCTTTGTTTCATTGGATAGAATTTATTTATTACATCAAGAGTTAGGGTTGTGTGTGTAGGCAAAATGATTTACAAGCTAACCATAAAGAACTGGCACCTAATGGCTACTTAAAAGTTTCTCAGAATGAAGATATTTCAAGCCCTTATTTCTAGAAATCCAGAAAAGCAAAACACTTTGACTTGCAAGAGGAAATGTCAGTTATCTCAGACATACCTTTCTTGTTTCCCTCAATGGAGGGAAGGAGTGGGTTATGTTACTTTGCTATAAATTGATAGAGGAACTGTGCATGGTTGTCTGGTCTTCCTGACCTCCTCCTCAGAACCTTCTGAAGAAGAAACCATATTTTACCTCATACATAGTCAAGGAGCTCTTTCTTCAGGCATGTGACCATAGTTTTATCAATCCAGAATTGGAGTTTTTCTTTCCCTTAATTCAGTTCAGGTTTTGGCCCCACTTTGCAATTACATCCCTGCTACTTAATAGCTTAGTGACCTTAGACCAAGTAACCAACAGTTTTAGGTGTGTGTGTGTGTGTGTGTGTGTGTGTGTGTGTGTGTGTGTGTGATTAAACCCAGGATATCATGCATGCTAGGCAAGAACTATAACACAGCACAAGTCAGCCACCCCCATCTCAATAAATTGTAAGGGTGTAAGGGTGGCCCTGAACTCCCTATGCAGTCCGGGCAGGCTTCTATCTCAGCCTCTGGAATGACTGGAATTAGAGCCTGCACTACCAAACCTAGCCAATTTTTATTTATCCAAACTGATAGTAATAAGAATATTTGTAAGAGTGTAAACCAGTGATGTGTTTTGTACAGAGCCCAGCAGGAAGTAAGCAATCTTTGAACCCTCGCTGTTTTATTGCTGCAATCTTTTGCTTTTCTTTCCCCAGTATAAACTGTGACATGCAAGAGTCACATTCTAAACAACTAAAGGTTATGCATTCATCCTCATAGTAGCATTACTTGTTACAGCTAAAAGATTGAAGTATCCATAGTGTATGTGTACACAAACAGATGATAGACAAGCAGAAAAATGCAACTACAATATGGGTGATTACTGAGCTTAGCAAAGAGGACAATTTTGACATATGCTATGTGGGTGAAATAAGCCAATCATCAAAGTCAAGTACTGTGTGGTCCATTTCTAGAGATTCTTAGAATAAAGGACACTATCTTCCAGGGATTGGAAAGATCTGGGAAGGAGCAGTTGTTTAATAGTTATAGAGTTTGAGTTATGCAAGATGAAGAACAGTTCTGGAGGTTGTTTGCACAACAAGGGGTTAATGATGGTGCTAAGTTCTATGTGTGTGCTGTTCAAGTAAACAACAACAACACTCCCCCAAAACTGAAAGGCTCCATGAAATTAGAGCATATGTGTTATATTAATTAGCCTTGGAAATTTTGACTCACATGTCCCAGAGTGTTGGGTGAGAGCCAAGAATGTTCCAGTGTGTGGCTAAGTACACAGCTACACTGTTCAAGTGTAGTCCTATTCTTTCCTTCACTGCTGCTGCCTTCTGCCAGGTGTGGACTTTATTCTTGGTATCCTTTATTCTGTATAGCATATGGACTTTGATGGAATTTCAGAAGTGTATTTTCTTTATAGTCACAATGAAGAAACCCTCAAAAAGCCAAGCATGTGGAAACAAATTTGATTCAGCAAGTTTATACTGAAAAATCTTCCATGGGGGTGGTGTTGGGAATGAGCTGGAGGCAGGGGAGGAGGGGGAGAGGTGGTGGTTATAGAGAAGCTTAGCAAAGGCACTGTTGAACAAACTGATAAAAGAGGCAGAGTCAAGGAATGAGAGAGGAAAACTACAGGGAGTTTAATTTATTTTTCATTCCAATTTCTGCTCAATTACAGCTGCATCATATTGCAGTCTTCAAGATGCTCTATGTGACCCATCAAAGGTCAAATCTTAAGAACAGTGGAGAACAGCTCATTCTAAATGATAAGCTGATAGTGTATCATAGATAGTGGCAGTTAAAAGCTGTTTTACTTCAGTTCAGGAATTCATTTTATCTTTTACATAATACTCAATAGCCCCTTTATTTCAGTACAATAACATTTACTAAGTTTCTGCCATCTGGTGAAGATCCTGTATCAAAGAAAGAAACACTGAAATAGACTTTAAAGAGTTTTTCCTTTGTATTTCAATTTAAATTTTTCTGGCATTCACTTTGAAAAAATGTATTTGAAAATAAGAAACTTTCTATTTTGTGTTCATAGTAATTAAGTACACTGAGAATCATAATATCTAATCATTTCCCCACTTAATATTTTTAAATCATGGGCTAGATATTTTTCAGAGGAAATGCTCCAGCTCTACAGTTAGGAAGTTGTCATCCTTTGAGACATGCTACCTGGAAACAATCACAACAGTAGGAGATGGAATTGTTTAGGCCAGGATCAAAAGAGAGGCAAAGCCACCCTCCTGTCTCCCTATCAAAAGTAGTAACTAGAATGCATGGTGATGATGTGGGTGAAATTCTGCCTGGTCATTTTTGAAACTTGGCTTTAATATTTTTACTTTTAATTTTCTTTGTCCTTTTGAAATAGTAGTCATGGGTTTTCTTTTAATTGCTACAAGCATAAAAATAAAACAATCATTGAAATTTAATTATCAGCTTATGCAAGAGTGCCACCTCAACTTTAATTTCTACATAAAAAGCCTAGGCTTTTAAATCCATCAACAAACTTTTAAAAATATATCCTTAGAAGATCAACAACAATCTTGAAATCACAAAATACAGACAAAAGAATCAGTAGACTTACCAAAAGATACAGTTGCTAAGAATATATGATAAAAGGCACATTTTGGTGACAGTGTCCAGTGTTCTGTTTCTCAGCATCAGGTTCTTTCTGTGAGCCTTTGAAAGTCTTGGACAAAGGTGAAACAAAAAAGGTGTGTGCATCAATGTTTAGAGTTAGGAAAGGTAAAAAGAGGCCCTGACAGCACATCTAAACATACCATTGTTCTCCTTGATAGAAACGTTTCCCTTCTTTTTATTAATATTTCTAGAGTGGTGAGTGTCCACCACCCCAAGGATTCTTAACCTGAACGTTTTACCCTTTTGAAAGTTAGCCATTATTACATGCACCTTAAACAGCTTTACACTGAGTCAGTCACTAGAGTGAATCCTTGGTGACTTTTGAATCTTTTTCAAGTCATTGAAATCTCAGGGAGAAACTAAAGAAAGACAAGATCACAGCCTACCTGTTTCAGCCCCTGAGAATTCCCTTTCCAAGTGTTTCTCAAATAGTGAGGCTTGGTCAGACCTCTCACTCCTGCTTGGAAGTTACTACATCAGCAAAAAAGACCCGATAATAGTGGTACACGAAGTCTAAGTTGTGAATAGGAAACAGACAGGCAGCCTATACTTGGTTATTCAATTGATAGACAGCCATGTTGACAGCCCTAACCTTGGAAAGCACAGCTGAGCTCAGCAGGGGTCAGACGCTGAGTACCGTCTGTCAAAGCTTTACTCCCCCTGCTTGTCCACTTTACCATAAGATGCTAATAAGAGCACTGAACAAAGTCACTGACTACAGCTAAACTACAGCATGGAAGTTGGGGTAAAATTGTCACTTTCGGAATCTTCTGCTAAATTTGAATGAACTGAATTGGTTGGTCCTTCTCAATGATTATAGAAAGAAAACAGTGTGGGTTGAAGAACTTTATGATCACAATGCTTTGTCAACTTTGCAGCTAAAATGAAGGATTTGAAGTTTGTTTTTAACATGTGCAAAGCCAAAATTTCTTCTTTCCAAAATGTAGACACAATTTTGATTAATTAAATGATCTCATTCAGAGGGAATATTCTCCCTTTTACTAGCAAAGTCAAATTAAAAAAAAAAAAAAAAAAAAAAAAAAAAAAACCTAACAGGCTTAATCATAATAAAATCAGTTAAATCAAATGTGGCATTACTCAAGCTCCTGTGTGGAGATGGTGTAGAAGCTGAAGGAGAGAGACAGGGAATTCCTTTCCCCGAAAGACGCCACAAGTATGCCTTTTCATTGAAGGACAATTCTATTTTGGATTGTCTTATAATGAGTAGTAATTCTTGTGTTTGAAAAGTTCTTAAAACGCAAAATACTATTTTAGTGTAAATAATTATTTTAGAATTTTAGGGAACATTCTGATAAATATAGAATTATAAAATAATAGGTGTGGAAGGACCAGTGCTCTCTGAAGGCGCTGGCCAATTCAGCAGCAAGGGCAGGAAACTTGGAATCAGTGAGTTCTGGTGAAAGTCCTGCTACCACTCTTGTACCTTGGTCTTCTTAATCATAAAATTGATCCATTGGTGCTTGCCCATATTGGTAAACTGGTGGCTTAAATAATTTCTCAGTACTTCTGGTGCCATGTAAGTCTAAACCACAGAGCAGAACAGCTTACTCTCTGTTCTAAGTGTTGAGTTCATGCTAAAAAGCTGTGGTGTAGCATTTCTTAGACTTGATGACATAGGAATCATCTGAGACATCTGGTGAAGTCTTTTCAGAGGGTTGGGTGAGCCTTGGATGTTACATTTCCAACTCTCAGATAATACAGGTGCTGTTGCTGCTGCTGCAGCTGCATATGAGAGGCAGTCACTTTGTGGAGCAGAGGTCATCTGCATAGGTGGAACCAGTGTTGCAGAGAGCACCAGACTGGTTGAACAGTTCTAAGACACGAACAAAGGGTGAGGATAAGTAGTCAGCCATGCTAGAGAATGTGTTTACTCTGATTTGTTTGTGGAGGGAGATTAGCTTACCTATTTCCTCTTTGATTATAGAAATCTCATGGGGCTAGAACTGTTTCTTTTTTAAGGATATGGAACGATTAGAAAGCAGCAAGATGGAATAATGAAGTAGCCAAAAAACCCTTAGCCTCTGTATTATCGTTTCCCATATCTGAGCACGAATGTGAGTGACCATTCCAGTTTTATTTGATTGGGATTCAGCCCCAGTCTCTTTAAACACTAAGAAATTTGTCAGCAACACCTTCAAAGTTGCAACGCATCATTACAAATCTTTGCAAACATCTGTTGCATGAAAAAAAGCAAGATCCTGTGGTGCCTGAGGGCAGGAGGGCATGTGGAAGAAGGATGTTCAGACATGGCTCTGTGGGGCCCTTCCCCTGCAGGCAGGCAGCCAGGAGGCTCCTGCACCTGTTCTTACACATCTCTGCTGCCTGCTGTTGTTTTCAGTTGCTGTCAATGGCCTCCCAGGAGAGGACTGGGACAGGCCTTGTCAGGGAAAGAGAACATCTGAGTGTGTGGTAGTTGTCCTCACAAGTGAGGGGACTCTTATTTCCTTTTTACATCAAAGGCAGACTAATGTCAAAGGAGATCCTTTGACTTTATGTTCTGTGGCTGAGAGTCTTTTGAAGTTCAGGTGACATAATCTAGTTTTGTTCTATTCTTTTTTTTCTGAAGTTCTATGAGCAGGACAGGGAGGTAGGTGCACAGGCATCCATATGCATCCATGGAGTTTACTGTCTAACAGACAATTGTCTAGAGACCATTTAAAGTAGACTTGGCATAGGGAGCAGAGGAAAAGCAATGGGGTTTGCATGAAAAGCAGAGTAGGAAGGAGCGGAGGTAAAGTGTAACAAGCACATCTTTACCTTTTCTCTGAAGACCACCTTAATATACTCCCATGTGCTTTTACTCCAACTTAATTTTGCCAGTGGCTCTGTCTTTATGAGTTCATCAGCCTTCAACTTAGAATATATAAACAAATTTTTGAAGGAGAAAGACATGGCTTTCAACACCTTTTAACTTTCCTTTTATCATAAGCAGTGGACAATGAGATTATTTCGTCTTTATTTAAAAGTTTTTATTCTAGTCCCTCAATCATCAAAACATTTGTTTATAATTTATGTCTCAGAAGATAGCTTTCCAAAATCCAGAGAACAGCTTTTTAGGTGGTGTTTAGTCAGCAGATCTTAAATGATTATAGAGAGATAGTACTGTATTTATTTTTAAAAATCTAAAATTACAATGTCTGCAGTTAAAACTGACTGTCTTTCTTCAGCTCAAATTGACCCTTTATCCTAATAGTCTTGGAGAACAATGAAGTTAAGGATTAGACTTCAGAATAAAATTATCCAAAACACAATCACCAAGTCAGAGATCCTGAATTTTCTGTGCTTAAAATCATATTATAGATTTCATTGATTTCTTTATTATTATTAGAAATGCTTGACAAACACAGGTTTTTGGAGCCTTTGAAAATCTAAATAGCAGAAAAAATGAAAATCTTTTTTCTTTATCTAACAAAATGTAGTTTACATTAGGAATTACATTCATAGTTGTGGTGGCTTGAAAGAAAATGGTCCTCAAAAGGAGTAGCACTATTAGGAGGTGTAGCCTTGTTGGAGTAGTTGTGGTCTTGTTGGAGGAAGTGTGTCATTTTGAAGGTGGGCTTTGAGGTCTTGTATGTTCTCAAGCCACACCCATTGGGACAGTGTACTTCCTCTTGCATGCAAGATGCAGAATTCTCAGCTTGTTTTCTAGTACTTTGTCTGCCTGCATGCTGCCATTTCCTACCATGGTATTAATGGACTGGGGCTCTGAACTGTAAGCCACCCAATAAAATGGTTTCTTTGTAAGAGTTGCCATGGCCATGATGTCTTTTCAGAGCAATAGAAACCCTAAGACGAAAGAAAATCTGTTTAAGAAGAAATTGAAAGTTTTTTTTTCTAAAGGAGTCTTTTTTTTTTATTGAAAATATTTTTTCATCATATAGTATGTTCTTTTATTTATTTACTTATTTATTTAATTTTCTTATTTTACATATTGATCCCAGTTCCTTCTCCCTCCCTCCCTCTGTCCTTCCCTTCCTCTATCCCACCCTTCCATGCCCCCCAACCACCCTCCCATCCCATCCCCCCCCTACTCCACAGGGAGGGTGATGCCTTCCAGGAGGGGTCATCTAAATCTGTCAAGTTGTTTGGAGTAGGGACTAGGCCCTCCCTCTTGCCTTTAGGTTAAGGGAATATCCCTCCATAGGGAATGTGCTCACAAAGTCCTTTCATGCACCAGGTATACATCCTGGTTCCACTATCAGAGGTCGCTTAGACTGCCCAGGCCTTCTAACTGAGATCCATGTTCAGGAAGTTTGAGTCGGTCATTGGACTGACTCATACATTGAAAAGATTTTTAAGAATGTTCTTCCTCTTTTGACTAATAGTTAACTGTGTTTTATTTAAACTGCTAGTTACTAGTTTCTTTGGTTTATGTAGTGTTTTAGGTTTATTTTAAAATAAAATACTCTTTTATTTATTTATGTATTTATCTTGGTTTTTTTTTTTTTTTTTGAGACAGAGTTTCTCTCTGTAGCCATGGCTGTTCTGGGATGTGCTCTGTAGATCAGGCTAGCCTGAAACTCACAGAGATCCATTTGCCTCTGCCTCCCAAGTCCTGTTATTAAAGGCATGCATCACCACTGCTCAGCAAAATACTGTCTTCTATAGATACTTAAAAAAAAAAAAAAAGCTGTAAGAGGAGCTGTGGCTATAGTGCAGCTGGTAGAGGACTTGTGTAGCTCACACAAAGCCTTGTATTCAGTTCCCCAGTATCTCATCAACTTGGCATGGCGATGCATGCCTGTAACCCCAGCACTGTAAAAATGAGGGCAGCAGGATCATGTGCTTAAGGGTAACTCTGAGACTTGTCTGGATTATGTGAGACCTTGATTCACCATACACACATCAGTAACTGTAAAATGCGGGCACATTGAAATTAAGTCCTTTGGCTACATGATGAAACACCACTATTGACTTTTGGGTTTTGTAATGTTGCTGTTTTACTAGTTAGACTTATGGACTTTCAGTATAAATTAGAAATATGTGCTATGGCTATTGACTGCTGACTAATGGAATATGAGTTTAAAGAGTGTTTTCCAAGTGGATCAACTCATGAGCAAAAGCAATCTATTTTAAGGCATGCTTTTTGCTGATGCAGGGTCTTCAATGGGTTAGTGAGAAAGTGCTGTAAGACTGACCTCCTTAGCTCAAAAGAAAGTTAGGAATGATCATTCTTGATGTCTACCTAAAGGCAGGCTTTGTTGTTGTTGTTAATCTGTAGATACAGTAATGTCTCAGAAGAAATTCTGAGTTTGTGTAAAATCTCTTAGCAAAGATGTCTTTCTTACACAGAGAATTGTACTTGGAGGTAGATGGGAGTGGGGAGAATCCTTGAAAGCATAGGCTAATTGGAGGCAGTATCAGAAAGGTAGAATTGCTGTTCTCATACAGAGCTTGTGACCTGAAAGTATGGCAAATCCAAAGCCCTTCTGCACTGCTGGAAGCCAGCAAAAGGATTTGGAGTCCTGGGACCTGCCTATCACATCAGAGAAGGAACTGTGGGATTGTGAGCTACCACTTAATAATCAGCTGTATCACCAGGCAGACTGCTAGGTGGAAGCTCATCTCTGAGAAAGTGGCAAAAATAGAGTTTCCATCCAGAGCATCTCTGGACAACCTTTTATAAATCTTTCATTGTAAATAATAATTATCTAAAGATAAAGTCTAGTTTATTAATCAGTTTAAATTTTTTTTTTTTGAAATAAAAAGCAGAAGTAAATTCTGCCATTACATGTATTTTAACATCCTGGAAGTACACAATATTTGTAAGCTCATGTAGTAATTGACTTACAGAAAGCTTGAAATACATTCTGCCAGAGTAAAAGTTTTGTTTGATGGTGCTTATTCAGTCTGTAGAAGCAGTTTCCTTCACACAGTGCCTTTCCGGGCAGTGTATAAATTGTTTACTGATCTATGCATTATGGCATTGAGTGCTTCTGATATATTTTTCATGCCTAAGGAAGGTATGGTATGATTAAGTTTATAGGTCATGAGATGAGTTGTTTGGAGAATCACGTTTCCTGTTCCAAGCAAATTACTTATCTGCAATTTGATGCAAATACAATGGTTGACCTTTCAAATATTAGTTAGACTTCAAGTGTCCAGAGAAATTGAAATGTACATGATTGCTTATATTTTATGCTTCTGATCACATTGATGTATGCATCTAGTGTGCTAGGACACAGTTAGCTCTGACACTTCTGGAGCCATGGGGTGTTATCAACTACAAAGGCAGCACCTAGTGACCAGTGACAGGTTTTGCATTTTTAGCTTTGATGTTTCATGAGCTGCTTATCTAGTTTTCATTAGCAAGGCTTTTATTGCTTCAGAGCCTCCTCAATTAAATAATAATGGACCAATTTGCTTAAAGCCAATCTTTAACTTGCAGACTCATTAATTTCCTCATTGTTAAGTGTCAGAAAAATGTGTGCTTGGGCAAGGGAGATCAGAGAAATGTGCTGGAGTGGAATGATTGCTGGGTGTGGGCACTGGAAGAATGACAGGGTATATCTCTAACTCTCTGTATACCTGCAGACAGGTCTTCTAATGTCCCTAAACCTCTGGGTTCCCAAATCGTAAAGGGATGAATAGATCTTGTGTAGCATGGACATTCAATTCAGCATGCAAATATGTTAGCAGTAGTATAACCTTCCAAGTAGATGCAGACCTGAGAAGTAACAATGCTCTTTAACCTCCCCCTGAATAAGGAAATAAAGAAAATCTGTATTTCCTGCTATTTGTCTAAAGTTAACTGGACTTGTAGCTATGTGAGAGTGGCATTGGGAAGTATATGAAAAAATGCATGTACACACGCGCATGACCCACTCTTCCTGTGCCTTCACCTCACTCTTGCCTTTTACATGTGCCTCTGTCTATCCCACACAATGGAGCTTATGGTGAAAAGTGCCTGCATGTTAATTAGGTGGAACAGAAGCTGAGTTATTGCATGAAGGTAGATATCTACATCTGTACTAACTTTCCCTTTATGTCTATTATTGGAGAGTTTAATCACTTGAAAGTAACTATACACAGTCAGATTAAAATTGTGAAGTGAATTGATTTCTAAGTTCTCTAAGTTATTGCCAAGTTGCTACATCATTGAAGCTATAAGACATGTCATTGATTATTAAGTTTGATGACATTAAAAAGATAAATTAGATCTTTTGAGCAGAAATGAGTTCTCACAGAAGCCATTGTTCACACGGTCTCAGTCATATGGTCTCAGTGTTTCCTGAATTCCAGTCTACTTGTTTGAGTTTATTCTTGTTGCACTTAGATTTTATTGATTGTTTCACAAACATTAACTGTGCACAGTAGCTTCTTAATATAAGCAGATAATATATGATCAATGAATAACACAATTTAAGTGATAAAATGCTTTTCTCGGGAATCTAAACTCCATCAAGAGAACTGGCAACACTTTCATCTAAATGAGTAAACTTCAAAATGATACTTTAGGAAGTCACCTTTGCTGTACACAGAAGGTTACGGTTCCTCTTAAATACAGACCAAAGCACAGCAACTTGTAAATAAAACATGTTCCTGGGGCACAGTCGGGATATAAACATAGACATTAAGAAAGTTAATGAGCTTTGAAACTTGAAGTTTATATCAGGATAAAGCAAGAAAAAATAAGTGTGATTCAAATTTAAACTCACTACTGATTTGTGACAAGAGAAGAATGTTCCTACCTTTATTTTTGAAAAAACAAAACAAAACAAAACACCCTTTTCTGTTAGGGGTAAAATGACTGTGGTAAAGTTTTACTAGTCAAATAGGACCCACCTCTTATCCTCCAACTCTCTGTGTGTTCAATTCCTATTAGAGTCTTGTGGTTTCCCCCTAACCCTTGGAATTACCAAGACTGTGTTTTATTTAACTGTTTATCTCTAAACACTCTTATAGCAATATCTGACTTTTCACACATTTACGACCTATGTTGGCTGTTAATTGCTGCAGCTTCCCAGTTGGATATTATATTTACTGGAAGGTAAGAATTCTTTGCAAATTGATGGAACACAAGTTTTGGTTATTTTCCATTTATATAATATTATATCTTGGAAATATTACTATAGTGAAATTAGCAGTCCCATTCATGGGACAAGAAAACAGAGGATGTGTCTCCGTTGATCTTAATCTTTCTTTTCTATCTCTAGTAGAAATGCAAGAAGAAATATTTACTGGCTGCCTGGAAAGAATCTTAAAGATTACATGACCATATCAGCTGATGTAAGTAAGATCTTTATTAATGTTAATGTCTCATGTACCTAATAAAATCATCTCAACTTATTTAGCCCTCGAAACAAGACTTTGAGACATGTAGTGTTATTTCCAATTTATAGTCAAGGAAATCACATCATAAGGACAGAACTTCCTCAGGGTTAATTGTGGTGGCTGAGCTAATCAATATATAAACACAGCTGTATGGCCCCGATAGACTGTGGCTCCTTTGTTACTTAGGCCCTTCTCATCACAGAGCAGGGTAATGCCCTGTGTATTGCTGTGTGGCTCTTTTTACCTATTGTGATGATTCTGTTCTTTTCTCACTGAATTCATCTTCACTGCATCCTTCTATTGCACTCTGAGGACAGCAGTGACTCTTGAATGCTGCTGATTTTGCCCAGATGTAGAATCACTGTGCATAGAGTGCCTTTTCAATAAACACTGCATGGATGAATGGCTGAGAAAATGCAATGGGGACCATGTGAATGGAAGAGACTGTTGGGCTGGGGTTAGCTCTCTAGTTAACAATGAGGTGACAGAATCTGCCTAGCATAGGAGCTAGACTTGTGAGAGTAGAATTGTTCTAAAAAGACTGACAGCAAGGAAAGTAGGGGCCAAGTATAAAAGCTACTGGGAACCTCCCTCCCTTGCATCTTCAGAATGCTCAATGTTACTGATTGTGAAGACCTGTCCTAGACCATTCTTCCCTCCATTTTATCTACTCAGAACTGAAGTGATGTTTTTCTCCCAGAATTATTATCTATCTTCACACAACATATACCTCCAGAAGTTTTCCCCATGATCATTACTGGGGCATGGTGACCTTCTCTCATCCCAATGTATAAAGACAGAGGCTTATAAAATGACAGTGTTTCACCTTTGGATACCAAGAAGCTTGTCAGTTTTTTAGTTTCTTAGCTGCTTTTCTAAGTTGCTGATAGCTTGAACACAAAATTATCATTTCTTTTCCTGGACCTTGTATCTTAAGTTAGACCATAGAAATAAACAGCAAGTGTCAAGTCTCTGAATCACTCTGCCCTGTTTGCTACTCAAAGCACTTCTGCAGTATGGTTTTGCTTTACAATGTTTGCATCAAGCAGCCATTTATCATCACAGGAAAATTTACAGATAAACACTTAAAGGAGGTCCCCTTATATCTTCCTCCAGTTTCTCTGATTAAGTATTAGGATGAAACTGTGTATTCTCTTGTTACAGATCTACAAAAATTAATGACTTAAGTTGAACCAGCATCATAAACCAGGTAACAATGAACACATAAGGCGCAGACTTCATAGTAGAGCAGCATCAGACACTCTGAGCCTCATGAGAGCTACAGCAGGAATTTGGGGACAGGAGTCTTTGAGAGGAACTTTTTCAGGTGTGGCAGGATGCCCAGTTCCCCTGGTTTGGGGTTATAACTTTAATAACAACTTCTAGTCATTGTGTGTCCAAGAATAGCCTATGCCTGTAGCTGTAGGGAATTAATTAGTTCATTGGCCATGACCTGACTTAAACTAGAAACAAATGCTAAATGAGAACGTGAGTGAGCATATCTATCACAGCTAGAGTGGTATAGCCTATGCTTACTTGATTTGATTAGAAGTGGTCAGATTCAAGGCCGAACCACTGTTGCTTTTATTGGCCAGCAAAATTAATTATCCCTTGTGAGAAAGCTGGCTCCAGATACCAGAGTTCCACTGCTATCTTGTCCCTTTTGGTCCTGCTCCTCTACCCACTCTCCATCTTGTAAGTTTTGATCTAGACACACTGTCTTGCCATTGGCATATATTAGGTCTATCATAAATGCTTGTTGAATAGGAGAATTAATGGATGGAAGTGACTCCAGGTCTTTAGCTCTATGCAGCTCACAATATGCCAGGATCTCCCCTCCCACCTTATTGCTTTTGCATTTCCCCAGTCTCATTTTTACCCTCCTAATTCTTTTCTCTAAAAACTTTCTGTGCATCACACTATAGTGAGTGAATGCCACATTGTTCCTCCTCTGCTAAGTTGAGAACTCTTGGAATTTTGACTCTATATCTCTACATCTAATATTATACTTGGACACAGCAGTAAGTCTGCTGAAAATGCTAGTTGAATAGTTGAAAAAATGAAAATTTCTCAGCCTTAAACCACATTCTGATATGTTTGTAAGGGCAGCTCTGGTGTTTTTAATTTTCCCTTAGGTCATGCCTGCTTCAGATCCTTAGGTGGCATCCTTGAGTTTCCTTTTCTTTTGAGTTTTCTCCTACCATGTAAGCTGGGACTTGCTTTTCTGTTACCATATCTGTTTTATTTGTTCAATATTATATTAGCTTCACTACAGATAGAACGAATTTAAACCTGAGATGGTAAAATTTTGCCTTTAAGGCAAGAGTTAACTCATTTTTTAGGAGAAAAAAAGGAACCCGAGGAATCAGGGGAAGGGAATAGGAGAGGGAATTTGTAGGGAAGAATGAGAAGAGAATATTATTCATGTGTATGAAGACAGCATGGTAAAACTCAATACTTTGTTTGCTAACATAAAGAATAATTAAAAATTAAAAGCTAAGCAAACAAAAGTCTTGTCTTTTGAAAGGCATCATTGTGCTTTGCCGAAGAACATGCTGCTTCCTCAGAAATGCTCAGTGTAGGGACCTAGGATTCTCCAATGCTAAAGGTGTGTTCAAGTTCTTGGTCTAGCTGATAGTGGGGAAAAAAGAATTGTCCCTGGTGCTCAAATAAAGCTAGAAAGAGATTTTGGTAAAACTAAAAACTTTACCCTTTTCAAAATATAGAAAATTCTTCCCCATTCCCTTTATTTCCCCCGCCTCAAATTTAAATGGCTCCATTGGGGTGGAATTACCTATGATTAAATAAAGCATACCCATCCTCTTATCTCCCCTCCCCTACCTTCCAGCCATCTCCTTAGCTACAGAACCCAGACATGGAGCAAAAAATACAGCATCAAAGGTGAGCTCTGTGTCCAGGAGCTTAAACATTTGGGCCCTTGTGGTTTTATGTAGAAAACATTTTTTCCTCAATGTGTCTAAAATTCCCAGGTGTCAAAAACATACTTCTTTTTTCTTTGTACTATTCTCTGAGGCTAGTTTAAGCATACAGAGATAGTTCATAGACTTACTTTCCTCCTTTCCCTTCCATAACTTGCAGTTTCGCATTTGGCCGATTTGGAAGAACACATTCTTGACCACCTGTTTGGTTCCCACCACCGATATGCACATGCCCAAGGTGTTCTGTGATTTTCAAGGCCTGACCCGATAAGGAGAACAGTACACACAGCTTGTGCACATCTGCTATGTTCTTTGAGGTCAATCAAAGTGTTCTTCCTTCTGGGACTAATGGGAATCTCCCGGGGAGAAACAATAACTGCAGTTGGAAAAATCTATCGATTTCACCCCATATTTAGACTTAAGAGACACTTTTGTAAAATGAGAGATCAATCCAAGGATTCAGATTGAGTAGATACTGGTGCACATTTCTTAGTATTTGCTGCTTACTGTTATTAAAATCACAGAATGCTGAAACCATCAGTAGAGTACCTAGTATTAATTCATTGATTGAATAGGTTTATGATAATAGTGTAAAACACATCCATAAACACATCAATAAAACTATGTTTCCCCACCATGTAACTTCCCACGTTTTTGTCTTTGCTCTAAATTCAGGGCCCACTCCACTTGTTCTCTAGTGCTGATCTAGACAGAAACCGAAGAGCCATAGTCTTATGTACAGCCCACAGCAGGAACACTGGGCTGCCACTTATGAGCTTCAGCATTTGTGCTGGTCACTGTGTGCTTTGTCACTGTGAACTGTGCTGCTTGGGAGCTGTGTCCTGAAGTGAAATTTTCTAAAGGATACTTGGGGCTATAGTACAAACTGCTACCCAAAGTCAGGAACGAATAAGAATCTCAGTGAATTATAATAACTGCTTCTCAGTTTTAATATGTTTTGTTACAAAAATATTTTCCCCACAGTCCTAATCTAATTAACCATATCTCTTGTTCTCTAAGGCCAAGGATTCTTGAGAAAGAATAAAACTCCTTGTGATCTATTTGGGAGCTAGGTAGCAGGTCCCCCAAAAGGCCAAAAAGTAAAAATGCCAACAACATTTGGCATCCATAGTTCCTGAAAGAGAGAGAAGGCACGACTCTTTTAAGAAATCCTGCTGTACAGCAGAACACTTAAATAGCCTTTCCCATGCCAGGTAGAAACAAAAAAACTAAGTAAAAAAAAAAAAAAAAAAAACACCTGCCATAGTGCAGGGCACTAGCATTCCGGAGCTGGGGGGGTGGGGGTGCAAATGTGGTCATGGTGAAAAGAACCTCTGGGCTTAGGCTTGGCTTACATTGCCAATGAAGTGGATATAGTCAGCTGCTAAAGCCGCTGAGAAAGTTCTAGTCCATGATGCTTAGCAATTTAAAGGCTCATGTGGTCAAAAAAGGCTAAAAGATATACAGTAAAAGAGGTTCCGATGGGGGTGGGGGAAACCCTCTAAACACATTGCAGTGTGCTTAATAATGGTGTAGGCTTAAGAAAAGAAAATGGATATAGATATTCATAGAAAGAAATAAACAGTTTAAAAATAATAAAGTCTTTAAAACGAGTAAAAGTAATAAAAAAGAAAAAAGCCACATAATATGAGAAGTATACAGGGAGTCTGGATCCTGTATATTATTTTGTTGATCTTGAATTTTTTGATTGTTGATAAGCAAATGACAGCTGCTAGAAGACATGGGATTGGAAGGGGGCACTGGTGAAATGAAACAGCCTAGATATTTTAAGAATGTGTTGACCTTAAAATGGAACTCTAAAATGCACTGCTTTGGAAAAAGAGGCTTTGCTTCTATTTCCACAGGAAACTAGAGGCTGTGGATTCCTTCAGGGTTGATATGGATCATGTTTGATCTAGGAAGACCTCCTCAATCTTGACATGCTAAGTCAAAGGTTTTCCCAGGACTTGGCTATTATCTAAATTTTCTCAGAGACCCCTAAAGATGCCTTCTCCCACAGCCAATAGGAGGCAGTCTAGAGAAAATGAAGTGGGGTGCTTGATTGGTTATTTTGTGAGTTATGGACATTTGTTACAATTTAGGGGAATATAAGATAAAAGGCAATGATTAATCTCAGATATTTTGCATTTGTGTGGATTTTGGTACACTGATAAAATTTAGAGTTATTTTTGTTATATTGAATGTATGCTTCTACTCTTCTTTGGGGTACTGTTCTTATGCAGCTCATTTAAAAATACAATATAAGTAAGAAATGAGGTTAGTAGTTAATCTATAATAATCAAACTTGTAGTTAAATTAGTTATGTTTTCAAGGTTAAACAAGTATATTTTAGACAGGTAGATGATTTTCAAACACTTCAGAGACCTACAGAACATGGCATTTAAGATGTTTAATAACCTAAGGTTTCTCATGACAATGAATCACATCTGCTCTTGGCAACATCAATTTACTTCATAAAAGGATGATGGACATTGAAGAAACTTCATCTGGAGTTTACTTTCAATGTGACAAGGCAAGCCATCTGGGCAAGAAACTGTTCTTGCCTTCACTGCTGACAGTATGCTGTAGAGACTGGATGTGCAGGACACACAGGAAAGTGACTGTTGAACTTTGCCAAAACATGTCAGGTCAGTCCTGCAAAATTCCTGCTTCACTGAAAAGTCTGCCAGACTCACTAGGCCTATAGGCTGAACATGAATGCCCAAATGTTGCAGAGGAACTTTGGGTGACTGTCCAGGCAGCCATATGTCTCTGTTGTAAGGTAATATTTAATTCTTCTGGAGTCTTTGATGGAGTTATAGCTTTCTTTCATTATGAAAGAAAGCAAATTAGGTATAAGACTTGGGAATCACTAAGATAACATAGATCGTGGAGCATTTTCTCTAAATTTGCTAAGTACAATTGGACTGAATATTTTAATTCTTACTTAATAAGTTTTTGTTGAATGTAGTTTTACTATGTTAAAGTTAAAACCTTTGATTTTTAGACAAAAAGCAGAAATGCTGTAGAATATTTGTTTAAGATGTGTTACATTTATTTGTGCTATGGAAAATTTGTTTAATGATGCAAAGATGTGTTGTATTCTTTTATGTCGAATTTGTTTAACTCTGTGAAGCTGTTACTTTGCCCAACTAAAACATCTGATTGGCCTGATAAAGAGCTGATAAAGAGCAGGAGAAAGGACAGGCAGGGCTGGCATGCAGAAAGGATAAATAGGAGGAAGAAGAGAATCAAGGAGTGAGAAAAAGAGGAGGAGACGTCTCCAGGAGCCAGCCATCCAGCTACATAGCAAGCCATGGAATGAGAAGTAAGCAAAGGTATGTGGAATAGAGAAAGATAAAAGCCCAGAGGAATAGGTAGATGAGATAATGTAAGTTAAGAAAAGCTGGCTAGAAACAAAGCCAAACTAAAGCTGAACATTCATAAGAAAGAAAAAGATTCTGTGTGATATATTTGGGAACTGGGTGGCAGTCCCCCAAAGGCAAAGAGTTAAAAAAAAAACAAAAACGAAAAAAAAAAAAAAAAAACCGAAAAACAACAACAAAAAAACCAAGTGATTGTACTTTCATGAAAAGGAAGCAAAACCTTATTGATCATCTGATCACATTCCAACAACTCCACTCAATGTACTCAGCTGCAAGGACACACAGATACTGAGAAAGGAGTCATACTGGGAGGCCCGACACTTTGATATCTGGCCTGTCTCCCTGGCCCTCTCCTTCACCCACCAGTGAGTTTGACCACATGATAAAGGTGTCTATCACTCAGACAATAGGATCAGGTCACAGCCTTCAGAGTACCAAAATAGAAAATGGAGACATGTTGAGTTGTCCTATTGGCAGAAGGAGGCATTTGAAAAACACAAAAAGGAGAATAACAATTTAATGTGTGTTCACAAACAGCTTCTAACTCTGGAGTGAAGCTATCTATGCATGGACAGGAAAATGAGTTCATTTTGGAGGGGGGCTGGCTTGCTTTCAGATCGTCTTTTAGGTGGAGATGCATAAATGAAGGGACTGGTACTAAGCTGCTTTTAGCATCCCCAAGCATCAGGATAGCTGCTTAAGAAGTCTGAGCTTTAGATCAACGCTTACATTTTCTGAACTGCATAGGCTTTCAGAAATTGCTGCTGCTATTGAATAAGCTATGTTTCAGAGATTAGAAACATTTGAGTCAAGGAAGATATTCCTAAATTCAGCATTGTAACTGTATATTACAGCCACTAGTGGAGGTTTTTTAAAACAAGTGAGACAGGGCTAATCAGGCTGCCTCATAGTAGTTTATGTGATTCCTTCAGTAGTTTTTGCTTAAAAGAACATATTAGACAATAGTGTGATAGCTTTTACATGGTGGGACATGTTAGACTATCTCCATCAGCATATGTCTACTGGGTGGCGTCTAGCTTGGAGGCACTCAGTTTGTTGCTGTGATGGGTTACCACTGAACTCCCCAACTTCACAAACAGGTGACAAAATGATTATTTAGCTGGAATTTGGGGTTTCAAGAAAAAGTATTGAAAAGGAATTATAATGATGAGTTTACAGATATGCACTGTCATTAGCCTACATCTTGAGGGCAGGTGTCTTCAATTTTGTACACACCATAATGCTTTCTAGAAGTCCTCTGGTTAAAAGGAGAAGCTGAAGCTTGCATCTTCAAAAGTGATAACTGACTTGGTTAGAATTCTTAAGACATAACCAGGGTCTGTCGGGAACATGAGTTTCAGCTGCAGCAGTGCCTGCTCTTGTGATATTGGAATAAGATAACATCTTATTGCAATATTATTATTATCTTAGTAAGATAATAATGATTTATACAGTGGTTTCTAGGGATGGATAGAAGCACACATGTGGTTTACACAAATACACACACACACACACACACACACACACACACGTAAACCTTAAAATGAAAGCATTTTCACAAACCATTCTGGGATGGATACATAGAATTCCTGGAGACTGTTTTCTTTGACAGTTGCCTTGATATTGTTTTCCTAGATCAGTTGAAAAACTGACTCTTGGGGAGCTGTAAAGCACTTATGTGGTTTGCCAATGTCACTGGCCTGGGCTTGGCAGTAGAGCACAAAGGGCACAGATGGGCTCCCTGCTCTTGCCAATCCAACTTGTCAGGAGAAGGGGATTGTGGGCTTCCTTTTCTCTCTCTAGCTTGAAAGCTCCTGGGCTACTGAGCAGTCACAGCATCTCACAAAGACTTTGCCTTTTTATTCTCCAGGTCCCATTTCAAGACCAGCAAGAGTAACAGCAACAGACACTGGCTAGGAACTCATCTCTTGACACATACAGCACTGGATGCTGATTCTTACCAGTTACATGACCTTGGACTAGATCATTTCTCTAGCCTTATCTGTAAGTTATGGAGATGTGTCTACTTGTGTTTGTTGTCAAAATGCAGTGTTATGGAGATGTGTCTACTTGTGTTTGTTGTAAAAAAGCAGTGAGTGATATCCCCGTAGACAGCAACACAGAGCTAGGCACATCGATAGCTGAAACATTTGAGCTGGTTGTTGCCAGTTCTCACTTGAGTCATGGAAGTGAAGTGCTTAACCATATTACTGATCTGTGCTCCATAATACTGAACACAGGCACAGATATCTTAGGGCTTTGCCACCTACTGATCTCTTGTCTTTCCCCATACACACAGCAGTTACGAACAGTACACACAATGTGAAGAAGGCAGGTCTCTCTCCACTGTCTTCTTGCCTGTTCCTTCCACATTCTCTGCCATTTCTACAGGGTCAGAATGGAAGGGCCTCACCTTCCCTCCCAGGCTCCACTCCTCTGCCTATTCAGGCCCTGACTCCACAGACAAACTATTCCTTTGAATGTCTTTTACCTATAGTGAGTAGATTCCTAATTTGCAGGTTAGATCCAACCTCAGAAATATCCTCTTTGGATAGAATTGTGTTAAGTAATAAAAATAAACTTTATAAAAAGGACATTTCACCATCAAAACCAGGAAACTGAATATCATGGTGCTACCTTTACTCAGCAGTTTCCAGTTGAGTAACAAGGTTGTGTGCCACCTCAGGTCCCATCCATCCTTAAAGCCTTCTTTTAATTTGTAAATTAAAACATTTGAATCCCAAAATGCATTAACTACTGGCCTGACTTTAATGCGATGTATGACCTACCTACGTTAAGCATAAATGTATATGAACTGCCTTTTCACCCAAACCAAAGTGCTGAAAACATTCAGGTTGATGAAAGGGTCTACCTGCCACTTTAGACTTGGGGGTATTACTGTCTTTTACTATTAATATTTGACAATGTAAAAACCTGCATTTCATTCTGGCCCTTTCTGTTTAAAATGGAATAAAAATGGCTGGACACATGAAGAAGATTAATGCCAATATTATAAAGCTTGCCATTTTACAGTGCTACGCTTGTTAGTTTTGTTCTGTATCAATTAGGACTTAACCTGGAAACTTAGTGAGCATTTCAAGTTGGCAGTCCATTGTCCCACTTTGCCTACATTCATCTCCTGGAATCTCCCTGGCTTTGAGATCCAGGACAAGCAGCTTCACTTTTCTAAACTTCAGTTTACCAAATGTAACATGGCATGCTGTTACATGAGGTAATAAGGGTTGGCAATTCCTGGAACAAAGTAAGCACTCACTCAATAGGCATTGGCAATTGTTATTTATACTCCACTCTGCCATGTTTATTAGATGCTTGGGCTTTCCTAGGTAGGGCTAGGCTCAGTCTCTGAAAGATATCAGTGGAGTGTTCTTGCTATGACTGCAGGCCTATGTGGAAACTGCCTGGAACTGGTTCTACCTTTAGCACCTCCAGCTCTCCAGCTGACGTGGTGCACAGCTTGACTTCTATAGCATGGTGGTTTCCTTGCTTAGCACAGAGTTCATTTCCCCTTCAGAAACCCTTCTCTACAGTTTCCGGTGCTATTTCCCAGTAATGTTAAAATGATTTCATGGGACTTATTAAATGCCTGTGGAAGAAGTGGAACCGATAGTCCTAGGTCTAACTGGCAGTTTTAATTAGAGTGGCTGTGTGTGTGTGTGTGTGTGTGTGTGTGTGTGTGTGTGTGTGTGTGCACGCTGTTAATTAAATAAGGAGATATTTTTAGATATGTGTGTTAATTAGTCCTTTGGAGCATTTTTTCCTTCAGATCTCTGAAAAAAAAAAAACAGCTTAATTTATGGCCTGATTAGAAGCAATTAACTCTTTATCTCCTACTTGTCTTGCAGATTCCCTCCTGGGACTGCTGCTAGAAGTCACAGCAGGCAGGATGGATGCAGCATCTGCAAAATGTGTGGCCTCTTCCCTTCCTATGGCAATTTTCTTCCAAAGCCAGAGCTTTGACTCAATTCAGCCCTGACACTGAAACACTGAAGATGCACAGAGTTCAGCAGGCATCAGGAAAGGGAACACCTTTCAGGGGACTCTCAGGTAGGTTGTCCCCAGGCTGAGTCTAATGTCTTGGACATGAAATACAATTAAATGTAACACATTTTTATAAAAATGGAATCAAGATAATCAAAAGCAAACACAGGCATGTGCTTGTATGTACATGGATACAAACCATATAGGTGTCAAATAAAAGTAAATAAGGCATGTTGAGCTCCTGAATAGACTCATTAGCCAGACCTAGAGGAGTAAATGATCAGTTCTTCAATCAAGTCATATTTATTGGAAGTAGCTTCACCAAAGCTGGCAGCATTGTGTAGTGTCTATCAGTGGTTATTAATGCATTTGAATTCTCCACAAATCTTTTATAATTTCAGTGCTGTGCATTTTGCTTTGTACTTAGTCAATAAACATATGTGGTTCTACCTGTATTCTAAGAGGTAAAACTACTCTTAACAAAGGGTTTAATTTTAATTTTTCACAGGAACCAAACAGAGCTTTAATGCACAGTTTATAGAGGCTTGTTCCTATTGTGAAGATTAGCCACTGGGTGGCTAGTCATCAGTAACACCAAATTTATGGAAAATCTCCATTTTTTTCTCTTTGCCTTTATTATTGTCATCTATTTCTATAAGGCTACTGACTTTTAAGAGCGAGCAGGGTAGCTGAGGAGTCAACCTTTTCTCCACTTCTCACTCCTGTTTTTTCTGGTACCGTCGGCTTCATTAACACACTCAGTCTCCACAGAGAGAAAGAGAGAGAGATTGGGCTGGTTTTCTGTGATTTTTCTCTATTATCTGTGCATTATTCCTGTCAGTGACCCTTCACAGGGAAAGTGATTTGTTGGGTATCATGGCAACACATTACTTCATTAAATCATTCAAGGCTAATTCTTAATCAGATTGCCAAAAAAGAGACAATCTACTGTAAATGTATTTAAATTATTCCAATATTTTAAGTGCCTATAATTAAATGTGCCCACTGACACAGGGGGGAAGTGGGATCCCAGTTAAGCTAAAGAAGTGAATTTACAGATCTTTGTAAAATTTCACTCACTGTTACACCCCAGAAAGCTGGAGGATTGTTTTGGGGGTACAGGTAGTTGGGCTTTTCATACTATTTTAGAAATACTATTCAGACAATTTACCTAAATCAAGCATAACACCTTTTTACTCCCTTATGTGAAATTTTTAAATCTATATAAAATAAAACATTGAGATATTATTTGAAAATCTCAGCTTCCTCATTGGATTTTAAGTCCTCCAAAAGCAGGGACTATACCTTCATATCTCAGTACTACATAGTATTTTGTATTCTTACATTTAATAAATTTAATATTTGAATAATATATGCTTAGTGAATATTAATATAGTTAACTAGAATATTGACAGTTTCCAAAATTTAGTTGTAAACATATAATTGTAAAGGAAAAGAAAACAGAAAAACAACTAATTGTATTCACCGTCTCAGATTGCTGATGCATGTTAACTAGGAGAAAGCGAAGGGAAAGAGAGGAAAGCAAGTGGGACTAGGAAGATTGAGTCAGGGGAATAATAGAAGACAGAAAAGAGAGAGGGGGAGAGAGGACATAAAAGAGGGAGCTATTGGTTTGAAGAGAAAACTGAACCTAAAGAAAGGTCTAGAGACCTAAAAGACTGACTCCAACTAACAATTTGAGCAACCGTGGAAAGGCTACCATAAATTTCCTTCCCTGATAGTGAGATCAACAACTAACTTATCCACCATCATGGAGCCCTCATCTAGTACCTGTTAGAAACAGAAGCAAACACTCAGAACTAAACACTGAGTTGAACTAGGATCCAGATGCAGACAGAGAGGCCAAGACCAGGTTGAAGAAACATATAGACAGCTGACCTGAACAAGGAGGAGCTAACAGGCCCCCAGACTGATAGCTTGGAATCCAGCATGGGACTGACTCAGACCCCCTGAATATGAGTCTCAGCTAGAAGGACTGAGCAGTCTAAGAGACCTCAGACGGTGGAACCAGGATGTATTTCTGGTGCACAAAAGGACCTTGTGAACACATCCCCCATGGAGGGATATTGCCTTAACCTAGAGACAGGAAAGAAGTCCTAGTCCTATTTCAAATGACTTGACAGATTTACATGACCCCACCTGGATGACATAGCCCTACATGTGAAATGGGGGATGGGAGGGGAGGGTGGTCAGGGTGCATGTGAGTGGGCAGAGAGGGTAAGAGGGAGGGAGGGAGAGGGAACTGGGGTCAACATGTAAAATAAAAAAAAAATTTTAAAAAAAAATGCAATGCATGAATGTTTTCTCTAGCTCAAGCAACAGCTCTTAATGACTTCACCATGGTTCTTGACAGAAAAATATTTAGACTACAAGAAAAAAAAAGTCAGACTTTAGGCCAAACAGTTGCTTTCTCTTGTATGTACTCAGTACAGCCCTCGTGGGGACCAGACAACATGGATAGGACTTTATTAGTCCTCAGTTCTTCGGATTTCCTTGCTTTCCTCTTACAAACACTCTAGAGTCTCATGGAACAAGTGCTCTATTTTGTGGTTGGGGACACTTTCATGGAAGAGAGTCACATAGGAGCACTACATGGGTGTTAGAATGTTGGCAGTAGCAAAGAAAGAGATTAATAATAAACTTTGGAATCTACAGTAACTAGTGCACTGTGTTGGCACCTGCTTAAATGGAAAACAGTCCTGGATGTCTAAGAAAAAGGAAAGTAATTTGTGCTTCACCCTGTTCTAGTGATATCAGTTGGTAAAATATCTATTGGCTCTCTGTCAAGGCAAAGAGTGCATAGCAGGTGCTTAAGTATCAGCACAGAAACAAAGCTGAGAAAGTTGTCTTTGGCTACTCCTTGCCATCTCTTTCATACTAAAAATGATAGCATAAGCACTCAGTTTCTACAACAGATAAAAGGAAAAAGTAGCAATCCATTACTGTTCCATTTAAAGCATTCTAAATTGATTACCCTCTGTATTGTCTATTTACTCCACCTGTCCTAAACCATAACTTCAGGAGTAAAAGTGTTTATATATTTTTGCTGAATCCAAGATTAAATGTGCTGAGCAGCATATCATTCAAGGAGCTGACCTGCAATTTTCTGATTGATAGTGAACATGCTAATGTACTGTTAGCCCTAACTAAAATCATTATTTTATGCCTATCAAATATTCAGATGAAAAGGAAGGTGTAGAAATGGAGAACTAGTGTCAAGTTGGTACAATTCTTGGAAAATGAACTCAGTGGAAGGAGCATGTAGTTTTGCTCCATGGTTAGTCTGTCAAAGGTAAAGAAACAGTGGGGTACCCTCTTCATAAGTCTGCTTTATAAAAAGTGGGTCAGAGGAAGTGGTGCTCCTTACCCACATTCTAACTATAATTGTTACACATACTACAGTGCAATCTGACATTTTATGGAATGAAACTGTTTCTCTGCAATTGTCTTCTCATTCTCTGCCCTAGTGTCTCATCGACACTAGGCCTTCTCTCTCACAATTGCCCTTCTAGCTCTGAAGCCTGCAAGGCACAAGCTCCTATCGTGTGAAGAGGAGTGTGATAGAGAAATTCAGGATAGTGGTTTATTCTCAATGCAACAGTCAGATCTATGACTTTCATCCTTAACAGGGCCTCCATGCTTGAGCTTCATTCAGCCTCCCCACTCCAATCCAAGGCTTCTGGCTGACTGAAGGGTCATGGTACATAAAAAGATATACATTAGAAAGTCAAGGAGTAGTGATTAGGGCAATGGAAGTCTAACCACTTGTTAGAAGCACAACTTTCTAAAGTTATCACATTGTGTTTTGTGGTGAATAGCCCCTTTGCTGTTCAGCAACACCTGACTTGATAATTGAACATCAGCTATCTTTTGCTGGCAGGTCATTCCTAAGCCTTAAAGGTGACCTCTATTTGCCTCTGTGTGCAGCACAAGAGTGCTCAGGCTCCATCCTCACAGGACTTAATCTTCAAAGCAATACCTCAAACAATTTCCCTGGCCCCTTCCCTCCAGATCTATACATTTGACCATCAAAAAGCACAGCCAACACTCCTAGCAGTGTTCTCAGCCACCTCAATAGGATATTTGTAAAAGAAATTCTGAGTCTTGAAAATCCTAGGAGCATTTCACAGTTATCAACTTTTCTGTTATCATAGATGTCAAAATTCTGAATAACACTCTTGGTTCTCTAATTAAGTTAAAGTTGTGTTTGTGATGAGTGTGGGGGTAACAATATCTGGTTGCATTTCTATCTTAGCAAGGGTCAACAAATGCCTGGTAGAGCAGGAATATGCCCTCATGCTGGCTCCTTTGCTCATATCCTTCCAGACACTCTGGATCTGGGGTAAAACAGCAGCTGTTGCATGGACTTGATCTGCTGAATGTCCAATGAGCAGTTCTTGTTTGGGATGTTTGCACGCAGAACTGCTTTGGAAATAATCTGTGTGTGTGATGGTTGCAGCAAGCTTGTTCTCACTTCTGAGATCATCCTTGTTAGTCAAGAAATCACTTAAAAAATTGTTATTCCACAATTGAACAGTTGAAAAAGAGGATAAAAGGTCCAAGGATCCCTTGTTGTGCACTTTGACAGACTGTATCCTTGCACTGACTGAGAGAAGATGCCTTGAAAAATTAAGCAGGTGTTGATGAGAGCCAGGCACAGCTCTAAGCTCTTTGAGGGGTAAAATTTGAACAGATGTGAAGACACTGCACTGAGAGCACTTGTGAGAAAGGCACAAGAAAAGCTCGTGGACAACTGAGCAAGAACAGATCCTGTCTGATCAGGGACAGCATCCTGGTGGAGATGGCAGCAGAAAGAATGACCAGATGCCTGTTCCAGACAAAGGAGAGGGTGAGTGCAGGCCATGTGCTGGGAACAGGCCAGCCAACTCAAGGGAAGAAGCAGCTGCTTCTTGGATTTGGACATTGCAGGTGGCATTTGTGGCAGTGTTCTGCTCTTTGTTAGGGTAGGGGGAGGGGAGAGAAGATGATAGCAGAGGTTGTGAGGTGAGACTGCTCTTTAGTCGGCTTGAGATGGGGCACAGAGATCACCATACAGCAAGTTCCCACCCACAAGCACTTGTGCTTGAAGGGCTGTGCAAAGCCACCCCCTGACTGCAGCCAGGCATCATGATGTTTTTGACAAGAGGCCCAATATCCACCAAGGGTCTTGGAGGAAGAGTGTCAGGGGGTGGGCTAAGAATTTTGTGGCTGTCTGCTGAATATAAAGAAATATCCTAGATGATAGCAGACTCAGTTCGCCTAGGTGAAAATATGACCTTATAGCCTTGATCTTGGAGAATAAGACATATCCTCAGCTTTTATTGTGATACTGTCAGTTCCTGATTCCTTGTGCTGCTGCCTAGTGGATACTGCTGTTTCCTTCTGTTGCCACTGAATGCACCTGGTACTGAAGTACCTATGAGAAATTTGAGAATATGAACGTTTAGTGTGAGGATGATGCAGTCTTGATTCAGCTGATCTAAAGTATATGTAATATGAGCTCTTAGCAGTTATTTTATACTTCCAGATCTGAACAAACACCCAGGAGGTCTTTAGTATCATGTAAATCTCATCTCCTGGAAGATGGCCTGTCTTAGTGATCAAGAGAGCAGGTTCTGGAATGAGAATGGATAGGTAGGTTCTAATCTTATGCTGCTTGCTTGTTACAGAACTGTCCCATGCCTGTTTTCTTTCCTGTGAAATGGGCTAAAATGCTTGATCTTTCATCAACTTGTGATGATTAAGAGGAATGATGCATGTGCAAATACAGAATAGCTCAGTGGCTTCCACATCCATTGCTAGGGCAATTCGGCTGACTGGTTCTTCTGAAGGGAAGACAGGTCCAGAGGGGTGAGCTGATTTACTCTAGGAATTATTAATTTGGTGGCGGGTCAGGCAGGAGTGTGTCTGCTGGCCCTCTCTGGTAGCCTTCTCCCCACTCAGGGCCAGGCAGGAGTGTGTCCCCTCTCCCCAGTCCTTCTCTCTGCTTCCTGTTGATTTGATGATTGTGATGTTCTGCTGTTAAAAAGTTTTAAATGAAAGACAATACACACATTTTTTTCCCCATGCATCTTTGAGGAAGGAAAAGTCACATCTATTCAGGAAGAAGGAAGAACCTTCAGAGGATCTGTGTAAAATATGTCCTTGCATAGAGATTACAACTTGCAAAGATCCCTGGGAGCCCTTCATCGTGCATTAGTTCCATTTTCTGTGGTTGTCTTTTAACATCTGTCTGGGGCACTTACTTCTATCTCACCTGCAGTTTGGGTCTCTGGCATACTGTGAAAATTATACAAGGTTCTCTGGACCTCCAGAAAGAAACAAATTGTAGACAATTGCCTTGAGAATAGAATTTATGTAATTGTATTTCATGTACCTAGCACAACAACTTTTAGGAAGGAATTCAGTAAGGATCACTGGTTGATGGAGCAAAAGAGAGTTCAGCTTGTAATACTGAAGAAAATTCTACTTATGCAATCAATGAGTTTTACCTGCCAAATGCTTAGTCAGCTGAAGTGAGCTGATATTGGCAGGTAGGGAGTTGGGATCCATGTATGGGACACCATGGTACAGCCTGTATCCAGGAAAGGGACAGTGCACTCAGCCTCAGACAGGATTCGAGAACACCACTTACCCTGGCACAAGACTCCAATGAGGGTTTTTCCCTTCTAACTTGGAAGAGGCTAAGGAGAGCAAGTAGCCAGAGGATTCAAGCTCTGAAAGAGGCTGTGCTCACCCAAGCCAAGGATGGAAAGTGCTTGAGGGTGCAGAGATATAAGCTGTAGGAGAATGGGGGCCTGCACACACATTTGTGGGTACTTAGCTTCCCATGGTAACATCTTGCCCTTTAATGGTAAGATGGTAACATGAGATTATTCTCTCTTACTCTCTTTCTCATTGTCTCTCAGTGTATGTGTGTATGTATGTACATGTGTGCATGTCTGTGCATACATATGTGTGCATTGACACATGAGTACATGAGAACTCCCCTGGCAATTTGTGTTTCCATGTCTTAATGATCAGATTTTTTTTCTTGAATGAAGTGACTATTAATAAATAATAGTTTGAAAAAAAAACACTTAATCTCTAAAATCAAAACCTCTTTATGGGGGAAAACAAGCTCTTGTCCTAAAAAATGACCAGTTCATGAGCTCTCAAAGCCAAGGGACTGTCTGTGAGGTGGCTTGTTTGGAACTCCCTGAGTAAGAAGTGGACTGTTGTGTGTACCACTTTGTTCAGAGGCTCAAAGCTGCAAGAGGGTCTTCAAGAAACTTCGGACTCCAACCTGGGGGAAGGGGGAAGAGCACTTGTCTCCTGTGCTACCTTTGTAGTGTTTTGCACTAGGTCACAATTGCTGTCTGAGAAGGGCCAGAACTGCATGCACAGAAACAGAAGGCACAGTGATGACAGCCACAAACCAAAGCTTTTGAAGCCCACTCACTGGATTGACAGAAAGACTCCAGATTTCTCATAAATACAACACAATTCTATTCCACCTATAAAGTGTGGACTCACATGCTACTCCTCACATCCCAGGCCAGAGTCCTTGTACTTGGCTAGTTGGAAGCACTATCTCAATTATTGCATGCTATGCTCATAAGAAATCTTACTCTACTGATTTAGCAATGCCTTCATGAGATAAAGCATATAATTATAGCTAATCCATGTTGCTTTCTTCAGAGAAATTTGAAACTGATACTTGTCCTCCTTTGACACGGGTATGGCCTGGAGAGGAGATAACACTTAGTATTACTCTGACCAAGTCTTTCCAATGTTCTCTACTGATTTCTAGCTTGGAACAAATGTAATGTATTTAGATCCCAGCCAGAACGGACAAAACTAGTCAGGCATAGTGCTAGGAAATTATATATCTTTTCTATACCTCAGAGCCATCCTATACTGCCTTGTGGATTTATATTTAGAAATAAAGAAACTGAGGCTCAGAGAGAGATTAATTTTCCCAAAAGCAGTTAATAAGGAAGCTGCCCCATCTGGAGTTCCAGTCTGTGTTGACTGTCTGTAACATGGGTTCCATCCAATTAAGAGCTATTGTTTACCCAGATCTCACTGGGCTCTGGGCATGGTAATAAACTTCTCATGTGTGTTGTATCAGCTAGACTGACTGTACACATTATTGTTTTGTTATTATTCTTACTTTGCAGATTGAGAAACAGAGTCACAGCTAGTAAAAGGGAAAGTTGACACCTGAATCTAGCCTTCCTGTTTGTCTGTCCCTAGGGCCTATGTACTTCACCATTGTATTACATGCATTCATTATTTCTTAATAACACAAACTTCCCATGAAAGAAATGATGTCTCCTTGTGGCTTTAGAAATCTCTAGCTTATTTGAGATCAAAGAAGACAGGAGGTCAGATAGTGATTTGTAGAGAAATGTGACTTTGGAAACTGTGGAAAGTGCTTCTTTGGATATGGAGGATGGCTGAGGCACATGATAAATTCCCTGCCTTAGTATCAGGGAAGCAGACGAGCCCTGTGACTCAGTAAACATGGAAGGTTCTGTGACTGAAATCCATAAGATACACACAAACCAAAGTTCTTTATCAAAACAAAGAATAGCACCAGAAGGTGAACAGACTGGTGTCCAGAAAACAAAGAAATTTCTGAAAAGGTAAGAAAATATTTAGCAAAGGGAAGGGTGCTGGTTCATTTTAGTGGTAAGAATCAAATCCAGAACTATGAAAAATTCACTTCCCAGATACTCTAAGTGTGTTGTGCAGCCAAGGCATAGTACCAACCCTACCCAACAATTAGAAAGAGACCCAGGAAGCTCCTGAAGCAGCCCCCTGAGCTGAGGCTGGGAAGTCTGTATTTGGTATTTTCATTAAAAGTTCCGTGTCCTTGACACTGATTTTCTACCCACATCCAGTTTAGCCCTAGTGGGCTCTAGGCCTGAGGATATCAGCTGGCCCTGAGAAACTAGGCACTCATCATGCATTTGGCACCAAAGCCTGGTGCCCTAACTAGGCCACTTCCCTATCAGTTTCTGGAACTACTCAACAACTCCTGGAGAAGTTCAACTACAGGTCCACAGGGACAACTTTACATTTCACATATACATGCACTTGGAGGAATGGCAGGTCACAACTATTTCTGGCACAAAAAGAGGAAACTGACTGTGGCAATCCTTCTGGGTTGGACCATCTAGGAACACTTTTTCTACAAAATTGAAAAGAAGAAATTCAACTATAGATGAAGACCAAGTGAGGGGAAGGTTGATTATAGGCAAAGGCCCAGTGACACAGGCATGTAAGAGAAAACAGAACTCTCAAAATTATCAAGAATCAGCTCAGGGAAAGTGCCTGAATTTCTTGCCTAAAGCAAAATGCTCATCCTGCTTTGAAATGAGAAAATGTGAAAATGTGGTATGTTGTATGGGATGAAGCATGAATTTAAGAATACTGTGGTTTTCTTAATAGTCCATTGCTGGCTTAGAGAGTATTCCAATGGCAATCTCACAGAGTCCAAGGAGGTTACAAAATGCCTCAGATGTTCATGTTGGAGATGTGTAGCTTTGGGGTAAATTTATCATCCAGGTATCTTCATAAACTGGTCAAAGGCAGATGCGGCCTATTGACTTTAAAAATCTCAATAGGAGGTGTGACTCTGCAGAACATGTTGGAGGGTGGGTGATGGAGTGGATGTCAGAGGTCATTAGGAAGGCTAGAAAGTATGCAGAAAAGAAAAGATACCTTTCTTAAAGTTTATCTTTCTTGAACTCAACTCCCTTCTGATTCCCCAAATAATTACATTACATCAATAATAGAGTGGACATCTATGCCTTCATCAAATACTCCTGGTCAGGGGTCCCGAATAAGAGAACACACTGCTTTTGTGGCTCTAATCTGTAATTGAGCAAAGTGCTATTTCTTTCCCAGATCAACTACTGCTGCTGACTAGCTTGTGCATGGTGCTAGATCTTTGTCTTTTCTCCCTCAGTGGGTAATTTTAACCAGATCTCACACTGGGTTGTGACATTGGCCTATTTATATCTTATCTCCCTTTCTAAATACCACCCCTATCTACATCCTTTACCATACTCTATGGGTTTTTGAAGACTCATGACTCGCTACTAAAATGATATCTCTGGGTATGGCCATGGTTAGCTTTTTGTTATCTCCTTAACTGTGCACTACTGACAGCAGGAAGTAGAGAAGTTTGGGAGCTTAAGGCTTAATGATGCTAAAATACTTCTCTTTCAAGAGTGTTAGCCTCAAAGGCTTTATAGAAATGTTGAAGGGACAAGAGAAAATAAAGTGAGAAAAGGTAGATTTCTAAGATTCCTATCAAAGACAACTATGCAAGAAATTCTACCATAAAATATTCTTGTAAGAGATCAATGAATTTATAAGGAGTAGTTTAGTTGAAAGCACTCTCTTCTCTCTCTCTCTCTCTCTCTCTCTCTCTCTCTCTCTCTCTCTCTGTTTTTTTTTTTTTTTTTTTTTTTTTTTTTTGATATGGGGTTTTTCTGGATTGCTTTGGAGCCCGGCCTGGAACTAGCTCTGTAGAGCAGGCTGGCCTTGAACTCACAGAGATCCTCCTGCCTCTGACTCCTGAGTGCTGGGGTTAAAAGTGAGCACCACCAAGGCTTGGCTGTCTCTTAAGGTTTCTGTCTGTCTTAAAAGTTTCTGTTTTATGGGTTTTAAATAGGAGAATTTTTCATAGCACTGATAAACAATTATGTACAGGATAATATATGTATCAGGTATAAGACATTCATCAAATTGGTTCAGATATAGTATAGCAAATAAAACATGAGGAAATTCTCAAATAAACTGAAGTATAAGCCAGCCTTTTAAATGGGGAAAGAACTGTAAGGAAGAATTGGTATTTATTGTGAACAGCATAAGCAAGGAGAGGGGAAAATCACACACAGTGCAGAGTATCCAAGGCAGGGAGTCTAGAATACACATGGAAGTCAGGGGCAGAAGCTAATGGAGCAGCCTAGCCTGGTAGTGTTGTGGGGTGCATCCAGAGCTTTGCAGCATGTTTCTGAGCAGAAAGATAACTTGGATGAAGATCGGGTCAGAGCTAGATCAAGCCTGACTACTGGAGAAAGAGGCCTGGGGAGAATTCACATGTCTAGTGACTCTCGGCTCACAGTCAGGTGAACCTAGAAAAGCAGCAGAAGTAGTTTTTCTCTTCCATATGAAGGGGTGGCCTGCTGTCAGTTCTCTGGGTACTTCCTAGGAGCTCATTTTCACTAAGATTTTCCACAAGAACCTTTTCCAGGTGACCGGGGTCTTTCTCCTAGGAGAGATACTAGCTTCCCTCTGTGTAGTTCTTTTGAGATAAGCCATCAGCAAATTTCTTATGGCCACGGACTTGAAATTTTTCTTTTAGGTGACTGAGAAATGACAGACATATTGCATCTGGTGGCTGCCTCCATTTTTGGAATCTATGGAAATCATTTACCTGAAATTTCACATTAAAAATATAGAACTCTCATCTGAAAGTGGCTCTTCAAATGAGAGAGGCAGATATATTTTGAGAATAGAATTTGAGAAGACACCCCTCTCCCAATTATTTTAGAGACTGGTTTTCTTTAAAAACTGAGAAAAGACTAGAGGAAATTCATTTAATCTGACTTATTCTTAGTTCACTATGAGGAAAATATCAGCATTTAAAGGGAAGAGCAGAGATACTGATGGAGGAAATCTTACATTTCTTAGACTTAACATTCCCCCAGGAGAATTATTTGGGCCTGGGAGATTAAGAAAACCAAATTAATCGAAGAGGAAAAGCACCCACTGCAACTTTCTGCCATGACTTTTTCTATTCTTTATTCGAGAGATAGAAACCCTTTTATGCATTGGGTTTTTCAAATTGATTGCAAGACATTAGGTTCACAAGAGACATTTGGCTTTTTACTCTGAATTTTAGGCATTGAGGAAGCATCATGATTGCAGTGTCATACTTATGAGTCTGATGAAAGAAATGAGGATTGAACATTAAAAGCTGAAGGTCACCCGTACAGTTGTCCCAATACCAATCTGTGTACCTCTAACCCTGAGGAGGAAAAGTAATTACCCTTTGGCTTCTGATGACCTCAACTAACCTTTGTTGAAGGGCCAGAGAAAATAAAAGCTGACCATCAGCCTGCCCTGGATGCCCTGGGCTTAACCTGCTACGTGAATGAGGAAAATCCCAACAATAGGAGCAGAGGTGTTGCCATGGAAATAGCCCTGGATGAAGGAGTAAAATTCAGAAATTTATCACAATTAATTGTTTTATTAGGAGCCTCCCATCTTTTGGATTATTCCCTGGGGTGTGTGAAGGGAAGATGTGTTCTCATTTAGATCTTAAAGAGAAAAAAAAAAAAAAAGAAACTCCTTGAATAAATAAGACAGCCCATACAGTAATACCATTTGAGGCTGTGGCCGGAATTGGATAGCTTTGTGAGAGATGAAAGGATCTATAGCTTCCCATAATCTATAAAGATGCAAATGCAAAGACCCAGGACAAGGGCCAAAGAAGCTCATCCCACCAGACACAACAGCTGAGGTGTGCCTTTGAGCATCTGGCCTTTTAGTATTTCAGTAGAGGGTTTCAGTGCCTTTATGACTCTGCAAGATCTGGAATATCCAGGAACTGTGCTTTACCAGTATGATAATGAGCAGATAGGGATTGCCACCTGCCTTTGTTTAGCTTTTCTGCCAAATGGAGTCCAATCTCTACATGGTTTTAGTGAAGTAGTTTAGATTTGAAAATAAAATCTGCCATCCAATGATTCTCATATTGAACTGGGCTAATTCTGCCTGCTCCCAGCTAACTGGAGAAAAAAAGAAATGGAGTGAGCAAGAAACAGTTACTTTCTGGGGCCCTTGCTAGTTATCTCTCAGGTCAGAGTACTATACTCTTCTTTAGAGCTATACTATTTTTTTTTTTTTAACACTAGAATACTTTCAGTCTCATTTCTGATGCAACAGTGAAAGTAAACTTTAAAAATCTGACTTTTAAAATTATTTCCTTCATTAATTCTTACTAAGTGGATTAATTTATAATTAAGGAAAAGGAACCAGATACTAGCTTATGCTGGTTTTAGTGGGTGTTGGAATAACAAAGAGAAACTCATTTCTTGTACTTCCTAAGTAGCTATTTATGCTAATTGGTTTCAAAATAATTTGTGGTATTAAAACAAAGCAGGCGACTAAGCTCAGATATTGATTTTCCTCGTTAATGGACATTTCATCAGTGAAATTTTAACCACTGTTAAGGGCAAATAAGCCATAGCAGGTGTTTACCCTAGACACTTGCTTACCAGGAGATTTGGCTTTATGTGACAATATAGCTGCTGAGTTGCATTTGTGAGTCTTAACTCCAGATGTATATAGGAAATTAATCTCAAGTTGGGATGAAAGGAATATTGGCTTTCATTAGAACCGGGAAATGCTGTGTATAATACAAATACAGTTTTTAAACAAAAGGACTCATTGACACTCTGTTAACAGTGATGAAACCCAGTTGTCTTATATATCTGCCTCTTGCTTATAGTCTCCCACTTTGTGTATTCTTCCTAGTGTGAGCCAGTTTCCTGTGCTTGTAAGGCCTGTTTGAAATAATAATCTAGCCCTGGCTGGACTCATTAAACACTCTGTAACCACTAGCAGGCTCTCCATCTTTCTCTGTCACAGACAACAGTTTTCCTTAAGTGGCAGTAACACATGTCTGTTAAACCTGCACCGGAGTTCTGGACATGCTTACTTTATATTTTGGATCACCTTGCTGTCGATTGTGCTCTTTAATTTCTAGCTAGTTTTCTGGTAACTACATACCTGCTTGTGGGGTGTGAAGAATGCTCCTTCTGTCAGAGGCTCCCATGACAGTCTCCACTCCATTTGGACTGCCTCCAGGTTTTCTCATTCTCACACCTCACCCAGGCAGCTTGGCTGAGACAACAGAGTCAAAATTAAAAACAGTGATGGGTCCAGTTGTTTTATGTATTTGGGGCAACAGAAGTGTGTGTGAAAGTGTGACAATCAAGTTCAATGTAAAGTATTGTCAGTCTTTTTTTTTTTTTTTTTTTTTTTTTTTTTCATCAAGAGAAGGAAATGGGCTTACTCTGCTTCTGGGGAAGCAGATGTGATTGTAACTACTGGAAGATAATTCTGGACTGTGTTTTCTGTTGTTTCTAAGTGTACTTGGAGGACAGAAATTAGATGTACTACTTAGTGTGCATAGAAATCTTCCCCAAATAATTTTGTAAGTAGGGTAAATCACATAATAATAAAACTAAACTTAACTATTCTTTGGTGACATACACAAAATAGTATTACATATTAAAAGTCACTTAAAATACCTGTCTTACCACTGAAAATAGTTCTTATATCTCTCTAAATATTTTCAATTTATTTCCAATCCTTTATCCTATGCATGCAAACTCAACTCTAAATAAATGCAAAGCTCTAAGTGTAAACATGGAGCTAAATGTAGGCATACATGTATATGAAACCATGATTATTATATAAATGAAAGAAAAAAAAACTAGTTAAAAATATACATATAAAATATTGCTAAATTGCCATCTAATATACTGTGAATATATACTTAAAATAGCATGATGCCTTGATATTAGAGGTCAAGATAATTTGTATCATGTAAGTATACTTATTTTTAAATTAATGGCATTTTATCAAAAGAGATTATGTTAATACATTTACCAACTGAAGATGGGAATTTTCTTTATAGGGGTTAAATGTTAACAATACAGACTCTAAATTAAGCAAGTCTTAACAAGATATTATTCTGACACATTTGATGTTTAAAGTATCTTCCTGTGTATTATATGTGGAGCAGTGAATCACATACAGAATGCATGTTATTCTATGGGATTACTCAACTTTGACATTAACACTGTGTCTGAGTTAACGGATATAAAAACATAGTAACATATTTAGAAGCAGTTTCCCTTAGAAAAGGACACAAGTTAGATTTTAATGGACAGATGAAAACAGAATACTGTTAAGCTTCCTACATTTGCACATACACGATATAGAGAGAATAACCCACAAAAACGAATTTAGAATTGTATAAATACATCTTTAAAATAAATCTACTCAAAAGAAATGGTCAAATATGCCTCTCACAAAATTTTACATGGTTCATTATGAGTTTGAGGCTGAAAGTAGGAACATTGAAAAATTCTTTTTTCATTTAAGGATACATTTGCAGTAGTATCTTAAAGAAAAAATTAAGCTGGTGTAAAGTTACAACTAGAATTCAGTATACAATAGGACACATACCCAGCTGTGAAGTAGGGGCCTCCCACTGCAAGCTGGTAACTACACTTCATATCTCAGCTTTCACCCAGGGTATAAGCCCCTCTAGAAGTTACCTGGAGGATTAAATACCTTTAAATGTCGCAGCTCCTTTGATTTCCAGTTAACCAAACTACATCTCCAGCAGGAACTCATGAGGTATAGAGTAGTTTTCCTGTGCGAGCCCTTGCCGCTGGTCTTCTCAGAAACCGGTGCACTCTCTCTCTCTCTCTCTCTCTCTCTCTCTCTCTCTCTCTCTCTCTCTCTCTCTCTCTCTGTGTGTGTGTGTGTGTGTGTGTTTAAAATCCTGTTGATGACCTGACTTTCTGTCAACTAGTGCTTGTCAACCCATCACTAGCTCTTTGTGGGTGGAGATGACTAGAAGGCTGAAGGGCTGCAGGCCATGCATCATTTCCCCTTCCTCGGTGCACTTTAATATGAACATGGCATCAGGACTCTGAGGAAAGGAGGGGAAAGCTGAGCCATCATATATCCCACAAATTGCAGGCTTTCCTATGTCCTGCAGAGCTGTAGATAGGCATTGTTGCTGCAGGATGAAAAAAAGAAAAATAACTGGCCACAATTTAAAAAAAATAATCTCTGCAGTTGAGCATGCCTAACCTTCCTCTCTTTCTCTTTCTTTCAGTTTCTTCTCTCTTTTTCTTGCTCTCCGTACGAGGCCCCAGCTGATTCAGGCTGCATCCATCCATACATAAATCATTCCCCTTATTCTATTGGTTACATGGTACATGGCAAGTATTGATTTTTTCCGCTGCCTCATTGCTGGAGAACACTTGGGTTTTGTGAGACAGAAAAAAGAAAAAGACAAACCAAACAAAAAAATATCCTCACCATAGTTTTGTCTAAATCAAATAATAACCAGGCATGTTTGTGCTATGCTAATAAGAAGCATGCCCCAAAAGGTACTTTTTCTGTGGTATTTTACCCTCTATGTGAATGTTTTCAATAGGTCTTGTCTCAAAATTAGAAAAAAATCCAGTCATAAAGGGCTTGGATTCAGGAAGTAGGATGTCATAAAAAGAAGGTGATGGCTTCTAACTGCAATGTCCAGGATGCTCTGGTTGGTCACTACTAACTCTAGGAATAGAAGGAAGTTTTGCTAAGATACATTATGTTCAAATAGGAATAAAGATGTTAAAATAATGCCATCTGGGTAAATAATGCATATTTGGTAGAAAAAAGATATTTACATAGCTTTACTCCGTGTGGCAGTAAAGTGTGAAAATTTGTCTTATTTTCTTAAATATATTATAGAACATTGTCAAAATAATGTGTCACATTTTGAGCATGTCTTAATGTAGGTTTCTGACACTTAAATGTTGGAGACAAAATCCTCATCAGAGCCTGAGTTGAAGCACATGGTAATATGATACATTTTTTGTCACAATCAGCAATACATTTCAAAATGATGGTGATTCTTGGACACTAACCAAGAGTGTTTTACTTCCAAAAATCTCAAAATTACTTCCTTATGAAGTAATGCTTTCAAAATGGCCACCTAAGATACAAGGACATTGCATAAGAAGACCATAGTGAGAATCAAAATGGTCATCTTCATGATACAGGCTATTGTTGTCAGATCACACTGTGAATCTGAGAACTGTATAAGCTCACTTTTCATTCCATGTGTTTATGTTACAATTTGCTGTTAAATTCAACAAAGGATGAAATTTGCGAAGAAAATTAATTTGGCACACTATATCATTGTAAAGATGCTTTCTTTGGGGGTTCTATTAATGCCACCAACTGGCATGTTACCAATGCATCCATCACAGGTGAGAGCAGTAGCTGTAGGTACTCAATATACTTCACTCCATTAAATTAGTCACTAACCTCAGAACTGATATTTGTGCTCATTTGACTCATAATGCTCTGCTGGTAGATTTCTTTTGTGTTACTGGTCTGGAGGTTTGCTTTGTGGTTGGTGGTCCCAAATCCATGTCTCTGATTAGGTCTGCCCAACAGAAGAGTGTGTGGAAGTGAATTGCAGGAGGCCTTGTTGAGTGAGATGCTATGACCCTGACATTTGAAGATCCTTGCAGCTCCTCTTAGTATACACTCCTTTTCTTGGAGGATTCAGGGCATCTCTGTGTATGTGAGACTGGTTGTTTATGCAAACTGAAATTTGAAGGGATGCCCTATGAATGACGATGCTGAAAGAGGTAATGGGAGACCTGCATAGATTTTTGTTCAAGTGGATACTTTATTATCTGTTCATTCTAGTTTTGGATTCTCTCCTAATCATTTATTGTCTCTGTGATCTCATTTCCATATACAGGAGGAATAAGTATTGCTTTCTAGTCTACCTCTACACAGTGGAAGACTTCATGAAGGCTGATGAGCTTTTTATGTAAGGCAAACAAAATTAGCATTCATTATTAAAGGGATGACACATTAGATCATATTTAAATTGAAAATGTCTGGTAATTGAAACAACTGACAAAAAAGAAATCATAAAGATATTTGAAGTAAAATGATGTCTTAGTTAGGGTTTCTAACTTCTGTCTTAGGATTTCTATTGTTGTGAAGAGATACCATGACCACTTTACAACTCTTATAAAGGAAAACATTTAATTGGGGTAGCTTGCTTACAGTTTAGAGATTCAGTCTATCATGGTGGGACATGGTGCTGGAGAAGTAGCTGAGACTTCTATATCTTGTAGGCAACAGGAAGTGATCTGTCACACTGGGTGTTATCTTGAGCATAGGAGACCTCAAAGCCCACTCCCACAGTGACATACTTCTCCAACAAAGCCATATCTACTTTAACAAGGGCACATCTACTAACAGTATCTGTACCCTATAAGGTTATGGGGGCTAATTACATTCAACCTGCCACATTCCACTCCCTGGCCCTCATAAGCTTGTAACAAAATCAATACAAAATGCATTTAGTCCAACTTCAAATGTCCTCAGAGTCTATTACAGTCTCTACAATATTTAAAAACTCAAACTCTCTTCTGAGTCTGTTAACTGTAATCCCCTGTAAAATCAAAATCACAAAGCATATGACATTTAATAGCACAGGATATACTTTACCGTTCTCAAATATAGGGAAGAAATATAGTGAGGAAATACTGGACCAAAGCAAGATTGGAAACTCTCTGGGCAAACTGCAAATGCAATATCTCCATGCCGAAGCATTCTTTAAATCTCCAACTTCTTTCAACTTTGCTGACTGCAACACACTTCTCTCTCTTGGTCTGTATCCACTCCCTGTAAGCAGCTCTCCTCAGCAGGTATCACAGGGCTCTGGCATTTCCAATATCTTGGGTTCTCTAAGGCAATCCAGGCTTCAAATCCACAGCTTCATGCAATGGCCTCTCTAGGCCTCCACTCAAAGACACCCTGTGACACAAGCCTGGCCTCTGCAGCTTTCCTTAGCCACAGATGAAGGCCCCATAATGCCTTTCTTCTAGCCTTGACTCTAAAGCCAGAACCATGTGGCCGAAGCTGCCAAGTTCTTTTGCCTGCTGGTGCTGGAACATGGTCTTTTAGTTCAATTACATCTTCACTAGCTTTCTGTTTTCTATGGTATCCTTGTTTGCCTAAGCTTGGCTGTTCTGGAACTTTCTCAGTAGATCAAACTGACCTCAAACTCAGAGATTCACCAACCTCTGCCTTCCAGCATTAGGATTAAAGGTGTGCACCATCACACCTGACTCTAATCTTTTCTTTAATTCCTTTTCACAAGTTGGAAACTTAGCTGGGTTGGATCTTGCCTTAAGGCCACCACCCCCCTTTATTCCATTTCGTAAACTGTTTATTTCCTTGAACATAGGATTTAGTTCTAGTCTCCTTTCTGGTGCCTCATTTTTAAATGTGTTACATTTTACATTTTTAATTGCTCAGTTTTCTCCTTTCATTATAAATCTTCTCCAGTGTTAGCACTAATAACCACATGACAGTCTATACTAGGCTGTTTTAAAATTTCCTCTGCCAAAATATTTAATACAAAACTATTTACTTTAGCCTCAGGCAGACTCTTTGGACAAGGGTAAAAGGCAGCCACAAAAATATCACAAGATTGATCTCTAGTTCACATACTAATATTCCTCTCCTCTGAAACATCTTGAGCCAGGCTCCCACAGTTCATCAGATTACACTCAGCATCACTGTCTTCCATGTTTTTACTAGCATGGTCCATTAAAACAGTACTAAGTGTTCAACTGCTTTTATAATCCATAGTCACAAGGTCCATTTTCCTTCAAGCAAAAGCATGGTCAGGTCTATCACAGCAATACTCCAGTCCCACCCACCAACTTCCATCTTAGGTTTCTTGCTGTGAAGAGACACTATGAGCATGACAACTCTTATAAAAGAAAACATTTAATTGTGGTGGCTTACAGTTCAGAGGTTCAGTCCATTACCATCATGATGGGACATGCCAGTTTGCGGGGAGACATTGTGCTGAAGAATTAGCTAAGGCTTCTGCATCTTGCAGGCAACAGGAAGTGGTCTGTCACACTGGACTATATCTTGAGCGTAGGAGACTTCAAAGGCTGTCCCAACAGTGACTGATGGTGAATATTTTAAGATTAAAAAGAAAACAAAGAAGGCAGCACCATGCAGGAACTTTACAAAGCTGATTTTTCTCTTTTCTTTTTTACTTTGTTCCCATTGTTTCAACAATTTGAGCAAATGTTTCCTGACCACGTTGCACTGCTTTGCTGGGATAAGGGTGTATTGCAGAGCTATATGCCTGTTGTCCTCTCCCATCACAATGGCCTCTCTGAATAAACACACAAGTAGAGGAGCTAGTGATCTGACAGAGATCAGTATCCCTACTTGGGTTGGTTGCTTCAGAACTCATGAGGCCTTCTCTGGAGAAATCACACAGCTACATCAAGTAATGAATACCACAAGTGGCTTTGTTAAAACATTTTGTCTTAATACAAGTATTGTTTCAGCAAAGATTTAAGTGACTAGCACAGAGCCTTGTTCACAGCATACCCTCAGGCAACCTGCAAGAAACTTTATAATTGCAAGAACTACACAAGAGATGATTCTGTGTTGCCTATGAAGCACACATCACTACTAATAAACTGACTTATTATAAAAATAATTTCTCTCCCTTCCTCTTCCTCCCAACACCCTCTCTCCTCCCTCCATGCTCCCAATTTGCTTGGGAGATCTTGTCTCTTTCCCCTTCTCCAGGGGAACATGTATGTCTCTCTTAGGGCCTTCCCTGTTTCCTAGCTTTTCTGGCAGTGTGGATTGTAGGCTGGTGATCCTTTGTTCCATGTCTAAAAAATATATGGGTGAGTACATACCATGTTTCTCTTTTTGTGTCTGGGTAACCTCACTCAGAATGGTTTCTTCTAGTTCCATCCATTTGCCTTCGAATTTCAAGATTGCATTGTTATTTTGTTTTTTGGTTGTTTTTTTCCTCACTGAGTAGTACTCCATTGTGTAAATGTACCACATTTTCTCCATCCATTCTTCAGCTGAGGGGCATTTAGGTTTCTTCCACATTCTGGATATTACAAATAATGCTGCTATAAACATAGTTGAACAGATGTACTTATTGTATGAATGTGCATCTTTTGGGTATATGCCTAAGAGTGAAATTACTGGATCTTGAGATAGACTAATTCCCATTTTTCTGAGGAATGGCCATACTGATTTTTAAGGTGGCTATATTAGTTTGCAATCTCACCTACCCCTTTCTCCACATCCTTTGTAGCATAAACTATTTTGGGTGCTTTTGATTTTAGCCACTCTGACAAGAGTAAGGTGATATCTCAGAATTGTTTTGATTTGCATTCCCCTCATGGTTTAGGATGCTGGACACTTTCCTAAGTGTCTTTCAGCCATTTTAGATTCCTTTATTGAGAATTTAGTTCTATACCCCACCATTTAATTGGATTATTTGTGTTTTGGTATTTAGCTTCTTGAATTCTTTTCGTATTTTGGAAACCAGCCCTCTGTCAGATGTGGGATTGGTAAATATCTTTTCCTATTCTGTGGGCTGCCATTTTGTCTTGTTGACTGTGTCCTTTACCTTACAGAAGCTTTATTTTTCATTTCAGGAGGTCCCATTTATTAATTGTTGATCTCAGTGTCTGTGTTACTGATGTTATATTCAGGAAGCAGTCTCCTGTACCAATTCAAGGGTACCTCCCACTTTCTCTTCTCAGAGGTTCAGTGTGGCTGTATTTATGTTGAGGTCTTTGATCCATTTGGACTTAAGTTTTGTGCCTGGTGATAGATATGGATCTATCTGCAGTTTTCTACAAGTCATCATCCAGTTATGCCAGCACCATTTGTTGAAGATTCTTTCTTTTTTTCATTGTATACTTTTAGCTTCTTTGTAAAAAAAAAAAAATCAGGTGTTCATAGGTGTGTGGGTTAATATTAGCATTTTCAATTTGATTCCATTGGTCTTCCTGTCTAGTTTTGCACCAATACCAAGGTGCTTTCAGGACTATAGCTTTATAATAGATATTAAAGTCAGGGATGGTGATGCCTCTGGAAGTTCCTTTATTGTACATGGTTGCTTTGGCTATCAGGAAGACTGAGTCAGGGAAATAATAGAGGAGAGCAAGGAAAGAGATACCATAATAGAGGGAGCCATTATAAGGTTTAAGAGAAATCTGGAACTAGGGAAATGTCCAGAGATCTACATGGATGACCCTAACTAACAATCTAAGCAATAGTGGAGAGGCTAACTTAAATGCCTTTCCCCAATAATGAGATTGATGACTACTTTATATGCCATCCTAGAGCCTTCATCTAGTAGCTGATGGAAGCAGAAGCAGACACTCACAGCTAAACACTGAGCCGAACTCTTGGAATCCAGTTGCAGAGAGGAAGGAGTGATGAGCAAAGGGGTCAAGACCAAGCTGGAGAAACTCACAGAAACAGCTGACCTGAACAAGGGGGAGCTCAGTCTGATAGCTGGGAAACCAGCACAGGACTGACCCAGACACCCAGGACCCCAGTTAGGAGAAATGGGAAGTCTATGGGGCCTCTGGTAGTGGATCAGTATTTATCCCTGGTATACTTTGGGAGCCCATTCCACAAAGAGGGATACTCTCTCATCCTAGATGCATGGGGGAAGGCCTGGGGCCTGCTCTAACAGATTTTGAAGACTCCCCATGGAAGGTCTCACCTTCCACAGGGAACAGAAAGGGGATGTGATGGGGGTTGGAAGGAGACAGGGGAGGAAAAGAGGGTGCCAGAACTGGGATTGACATGTAAAACAAGCTTGTTTGAAATTTAATTAAAAAAATTATGAAAAATAATTTATCTTAAGATTTTATAGTAAATATTTTCCATTGAAAAAGTTTGTTTGAGGAATCTTTTGAAATGAATGTTATGTCTGCATGTTAAGTTGTCAGTGGTGTTTAGTCTCCCCAGACTCACCCAAGGACAACCCCAGGATGCCAGGAATCCTATACAGAATCAAAGAATCTAAATATTGCCTCTGTGGGCAGGTGGCTTTTCTACTGTAAATAAAGAGAATATTCAGGTAAATTGTTAGGGTTTCAGTAGAATTAGTACTCCACTCTTTATTGTTCTTCTGCATAAATAAACATTGCCAGTTAAAACAACAAACATGGTGAGATTTACTCCAGAGACTCATTTATGGGATCACTTCCTGAGATCTCAAAACAAACAAACAAGAAACAAAAACTTGGTTGGTGAGCTTGCAGCCACCACAGGAAGACAATTTAAACCTGTTTCAAGAGGACTGAAATGAGGTGTTATTATTTTAGGTCCCACTTTTCACGGCTGGTGGTCTCTCTAGAAGGGTGACTTCATTACAAAGCTTGCAAATATTGAGAGGAGGCTTTAAAGAATGTAGCAAAATAAAATAAAATAAAATGTTATCAGTGAGTATGTGAACAAAACATCATTGGGCACACACTTATCTTTCTTTCCACGATTCCCTCTTGTGCTTGTCCATCTTTTGGCGTTTCCTGAAGGACAGGTCCCAAACTGAGTTCCAGAAAGATCATGATGACAGTGGGCACTAGAAAGAATACGAACAGCTCTGCAGCTCTATCAACCTTTATCTGAGTTCATTCTGTGCCAGAAGTGGAAAACTAGAAAAGGTGTAGGTTAATGGTGGGGCAAGATACCCTTATCTAGAATGTTTTCTCAAGCTTGATGGGTAAGAACGAAGGAAAGTTTCGCCTGAATTTATTGCTTAGCAACTAGGTTGCTGCCTCCCATGTGTGTTACCAAATAGCTGACTGTGACAATTATTTAAAAGCTGGCCTACTAATCTACATGCCCTTTAGCCCCAGTCAGCTGAACAAAGGACCACAGACAGCTCACGACAATAGCCACACATCCAGTATTTTATTTAAGAGGTGCTGCATACTTCCTGTGGCCACTCAGGGTTAGCGCTCTTAACATGGATGATACATGAGCCAGCATCTACCACACTGGCAAACTTAACACGACTTCACAGCTGCCCTGTGGAGTTGTAGGGGCAAGATAGTTCCTGTAACAGAACACAAAGTACAGACTTTTGTTGTGTATGATGATCTAGAGGTAAAGAAGACAAATCAAAGTGTGGTGCTTTGCAGTTTCTTAGAGACAGGTACTGACCAGGGTGTTGGTAGGGAGCTGGACTTGCTGCTGTGGATTAGAAATGGATACTGTGAATGATGCAGATGTATATTTAACTCCACCTCCAAGAGGGTCAGAATTAGATATTCTTATTCTGTATGACCCCATCACAAGTCAGGATAACTTACTATGTAAGTTTTCTAGACACTGAGGGAAAAAAAAAAATCAAAGAATCATCTGTTTGTATGTATTATTTATACTCATCTTTAGAAGTTACCTCTAAAAATACTTTCTTCTATAGTTTTGACCCCACCTCTAATGGCAGTGCTTCAAGTTGTAGGCTTCTACACTTTTCACAGACAGACAGAATATAGGTTAGTCAATTCATGGCTCACTGAACCATCCAGAATAGTTTTAAAAGACCTCTACAATAACTTCTTCTAGGCATCTCCATAGGGTGTGCTGCAGCCTCAGAAGGATTTAGTTGCAAGAAATGGAACCACAGAGGACTGAATAGTTCCTTACTACTCTCACATTAGGATCATGAACAGTCTCTCTCAGAGCTTTTCCTACTCTCCCAATCAGAATGCTAGATGTGAGAGATTCTTGGGATGCTTACAAAAGAAAGCCAAAAGTTTTACCTTGACTCAGAGATACATTTCCTTTTACCAAAGTGAACAATCTTGAACATGAGATGATGTCTAGTATAGCTTCACTTCATTACACACTTACGTATCATTGAATGAGCTTGATCAGATGGCTATAAGAGAACTTGATTGATCTAGAAATTCACATTTTTCTAACCGGATGAATATTTGTATTTTGAAAAAATATCCAAAAAAAAAAAAAAAAAAAAAAAACCCTAATGTTCCCCAGATGCCCACTCATCCTTTTCATTCCACACTGTTGTAAAATAACTTCTATGTAAGTAATAATTTGCAACTTGGGTACAATACTGAACTATACATGGACTCTTGACTTTTAATGAGAAAACATAATAAACAAGTATTTCTCTCAAGGTACTATGGAGATGTGGAGCAGAGAATAGAGAATAGGAGAGAATGATGGATAGGGGAACAAGTGTTTTTGTATTACTGGAGACATGTAATTTCAGAAACTGAATGGACAGGGAGCCAAACTGTTGAAAGTGTGTGTGTTTTTATTTGTTTGTTTGTTTGTTTGTTTGTTTGTTTGTTTTGAGACAAGGGATTAAATCCATGATAATACTGCTTTGGCCTCACACATGCTATGAATACCCATGTGTACTACCAGAGCTAGATGGCGAGAGACTTTTAAGCAGAAAGAATGGAAGGTGTAAAGACCCAAATAGATTATTATCTGAGTGTTATACTAAAAAGACATTGAGTGACTGATATCTGGCTCCTTCATAATATGGCGATGGAATTGGCAGCCATTCTGTTTACTTTTGCATATATACTAAGTATGGAAAATAATGTGGTCATTATTGTCATCACCATCATATTGCAGCCAAGTGCCTGAAATAACAGAAAAAGGACTTAGTTGGACTCAGGTTTGGAAGGGCACAGACCGTGGGGTTTGTATTATGGCAGTGGTAGCTGGTGACTGTTATGGCAACCAGAAAGCACAGAGGAACATAGGCCACTTAGAGGTCTGATTATTGTCCCTAACTCATTCGAGTAATAGAAGTTATATGTGTTGTCTCTATGTCACTGAGACATTATAATTAAGCACGAGACAGGATGTGAGACGCTGGGGAGATGGCTTGGTTGGTAAAATGCTTGCCACACAAGCAGGGATTCTCAGCACCATTGTAAAAAGCAGAGTGCAGAAGTAGGCACCACATCTGTAATTGTACTACTGGTGTGGGTAAGATGGGGGTGAGTAGAGATAAGCAGACTTCTGGAACTCACTGTACAGCCTGTAAAATCTGTGGTCTCCAAGTTTCCTCTTTCAAAGAAGAAGGGGTAGGGCAACTGAGAAAGACAGTAGTGTTAACTCCTGGCTTCCAAATACATACATACATAATACATACTTACATACATACATCATGTACATACCCAAATTATCACAAATTTCCCCACCCAAATATCAATAACATAAGGTGTAAAAGATTTGAAGCAATTGTGGACTCCCTAGTGCACCTACTTCATAGAGGAAAACTATATATCACATAATATCCAGGAAGCATCTGTTATAAAAATGAAATTATATAGGATGAAATATGAACAGATTTACCTATTTCTCACTTTGTGTGTGTTCATCCTAAAGGTTCTAGATTTTCTATATATCTAAAATTATGCTAGCTATTTTTGGTGGCTGAATCACTATTAGCCATTGAGAAATAATCCAAATATCACATATGTCTATGGGTACTTGACTTTGAGTATTTACTTACTCATCAAACACATTGAGAGTTTAAATATAATCTACAAACTCGGGACTGTAGGACAGACACATGAGAAGGGGATTTGCAGGGGTAGTAACTATTGAAGAAGGTTCCTTCTTTCATACTTGCCAGGATAGTTGAGGAGAACCCATTGGACAGGGAGATCCTTGACAGACTGCCTAGTACACATAGCCATGAGAGTGGCCAAGAAGATGAGTGTGGGTGAGGTCTTCAGAGAAGTGTGGATTATTTATTAAGGTTGGAGTATAGCAATGAGCATAGAGTTGACTTGGGGATATAAAATTGAGACATCTAACAAAAACTGGTTTTCCCAGAATCCTTCTTTTATTTTTAACACATTGGTGGTATGTCACTGATAATGTCAAATTTATAAACATATATCTGTATCTACCATATGATGTTGCTGAGGTGTCTAATTTGTTTACAAATTTACATAAAAAGAAATATTTTTAAAAGGATTTCTTTCTGCCTGTATTCAAGGAGGGTTCTGAGAGGAAGGCATGGAACTCAGGGTTGGTTGGGATTAAAAAGAGGGTATAGGTTCTCACTCTTCTCTGTGTTCCTTAATGACTGTGATGATTTCTCAAGTTTAGTCTAGGTTTTACAAAATTGAACTTTAACCAACAAATGTATTCTGTTTATGAAAATATAAAACTGCAGCTTTTTAAGATGTGCTAGATTTGAGGGCCTCTGCCTGTGGTCTTTCTTACCATCCAACTTGGCTACAGTGTTAGAATCTTCCTTAATGCAAAACTCCAGATAACTATCATTACAGTTGATATTTCTAGTCAAAATCTAATATCTTTGCAGATTAATTCCAGAAAGTAATATAAAGTCAAAGATAAAATAATGGAGACATGTTAAAAGAAATGTTTAGTGTATATTTATGGCATTATTTTAAAATTTCTTTAGACAAAATACCACAATAATGCATTTTACATTTTGTAATTAGTTTTTATATAAGAAGACAATTGAACAGGAGATAGACACATTTTATAATTCTGCAATGTTGGAATTAATATGTGTTTACCTTAAAGTAACTCTGACCATTTATAACTAAAGAATTGGTGTTTTAATGCTTTATGTGATCTGTATAATTAGGTTGAGTATCTTTGTCTCAGCCTCTGTGGTTTATGTGAAGAGAAAAATCCACATTTTTATTTCTCTCAAGGCTTAGACTAAACCTCAATAGAAATGTGCCAACACACATACATGGGCACGCGCACACATACCCACACACACACACCAACACACATCTGTCCTATTATCCATTCTCAGACCAAGCAATATTCATTAAATATATGGTAGATTTATAGGTGTGAGGGTTATCATCTCTCTTATGCCTAATCATTATTTAGTTAAGAAAAAACAAATTTGCAATCTTTTTGGCCTCACCAATCACAGGGCATTTACCTATCACTTCCTTTTCCCTTCCCTTTTCTTTCCTCTGAAAAACATGGACACATAGATATCTTTCTTCTTCTTTTTTTCCCCTAGGGGAATTATCTATGTGTAATATATGTTTTTTATTTTATTTTATTATTTTTTTATTTTACATGTCGATCCTAGTTCCCTCTCCCTACCTCTCTCCCTACCTTCTCCCTCTTCCCTTCTCTCCCCGCTCACATGCACCCTGACCAAACTCCCCTACCATTCCTCCACCCACATTCCACATGTACGGCTATGCCATCCAGGTGGGGTCATGTAAATCTGTCAAGTAATTTGAAGTAGGGACTAGGACTTCTCTGCTGTCTCTAGGTTAAGGGAGTGCCCCTCCATGGGGGATGTGTCCACAAGGTCCTTTTGTGTACCAGGAGTACATCCTGTTTCTACCATCTGAGGTCCCTTAGACTGCTCCATCCTTCTAGCTGAGACCCATATTCAGGGGGTCTGAGTCAGTCCCATGCTGGATTCCCAGCTGTCAGTCTGGGGGGCCCATTAGCTCCTCCTTGTTCAAGTCAGCTGTCTCTATGTGTTTCTGCAACCTGGTCTTGTCCTCTCTCTCTTCTGCATCTGCATTCTAGTTTGACTCAGTGTTTAGTTCTGGGTGTTTGCTTCTGTTTCCAACAGGTACTAGATGAGGGCTCCATGATGGTGGATAAGTTAGTTGTTGATCTCACTATCAGGGAAGGGCATTTTCATGGTTGCTCAAATTGTTAGTTGGAATCAGACTTGGAGTTCTCTAGATCTATTTTTAGGTTCAGTTTACTCTTCAAACCAATAATAGCTCCCTCTTTTATATTCTCTCTCTCTCTCTCTCTCTCTCTCTCTCTCTCTCTTACACACATACACACACACACACACACACACACACACACACACACACACACACACACATTCTCTCTCTCTTCTGTCTTCTATTCCTACTCGGACTCAATCTTCCTAGTTGCAAGTGCTTTCTTCTCCTCCTCTTCTCTTTCTCCTAGTTCTCTCTCCATTCACTGCCCCCCCTTCCCATATGCTCTGGGGGATTTGTCCCTTCCCCCTTCTATGACGGACCTTCTATGAATCTCTTAGAATACACCTTGTATCCTAGTCCCTCTGGTGGTATGAATTATAGGCTGGTGATTTTGTGCTCTAAGTCTAAAATCTATATATAAGCAAGTACATACCATGGTCCTCTTTTTGTGACTGGGTTACCTCATTCAGGATGGTTTCTTCAAGTGCCATTCAGTTGCCTGCAAATTTCAAGATTCCATTATTTTTTTCCACAGAGTAGTATTCCATTGTGTAGATGTTCCACATCTTTATCCATTCTTCAATTGAGGGACATCTAGGTTGCTTCCAGTTTCTTGCTATTACAAATAATGCTGCTATGAACATAGTTGAGACATGTCTTTGTGGCATGGATGTGGATCATTTGGGTATATGCCTAAGAGGGGGATTGCCGGGTCCTGTGGTAAACTAATTCCGATTTTCCTGAGGAACCGCCATACTGATTTCCAATATGGCAGTACAACTTTGCACTCCCACCAGCAGTGGAGGAGTGTTCCCCTTTCACCACATCGTTTCCCGCATAAGTTATCATTAGTGTTTCTAATTTTAGCCATTCTGGCAGGAGTAAGATGGTATCTCAAAGTTGTTTTGATTTGCATTTCCCTGATATCTAAGGATGGTGAGCACTTTCTTAAGTGTTTTTCAGCCTTTTTGATTTCTTCTATTGAGAATTCTTTCTTCAGTTTTGTACCCCATTTTTAATAGGGTTATTTGGTGTTTTGTTGACTAGTTTCTTGAGTTCGTTGTATATTTTGGAGATCAGCACTTTGTCAGATGCAGGATTGGTGACAATCTTTTCACAGCATGTGGGCTGCCATTTGGTCTTGTACACTGTGTCCTTTGCCTTACAGAAGCTTCTAAGTTTGAGGAAGTCCCATTTATTAATTGTCGATCTCAATGTCTGTGCTAATGGAGTTACGTTCAGGAAACAATCTCCTATACCAGTTTGTTCAAGCAAGGGTATCTCCTACTTTCTCTTCTAAGAGGTTCAGTGTGGCTGGATTTATGTTGAGGTCTTTGATCCATTTGTACTTGAGTTTTGTGCATGTGATAGACAAGGGTCTATCTGCAGTTTTCTACACACCATCATCCTATTGTGCCAGCACTATTTGCTGACAAAGCTTTCCTACCCCCATTGTATTCTTATAGCTGTTTGGTCAAAAATTAGGTGTTCGTAGGTGAGTGTGTTAATATCAGGATTTTTGATTCTATTCCATTGGTCTACCTGTCTATTTTTGTGCCAATACCAGGCTGTTTTCAGAACTATAGATCTGTAGTTGATCTGTAGGGATCATGATGCCTCCTGAAGTTCTTTTATTGTACAGGGTTGTTTTGGGTATCCTGGGTCTTTTGTTTTTCCATATAAAGTTGATTATTATCCTTTTAAGGTCAGTGAAGAATTGTGCTGGGATTTTAATGGGGATTGCAATGAATCTGTAGATTGTGTTTGGCAAGATTGCCATTTTTACTACAATTATCCTACCTGTACAAGAACATGGCAGATCTTTCCATTTTCTGGCATCTTATTTAATTTCTTTCTTTAAAGCCACAAAGTTCTTAGTATATAGGTCTTTCACTTGATTGGTAAGCATTACCCCAAAATACTTTATGTTGTTTGTGGCTATTGTAAAGGGTGATGTTTCTCTGATTTCTTTCTCTGTCTCTTTGTCGTCTGAATAATGTAGGCTACTGATTTTTTTTTTTTTTTTGAGTTTATCTTGTATCCTGCTAGTTTGCTGAAGGTGTTTATCAGCTTTAGGAGTTCCCTGGTAGAGTTTATGGTGTCACTTATGTAAACTATCATCTCATCTGCAAATAGAGACAGTTTGACTTCTTCCTTTCCAATTTGGATCCCCTTGATCTCCTTTTGTTGTCTTATAGCGTTAGCTAGAACTTCAAGTGTAATATTGAAGAGATATATATAGATAGGGCAGCCTTGTCTTGCTCCTGGTTTTACAGGAATCACCTTAAGCTTCTCTCCATTCAGTTTGAAGTTGGCTGTTGGTTTACTCTATATTGCTCTTATTATGTTTAGGTATGTTCCTGTTATCCCGGATCTCTCCAAGACCTTTGTCATGAAATGGTGTTGAATTTTGTCACAGACTTTTTCAGCATCTAGGGAGATGATCATATGTTTTTTTTTTTTCAGTTTGTTTATATGGTTTAAATGGTGGATCACGTTAATAGATTGTCATATGTTAAACCATCCCTGCAACACAGGGATGAAGCCTACTTGGTCATGATGGATGATTTCTCTGATGTATTCTTGGATTCAGTTTGCCAGTATTTTATTGAGTATTTTTGCATAAATGTTCATCAGGGACATTGGTCTGTAGTTTTCTTTCTTAGTTGTATCCTTATGTGGCTTGGGTACCAAGGTGCTTGTGGTCTCGTAGAAACAGTATGGTAAAGAACCTTCTGTTCCTATTGTATGGAACAATTTGAGGTATATTGGTATGAGCTCTTCTTTGAGTTTCTGGTAGAATTCTGCACTGAAACCATCTGGCCCTGGATGTTTTTTTGGGTGGAAGGTTTTCAAGGACTGCTTCTATTTCATTGGGAGTTATAGGTCTAATTAAGTTTTCCTCAGTGATTTTATTATGTTTTTGGCACCTTTGAGCTGGTCTTCCTCACCTTTCTCTATGCCTATTATTCTTAGGTTTGGCCTTTTCACGGTGTCCCACATTTCCTGGATGTTTTGTGTTAAAGATTTGTTGGATTTGTGATTTCTCTTTTATTTATGAATCTATTTCCTCTAGTTTATCTTCCATGCCTGAGAGTCTCTCTTCCACCTCTTGAATTCTGTTGGTTATGCTTGTGTCTATAGTTCCCTATCTTTGCCCAGTTTTTCTATTTCCAGAATTCCTTCGGTTTTTGTTTTGTTTATTGTCTCTATTTCAGTTTTCAAGTCTTGAACTGTTTCCTTTACCTGCTAAATTTTTTTTTCTTGGCTTACTGTACTTTCTTAAGAAATTTGTTCGTTTATTTCAATTTTTTGTTTTTTCTTCCATTTCTTTAAGGGATTTTCTCACATCTTCTTTGAGGTCCTCTATCATTTTTATGATGACAATTTTTAGTCGTTCTCTTCTGCTTCATCTGCTTTGTTTTCTTCCTGTCTATTTGGTGTAGATTCCCTTTGATTCTGGTGTTGTTATGCTTGCCTTTCTGTTGTTAGGTGTTTTCTTGTATTGTCTTCCCATAGCTTCTTCCATTAGGTGTTGGCAGGGTCTCTCCCCGGTGGGCTTAGATGGGTCAGAGGTTCAAAATCTGTAGCTCTGGGTGGTCCAAGCTCTCTAGGAGTTCTTTCCACAGGCAGGGGCCTGGTGATGGGGGGGGTCAAAGATCTTGAAGGCTGGGACTCAGGATGTTCCTTAAACTGATAGGAAGATCTAGTCTGGCCCTGGCACTTTCCAGCTGAGGCCTCTTTGGCAGAGGTCCTGTGATGGGGGTCAAGGATCCAGCCTGCAGGAACTCAGAGGGGCCCCGCTGAGATAGGCAGGTCTCTTGGAGGGACCCGTAACTCCAGTAGAGGATTGGTGGTGGGGATCAGAGACCAGGCAGGTGGAAATTATGGGTGGTCCCACGTGGATAGGCAGGTCTAGTGTGCTCAGAGCAGCTCCAGGAAGTTTCCCATAGGTGGCTGGATTGTTGGCTCCACCCTCTGTTCTAGTGCTCAACCAGAGTTGTGGGACAGTAGGCCGGGTAGGGCACAGGGTAGTGGAAGGGCAAGCTCTTGGTGTGGGTGGGTGGGAGTGTATCAGAGTTCCAAGTGTGCTCTTGATGGGGACAGGACACAGGGGCAGAGAGATCTGGTGCCAACCCAGGGAGTTCCCAGGGATTCTCCCAGTGTAGAGGAGAATCTACCTGAATTTGTCCCAGACTGACCTCTAGCCAAGGACTGGCATTGAGGGACAAAGACTTGGCTGATATTCTGGATGTTTCAGCACAGATAAATGGATCTAGCTGGGACCTGGCACTCTCCTGCTGAGGCCTTTTTAGCATAGGCCCTTTGAGGACATCTTTCTTCTTGAGCAACTTTGATTACTTCATCTTCAGCTTTCATTGTATTCTTCTTTAATCATTACATTATGTGTGAATCCTTGGTATCAAGTGGTGCCAAGACATGCTACTACATAAAGACATTAATTTGGGTCTGCCTGAAGGCTAGTTCAAATTCTAATAGAAATTCCTTCTTTTTTTGTTTTTTGTGTTTTGTTTGTTTGTTTGTTTGTTTTTGGGGTGGGTTCTTTATGTAGCTTTGTAGACCAGGCTAGCCTTGAACACTCAGAGATACACCTGCCTCTGCCTCCCGAGTGCTGGGATTAAAGGTGTGTGCTCCCACCACCACAATCCAGCTTAAAATTCTCTTAAAAGAGAATTTAAGGTTTCAGAAACTCCTTATCATCAATTTTTATATATTTGTCTGGAAGTTTTAGATAAAATTTTGTTTTACCTGACATTTATAATTTTCTTTAATTTTTCTCTCTAATGCAGAGATATGAGTCATCTTCATGATATCTCACCCTAAGCCACTGAATGCCCAACTGATGGGCATTCTGTTATTGGATAATGAATAAAGCACTGTTTGCCAATAGGAAAGCAAGATAGGTGGAGAACGGAGAGAGAAAAATGCCAGGGCCTCTCTCAGGTAAGATGAGACCGTATGGAAATACTTGGATTAACAGAAATGGTTAATATTTCAGACAGAGCTAGTTGGTTAAAAAAAAAAACTAGTAAACTGTCCAACAGCTTTATATCTAATACAGCTTATCTGTGTGTTATTTGGGGCTGGTGCTGTGGTGGATCCAGACCGGCAGGGATCTTAACAAAATGGCATTGGCAATGTGGCTAATAAGAATTTCCCCCTTAAAACTTGAGAAACGCTTAAGAAAGGGTTTTAGAAACAAAACAACAGAGACAAGCAAGGCTTCTCAATAACAACATTTTTCTTCTGTTGGACTCTGTTTTGCTAGAGACAAGCAGAAATTTGCTCCACTCCTTTAAGGGAGGATTCCTGATTCAGCATAAGCGGCAAAAAACCACAAGGCTTTAAAGAGCTCTGCTAACAACTTAATGGTGTGTACAAGAGCTGGCAATGGCAGTGACCACATCTACAAGCTGGCAACACGATGCTGGATGGTACACTAACCAAAAGAGAGTAACTGCATGTGGTGGCACACTCCTTTAAATTCCAGCACTAGGAAGACAGAGGCATGCATATCTCTGTGACTTCAAAATAAACCTGGTATAAAGAGTTAATTACAGGACAGATAAAATTTACACAGAGAAACCCTGTCTCACAAAATGAAAAAGTAGAAGTAGAAGAAACAGAGTGATAAAAAAGCCACATAAAGATGGAAAGCACAGAGAGAATCTGGATACTGTATGGTATTATATTGTCTTTGTATCTGTTGACGCTGAGGAAGTCACAAAAACTGTTAAAAGAAATGCTGCTGGATTTATTCAATTTATATATTTTAGAAGTGCTTTGACTCCAAAATTTAATTTTAAGGATAGGTTACTGGGAAAAAGGATTTCTATTTTTGTTTCCACAAAAAAAGAAAAGCTGTGGATTCCTTCCAGACTAACATGGTTTAATCAAGCAAGACCCCCTGAAGCATTGTCCATGGGACAAGGTAGCTTTACTCACAGCTACAGCCAGGATTCTACATCTTCTTAGGATCCCCATGACAGCACCCCCTACCAGCAGGAAGCAGTTTGGAAGGAAAGATGTCCAAATTCCCAAATATCATATATAAATGTTTGTTTTCATTTATATGGAGTTGGTTATAAATGGTTAATGATCACAACCAATCCTTTTAAAGGTAAAAAGGGGATTATGGAATAGAAATGAATACTTTGTTTTGGAATGGATTGGATACAATTTAAGGTCAATTTTGTGATATGTATATTTCTCCTCTTGTTTAGGTATTGTGCTTATATAGCTCATTTAGAAATGTAATATATAATTTAGTACAGACTATAGTTACCTATAATAGTCAAAATTTAAGTTAGGTTTTACCTATAATAGTTAAAATTTATAGTTAAGTTAATTAGGATTTCTAGATATACAGAGATTGTATTTGGGATGAATAGGCATTCTTCAAACCTTTCAAAGATCTACAGAATATGGCATTTAAAATGGTTTAGGGCTTTTCTTAGCAATGAGGCACAACTGTTCCTTGCAATACCACCTGGGTCAGAAGGGAAGATGGACATTGAAGAAACACGTTATGGAGTTTGCTTTCAATATTCCAAGACTAACCATTTGGACAAGAGAACTGCTCTTGTCTGGACTGTTTGACTTTACACTATATAAACTGGACATGCAGGACCCTCAGGAAAGTGACTGCTGATACAAGATGGGTATTGATACAGGGTTCCTGCTTCATGGAAGAGTCTGCCAGACAGTCTGCAGGACACAGAGACAAGTGACTGACAACTGCCAATACAGGTGGACAGTTTAAAGTTTCCTGCTTTGCTGAGAAGTCAGTCAGACACACTATGGCCTATAGGATGAAAATGGCACATTACAGAAGAACTTTGGGTGACTGACCAGACAAGTTGTCTCTGCCATTTCTCAAATTTATATATTAACCTTCTGTGGTCTTTGAAGGAATTGAAGACAGATAGTCATGGTTATAGTTTTCCTTAGTTAGGATTAAAGATAAGTTTCATGTAGAACTTTAGACTCACAAAGATAGGATAGATGATAAAATATTTTCTTTAAATCTTGCTAAATGTTAATGGACTAAACATTGTTGACTGTGGTTTTTATTTGATAACTGTTGTGTGATATGTTTTGCTATGCTAAAGTTAGAACCCTTTTTATTTTAGACAGAAAAGAGGAGATGATGGGAGATGTCATTCTGTATATATGTTTCTCTTATTGGTTAATGAATAAAGCACTGTTGGCCAATAGGAAAGCAAGATATGTGGGACTAGGAGACTAGCAGGAGAGAGGAAGTAGTAGGAAGGAGATTCAAGATGGAGAATGGAGAGAGAAAAATGCCAGGGCCTCTCTCTGGTAAGATGAGACCACATGGAATTACTTAGATTAATAGAAATGGGTTAGTATTTAAAACAGAGCTAGCTAGTAAGAAAGTAGTAAACTGGCCAACAGCTTTATATCTAAAACAGTGTATCTGTGTGTTATTTGGGGCTGGTGCAGTGGTGGGACCAGGTAGGCAGAAAAACCACTCCTAACACCCAACTGAATTAATGTCCTTTCTGCCCCCTTTATTTGATCCTTTCCTTGTGTTCTGAGTTGTTCTTTGTCCTTGTCCTGTCTCATATACCACCAACCTTCAGGAAATTGGTACCATTCTTTTGTCATACATGACCTATCCTTTTGGGTTTGTTTATTGTTGTTTGACTAGGACTAAAAACTCATAAGAGGTAGCAACTTCAGCTAGGTTCAATATGGTGAATTGAACATATTGGGTAGCTATTGTTATCAAAAAGGAGTGTACATCTAAAATTTACATACTTCCTACAAGATCTTAACTTGCAGGAAAAAAATTTACTTGTGTGTGTATAAAAATTCTTTTTTTATTTTGGGGTGTCCTTTCCTTGTCTCTGATCTTCTAACATACTTTAAATTAAAACACTAGCTGAAACTGACAGCATAGTAAAAGCTCCAGATATTGCATTGTCATTATTACTATGCTAAGTACTGAGAACAGACCTTGCTTATTATCAAACAAGTTCACAGCTTCTTAGCCATCCAGAGACAATTCAGTTCCCAAGAGGGACTTAAATATCACACATGAATTTCCTGGATTCAGAGAGCTGTAAGATGGAGTCCAAACAGAGAAGTTTGACATTTATCATATGGTGGTCTGCTTTGTAAAAGAACTGTTCAACAGTTCTCTGGAGTTTCAAAAGACAAGACTGTATCTTCAAAGGTAAAGTGCATTCCTTTAAGTTAGATTTCAGAGCGTGTCTTAGCTACGATTTCAATGTCATGAGAGACATCATGACCACAGCAACTTTTATAAAGGAACACATCTAATTGGAGCTGGCAAACAGTTACAGAGGTTTAGTCTATCATTATCATGACAGGAAACATGGCAACACACAGACAGACATGCTGGAGAAGGAGATGAGAGTTCTACATCTGGATCATCAGGCAGCAGTAAGTAAATGTTGTACTACAAAAGTCTCCAAATCCTATCATAGTCTCAACAATGTTTATAAGTCCAAAATTCAAAATCTCTTCTGCAATTTATTCAATTTCTTATCTGTAATCTCCTATAAAATGAAAATCAAAAAACAGATCACATATTTCTAGCATGTAATGGCACAGGATATATATTACTGTTCCAAAATGGAAGGAAGGGAGAATAGTGAAGAAATACTGGACCAAAACAAGACCAAATATCAGCTGTGGAAAACTCCAAACTCTGCATATCCATGTTTTTAGATCTCCAACTCCTTTCAGCTTTGTTGACTACAACATACTTCTTCCTATTGGGCTGGTTCCATTCCCTGTTAGAAGCTCTTCTTGACAGGTATCCCATGACTCTAGCATCTCCAACAGCTTAGGATCTCCAAGACAACCCATGCCTCAATGTCACCTATTCATACAATGGCCCTCTAGACCTCCATTCAGGGGCACCCCTATCCCATGTCTGGCCTTGGCAGCCTTAGTCATGTAGGAACTTTTCATAACTCCTTTCTTCCATCCTTGACTCTAAAGCCAGAATGACATGGCTGAAGCTGCTGAGTTCTGCTACTTACTGGGGCTGGAACATACCCGCCCTTGTTTAGTTACATCTTCACTAGCTTTCTGTTTCTAATGGTTTCCTTCATTGCCTAAACTTGGCTGTTAAGAAACTCTCTTTGTAGACCAGGCTGGCCTCTAACTTAGAAATCTGCATACCTATGTGTCCAGAGTGCTGGGATTAATAGCAAGTACCACCATGCCTGGATCTAAACTGTTCTTTAATCCCTTTTCACAAATTGCAAGTTTATCTGGATGGGGTCTTGCTCTGAGGTCACCATTCCCTGTATTCCATTTCTTAATCTGTTTATCTCCTTGAACAGAGGAATTACCTCCGTTGCATTTCCTGGTGCCTCTTACCTCCTCAAAATTTTGTATTTTGTATTTTTATTTCACAGCTTGCTCCATTTCATTATAAATCTTCATAAGAGTCAACACTAATAAGCACATGACAGTATTTGTCTATACTAGACTGTTTTGAGATTTCTTTGCCAATGGAATTAATCCAAATCTCTTTACTTTAGTTTCAGGCAGACTTTTTCAGACAAGGGCAAAAGCATCCATATTCTTCACCAAAATATCACAAGAACAATCTCTAGGCCACATAATAAAATTCTTCTTCTCTGATACCTCTTGAGCCAGGCCCCTACAATTCAAATCTGTTTCAGCATCACAGTCTTCCATGATCCTACTTCCTACTTCTAAGATGGAATGTTGATGATCTTGTATAAGTTTCAACCAGACAAACACAACTGCCATGTGCTTTTCAGTCAGTCATGTCCAGAAGATACTGTTTACTTTGATCCTTTCTAGTCTCTGTATCTCATGATCTTTATGCACCTTCTATGGTCCCTGAGCCTTATTGCTTATTGGCAGGGGTACGATAAAGATACCTCTTTTTATTTATTTATTTATTTATTTATTTATTTATTTATTTATACTCTTATTCTATGTACTGTAATATGTTGTGTTTTCTTCATTAACTACCTTTTATTGGACAAAGAAACTTGTTTGATAATATCTAAGAGTGAACTAATCTATGAGTATAGAGGTATGAGTTTAGAGGTCAGATTGATACTATGTGCAGTTAGCAAAATAATAGTAGCAAATTCACTTCTAGGGTCTATCAGTGAGGCAATCATTGGTTTTTGGACATGTTGTAGTACTAAATAAGCATTTCCTCTTTCTAAGTGGGCCTTAAATCCAATCAGAATTTGATTGGTTAATCCCCTACCATGTGTGACTCTATTGACTTTATCTTTCCATGCTGGTCATTATTAGGGTTCATAGCTAAGACTACTGACAAGTTTCTCCATATCCTGTGGCTAAATTGTGGTGTGTCTTCAGCAATGGCATCTTACTGCTTTGAAAGAATCCTTTTGTACACTGCAGATTTTTTTGCACTTATTAGTTTAACAAAGAAGGTGACTGGACAATAGCTGAAAATGATAGTTAGTCAAGAGAGCCAGATTAGAAGAATGCTGGGAGAAAGAAGTGTAGATCACCAGCAGATCCAAAAGGAACAGGAGATGAATGTACCATGCTAATAAAGGTACCACCATGTGGCATAGTGTAATAAGGAATACGGGCTAATTTAAAATGTAAGAGCAGGTTAGTATTGGGTGAGAATTTATAATTAATATAAGCCACAAAGTGTTTATTTGAGAGTGGCTGTGGAACAGAAAAACTCTGCCTACATCTTAACATCAAGTTCTTGTGGGAAATCTATAGCAGTAGAAATAACTTGTATTGTCTTTTTGAGGGGGGATCTTTGGGACACTTCTGACCAACAACTTGAGGAATCTCACACTGGGACTGGACTTTTTATTTAGTACCCTATGGTTTATCTAGGAGGAACATCATTCCCTTTGTAGGGTAACACCAACTAGACTCTCCTATATGAAAACACACACACACACACACACACACACACACACACACACACACACGTTTGGAAGCTTATAAAGCAATAGATTTCCATATATCCTTTTCAAATGTTCTTAGTGTTACATAGTAGACATAATCCCACCAAATACTAAATTGGTATGATAGTATTTCACTTGTATTTGAAATTTGGGCTGAAAAGACAAGTAAGTTTTTATTTAAAATTTTCAATTTTGAGAAATTTGCATTTGAGTGCTGTTTTTACAACATTTCTGCCCCTCCCTTGTCCCACTTCCAACCTCTATATCAACTCACTCTTAAATTCATTACTTCTTCATTAGTATTACAAAGTCCATTTAGTGCTGCTCACATATACATGTGTATAGGGCTGACCATGTGATACTGGGTAATCTATTAGGGATATTACCTGGTTAACTTATAGCTTATAATTAATTCCATTATTAGAGAAATACAGAAGCATGATATTCCAGAAAAGATTCTCAATTTCGGATTGGCAAGATTATGTTTTCTCTGGTGCTGGAGTTTTAGGATTTGAAATTTGAAAACCCTTTATCTTTTTTCCTTTTTCCATCATTTTAAAATTTATTTTACATAGAAATCATAGTTTTCCCTCCCTTCTTTCCTCCCAATCTCTCGCTTAACTCCCTCCAGCATCCCCTACCCCTACTGATCTATTCATCCGTTGTCTCCACTTAGAAGGGGTAAGGCCCCCCATGGGAGTCAATGAAGCATGACACATCAAGCTGAGGCAGAATCAAGCTCCTCTCTCCTGCATCAAGGCTGAACAAGGCATACCAACATAGGGAATTGGTTCCAAAGAGCCAGTTCATGCATCAGTGATAGGTCCTGGTCCCACTGCTAGGGGCCCCACAAAAGACAAAGCTACACAATTGTCACCCAGATACAAAGGGCCTAGGTTGGTCACACGGAAGCTACCTAGCTGATCTCCCACAAGCACAAGTCATCTGTCTCTGTGGGCTTCCTCATCACAATCTTGTCTCCCACCCACCATTGCTCATATAATCCCTCCACCGTCTCTTCAACTGGACTCCTAGAGCTTGGCTATGGCTCTCTGCATCTGCTTCCACCAGGTACAAGATGAAGGTTCTATGATGACAGCCAAAGCAGTTGCCGAACTGATTACAGGGGAAGGCCAGTTCAGGCACATTCTACACTATTGCTAGGAGCCTTAGCTGGGGTCATCCTTGTGGGTTCCTGGGAGCCTTCCTGGCACCAGGTTTCTCCTATCTCCACAATGTCCCCCTTTATCAAGATATCTCCCCTATCACTCTCCTGTTCCATACTTCCCACAACTTGACCATTCTAATTTTTCATGTTCCTATCACCCCATCCTCTCCCCTTTATTCTCTCCCATCCCCAGTTTACCCAGGACATCCAATCTACTTTCTCTTCCCAGGGAGATTCATATTTCCCTCTTAAGGTCCTCCTTGCTTCCTGGAGCTATGGATTGTAGTCTGGTTATCCTTTGCTTTACATCTAATATTTATTTATAAGTGAATACATACTGTGTTTGTCTTTCTGGGTCTTGGTTACCTTATCTTGGATGATTATTTCTAGTCCCGTCCATTTGCCTTCCAATTTCATGATGTTATTGTTTTTGTTTACAGAATAATATTCTATTGTGTAGATATACCACATTTTCTTTATCTAGTCTTCAGTTGAGGGGCACTTTGTCTATTTCCAGATTCTAGCTATTATGAAAAAATGCTGCTATAAACATAGCTGAGCAAGTGTCTTTGAGGTATGGTTGAGCATCTTTTGGGTATAGGCCAAAGAGTGGTATCGCTGGGTCTTGAGTAGATTGATTCCCATTTTTCTGAGAAACCACCATACTGATTTTCAAGGGGCGGTGAAAGTTTGCACTCCTACCAGAAGTGGAGGAGTGTTCTGTTATGCTATATCCTCTCCAACATGGGCTATCATTAGTGTTTTGAATCTTGGTCAATCTGACAGGTATAAGATCACAGAGTCATTTTGATTTTTATTTCCCTGATAGCTAAGGATGTTGAACTCTTCCTTAATTATCTCTCAGTTATTTGTGATTATTCTGCTGAGAATTCTCTGTTTAAATCTGTACTGCATTTAGTAGGATTATTTGGTATTTTGATGTCTTGTTTCTCAAGTTCTTTATATATTTTGAATATCAGTCCTCTGTCAGATGTGGGGTTGGTGAATATGTTTTTTCTATTTTGGAGACTGCCATATTGTCTTACTGACAATGTCATATGCCTTACAGAAGCTGTTCAGATTCAGGAGATCCCATTTATGGTTTATCCCAGTGTCTATAAAAGTCTCTTGTGCCAATGCAGTTAAGGCTATTTCCCCATTTCTCTTTTATCAACTTCAGTGTAACTTCAGTGTATTGAGGTCCTTGATACCCTTGGACTTGAGTTTTGTACAGGGCAATAGATATGGTTCTATTTGCATTCTTCTACATACCCTATCCAGTTGTGCTAGGGCTATTTTTTGAAGATGCTTTCTTCTTCCCATTGTATACTTTTGACTTCTTTGTCAAAAATTGGGTATTTGCCAGCCTAGTCTTTTACCCCCATCATCATTGACCCCCATCGCCAGACCTTGATTAGAGGTCAGTTTGGAAACAAATAGGGTGGAATCCCCCCCACACCCTTCCCTGGGAACTCCATGGATTGGTCCTGGATCTTGCTTCTCCTGTGTCCTGTCCCCATCAAGAGCACTGTTGGAGCTCTGATACATAGTCACCCACCCCCACCAAGAGCCTGCACTCCCCCTACCCTGATCCCTACCCTGCCCACTGTCCCACAACTCTGGTTGAGCACTGGGACAGAGGGTGGAGCCAACAATCCAGCCACCTTCGGGAACTTCCTGGAGCTGCTCTGAGCACACTAGACCTGCCTATCCATGTAGAACTGCCCGTAATTTCCACCTGCCTGGTCTCTGACCTCCACCACCAATCCTCTACTGGAGTTCCGGGCCCCTCCCAGAGATCTGCCTATTCCTGCAGGGCCACTCTGAGTTCCTGGAGGCTGGATCTTTGACCCCATCACAGGGCCTATACCAAAGAGGCTTCAGCTGGTGAGTGCTAGGCCCAGGCTAGATCTTCCTATCAATTTAAGGAACATCCTTCTGGATCTTTAACTCTCATCGCCAGTCTTCTACTGCATGCTGATCTTTGACCCCCATCGCCAGGCCCCTGCCTGTGGAGAGACCTCCTAAAGAGCTTGGACCATCCAGAGATACAGCCATCAAACCTCTGATCCACCTAAGCTTACCTGGGGAGTACCATATATATATATAGAGAGAGAAACCCCAACAACACCAACTGGAAGAAGCTATGGGAAGATGGCAATACAAGAAAACACCTAACAATAGAAAGACAAGCATAACACTACCAGAAATTAGGGAATCTACACCAACTAGACATGAACACCCCAAAGCAGATGAAGCAGAAGAGAACAACATAAAAATTATCATCATAAAAATGATAGAGACCCTCAAAGACAAAGTGATAAAATCCCTTAAAGAAATGGAAGAAAAAACAAAAAAGAAAAAAATTGGAAGAAATGAACAAATTTCTTAAAGAAAGTAAAGAAAGCCAAGAAAAAAACAATTAAACAGGTAAAGGAAATGGTTCAAGACTTGAAAACTGATAGTCAATAAAGAAAACACAAACTGAAGGAATGCTGGAAATAGAAAACCTGGGCAAATGATCAGAACTAAAGACAAAGCATAACCAACATAATTCAAGAGGTAGAAGAGAGACTCTCAAGCACGGAAGATAGACTAGAGGAAATAGATTCGTCAACCAAAGAAAATCTTAAATCCAACAAACCCTCAACACAAAACATCCAGGAAATGTGGGACACTGAAATGCCAAACCTAAGAATAATAGGCATAAAGGAAGGCGAGGAAGCCCAGCTCAAAGGTGCCAAAAACATATTCAACAATATCACTAAGGAAAACTTTCCCAATCTGAAGAAGGACAAGCCCATGAATGTACAAGAAGCATACCAAACACCAAATAGACTGGACCAAAGAAAAAAGACCCCTCAACATATAATAATCATACACTTAACATACAGAATAAAGAAGACTATTAAGGGCAGTGAAGGAAAAAGGACAGGTAACATATAAAGGCAGACCTATCAAAATTACACCTGACTTCTCCATGGAAACCTTCAAGGCCAGAAGGTCCTGGATAGATGTTCTACGAGTACTAAGAGTCCACAGATGCCAGCCCAGGCTACTATACCCAGCAAAACTCTCAATCACTATAGATGGAGAAAACAAGATATTTAACAACAAAACCAAATTTTCACAATACATGTGTACAAATCCAGCCCTTACAGAAAGTTTTAGAAGGAAAACTCCAACCTAAGGAAGTTAACTATGCTCACAAAGACATAGGCAACAGATAATCCCACTTCACTAGAACCCAAGGACAAATATACTCACAATACCACTGCCAACAACAAATGTGAAAAAAACAAGCATCAACAATCAATGGTCCTTACTCTCCCTCAACATTAATGGTGTTAACTCACCTATAAAAAGACACAGGCTAAGAGAATTGATACAAAGACAGAATCCATCCTTCTGCTGTATACATGAAACACATGTAAGCTTCAAAGATAGACATTACCTCAGGGTAAAGGGCTGGGAAAAAAATCTTCAAATGGACCCAAGAAGCAAGCAGGATGGCTATCCTAATATCTTACAAGTTAGACTTCAAAGGAAAATTAATCAAAAGAGTTGAAGATGGTCATTTCATATTCATCGCAGGAGAAATCCATCAACACAAAGTCTCAATTCTAAACATCTATGCCCCAAATACAAATGAACACAGATTCGTAAAAGAAATGCTATTAAAACTCAAACCTCACATAAAACCTCACACACTTATACTGGGACACTTCAACATGCCACTCTAGACAGGACCACCAGTCAGAAAGTTAACAAAGAAACAAAAGAACTAACAGAAATTATGTCTCAATTGGGGTTAACAGACATCTATAAAACATTCCATCCAAAGACAAAAGCATACACCTACTTCTCTGCTTCACATGAAACCTTCTCTAACAATGACTACATACTAGGTGGCATAACAAACCTCAACAGATACAAAAGAATTGCAATAGCCCCATGTATCTTACAAACCCCTTGCTTTAAATTGGAATTCAACAAGAATTCAGACCTCAGAAACCCTTCAAACTCATGGAAACTGAACAATGTGCAATTACACCATACCTGGGTCAAAGAATAATTAAAGAAAGAAATTAAGGGCTTCCTAAAATGCAACGAGAATGAGGACACAACATACCTGAACTTATGGGACACCTTGAAAACAGTATTATGAGGGAAGTTCATTACACTAAGTGCCCATATGAAGAAAACAGAGGATAGTCACATTAGGGAATTAACAGCACAATTAAAAGCGTTAGAACAAAAAGAAGCAAAATCACCCCGGAGGAGTAGACGCCAGGAAATAATCAATTTCAGAGCTGAAACCAATAAAAGAGTAACCAGGAAATCTATACAAAAAATCAATGCAACAAATAGTTGGTTTTTTGAGAACATCAACAAGATAGACAATCCTTTATCCAAACTAACGAAAAGCAGAGAGAGAACATGCATATTAACAAAATCAGAAATGAAAAGGGGGACACAGAGGATATCAAGACAATTTTCAGGTCATACTTTGAAAACATGTACTCCACAAAATTTGAAAATTCAAAGGAAATGGACAAATTTATGAATACTATCACTTACCAAAATTAAATCAAGAACAGACAAACAACTTAAATAGACCTATAACTCCTAATGAAATAGAAGCAGTCCTTGAAAACCTTCCACCCCCCAAAAAATGCCCAGGGCCAGATGGCTTCAGTGCATAATTCTACCATAAATTCAAGGAAGAGCTAATACCAATATTCCTCAAATTGTTCCACGCAATAGAAACAGAAGGTTCATTACCAAACTCTTTTTACGAGGCCACAGTCACCTTGGTACCCAAGCCTCACAAAGACATAACTAAGAAAGAAAACTACAGACCAATATCCCTAATGAACATTTATGCAAAAATACTCAATAAAATACTGGCAAACCGAATCCAAGCATGCATCAGAGAAATCATCTAGCATGACCAAGTAGGCTTCATCCCTGTGTTGCAGGGATGGTTTAACATATGACAATCTATCAACATGATCCACCATATAAACAAACTGAAAAAGAAAAACCATATGATCATCTCCCTAGATGCTGAAAAAGTCTGTGACAAAATTCAACACCATTTCATGACAAAGGTCTTGGAGAGATCCGGGATAACAGGAACATACCTAAACATAATAAGAGCAATATAGAGTAAACCAACAGCCAACTTCAAACTGAATGGAGAGAAGCTTAAGGTGATTCCTGTAAAACCAGGAGCAAGACAAGGCTGCCCTCTCTATATATATCTCTTCAATATTACACTTGAAGTTCTAGCTAACGCTATAAGACAACAAAAGGAGATCAAGGGGATCCAAATTGGAAAGGAAGAAGTCAAACTGTCTCTATTTGCAGATGAGATGATAGTTTACATAAGCGACCCAATAAACTCTACCAGGGAACTCCTAAAGCTGATAAACACCTTGAGCAAACTAGCAGGATACAAGATAAACTCAAAAAAAAAAAAAAATCAGTAGCCCTACATTATTCAGATGACAAAGAAGCTGAGAAAGAAATCAGAGAAACATCACCCTTTACAATAGCCACAAACAACATAAAGTATTTTGGGGTAATGCTTACCAATCAAGTGAAAGACCTATATACTAAGAACTTTGTGGCTTTAAAGAAAGAAATTAAATAAGATACCAGAAAATGGAAAGTTCTGCCATGCTCTTGTATAGGTAGGATAATTGTAGTAAAAATGGCAATCTTGCCAAACACAATCTACAGATTCATTGCAATCCCCATTAAAATCCCAGCACAATTCTTCACTGACCTTGAAAGGATAATAATCAACTTTTTATGGAAAAACAAAAGACCCAGGGTACCCAAAATAACCCTGTACAATAAAAGAACTTCAGTAGGCATCACCATCCCTGAATTTAAGCTCTACTACAGAGCTATACTCCTGAAAACAGCCTGGTATTGGCACAAAAATAGACAGGTAGACCAATGGAATAGAATTGAAAATTATGATATTAACCCACACATCTAAGAGCACCTGATTTTTGACAAAACAGCTAAAAATATACAATGGGGGGAGAAAAGCATCTTCAACAAATGGTGCTGGCACAATTGGATGATGGTGTATAGAATACTGCAGATAGACCCTTGTCTATTGCCATGTACAAAACTCAAGTACAAATGGATCAAAGACCTCAACATAAATTCAGCCACACTGAATCTCTTAGAAGAGAGAGTAAGAGGTACCCTTGAACAAATTTGTATAAGAGCCTGCTTCCTGAAGATAATAAATTGGACCTCCTCAAACTTAGAAGCTTCTGTATGGCAGTGGACAAGACCAAACGGCAGCCTACAGACTGGGAAAAGGGCTGATCTCCAAAATATACAACGAACTCAAGACACTACTCAACAAAACACTAAGTAACCCTGTTAAAAACGGGGTACAGAACTGAAGAGAGAATTCTCAATAGAGGATAAAAAAAAAAGGCTGAAGGACACTTAAGAAAGTCTTCAACATCCTTAGATATCAGGGAAATGCAAATCAAAACAACTTTGGTATACCATCTTACTCTTGCATTAATGGCTAAAATTAGAAACACCAATGACAACTCATCCTGGAGAGGATGTGGAGAAAGAGCAACACTCCTCCACTGCTGGTAGGAGATCAGTAGGGGGGTTCCTCAGGAAAATGGGAATTAGTTTACCATTGGACCTGGCAATCCCTCTCTTAGGCATATACCCAAATGATCCACATCCATGCAACAAAGACATGTGCTCAACTATGTTCATAGCAGCATTATTTGTAGTAGCAAGAACCTGGAAGCAATGTAGATGCCACTCAACTGAAGAATGGATAAAGAAGAAGTGGCACATCTACACAATGTAACACTACTCTGTGGGAAAAAATAATGGAATCTTGAAATTCACAGGCAACTGGATGGAACTTGAAGAAACCATCCTGAAGGAGGTAATCCAGTCATAAAAGGAGGAACATGATATGTACTCACTCATGTGTGGATTGTTTGGTTAGAGTTACCCCAAGATATTTCATGTTATTTATGGCTATTGTTAAGGTTGTGGTTTCTCTGATTTCTTTCTCAGCCTGTCTGTCATCTGTGTATAGGAGGGATACTGTATACTATTTTTTTTAAGGTTGTATCCTTCCACATTATTGAATATGTTTGCTGAATATGTTTATCAGTTGTAGTAGTTCCCTTGTAGAATTTTTGGGGTCACTTATGTATACTATCATATTGTATATAGCCATAGTTTGACTTCTTCCTTTCCAATTCAAACCCCCTTGATCTCCTTTTGTTGCCTAATTGCTCTAGCTAGAATCTCCAGTACTATATTGAATAGATGTGGAGAGAGTGGATCCCCTTGTCCCTAATTTTTGTTGAATAACTTTGTGTTTCTATTCATTTAAGTTGATATTGGCTGTCAGTTTGCTGTATATTGCCTATTATTATGTTTAGGTATGTTCATTGTTTTCCAGTTCTTTCAATGAACTTTATCATGAAGGGGAGTTGGGTTTTGTCAAAGACTTTTTCAGTATTTAAATGGATAATCTTTTTTTTTTTTTAATTTTAGTTTGTTTATATGGTAGGTTACATTGATAGATTTTTGTATGTTGAACCATCTCTGCATCTCTGGGATGACACCTACTTCGTTATGGAGGATGGGGTTCTTTTTCCTTTTTTTTTTTTTTTTAATGTGTTCTTGGATTAAGGTTGCTAGTATTTTGTTGAATACTTTTGTATCAATATTGGTGAGGGAGATTGGTCTACAATTTTCTTTCTTTGTTGCATTTTTGTGTGGTAACTGTGGCCACAATGAAAAAAAGAAAGAAAGAAAGAAAGAAAGTAAAAGAATCTGGAAATTCTCATTCTGTTTCTATTTTTTGGAAGAATTTGAGATGTTTTGGTATTAGCTTTTCATTTAAATTCTGATAGAATTATGTGTTGAAGCCATCTAGCCTTGGGATTTTTGGGAGGTTGTGAAACTTTTAATGACTGTTTGTATTTCTGTATGGATTAGAGGTCAGTTTCAATTATTTATCTGTTCTTGATTTAATTTTGTTGTGTGGTACCTACTAAGAACGTTATCCATTTCTCTTAGATTTTCCAATTTCGTGGAATGTGGTTGTTGAAGCATGATCTAATTATTCTCTGCATTTCCTTGGAGTTTGTTTTTATGTCCTCCCCCCTTTTACATTTCTGATTTTGTTAACTTGGATATTCTCTCTATGCCTTTTGGTTAGTTTGGATAAGGATTTGTCTATCTTGTTGATTTTCCCAGAGAACCAACTCTTTGTTTTTATTGACCCTTTGTGTTGTTCTCTTTGTTTCAATTTTATTGATTTCAACCTTGAGTTTGATTATTTCCTGCCATCTGCTCCTACTAGGTGTATATGCTTCTTTTTGTTCTAGAGCTTTCAGATGTGCTGTTAATTCTGTTGCGTGAGATGTCTTCAAATTCTTCATGTGGGCACTTTTCTCCTAGCACTGCATTCATTGTGTCTCATAAGTTTGGGTATGCTTGTTGTCAGTTTCATTGAATTCTCGGAAGTCTTTAATTCCTTTCTTTATTTCTTCCTTGACCCAGTGATGGTCATTTCATTTCCATGAGTTTGTAGGCTTTCTGTAGTTTGCATTGCTGTTGAACTGTAACTTTAGCCCATGATGATCCAATAGGATACAAGGGGTTATTCCAATACCTTTGTATCTATTGAGAATTGCTTTATGACGAAAAATGTGGTTAATATTATAGAAGGTTCATTGAGGTACTAAGAAGAAAGTGTATTCTTTTGTGTTTGGGTGAAATGTTCTGTAGATTTCTGTTAAGTCCGTTTGAGTCATAACATCTGTTAGTTCCCTTGTTCATCTGTTAAGTTTCTGTCTGGCAGACCTGTCTATTGGTGAGAGTGGGGTGTTGAAGTCTCCCACTATTAGTGTGTGTGGTTTCATGTGTGATTTAAGCTTTAGTAATATTTCTTATACAAATGTGAGTGTCCTTTTATTTGGGGCATAGATGTTCAGAATTGAGACTTCATCCTAATGGACTTTTTCCTTTGATGAATATGAAATGTCTCCATCTCTTTTGATTAATTTCAGTTTGAAGACTGTTTTGTCAGATATTAGGATAGTTTTGCTGGTTTGCTTCTTAAGACTATTAGATTGGAACACATTTTCCAAATCCTTTATTCTGATGTAATGTCTTTAAGTTGAGGTATGTTTCTTGTATGCAGAAGGATGGATCCTGTTTTGTATACATTCTGTTAGCTTGTGTCTTTTTATTTGTGAATTGAATACATTGATATTAAGAAATGTAACTGACCAGTGATTGTTGATTCCTGTTATGTTTTTTGTTTGTTTTGATGGTGGTGATGTTTGTGTGTGTGTTTCCCTTCTTTGGATTTGGCTGATGTGAGATTATTTTTTCTTGCCTGTGTTTTCAAGGATGTAACTGAGTTCCTTGGGTTGTATTTTCCTGCTAGTATTTTCTGTAGTACTGGATTTGTGGACAGGTAGTATTTAAATCTGGGTTTGTCATAAAATATCTTGTTTTGTCCATCTAGATTAGATGTTTTGCTGGGTATAGTAATAGGCTACTTTATATGGACCCTTAGTGTCTGTAAAATATCTGCCCAGGACCTGCTGGCTTTTAGAGTCTCCATGGAGAAGTTGGGTGTAATTTTAATGTTTGTCTTTATATGCAACTTGGTCTTTTTCCTTTGCAGCTCTTAAAATTCTTTATTTATTTAAGTTTAACATCTTGATTATTATAGGGTATGGGGACATTTTTTTTCCAAGTTCAGCCTATTTGCTATTCTGTGATCTTCTTGTACCTTTATAGGCATGCCCTTCTTTAGGTTGGGAAAGTTTTCTTCTATAATTTTGTTGAGCATGTTTTCTGTGCTTTTGAGATGGGATTCATCTCCTTCTATCCCTATTATTCTCAAGTTTGATCTTTTCTTGGTGTTCCAGATTTCTTGAATGTTTTATGTTAGGAATTTATTGGATTTAATATTTTATTTGACCAGACTGAGATTTTCTCTTTCATCTCTTGTATTCTGTCGGTGATACTTGATTCTGTAGTTCCTGTTTACTTCCCCAGGTTTTCCATTTTCAGATTTCCCTTGGTTTGTGTTTTCTTTATTGTTTCTATTTCAGTTTTCAAGTCTTGAACAATTTCTATTACCTGTTTGGTTTTTTGTTTGTTTGCTTGCTTTTTTTGTTTTGTTCTTGGCTTTCTTTAAGGGATTTATTGATTTCTTCCAATTTCTTTTTGTCTTTTCCTTTATTTCTTTAAGGGAATTTTTCATTTCCTCTTTAAGAGCCTCTATCATCTTCATAAGGTAATTTTAAAGTTCATTTCGTTGTGCTTCAGCAGTGTTGCTGTTGTAGGATCACTGGGTTCTGGTGGGTTCATATTGCTCTTTCAGTTTTTGAATATGTTCTTATAGTGGCATTTACTCATCTTTTCTTCCAACCAGTGGGGCTTGTTCCTGTGCCTGTTCTTCCAACTTTTGTGGTTTGGACCTGCATTTGATTTCCCAACTGGTGTGGTTTGTGCCTGTGCCTATGTAGTCTGCTAGAATTGTGGGGGAGGGCTCATCACAGGGAGGATGTTCATTTATATGGGGTTGGATGGCAGAGTGGGTCTTGGGGGAAATACCCAGTGGGTGATGGGCTTGGGTGCAGACTGGAGACAGGTCTCTCACCAGCCTGCAGGTTGGGGGGAATTGCCTACAAAATGTGTCATAAAATAAAGATCACAAATTTCTTGCCTCCCTGTCCTTCTGGAACTGTGTGTTGACCATTGACGTTCAAGTTACCTTAAATCAGAAGTCAATCAGCAGCTGATATAAGCTACTCAGCTGCCTTTCTCACCCCAAGACCAGTAGAAACATAGGTTCGGAACAGCCTTGCTTTCCAAAATATCCCACTATCTTTAATTTAATTTTAGCCAATAAACCTTTGCTTATTGCCTATCATTTCTCAGGATGGAGCATTATGAGGATAAAAAGGTGAATCAGAAGTGTACCACCCCTTTTTATATAGAATAATAGAATGGAGGCAACTGCATAATCAATTATAAAATCTAAAGAAGATGGGAGATGCCAGGAGGTGAGATTTTACTGCTTAATGAGAATTTCTTTGTCATTTTTTAGGGGAAAGATTTTGTTAATGACTTTTAATTGAGTAAAGAAAATTGGATGTGGGTCAGAAGTTGTAGGTAGTGTTTTGGTTCATGGTATTCTGCCCTGAACAAGACACTTAGTCTTGAATGTGGGGACAATAGTATTTTTCCTAATTATAGGTCATAGTCACTAGAAAAATTTTAACAGACATTAGATATAGTTTTATATGAATAGCACATGCAAAGTGGATTTAGTTTTATTACATATATGCTAGTTGTATTGCTTGGCTTACTTGTGGGACTATTGACAATGAGAGCAGGCACTGTCGCTAATGCTTTAGCTGGCTTTGGGGACCATATTCCTCAAATTAGATAGCCTGTCAAGTCTTAATACAAGGGGAAGTACTTAGTTTTACTGCAACTTGATATGCAATGCTTTGCTGATACCCATGGGAGGCCTGCCCTTAATAACAGAATAGAGGATGAGTGGATTTAGGGGATGGGCAGAGGGGAAGTGGGGAGGAAATAGAAGGACAGAAAGGAGGGAAAACTGTGGATGGAGTGTAAAAGTAAATAAATAGACAAATAAATACATATCCAAGGGATTTCCTTATCCTCTTTTTTTTTAATTTATTTAATTTAGAAATAATCTTATTTTACATATCAATCCCGGTTCCCTCTCCCTCCCATACCCCCCACCATCCCTCTATCCCACCCCTCCCCCATCCACTCCTTATGGAGGGTGAGACCTTCCTTGGGGAATCATCAAATCTGTCACATTATTTGGGGAAGGGCGTAGGCCTTGCTCTGAGTATCTGGGGAATGGGCTCCCAAAGTTCATTTGTGTACTTGTTTCACTATTTCTTTTACCCTCTTCTAATCCCAGAGAGGTGTATCATGGGTTAGTCCAAGGAATAAGGATTCAATTTCAACTATTTATGGACCACACATGTTCTCTATGAAGACTCCATTGAGTGTTACTCTCTTCCAGGCCTGGTCAGGGTCAGTTACCAGACTTTGATGTTGACTGCCTTTGAAAGCCCATGCTGCAAAGAAGTTTGCCTAGAGTTTCTCTTTCCCATTGAGTCTATCATTTGTCATTTTGTTTTCCTTGATACTTCCTCTGAGTTTCTTCTGTGCTGACTAAAGTTGATATTGCAGACTGCAACTGGGCTAACATGGCAACAGAGAAGTCTGAGGCATGACTCTGAACTTCCATCACTTTAGAATTATTTCAGGAATTTTGTGTACACACTGATGCTTGGGTCCATTCCCAGAGTTTCTGTATTATCAGTCTGAGGTGGGTTAGGAATTGCTCAGTCATGGAATCTCCCCACATGATTCTATGTATAGGCATCGTTAAGAATCACTTCAACACAGGTTCTTTAACCATGGAATGTAGAAGAACCATGTGAGGACCATAAGGAAATGTAGGTCTTGAAGGCTCACTTTTGAAGGTGATGAATGTCAGGGATTTAATTTTCTTTCTAAATTTATCTCCTGAGTAATTCCAAAGCAGTTGAAACACAATAGCAGTGTTAGAAATAGCTGGCATCATTGTGGTGGTGCCATCCAGCAATGTTGTAATATGTACTACAGATGCCACCAGATGGAAGTATATTTCAACACTGAGAAATACTTTTTCTTTATTCACTCACAGTTTCCAAAACACTTTAGCTTAAGACATAATGTTGGGACCATAAGGGACAAAGGGAATGACTCTAACACTGGTCTGCTACTTACTAGCAATGGGGTTGAACATAACACTACAAATTATAGCTATGTTAAGGTTTACTTCTTTTTTTCAGTGCTGGGGATCTTGTACATGCATTCTCTCATGAAGCCATATGCTGTCCTGTACAACATTATTTCTAAGGATAGTTTATTATGAGAGAATTATAACTAATGCTTTTGGAAATTGCTAAGGAAGGCAACACCTTGAAGACTAACATGCTGCTTTAAAACACCCAACATGTGTTGTGTTCCTCATTCTGAGACAGAATGATGCCTTTTAAACACTGTCTCGGCTGTGAAGAGCTTGCACATGCTTTTTGAGTGGGATAAATCTATACAACTTCGAACATAACTTTTTTTGTTCAGATTGTCATTCTTCTCACCTTTTGTTAAATTTGATAATATAAGCTCCAGACCAGTAATATAAAATATGGCAAATATAAAAACAACACAGGCTATACCAATTGAGGAAATTTTTAACCACTTTCAAATGACAATGAAAACTTTGGGGAGGGAATATACTAGACTTTAGCAATATCTGTGAGAAATAAGTTAAAATTGAAGATGCTTTGAGAACGAAATTGGAAAGGTAAAAACATGTACTAAAGTTCACAAAAAAAGTATATATAAAGTAATACATATGTCCAAATGAATGGTTAATTAATTTCTTTTTTAAAAATCCCAATAAAAACCTAAACAGAACAAACACATTTGCCTTATTTTTGCTTTTGTCATCATATACACACCACAGTCGATCCCTGCAGACCATTTGCCATGGCCAGGAGGGAGTTTGTATCACATAAAGGTCCTCTTTCCTATCAGAGCACCCAAAACTTTCAGGTTCCTGGCTCTCAAACACCGTTTTCAGTCTTTAACTTTGAATGCAGACACAAGGTGCTCCATCCAAAGACTAGTCTTCCCAGAAATGTTTGACAAGCAGAAACTATATTTGCCAGTAGTGACTCTGGGTTGGATAATTCTCATGTTCACATAGTCCACAAGTTCCTGTGGCTGCCTGTGAGAGTAAGAATGACCAAGAAACAAATCATTTTCCTACCATTCTTGTTGGTTCTCCACTTTGGAGCTTTAGTAAACTTCTGTTCACCTGGTCACTTAGTTATTGACCACCCTTAATATTAATCACCTGGTATGAGGATGGATGAGAGCCTACAAAGCCATTTTGTTTCACTCACAAAGATTCTGACTTACATTAACTGGCAGCTACATAGTGAAATATGTTCTCACTTCTGTTTTGAGAGCAATATTATAATGACAAGTGGAAAAATGATAAACATAAATAATTTAATTTCTATTATTCATGTCTTGGTTTTTTTTTTTTTTTTGATAGGCCAGTAATGCTTGGGTGAGTAGTAAGACATATTTATTGTTCATCATGGAGTTATTATATACTCTTTGTCTATATATATACATATATATATATATATACATAAAACTAAACACAATTTTAGTGAAACCATTAGCCATTAGTTATGTTATTATACTAAATATTTTTCATAATTTAAGAACTATTTTTAGAAAAAGGTTAATTTTTTAGAATAAAATGTACTCATGAACAAACTATGTAATTTAATATTATTCTACCAAGAATGGAGTAAACATGTATAAAAATTTCATAAGTATTTCAGAGATATATGACACCTCTCTTCCTTTTCTATTTTTTTTTTCCCTTTGGTTTCAATTAGAGCTGCCATTATTGGAATAAAACACCATGACCAAAAGTGACTTGGGAGAAAAGGTGTATATCATGGATAGAAGTCAGAGCTGGAACCGAAGCAGAGGCTGTGGATATGTGCTGCCTACTGGCTTGTCCTTCGTGGCTTGCTTCAGCCTGCTCTCTTAAACATTTAAGGACCACCAGCCCAGGGGTGGAACTGCCCACAGGCTGGGCCCTTCTACATCAATTACTAATGAAGGAAATGCTTGACACACTTGTTTATTGGCCAGGCTTATGGAGCATTTTCTCAGTTGAGAGAGTCCCTTTCTTGAATGAACCTAGTTTTTAATCAAGTTAATACACAGCAAACCAAAACATTTCTAGTGAAACCATTAATTATGTTATTATACTTAATTTTTTCACAGTTGAAGAAATATTTTTAGAAGTAGATTAATAATTAAGAATAAAAATGTACTTGTGAGAAATCTATATAATTTAATTATTCAGCTAAAAATTAAACATAAATATAAAAATTTCCATTGCTTATTCTGCATGTATTAAATATTATATTTGTCCTTTATTAACCAACAATTATTAAAAATAAGGAAAAATAAAAACTGTAATTGACAAGTCTGGCAATTTCTTAAAAGGTGACATTTAGTAATATTTTAAAATTTTGACTATTTCTATACATTCAAAGCTAATCCTGATTCTAACACTGACACCCACCATCTGGTTGCCAAACAGTTTTTATTATTTCCCACACATTATATCTAGAGCTACATAAATATAAACTCGAGTAATGTGTATTGCATAACATCATGAAATCTTCTCCACTCTGTCTATAGCTGCTGTGAATACAGTTCTGATTTGTGAGTACTTTCAGAATCTCACATTGGCAACTGAAGGCAGGCAATAACTTTGAGTTATGTAAGAATCTATCACAGGCTGTCCACTGTGGAACTTAAGCTTTTCTCTTGCTGAAATCTTTGTGGCTTATATTTTCCTCAGCTCTGAAGTTGTGCTCATCCTTTGTAGCAGCATAACCCAAAAACCTTCAACGTAGCTGCCTTTAATTTGGGGAGTAGTGGAAAGAGATATGCAGGCTCCTAAATGCTGTTTACCATAAAACTGAAACTTTGTGGCTTATTGTAGCAGTGTGTGACAGAATTCTCTCCCCGCCCCTCTTCTGTCTTCCTCTCTCCCCACTCTCTCTCCCTCCCTGCCCCCCTCTGTGTACATGTGCGAGCAAGCATGGGTACATGTGTACGTCTGTGTATGTGTGTGTGTGTGTGTGTGTGTGTGTGTGTGTGTGTAAGAGTGGTATGCCAGGCCATGTAAAGTTACTGGTAGTTACTTATTCACATCGCTGAAGATCCTGAGATTAAGAATTTTGTTTCAGTCACTGTTGTAGGCTCAGAATTTTCAGTTTCCTGATGCATTTGACACCTGCTTGATGGACAGTTGACACATAGAATATCATTTATCTATCTATGTATCTATCTATCTATCTATCTTTCATCTATCTATCCTTTAAATTATGGATTTCCTACATTTCAGACCCATCTGGGATATAGATTCAATCACAGTAGATTTATTCTGTAGTTCATTCACTACCAAAGCTTTGACCAAAGGCAGCCTATCTTGACTCCAATCATCCTCGAGTGTCCTCTTATCTACATTTAACAGCATGTCCTGTATATTTCTGTATTTGTTCCTTTCGTACCTTGTTAAGGCATGTGGTAAGACCTTTGTTCTTATTAATGACTCTAGAGAAGAAAAGGAATTGAGCAGTTGGTTGCTGCCCTGCTCTTGGGAAATCCAAACAGAGACATGAATAAATAATAAATAAATAAATAATAGAAGTTGTGTTACTGAGAGTACAAAGCAGGCAAAAAGGACAGAGGAATCTCTGCTGAGGATCTGCAAAGAGGATATCTGTTGGGGTGCTAGGATCCAGCTTCAAAGTCTGCTGTGGCAGTAGAAGGTTCAGGCTTTGGATGATTCATATTTTCCCACAGTGGACTCAGGGCAGGAGGTACTAGATAAGTAGACTCCCAGGCAACTTGCTCCAGCTTTTAGATTATGCTCTCAACAGTGGCAGTGAGAATGATACAAGCAGATGAAGAAGTGGCCAGGCAGGGGGAGACTGGGTCCACAAAGGGCTTCAGAGTCAGAGTCAGGGAGCTCTTAGAGGAAAAAGAAAAACACCTACTTCTGCTTATGAACCATTTGGCCAAGGAAACAGCACTGAATCTGCACATACTAATCAGCAGTTATAGATATCTGATGGGAGATGTCATTATGTATATATGTTTCTCATACTGGATAATGAATAAAGCACTGTTGGCCAATAGGAAAGCAAGAGAGGAGGGACTAGGAGACAAGGGGGAAAGAGGAAGTAGTAAGGAAGAGCCAAGATGGAGAGTCTGGAGAGAGCAGTACACAGCAGATGGCTCCGGGTAAGAAGACCACGTGGAAATATATAGATTAACACAAATGGGTTAATACTTAAGACAGAGCTAGCCAATAAGAAAGTGGTAACTGGCCAACAGTATAATATCAAATACAGAGTCTCTGTGTGTTATTTGGGGCTGGCGCGGCAGCGGGACAAGACCAGGCGGCGGGCAGAAAAACCGTACTCCTTACAGATATCTGCTATTTAATAATTGCTGTTGCAGGCACTTAAGAAATTTTGAATAATTAAAAAAAAAATACTAGTATGATGCCAAAGAGCAACCAAACAACCCATGTGAGTATCTGGCTGTTCAGAAGTAGAACTGAAATATCAATTAACCTCTAACCACATATTAAACAAATGCATCTTTCTGTGTGTCCGTTGCCAATGGTATCTTGCAAAATAATAGCCATTGCTTTTGCAAAATGCTTACTTGATAAGTAGAAGAGGAAACAAAGAGGCTTGTGTGGCTTTCTGTTTACTGGGAGCCTGCTCAGAGGTCTGCTTTTACTGCTTGCCTCTTCTCAGACATATACAGAGCAAACAGGCACCAAATGAACATTCTAAATAAGTTCTATGTCACAGATGCACCCTCTCATATAGGCCAGGTGTTGATGAGGGGAGAGAGGGATGACCAGAAAGATAATGAGACTATTTCAGAACTCCAGGGACCAGAAAAAAGGCAGGGCTGGAGCTTTTACTTGGATCAGAAGAAAATACTGGAGCTTCAAGGTATTACGTTTTCTTTAATTTTGTGTTGTATGACATAGCATTAGTAACTGACACTTAAAAATACAATTTTTATTATGAGTATTCTGCATTTTTGCCAGAGAATAAAATACCATTAATCCCATTGTTGGCTACCTAATGTGTGATTGAACATTTGAAAAGGTAGAAAGCCATTTTTGGCTTCAGAGAAAACTGTTCTGAGACATCACCAGAACTAGGACTTATGGACTTACTGTAATTGTGTGTCTGGACAGCTGTACATACACCACACCCCTACTCCAGCTTCACATCTGCACTTGGGGTCTTTTAATTCTAAAGCACTTGAAGAAAACTGAGGTCTGAGCCAAGCTGAGGTCCCTCTGAACATGTCTAGTGCAGTTCTTAGGAACAGATCAGAAAGGCCCAGAAATTGTGAGACAGGAAAGGAAGCCTTTAGCTCTCAGCAAGTCATGCTTCTCGAGACAGGGAACAGAGTTTCTTGGAGAGAGATTCTTTGAGCTTATGCTCATCTTCAGCTCCATGTACTGATGATGCTATTTCCGTGCCCTGTGCTTACAGACTGCCTAAACTGGCCAAAGCTGTCCCCTGAGCTTGATGTCTCATCCTTCCTTGGTTCTGAATTCAGCTTCCATCACCTTCTCCAGTTGACCAGTTCTCTCACATTCAGTTTTGTAAGGTCTCTTCATGCTTTTAGGTTCACTCTGAGCATGCAGGCAACAGGAAGTCAACTGACTGTCACACTGAGGGAAGCTAGAACAAAAGAGACTTCAAAGCCCTTCAGTGACACAAGGCCGCACCTTCTAATAGTACCACTCCCTTTGGGGGCATTTTCTTTCAAACTACCATAAATAAGTAATGTCAAGATAACTCATTGGAAAATGAACCAGCTTTGTTTGTTAATGCTTAGTCCATCACATGAGTGTTTCTTTTTACTGTTTTTGGAGTCAATCTTGGTTATGTGTGTTGTTTTGTCTTCTCAAATGACAGCAATGGTTATTTCAGCAAATACAGTCAAGTTGTCTCACTGAATTGAGCATTGGAATTCCTTAGTGTAGCTTAAAACAAAGTGGAAAAGTCCCTAATGTGGTACATGCTGATGACATTGCTTGGTTCTCATGCTAGCAGCAGAGAAGGAAGCCTATGAGTGACCTGAAGTTGTACAACATTACTACAGCATGAACATCTAAAAGTACCATCATTTTGTTCAAAGTATATGGTCATCAGAATCTCCTTTGTATATACATTTCTACTTGTGGAAATACTAAAAGTAGAAAATGTAAATTTTGCTAAACTTTGCATAAGAGGCAAAGAACATTCCAAGTGCTTTTTAATAGTTGAAATTGGAGAAAAATAAAAACAAGAAATCCTAGATGTCATGCTTCACAGAACTCCTTGGTCCAACACAAGAGACATATGTCATTGTACCTATGTTACAGCCAGAGGGTAAAAGCCATGGGAGAGTACAGCCCTCCAGAATCATGTGGGTCCAGGACTGGTACTAGCACAGAGTCAGAGGGTAAGGCTTCACTGTAACAGTTTCTGTCAGTTGAATTTAGCTCCATATTGAGACCTGGATAATCTATGTGCCAACCTGTAGTGACTGCCCCATAAATACAAGTATCTGACTATCTAAAGGAGAGCAGCTGGGATGTGTGGTGGCATGGAGAGGAGCTGCAGAATCATAGTGATTAAAGTTCTTGTGTTGTTAAGAATCTAAGCAATAGTGGAGAAGCTACCTTAAATGCCTTTCCCATATAATGAGATTGATGACTACCTTAAATGTCAGTAGTTGATGGAAGTAGAAGCAAAGCTTCACAGCTAAGCACTGAGCTGAACTTTCTGGAATCCAGTTGTAGAGAGCGAGGAGTGATGAACAAAAGTTGCCCATGTTTGGGAAACCCACAGAAACAGCTGATCTGAACAAGTGGGGATTTTCAGACTCCAGATTGACAGATGGGGAACCTGAATAAGACTGAACTAGACTCCCTGAATGTGGGTATCAGTTGGGGGGCTTGGCAGTCTATGGGGCCTGTGGCAGTGGAACCAGTATTTATTCCTAGAGCATGATGTAGCTTTTTGAAGCATTCCCTATGAATGCATACTCTCTCAGCTTAGATACACAGCCCCAAAGGATGTGACAGATTTTGATAATTCCCCATAGGAGGAGTGGATGGGGGATGGGATGGAGAGATGGTGGGGGAAGTGGGAGGATGGGAGGTAGAAGGAATTGGAATTGGTCTGTAAAATAAGATTGTTTTAATTTAAATTAAAAGTTAATTTTAAAAAAGAACTAAAAGGTTCTTGTGACGAAATGCTCTTGTCACGATTGAGTTCTAGGCTCACAGACCCATCTATACTTGACATACTCCACCTCACAGACATGGGAAAAATTATGTGTCTAAAATGACAAATTTGTTCTCTACTAGTGCTTCTTGTGCCTTCTCCATCTTAATAATGACAACTGTATGTGTTGATGCAGTGACTCCACCAGTCATCTTCCCTTTACTCATCTCCACAAGTCCTGTTAACCCTACTCTAGTTCATAGCTATTGGAAGATACCTCCTTCCTGCAAGCTCAGGCCATCATCATTTTTTATTTCTGTTAAAACATCAGTTTTCACTTTGTCTCCTTTGCAAACCCCAAGACATTTTCCTTTCATGGCAGGAATAATCTCATCAAAGAAGTGCAGGGTTGTGCTGCTCTTATGGTTAAAAACACTTAACACTACCATGCTTGGACTGGAATGTTCCCCATAAGCTTGTGTGGTGCGGTTTGGGGATGCTGTAGAACCTTTTGGAAATGATGCCTGGTTATCAAACACAGAGCTATAGGGGTGGGGATATTGAGTTACAACCACTATTTTCATCCTAAATTCTCTGTTTTCTGATATGTAATGCAAAGGGACTGTCTCTGTGGCCATGCCATTATCACCAGTACATAGAGGAAACCAAGCAAGTGTTTGGTGAAGGAATAATTGAAAGAAAGAACATGTTTGGAGGGAAGCATGTGACATAAAGATAGATTGTAAGTAAGCTCTGTAGGGAAGATGCTTCAAGTAAGACATGACAGACTCTGAATGGAGGAGAAGAGGTGTGCGCATTGTGGCAACTGCATCTGACAATGCTGGCCAGGGCTGCTGTTGAGAACTCAGAGAAGTGATTTTAGTGGCTAAGCTCATGGGAGTCAATAACTGGTCATAACCTAGGGAGGCTATGTGGACAGGGATGCATGTCAAAGGGTTCTGGACAAATTTACAAATGCTGGTATCATAAGAGACAAATGAAGCCTGAATGATTAAAACAAGCAAGGAAGCAAACAAACAACAAAAACCTTACAGGAGAAGGATAGAGACTTGCTATGCTTCCCCTTTCCTTCTTAGTCTCTGGATTTAACTCAGGATGAACCAAAGCAAACACCACTCCTATTTTAAAACCAAGAGCTGTTACTCTGATCTTTGTCTCACAACCCTACCTAATGATCGCTCTTGTTTTATTGAGGAAAAAAAAAAAATAAAGAAAGAAAGAAACAGACATTAAGGGACTGTGTAGCCCATGTTTGTTGAGGGGGAAGATGTGCAAATGCCACTACAACCCCAAACCCAAATGAATACTCAATGTTCCAAACCCCAAGGAAGATGTCAAAATAGAGAAAGTTGCATTTGGCATTTACTTCTCATTCCTTTACCCTGTTATATAGTCCAGGCTCCTTAGTGGGTTCCTAGAACTCCCAGCTGGGTAGAAAGAAGGAAGCTGATTAGTCATTAACACCTTAGCACCAATTAGCTAATGACCCTACAGGGAAACCTCTGAAACCTCTGACCTCTATGAGGTGAATATTTTTTTTTTTTTTTTTGGCCAGAGGCCTTCTCCTCCCCCCAAGCCCCAGAGTTTCTCTCCCGGGTCCTTCTGACTAATGAGCATATGTGGGTAGAGAGCTCAATAGGATTGACTGATGTATTGATGTAAGGAAGCTTAATCTTTCCTTGCAGCTGCTCCGTTCTTCACACATCTCTAGAGAAGCCTGTTTGGCTCTGCCTAAACATCCCTGCATGTCACCCACACCACTCCTTTGAACCAGGCCTTCCTGAGGGTTTGTTTGAATTTAACCAGTTGATAGAAAAGCATCTTGGGTCAGTAGAGAGTAGGGGACAAATCTGTAGTAGGAACACCCATGTCACACACAGGGAAAGGTTTTTCCACTGCCTGAAGGGTGTAGAGGAAAGTGACTTTGTTTCTTTGGGAAAAGGACAGTCCAGATAGTAGCCAGTACCCCACCTATATGTGTGGAGCTGTCCTGAAGCCAGAGGCCTCAGAAGGGCCCAACAGACAGGGGGAGGAAGTGACTTCTGGATCAGATTCCAGCCCTAGGCTAGCTTCCCAGCATCACCACAGTAGGCAGGCTCCATCTGGGCTGAGGGTCTGCTTTGGCTGTGGTGAAAGTGACATTGAAGGTGTGGTCGCCTCTCACAGGGACCATTTGTCTTAAGGCCCTCACTAGACACACTGCCTTTAGTTCTGTGAACTGAAGTCCATATAAGATGCATCATCAAGGCTCAGTGACAGATGGGGCTCTCACTGCCATGTGAGCAGCTATGGGAACAATGAGGTCACTTCAAAGCTGTTTCACAGGAAAAGCTTTGGCTTGTTCATTATCTATTCAAATACCATCATTATGCCTGAAGAGTAGAAGACAAGGACACCATGGATCTTAATAAAATAAAGTAGGAATGGCTGTATTAGGGACACAGGGAGCTGCCAATTATTAGGGATATGCAAAAACAGGCTGAGGGATTTGCATAAGATGGTAATAAGTACTTAAGCATCTGACAGGAGATTCCCCTGCAGCTCAAAGTGGTGGCAGTATCTGTCTGTTTGGCTCAGAGTGGGGAAAGTAAAGCCACCTTTGAACAGGCAGCTGAGCATCAAATTGTTAGCTATGTCATTACAGAAAGAGGCCACTACAGAAAGCCCTGAGAACCAGCTGTGTGATTTCAGCTTGCTTTGTTAATATCTGCTGTGGCTGATTTCCATTGTCAAGTAGATTGGATTCGGAATCACCCAGGAAACACACCTCTGGACATGTCTAACAGGATGTTTTCCAGAGAGATTTAGCTGAGGGAGGGCCTCACCCTGAGTGGGGGTAGCACCACCATCCCTGGACTGCATAATGTGCAATAACATCAGTATCTATCTCTCCATGCTTGACAGGAAATGAGGCTGGCTTCTATCTTGTTCCACATTTTTTCCTGACATGATCACTTTGCTCTCAGAGAGCCAAACAAATCCTAACTCCCCTAAATTGCTTTTGTCAGTCATCTGGTCAGAGAAATGAGAAAAGTAACTAGCCTAATATTAACCACGAAGACAGGGGGCCACAGCACCTAAATACCTTTCATCTTTTATGCTGGCCACACTTTAGTCACCCATGGCTACCCAACATTTGGTACATGTTAAAACTGCCTATAAATATACAACATATGGCCATTTGTAGATGTGGTAGAATTAAAATTTCTTATTTATGCTTGTATATTAGTATTGAGATGATGGTATTTTGATGTATTGGGTTATATAAAAGATAAATAACATTCAACTTATTTCTTTTCCTTTATTTAAAACATAAGAGAATTAAAAATCACATATGTAGCACATATATGTATTCATTAGATGGTGCTGCTGCTACATGAGGTGGGTGCTCTATTGACTCCATTTCATTCATGAAGATACAAGTTTAGGAAGCTTTGCAGACAGCAAGTTGCTGCCTGGGACTTAACACCTGAGCTCCAATGACTCTGCCTGTGTTCCCCTGACATTTGATGCTGTGTTGTTGTCCTCTTCAGGGTGATGCTGCTTCACTATAAGTGCTGGCAGCAGGAATGGGAGAAATGTTGATCCAATTAGGTAATTGCAAAGGCAGATAGATGACTGTGCAAGATAGATTCATTGTTGATGAATGGGCTGTGATTTTTGCTCCAAATTATATGTAAACAGTGTGCTCTCAGGTAAAGGAGAGTCACATGCACACTACTCAGGAAACCTGAGAGTATTGGAGTTGGAGATACAGTCCCTCCATGAGCTATGGCTGGCTTGAGCTCTTGACTGGAATTTCAGCTGGGGCAGAACTCTTTCTGCCTCATCAGTGGCCTTATGATGAACACTTCCAGTTGGGCATTCAGGCTGGGCCACTGAAGCTACAGGAAGATGAAAAATAATTACAAGGTATTGTGGGGAGAATCACATAGCCCACTTGTTTCCCACGCAACAACTCTTGACTCCCATAAAGAGCTGCCCTGTATGTAGAAACATTTTGCTGGACAAGAAAGCATTATTCACCCTTTTTTTTCTAGCCAGGATTGTGAGAGTAGATGTGTTTGGACAGGGCGCCTTACACTTTCTGATTCATGTAAAGTGCTTTCTCCCGGTTATTTGTCTAGTGCCTTCTTACAAGAAAGATGGCTTCTGTCTCTGGCCTTGTTATCTTCAAAATATCTCCAAGCTAGGCTGCATGTTAGGCACTCAAGCAGCTGTGCCTTTGGGAGACTTCTCTCAGGGGACTTTCTGCTATGCTGGCACTTGTCAAAAACAGAAGGTGGCCAATCAGTGTTACAACTTCTGTAACTCTGGGCTAAATATATTTAAAGCTTCCTCCACCCTGAATGGTATTGAGTTGAAAAGATTCATGAGAATTGAAGTAAATGGGCTATACAAAGTCCAGCAGAGGAGAAAGGGAAGCCATGGTAATGATTTTGCCATCCCAAAGGGAAGACGTTAGAAGGAGCTGATTGATTTATAATTATACTGCCTAGAGACCCTGGGGCTCATGACAGTAGAAAATGATTTGAGTTTTCCACAGACCTAGAGCAGCAACAAAACTCCAAGGCCCAAGGCTCCAAAGCAAGTTGGTTGTCTGTAGTCACTTCTGAGTCACTCAGGAGGAGGTGGGGCATGTGGAAGGGGAAGGGGATGCTGGCTGTCTTAGGAGGATTTGAGTGATAAGCTACAGACAGGGCATTTTCTGGGACTGTATTACTTAGGACATGCAGGAAGGGATGGGCAAGCAGATCAGTTAGAAGAAGAAATGTTTCATAAACAAGTACAGAAACAATTGAGAGTGGTTAGTGGGTGTGATAGCCAGACCTACACCCATCAGCTCTCTATTCAGAGTCTGGGAAAACAAAAACAAAAACAAACAAACAAAGAAATAAAAACAACAACAACAACCAAAAACAAACAAACAAACAAAAAATCCAGAACCTTTTGAGGGAATGTAGCTGTTGTCTTTGAAGATGACCTTGGAAAGTTGCAGCGGCACCTACTTCAGCACCTATCAGACCTTTACTTCTGGTCTATTTCTACTAATCAATGGGTAACAGTGAGGGTGATCAATCAGGAGTCAGAAGGTGAGACAAGCCAAGAAGGCTGTCTTTGGGCAGAGGTCCATGGATGTGTGAAACTTTCTTTAGACAAATGTATCTGTGTGAAATTCTCCTTGGCTTTCTACTGTAACATGTGACTATTTCATGGAATAAGGACCACACTGTAGGCATACTTTTGGAGGTAGCACTCACTTTCTACTATCCCCAATAATTTCACCCTAACTTTTTCTAGGTATTTAAACATGGAAGTAAATTAGTAAACTTGAAGTTGTATTTATTTTTAAGGTCACACTGAAATGTTTGTGAAGGAAATGTTCCACGTATATGAAGCTATGTCTTTGCACCTAGACTCCTGAGGGCCTTTGACTGTGTTTTCTCTGATCTAAGTCTGTGATGGAGGCAACTTACTGAAGCTGCACGTCCTTGGTTCTGTATCTTCCCACCATAGCACCACAGATAAAATAACCATTTTATTAGTTACTTTACATGACCATGACTAAATGCCTGACAAATGCAACCTAAGTGAGGAACAATTTATTCTAGATCACAGTTTGAGGTGATACAGCCCATTGCTGATGGAATCTATGGAGGCAGGAGAATGAGACAGCTGGTCACATTACTTCTCTAGTTAAAGAGCAGATGGAGCTGTATACTGGGGTTTACCTTATATTTTCCTGGTTCTTTTTATTCAGTCTAAAACTCTAAACCATGGGATGGTACCACCTACATTCAGGGTAAAATTTCCTTCCACAGTTAAACAACTCTGAAGATGCCCTTGAAGCCATGTTCAGAGATTTGCTTCCTAGGTGATTCTAAGTCCAGTTTAGTTGACGATGAAGACTAACCATCACACCCATTGATGATGAAGACTAACCACTATACCCATCACACCTATTGATGATGGAGACAACACTCATACCCATTGATGATGCAGACTAACCATCATACCCATTTATGATGCAGACTAACCACCATACCCATTGATGATGGAGCCAACACACATACCCTTTGAGTGATGCAGACTTATCATCATTCATCACACCTAACCATCACATCCACTGATGATGAAGACTAACCACCACACTCACTGATGATGCAGGCTAATCATCATACCCATTGAATGATATCAGTTCAATAAGAAAAAAAAAAAACCCACTTTTCCTTGTTATGGTGTGGATAAGTGTCTCTCAATCTCTTCAGTGTTAATAGGCTTGGTTTTCAGGATGCTGCTAGAGGAAGACAGTACAGCTTTTAGAGCCCAGTAAGCAGTCAATGAGTTACTGGCAGTATGTTTTCTAAAGGGATTATGAGACCTTGGTGTCTTTCTCTTTCTGGAGACCTTGGCCTCTCTGCTTTATTTGCTTACTGGCCAAAATGAATGGTTTGTTCTGCAATGAAGTCCATCATGTATTCCAACCTTTCAACCCAAGTACTAGAGGTTGGGAGCCCCTATTTTGACTGGATTGTCTCAAATTGTGAACCATTAGTATAATTTAAATATCTCAGGTGCTTTGCTATGTTGATGATCACTAACATATTTTCTCTGGTAGGGGGAAGCACACTAGTTTAGATTTCATAGAGTAACTTTCAGAGTTCTGTGAAAGGGCTAAACAAAGCTAATCATTTAAAGAACTTAAATAGACCCAGAGCCTGCCTTCCCCACATTCTTGGCCCTGCTGGGCCCACTGCTCATACTCTGGGTGAGCATTTGGCCAGAGGTTGCCTAATACCCCTTCCATTCCTTGGGACTTCCTGGATAGACTCTGAGGATGCTGGACCCGCCTATCCATGCAGGACCATCTTGAGACTGCTATCACTTGAACTTTAGGCCCCATCACCTGCCCTCTGCCTGAGGTGAGTCTGGGACCAGGACAGGACAAATCCCCTACATTCTTCCCAGGGAACTCCTTGGGTTAGCTCTGCATCTTGCTCTCCCCTATAACCTTGGTCTGAGTAGTTCAGTCCTGGTACTCCAGTCAATACACCACACAGATCATCCAGAGTTACAGACATCAAACTCCTGACCAACCTACACCCACTGGGAGAGTAGGGTAGAAAGAGAGAGACTCCATCTACACCCACTAGAAGATAGTTATACAAGAAAACAAAACAATAGAAATACCAATATGACACCACCAGAATCTAGGGACTCTACAACAACTAGACCTAAACACATCAAAGCAGATAAAGCAGAAGAGAAGGACTTCAAAAATAACTTCATATAAGTGATAGATGCTCTCAAAGAAGATATGAGAAAATCCCTTAAATAAATGGAAGAAAAAACAAACAAAAAATTTGAAAAAAAAAAAAAAGAGGAAAACACCAAGTAAAAAATACAAGAAATGAACAAATCTCTTAAAGAAAGTAAGGAAAGCCAGGGAAAAACAAACAGATGAAGGAAACAATTCAAACAGTTCAAGAACTAAAAGCTGAAATAAAGAAAATAAATAAAACACAAACTGAGGGAATGCTGGATATACAAAAACTGGGTAAACAATCAGGAACTGCAGATGCAAGCATAACCAACAAAATACAAGAAATTGAAGAGGGAATCTCAGGTGTGAAGATAAACTAGAGGAAATAGATTCATTGAACAAAGAAATCTTAAATCCAACAAATCCTAACACAGAACATCCAGGAAATGTGGAACACTGTGAAAAGGCCAAACTAAGAAAAATAGGCATAGAAGAAGGGAAAGAAGCCCAGCTCAAAGGTCCAGAAAACATATTCAACAAAGTCATTAAAGAAAACTTTCCCAATCTGAAGAAGGACATGCCTTTGAAAGTACAAGAAGCATACCAAACATCAAACAGACTGAACCAAAAAAAAAAAAAAAAAAAAAGACTCCCTCGACACATAATAATCAAAACAGCTAACATACAGAACAAAGAAAGAATATTAAGAGCAGCTAAGGAAAAAAGCCAGGTAACATTTAATGGCAGACCTATCAAAATCACACCTGACTTCTCCATGGAAACTCTGAAGACCAGAAGGTCCTGGATAGATGTTCTACAAATACTAAGAGTCCCTGGATGCCAGGCTACTATATCCAGCAAAACTCTCAATCAATATAAATGGAAAAAACAAGATAGTCAATGGAAAAGCCAGATTTTCACAATACATATCCATAAATCCAGCCCTACAGAAAATTCTGGAAGGAATACTCCAACCCAAGGAAGCTAACTTCACTGACAAAGGCATAGGCAATAAATAATCCTACTTTACCAGAACCCAACAGAAAAAGCAGGGCAAATATATTCACAATATCATGACCTACACAAATCTAAAACAAACAAGAATTAACAATCAATGGTCCTTACTTTCCCTCAACATTAATGGTCTTAACTAGCCTATAAAAAGACACAGGCTAACAAAATGGATATGAAGACAGAATCCATCTTTCTGCTGCATACAAGAAATACATCCAAGCTTCAAAGAGAGACACTACCTCAGTGTAAAGGGTTGGGAAAAGATTTTCCAATCAACTGGACCCAAGAAGCAAGCAATTGTATCTATCCTAATATATAACAAGTTAGGCTTCAAACCAAAATCAATCAAAAGAGATGAAGAAGGTCATTTCATATTCACCACAGAAAAATCCATCAGTACAAAGTCTCAATTCTGAACATCTATTCCCCAAATACAAAGGCTACTAAAACTCAAATTTCATATAAAATCTCACACACTCATAGTGGGAGATTTCAACACTCAACACTAGACAGGACCACCAGACAGAAACTTAACACAGAAACAAAAGAACTAACAGAAGTTATGTCTCAAACACAAATGAATATACCTTCTTCTCCACTCTACATGGACCTTCTCTAAAATTGAACACATACTAGGCAACATAACAAACCTCAACAGATACAAAAATATTTCTTCTCAGATCACCATGCTTTAAAGTTGGAACTCAATAACAACACAAATGCAGTAACCCTACAAACTCATGGAAGCTGAACAATGAGCAATTGCACCATTTCTGGGTCAAGGAAGACATAAAGAAAGAAATTAAGGATTTCCTAGAATTTAATGACACAAGATGCCCAAACTTATGGGACACCTTGAAAGCAGTGCTATGAGGGAAGTTCATTGAAAAAAGTGCCCATATGAAGAAAAGAGAGGATAGTCACATTAGAGAATTAACAGCACAACTGAAAGCTCTAAAAGCAAACTTACCCTGAAGGGGTAAAAGCCAGGAAATAATCAATTTGAGAGCTGAAATCAATGAAGTAGAAACTAGGAAAACAATACAAAGAATCAATGTAACAAAGAGTTGGTTCTTTGAGAAAATCAATAAGATAGACACACCTTTATCCAAACTAACCAAAGAGCAGAGATAGAACATGCAAATCAGCAAAGTCAGAAATGAAAAGAGGGATATAACAATAGTCACTGAGGAAATCCAGAGAATTTTCAGGTCTTACTTTGAAAACCTGTACTCTACAAAATTTAAAAATTCAAGGAACTGGACAAATATCTGGATAGCTATCACTTACCAAAATTAAATCAAGAACAAGTAAGCAATTTAAATAGACCTATTATCCCTAATGATATAGAATCAGTCATCAAAAATCCCAACCAAAAAAGACTCAGGATCTGATGGCTTCAGTGCAGAACTCTACCAAAAATTGAAAGAAGAGCTAATACCAATACTCCTCAAAGTGTTCAATACAATAGAAGCAGAAGGTTCATTACCAAACTCTTTTTACGAGGCCACAATTATCTTGGTACCCAAGCCACACAAAGACACAGCTAAAAAAAGAGAACTACAGACCAATATCCCTCTTGAACACTTATGCAAAAATACTCAATAAAATACTGGCAAATTGAATCTAAGAACACATCAGAGAAATCATCCACCATGACCAAGTAAGCTTCATCCCAGGGATGCAGGGATGGTTCAACATATGAAAATATATCTATGTGATCCACCATATAAACAAACTGAAAAAAAATCATATGATCATCTCCCTAGATGCTGAAAAAGCCTTTGACAAAATCCAATACTCTTTCTTGATAAAGGTCTTGGAGAGATCAGGGATAACAGGATCATACCTAAACATAATAAAAGCAATATATAGTTAACCAACAGCCAACATCAAACTAAATGGAAAGAAGCTTAAGGTGATTCCTCTAAAATCAGGAACAAGAGAAGGTTGTCCACTCCCTCCTATCTCTTTAATATTTTACTTGAAGTTCTAGCTAGAGCAATAAGGTAAGAAAAGGATATCAAGGGGATACAAATTGGAAAGGAAGAAGTCAAACTTTCACTATTTACAGATGTTATGATTGTTTACATAAGTGATCCAAAAACTCTACCAGGATGCACCTACAGCTGAAAAACACCTTCAGCAAACTAGCAAGATACAAGATTAACTAAAAAAAAAAAAAAAATCAGGAGCCCTACTATATACAGATTATAAAGGGGATTAGAAATTAGAGAAACATCACCCTTTAAAATAGCCACAAACAATATAAAATATCTTGGGGTAAAGCTAACCACACAAGTGAAAGACCTATATAGCAAGAACTTTGTGTCTTTAAAGAAAGAAATTTAAAAAGATACCAGAAAATTGAAAGATCTCCCATGCTCTTAGATAGGTTGGATAAACATAGTAAAAATAGCTAGCTTTCCAAAAGCAATCTACAGATTCAATGTTATTCCCCATCAAAATCTAAGCACAATTCTTCACTGACCTTGAGAGGATAACTTTATGTGGGAAAACAAAACACCCAGGAGAGCCAAAACAACCCTGTATAGTAAAGGAACTTCAGGAGGGGTCACCAACCCCGACTTCAAGCTCTACTATTGAGCAATAGTCCTGAAAACAGCTTGGTATTGGCACATAAAGACAGGTAGATTAATGGAATTAAATTGAAATATTATCCCACAGAACTACAGACACCTGATTTTTGATAATTATGCAATGGAAGGAGGATAGCATCTTCAACAAATGGTGCTAGCACAATTGGATAATATTGTGTAGAAGATTGACCCATTTCTATAGCTGTGCACAATACTTAAGTTCAAATGGATCAAAGACCTCAACATAAATCCAGCCCCACTGAACATCTTATAATAGAAAATTGGAGGTACCCTTGAACACATTGATACAGGTGACCTCTTTCTGAACATAATACCAGTAGCACAGACATTGAGATCACCATTAATAAATGGGACCTCTTGAAACTAAGAAGCTTCTGCAAGGCAAAGGACACAGTCAACAAGACCAAATGGCAGCTCACAGACTGGGAAAAGAACTTCACCAACCCCACATCTGACAGAGGGCTGACCTCCAAATTATACCAAAAACTCAAGAAACTAGTCACAAAACACCAAATAACCACATTAAAAATTCGGGTACAGAACTGAAGACAGAATTCTCAATAGAGGAATCCAGAGTGGCTGAAAGACACTTAAGAAAGTGTTCACCATCATTAGCCATAAGGGAAGAGCAAATCAAAACATTTCTGTGATGCCATCTTACTCCTGTCAGAATGGTTAAAATCAGAAACACCAATGACAGCTTATGGAGGACAGGATGTGCAAACTTGTACAGACATTTTGGAGATCAGTATGGTGGTTCCTCAGGAAAATGGGAATCAGTCTAGCACAGGACCCAGCAATCCCACTCTTAGGCATATACCCAAATGATCCATATCCATGCAACAAAGACATCTGTTCAACTATGTTCATACCAGCATTATTTGTAATAGCAAGAACCTGGAAGCAGCCTAGATGATCCTCAACTGAAGAATGGATGGAGAAGATGTGGTACATTTACACAATGGGAATACTATTCAGCAGAAAAAAAAGTGGGATCTTGAAATTTAGGCAAATGGATGGAACTTGAAGAAACCATCCTGAATGAGGTAAACCAGTCATAAAAGAGGAACGTGGTATGTACACACTCGTATGGATTTTAGACATAAAGCAAATGATCACCAGACTATAATTCACACAGCCAGAGAAACCAGGAAACAAGGAGGATTCTAAGAGATTCATATAAGGTTCCTCACAGAAGGGGAAAGGAACAAGACCTCCTGAGCATATTGGGAGTGAGGGGCAGTGAGTGGAGAGGGAGTTAGGAGAAAGAGAAGGGGAGGAAAGGAGAACATATGGGACCAGGAAGACTGAGTCAGGGGACGAATAGATGAATGCAAAAAATGAGATACCATAATAGAGGGAGCTATTATAAGTTTGAAGAGAAAACTGACTCCAGAGAAATGTCCAGAGACCTACAAGGATAACCTCAAGTAATAATCTGAGAAACAGTGGAAAAGCTACCTTATATGCCCTTCCCTGATAATGAAATTGATAACTAACTTATATGCCCTCATCTAGTAGCTGATGGAAACAGAAGCAGACACATACAGTTAAACACTGAGTCGAACTCCCAGAATCTAGTTGCAGAGAAGAAGGAGTGATAAAAAGGGGGGGTCAAGAACAGGCTACAGAGACCCACAGAGACAGCTGACCTGAACAAGGGGGAGCTCATGGACCCCCAGACTGATAGCTGGGAAATTAGCATTGTACTGACTCAAAGCCCTTGAACATGGGTCTCAGTTAGAAGGCCTTGCCGGTCTAAGGGACCTCTGACAGGGGAACCAGGATTTATCCCTGCTGCATGAAAGGGCTTTGGGAACACACTCCTATTTGAGAGATACTCACTTGGCCTAGAGACTGGAGGGAGTGCCTAGACCCTACATAAATGATAAATGCCTTGACAGATTTTGATGATCTCTCCTGGAAGGTGTCACCTTCTCTGTGGAGAGGGTGAGGAAAGGGATGGGATGGGCGTTGGAGGACATGGGAGAGAGGGAGAGGGAACTGGTATTGATATGTAAGAATATTGAAATGTATATAAATTAACAAAAAAGAAAAAAGAACTGAAATATTACTGATAATTTAGAAACCCAATTTTAGATGCCCAATCAACAATTGGAACAGTAAATGGGCTGTACAGTGTCCAGCTGAGGAAATACAGAAGCCTAAAAATAAAACTAGGTAGCATCTCCCTCATGCCACCTATTCCTTAGAGCAGAGTGGGAAGTGAAACCCTCACATCTCCAGCTCTGCCACACAGTGTTAGCAAGGGAAGTGTAGAGCAGGTCACAGTATTTCTAACTCAGATTAATGACCCCATTCAGCTCTGTCTCCTTAGCAGGAAATTAGAAAGTGGAGGAAGAAGCAAAGAGTGATTCATATTGTGCTGTTCTGGCTATTGGCAGTTGTGCTAGTGAAAAGCAAAGACACTGTTTTTATATTAAGTAACTGAGTCTTACCTCTTTATGGGATACAGTATTCTTCATGATGGGGAAAACTCTTTTGTGAAGCCAGCTGTTACTACCCATATTTTTGAAGGCCAGGAAAACTAACCTTTGCCCATTTTGTCTCATCTCTGAAGCAGTTTGGGCCAAAAGCTGATGGCTGTGTGCTTTTCTGGTCCTTTGCTATTGATTCTATTATTCCTTCTGCCATCATCATCTTTCCCCCACTAAGGCTCAGTTCTGGTTCTCCATTTTCCACCCTACACCCTTACTTTCCCAGGGACTTTATTTAATTTGAGGACTAAGTTCTTCAGCTATTTGTCTCTAGCCAGTAACACCTCTGCCCAATCTTGTTCACTGCTTCTTTTTCTCTGTCTCTCTCTAATACACAAAATTCTATTTGATGAACATGCACTATTTGTAAGAATGAATTAAATGTGATACCCATGGAAATTTCATTCTTTCTTCAAATCAACCTGTGTGACCAAACAACAATTTTGACTACCCTCACCAGAGGGAGTTGGCCATTGCCATTCTCATCTGATTACACATTTGTTATAAGCTTGATTTAGATTCTTGTTTGTGAGTAGAACAATTTCTTTTGAAATCCAGTCTCTGGGCATGCCCAAGAAACCTCATGCTGCAAAGCTGCATTCTTCATTGCATGGTCCAGAGAAGTTGTCAAGCTTTGGGAAGCATTGCATCATAAGTGATTCTGGGGACCGTACAATGCAGATTGCTCCTGTCCCAGTCTCTTCTACTCACATTCTGCCTCCTGTTCTCTACCCAGCAACCAGTCTTCTTGCCCTTCCTAGAATATAATAGACATTTTTCTGCATCAGAGTCTTTGTACTTGCTATTGTCTATGTAACTTTACCACCCTGGCTTGCTCCTTTGCTTTAGTAGTTAGGTCTCTGCTCTCATAGATATTATCTTCTCAAAGAATTAGCTAAAATCTCATCACTGCACCTCCCCATTGAATCACTTGTTGCATTGTACATTTATGATTTCCTATCTCTGACCCTCATATGCAGAAAGCTCTGTGAGGACCTACTTGATACCTGGTTGTGTTACTGACTTATCCTCTAAGCTAGAAAGGTATAACATATACAGTAAATATTCAAGCAGTATCTGTTGAATCTGGGGATAAAGGATGGATCAGAAGGGCTGTTGTAATCATGGGCAGGTTTATTCCAAAGTAATAGTCCTTACAATATGTTCCCAGACCAGCATTTGTGGCTTCACTTGAGAATTTGTTAGAAACTCAGAGCCTTGGCCCTCATGTGAGGTCTGCTGGGTTAGAAACTGGGCAGCAGTAGTGCAAATTCTTAACTGTTCCCTCCAGTCAATTCTGTTCCACTGTAAGGCTTTGGAACTATTGATATATGTTATCTCTTGCTCCTATTTCCATTGGCAAACACCAAAACAAACAGACAACCCCCACAACTGCTACTATAACCATTTCTCTTGCCATCACCACCATTACTATGACAACAACTATCACGACCACCATTACTATCACCACCACCATCATTACTACCATCACCACCACCACCATCACTGCTATCATCACTACTGTCACCTCTATCACCACCATCATCACCGTTACCACCTCCATAGCAGTAACCACAAGAACAATTTTTAGTGCTCATATTGGACAGTGACATGGGCCTTGATCTGCTCAAGATTGTTCTGAGGTTAGTAGTGCAGGGACCTGTCCTGTCCTGTGGTCCTTGGGTATCCAGGAAGAACCAGAACCAGAATACTGGTTGGAGCAGGTTGATCTAGCAATATTTAAGTAGCTTTTTGTTGTTGTTCAAAGGAGAAAGAAAAAAAAAATTATACTCTTCTGTTTAGAATTAGTACACATAAGTGTTTAAGCACAACTATTATACAATATGTATATAGAAAAGACATTGAGTCCAGATTCTTGCAGGGCAGTCAATATTTAAAACCCTGTTATGATTGTATACATGCGAAGGTGCATGAATATACAATGTACAAGCAGACATGAGTGCCACTGTTGGAATGTGGCAGTCAGAGGATGGCCCTGTGTAGTTGGCTGTCTCTGTTCACCCTCACAGGGACTCTGGGGTTCACACCCAGGTTGCTCATGCAACAAACACCTTTACTTGATAGCCCATTAGAGTTGTCATCAGTGTGAGGTCAGTTAATTGACTCAAGAAGGTAGAAAAGTATTTAAGAACATGGGCTTAGGAGCTAGGTTGGGCTGAATGGGCTTACAACTGAGGGAATGATGCCCGCTTTGGAGGATTTATAGGCCATTACAAGGTAAGTATTAAAATGTCTTGGTGATATTTGGTGTCTTTGAATGACTTATTACCTATGTGTACATGAATGTAAACACAGAAGAAAGGCAATGTACAGTGAAGAATATAAATGAAAACAATGTGTCCCTCAAGCAGTTCAGAATCAAAGTGTCATTTTAAGGTAGACACTGTCAGATTACCTGGACCATTCCCAGGTCTACTTCAAGAGGACAAGGTGGAGCTAGCAACCATCTGAACAGGTTTTACTGGCAATTGTAACACAGACTCAGGTTTAAAATCCTTGCTTAAAAATTTACAGACACACACACACACACACACACACTTTGCATAGTCTACCCATTTCTTGTTTGTGGTGTGTTCATTTTGGTATTGAGAGGACAATGTATTAATAAACAAAAGGGGATATTCTAGAGAATTTCTACTGAGGGACAAGTCAAGACTGTTCAGATCACTTGCATTTAGGAAACAAACCCAATTCCTGGTTTCTGTATAAACCCATTCAGTTACAGGAGCTTTCTGACAGGTCTGTGACAAATGAGGCCTCTATAGCAAAGCTTCTCTTGCAAATGCTTCCCTGGCTCACAGCAATTACACAGTGAGAGGAAACAGAGCCTTAGCTTTTGTTAACCCTTTGTCAGCTGCAGCTTAGCAACCATTTGTCTTAGTGGAAAGATTTTATTTTCAATCTCTTTTCCTCCTACTGCAATACAAAGGAAAATCACCCCCTGAAACATTGTCCTGTCCAGCTCTTGTGTCTGTGTGATTAAAACAGCCAGGTCAGAGGTCCACAGAGGTGAAAGGTCATTACAAACTAAATGTAGCTGCTGACTCTCCTTGTGCTTCTCCTTGGTGTCACAAAGACAAATGGCATTAACTAATTTTCCAATGCAACTTCAGCTTTCCCTTCAAACATTCATTAATGAACTACAGCTCCATCTTCAGTAGGACTAGAGCTGAGTTGCTGAAGCTTCTTCCAGAGTGATTGTGTCCTGTGTGCATTTCATTTCTTTCCCTACAGTTCAGATTTTCACTGTTACTATTTATGAAAATACTGAACAAATCTGTGGTAATGCCAAGGCCATCTTTCCATTATAGGCTGAACTGGCACAAGACAAATGCTTCCTGATTGTTGATAACTGTGGTTGGTGTTGTTCCCTTGTCTTTCCCATGTGTTCATTTTCACATACATTCATTTCATACGCATTCTCCTACTATCTACTCAGAAATTTCATAGGGAATTTAAATGCACTCAAATATGAGTTTAAGTAAAACTCAGCTGGAACCTTAATCATTTTAAGCCACATCTTTCGGTTATTTTTTTTGAAACAAGATTTTGTAATTAGCCCTGGCTAACCTAATACTGGCTGTGCAGCCCAGGCTGACCTGAAGTGCCTGGCCTGGCAATCCTTTTACCTCACACAACAATGTGTTGTGTATCTGTGTGGACTATCATACCCAAATGCACCCACCAGCTTTTCATTAAAGAAGAGCAATTCTAAACTGGGTATAATGGCACATGCTTATAATTCTAGCTATAACCATTCTGGAAGCCAAGGCAGGAGTGAGGGTTCCAGATCAGGGTGGACAAAATAGTGAAACCCTGTGTGAACAAAAGAAAGAAAGAGATGGGGGAGGGAAAGAAGGAGGGAGGAACAGAGAGAAAAAGAGAGAGGGAGAATAATGGACAGACAGACAGATAGTAGATAGAAAGGTAGTAGATAGATTGATAGAGAATGAGAGAGAGAAGGTTGGGAAGTTTTGAGTTTCAGAAATAGATTAGGTATCCATCATCAGTGTCCCAGGCACTGCCTATTTAATAATGGTAATCCCTGCTCTCATGTACACTAACTTTGATGAGGTCTCCACAATACTAGGATTTCTCTGTAGGGCATGATCAGAGCCTCTGTTGATTCAATTCTATTTACAAATGTGAATTTGGAGCACAAAAAGCACAAAAATGGGAGTACAGATTCAAAACATATCATTATTCAAAACATTGATCATCTTTTTTTCAGTAAAATGATAGGTTAATCAAATTTGAGTTCCTGTTTTACTGGTGTAGGAAGCAGAAGACAGGATTAAATTCCTGCTCTCAAATGACAGTTTGTATATAAGCAGAAACCTGACTCCATTGCCATCACACAGCAAGTGCTATATGATATGCCATGCTTCTTCCTGTCAGAAGAGGACAGTACAGAAAGGGAGTTTGGAGAATTATCTGAAAATGTTTTGAAGTTATTCATGCAGGTACTGAGCACTGCTTGTCCACAGAGTAAGCTCTCTGCTACACAGAGGGCCTAATCTCTCCCAAATATCTCCATATACTATTAAGATAAGTAAGTCATATATTTATTATAAAATTAACAGAAGTATTTTAAATTTCTGTTTTTCAACTGCTACCAAGTTGTGAAAGAAATTCAGAAGTTGTTAGAAGTAAAATGTTCTTACAAACGTGCATTTTCATAACTTGCCAGTAGCACGACCTTGCCAGGAGGCCACCATACTGTGTACAAAATCCTCTTCACAAGGACTTCTTCCCAGAATCTTTCTGCTCAACCTTGGGCCAACACTATTTGTTCTTGAACATTAGCAGCATTTGAGCATATTCTGCCCAGATCCATGCCTGGCTCCATGGGTGGAGATTTGGAAACCTGCTTTTTAACAAATCCCGATGTCAGCTTTTTTATTCCATTGAAGGTAGAGATCTACTGGCATAAAGCAGTTAGAAAATAGAAGGTCAACAGTTTGATTTTAAGGTTTCACCAAAAATTAATTTTTCCTTTGTAAATCCATGTATCCTGTCCAGGAACTTGTTACTATCTGTGCCAAATAGACTAGAGACAACTTTAAAGAAATGTAGTCCATCTAGAACTCTAAAGCCAAAGAGAAATGGCTTTGGATAATCTCCATATAGGGCTTAGTCATGTAAGAGTCTGCTTTAACCTCTGGGCATGTTAAATGGCAATGCACGGAGAAGCTATACCCAGATATGAATTCATTAGTCACCTGACTTGTGCATATTCAAACATAATCGTTGATGAAATTAGAATACTTTACCACCATCTGTGTTGCTATAAGAAAATGCAGGGACTGCAATCATTTGTTCTATGTGTTGTCCCTAGCTACAACAGCAACTAGATATTTCCAATCAATTCCAACAATCCTTCCCTTAACTGAGAGTGTAATTACACCTCAGAAGCTTGTACTACCAGCAGCTGCTACCTGATGTAATGACTGTTCTCTGGGATTGGGAGCTGAAGACGCTGAGGTTGCTATTAGATGGCTTAGGAGACTCATATCCAAACTTTAACATCTGGAAAGTCACAGGACACAAAGCAAGGTATGAAAGCTGTTTGGGGACTCCTGTAGGCATAATTTGCAGATAATAGTCTGGCCTTGCAGGAATGTTGTAAGGGTGACAGAAAAATCACTTATGAATTGTTTAATTTCCCAGCACAAAAGGAACACTAAAAAAAATTGCTGTGTCTAAGCTACATCTATAGGTGATCAAAATTGTTGTTTTTAAATATAGTATGACAGTGTATGCTAATGAGCACAGGACTAACTAACTTGTGCTGAAGAGGAAATACCCAGCATTGGGGGACTACATGAGGCAAATGGGTGCCATCACAGCAGAGTTCATCCTTGTTGCAATCCACTTTGGGATTATATTGTGTTTATAGCTCCTATCCATGAATGTCTTAATACATAACAGAAACTATTCTAAACACTTTGATTGTTTATTCATTTAATCTTCATGAGACTGTTAGGAGATAGCAACTCTTATCACCACATTATTATATGAGTCTTGCAAGATCCAAAGTGGATGGGGTTTTATTGTAACCATCAGTAGACTGGGGGGGGTAATTCAGATTTGTAGTTTTATATTTTGTCCATTACAATTTCTGTATTAATTTTTGACTTCTAAAAGTTGTAGAAAATCATGCTTGTGTATTACTGAGTTATGAATCTTTTTAAAATTGTGAACCTACAGAAAATACCTGACTTTTCCCCATGTTCTACCCAAGTTTTATAATTTTACTATAAATATAAATAAATGAATAAATGTGTTAAAGAGAAAGGGAGGGAGGGAAAGACACACACACACACACACACAGAGAGAGAGAGAGAGAGAGAGAGAGCTTAAAATAATGTCTCATACTGCTGGTTGCAGCAGCATGCTGGAAGTGTACTTTCTGAGGCCTTGCTCTGACATCCTAGCAGGAAACTCTGTGACTAGAATTCAGACGTTACCACCTCTGGGTGATTCATTTAACTTCAGAACCAGAAGCCAGAAGGCAAGGCAGATTGACAGACCAAAGAGGATGCTGAGAGACCTGAGACCAAGTGGAGAGGGAATGCAAGGCTCTTCTACCACAGGAGTAGGAATGCCCTTTCAAGGTTTTCTTCTAGTCCGTCTTGAATTCTGAATGTGCCTTTTCTGTAAATGAATGAAAACTGGTTGTTCATAATTTTTTTTCATCTTAACTTTTTATATTTCAGTAGAACAAATGAGAATTTTCCTCTTATTTGCATTATACATACCACTGCTGCAGAGGACACTCCAACCTCCTTTCAAATGCTGGCCCTTCTTAAGTTATGATGCAAAAGTGAGTAGAATGCCTACATTTGTTCTCATGCAGGTTTCTTGTCTTCCCCTAATTTTTCAAGTCAATTCAATAGCTTCTGAGCATTTATGATGGGCTTGGACTTTGAATTCGGAAGTGCATCCTTTGAAGTCTGTGGTAAATAAAAGCACAGTCTGGATGTATACAAAGCCCACAGCTAACAACTGCTTAGTGGACATTCATTGAAGGTTTGTGCTCATCTCACGAGGCAGCCCCTACATCTATTAGACCAAATGCACCCTTGCTTTGTTTATTAGCCTTCCTCTTTGAAAGCAATCTAATTTGACCAGTGTGCTAACTGCAGGGCAAGACATGATCCCTGTTTGTCTGACTTTACAGCTTCCTCTGTCACATGCTGCATGTCATAGAGAAGGGGAGAGAATATGAAATATGGAAGGTCAAACAGTACCACTAAAAAGCCAGGCCAGCTTCTCAGGAAAGGGGCTGGAAGAGCTAGTTTCCTCATGAATTGACCTCTGGTATGTCAAGAATGAGATAGAGTTATTGAGCTCAGAGCCTGCTTCCTTAACTGTATTGCATCTGATTCTTGTTTAACTTTCAAAGGAACAAAGTCTCTGGCTTCTAAGAACCCATTCCATCACAAGTGAGTGGGGGAGGAGTCTTTAGTTCCCATTGACTAGAAAGAGCAGTCCCATGCAATGGGAAGTCTCAGGGTCTTTCTGGAGTGTTCTCTGGACTGTACACCTTACGAGCTCTGTCATGTAGCTTTGGAGACAAGCAAGAGACCATACCCAAGGACAGTTTATATTTTTCAAGTCACCTAAGCTGTGCTTTCTATTTTACAGAGAGAGTAATGCAGAAAGCAACTCAGCGTTAGCAGTTTAATGGGTTAATGGAGCCTTCCTTCCCTTTAATAGATTTGTTCTGTTCCTAAAAACATAGTTAGTAATCCATCCGTACTCAGCCAGAGCATGCTACAAAACACAAGACAAATACCAGTCATGCATTAACCTATGTCTTAGAATTCAGCCAGACTTTCCCTTTCTTTTTTTTTTTTTCAATATTCATGGATTTATTCTCAGAACATAAAACTTATCTTCTCAGAGAATAGAAAACAGAAATTTCAGTGACTTATGATGGACACAGTCAGCTCACCCTGTCCCCATATCTAAAAAAGATTCCCCAGGGGAAAGGACGCCTTGAGTGCACAGCACCCTGTGGCATAGGGCTGTGCAGAGCTTTAAAGGCTCTCAACCTGTTGTCAGAGTGACGGAGAGTCCAAGGTCCACAATTCTCATGATGCCAGATCCCCTGGGTCGGTCAGGGCAACAACGTACTACAGTGCACAGTCACATGTGTTGAAGGAAGTTCCCTCCAGGTGGCCAGGTGTTTATTCAGGCTGGAGGACAGTGCTAGGCAGCTTCCCCATATACGTTCCCTTTCTTGTTCATCAGTACTTCCAGAACTTTCCTCTCTTCATCTCTACCTCCTTCACTATAGCACCTTCAAACCCTTGCTTTATTATGAGTAAAACAGCTGCATCCATTTCAGACTTCCTTTTTCTAATGATCAATATCAGGACTGCAAGCCATATTCTTAGTGTCCATTGGGCAGCCTTATTTGACCTTGCCTCTAGAGCACATACCAGTTATGTGGTAGAATTTGCTTTCATTTACCACAAAAGCAGAGGAGCTAGCATTTGTCAGAGGAAGGATGGCACCAAGTATCAGGCAGTAGATCTCAGTCTTTGTATAACCCAAGAACACCATGAACTCTGTTAAAGCACTCTCCCAATTCTGATTAAATAGGTGTGTGGTTGAACCAAGCCATCTACATTCTCCAAAGCACAGGTAATCCATATGTCTCCAGTGTGAAGTTCTAAATTAGTGGTGGTGTCTGGGTAGTTGACATTGTCACACTCCGCTTTCAGATGGCAGAGGAGGCTGAGTGGGGAATGGCTAAACTGGTCTTCACTCTTGGAGAAGCTAACATCATCTACAGGGTCCAGCTAGCAGAAAGAGCCAGAAATCTGTGCCTCATATTCTTCCTCTTGTTTATGTTTTTCCCAGCATCCACCCCTCCCCAAGAGGCTCAGTGCCTTGGAGTCAGTTGTTTTGGAGGTCTTGAAGCAGACTCTGTCTTTATCCATTGGGGAAACCTCCAAAGAATGATCACACTTTAGATACCTTCAGGAGTACTTTTAAAATGAGCTTAGTGTTGGATGTGATGGCACACACATTTAATCCCAGCACTTGTGAGCTGGAAGCAGATGACTCTCCGAGTTTGAGGCTAGCCTGGTCCACAGAGAGAGTTCCAGGACAGCCAGGGCTATACAGAGAAACCCTGTCTTGAAAAACAAAGTAAAATAATGAATAAAATAGTCTTAATGTAACTGATACATCATAGGGGAAGAAATTGAGGATTGGGTTGATGAATTGACTTTATATATCTGGTTAGAGGTGTAAGTTGGATGGCCACTCTGTTTTACCCCCTGTTTGGATACCAGCATTCTCCAAATAGCTTATGTGAATGCCAGTGTATCATGTGAGGTTCAGAGGTGTTATGAGGCAGAAAACATTGACCAAATAAGGTTGAGACTCACTGACTGAAAGCCAGGCAAGTAAATTTTTACTGCAGTGTTCCCAGATACCTGGAGACCCTAATGTCAATTGTGTTTCTTCAATAAGGGAGATGAAAGCAGACTCTTTCAAATGTTTTTAGTATTAGAATTTCCATATACATCCTACTTTGTAACATATCACCTTCTCAAAAGATACATTGTTGTAAGAAAGATTCTTAGGGGACTGAAACAAACCCAAGACACATTCAGATCAGCAAAGATTAAAATCCATTGAAGACTTTTAATTTACTTAGCCTTTCTCTGCCCTGAGGATCTCTCAACCCAAACAGCCACACATGGGATCCAGAGGACCAATGAGACCTCCAGAAGAACATGGAAGGCCAGAGCAATTGTACTCCAGTGATTTGGCAGCAGGATGCAGAATTTCAGCTCTCAGAATTACTTAGTCTGAAGGGCGGTGTTGAGTGTGTCTGGGAGGCATAATTATCTCAGTTGAAGATGTGAGCATTGCTGTAGTCAAGGGAGAGCCAGGAAGCAGAGTGGTGAGGGAAAACCCAGAACACTATCTGCTAATAGAACATACACATGAAAATGGAAATCCACAGAACCAAGAAGATCCAGGACTCTGTCAGTATATGGTCTCTACTTTAGGAGACAAGCAGGGACATACCAATTGGTGATCATGGGCTAGCAGTTTGCCTTGCAGTTTTGAAGTGATAATTGTTGAGTTTAGTGCCTTTGCATCTTATTCTTTGAAAGCTTTTGCAGGTGATCATTGTGGGTATCCAGAGGTGAAAAAGGCAGGATGTCAGAGTCTACAAAAATGAAGAAAATAAAATCTAACCAGCAGTGACCATATTTTTTGATCAAGTCCTGGTTTAGAAGGAAACCACCCAGTGTAATGAGTAAGATTTTTCCCCTGCTGCCGGTCCCACAGCCGCACCAGCCCCAAATAACACACTGAGACTCTGTATTTGATATAATGCAGTTGGCCAGTTACTTGTTTCTTATCGGATAGCTCTGTCTTAAGTATTAATCCATTTCTATTAATTTCTATTAATCTAAGTATTTCCACATGGCCTCATCTTACTGGGGAATGGGCTGGTGTTATGCTCTCTACAGTTTCCCCATGCTGACTCCTCCCTACTACTTCCTCGAATCCTCCTTGTCTCCTAGTTCCACCTATCTACCTTTCCTATTGGCTAACAGTACTTTATTCATTAACCAGTATGAGAAACATATTTACAGAATAACATCTCCTATCATCTCCTCTTTTCTGTCTAAATAAAAAGAAAGGTTTTAACTTTAACATAACAAAATATATCACACAACAGTTATCAAATAAGAATCATAGTTAACAATATTTAGTCAATTAACATTTAGTAAAATTTAAGAAAATATTCCATCATCTATTCAATCTTTGTGAGTCTAAAGTCCTATATGTAACTTATCTTTAATCCTAACTAAGGAAAACTATAACCATAACTATTTGTCTTCAACTCCATCAAAAACCACAGAAGGATAAAATATAAACTCTAGAAATGACAAAGACAACTCACCTGGTCAGTCACCTGAAGTTTTCCTGTAATGTTCCATCGTCAGCCCATAGGCCATAGTGTGTCTAGCACACTCCTCAGCAAAGGAGGAAATTAAACTGTCCACCTGTATTGGCAGTTTGTCAATCACTTTTCTCTGTGTCCAGCAGATTGTCTGGCAGACTCTTCCATGAAGCAGGAACCCTGTATCAATGTCCACCTTGTATCAGCAGTCACTTTCCTGTGGGTCCTGCATGTTCAGTTCATACAGCATAAAGTCAAACAGTCCAGACAAGATCAGTATCTTGTCCAAATGGCTAGTCTTGCCATATTGGAAATAACTTTATAATGCGTTTCTTCGATGTCCATCTTCCATCTTCCTTTCTGATGCAAGTGGTGTTGCCAGGAGCAGTTGTGCCTCACTGTTGAGAAAAATCCTAAACCATTTTAAATGCCATATTCTGTAGGTCTTTGAAAGGTTTGAAGAATGCCTATCTATCTCAAATATATCTCTGTGTATCTTGAAAAACCTAACTAACTTAACTCTAAGCTTTGACTATCATAGGTAATTATTTATAATCTGTACTACATTATACATTACATTTCTAAATGAGCTATATAAACACAATACCTAAACAAAAGGAGAAATATACACATCACAAAATTGACCTTAAATCGTATCAATAAATGAAAATCCATTTCAACACAAAGTTTTCATATCTATACCATAATTCCCTTTTTACCTTTAAAAAGAGATTGGTTGTTGTCATTAACCATTTATAACCAACCCCATTTAAATGAAAACAAACATTTCTAAACAATATTTGGGAATTTGGGCATTTTTCTTTCCAAACTGCTTCCTGCTGGTAGGGGGAGCTGTCATGGGGGAATCCTAAAAAGATGCAGATATCTCGGCTGTAGTCTGCAAGGATGCTATGTCCCAACTGTTTTGAATGTTGATCACCTGAGACTGACTGTTTCAGGTGCCCAGGCACCCCAGCATGAGCTGAACTTATGGAGAAGTGTGTTTCTTCTGTCTGGAGAAGGTGACTTCAGGAGAGAGTGACCTTGAAGACCTGGTTAAGAATAAGAGGCCTGTTATGGGACACCTTGTTCAGCCTCAATATGGGGGGGAGGGGCTTTATCCTACCTCAAGTTGGTATGCCTATGAGGAGTGGATAGGAGTAGGGAGGGAGGAAGCTGGGAAGATGAGAAAAGGGGAGGGAGGGGGAACTGGGGTTGGTATGTAAAATGGAAAAAAAAATGAGAGATCTTACAGCCCACATTAAACTTTTCCATAGAGGTGTTGCTGGTTCTCATGTTTTGCTGTGTAACCACATAATGTACTTAATTTTAAACTTTGTCATTTTTCTATCAAAATATAAGTACATGTTTACTTACTCATGAAAAACATTAGAAAATTATTGTTATAAGAGAAGTCTTTGGATATTAAGGTTCAGCCTGGGCCCAGAAATCACAAACTGTATAAATTTGAACAAGTCATTTACCATTTTTTCTTCTCAAAATACAATTGCTTATACTTGAGTGATTGTAATGAGGTCCTAATAAGACAGCTTATCAATGTGCCCATTGTGTAGGAAGCGCTTTGATTTTATCTATTATTATCATGGTTATTACAGTCTCTCCAAACTAGATGAAGCATAATGGTTTTTTGAATTATTTTTTAAGTCACATGCTTCTATTTTAAAATAGCTTGGATCCTATTTAGTTTATGCCCTGTCCTATGTGCTGAGTTAATAATGGGTATGGAGCAAAGAATGGCCTGGAAATAAGATCTTGGTTTGGAATTTACCACTACATTGATGTACCCAACTGTGTGACTGTGGGAAACCTACTTAAACTTTCTGAGCCTCGATTTTTCAAAGAATTGATGTGATAATCACTACATTACGAGTTCTTATGATAACTGTTTTATTAGGCCAGTATATGGCATGGAAGGTTAACAGTATTTGCCAAAGCTTGCTACATAACAAGTGCTGAGCTAAATTATTGTTGATTCCCACGTCATAGGGACAAAACACATACAACTGTTTCTGAATTTGCAACAACAGGATTTTGCCTGTCTACTTATTGGGAAGGATTTTAAAATTTCTGTGGAAGGATAGATATCATGATATGACAGATAAATTTGACAAATGTTCTTTTTCACCATGTCATAGGCTTTACACAAGTTGCCTCAGAATTTCTAAAACCCTAGTTATTTGTTATTACAGTTCCTCTGATTCCTGAGAGAAAGATGGAAATGCCTGAGCCATAGCTGTCCTGAACAGTTCCACTAACTGGGCACCAAGTATTCAAACATATGAACCTATGGGGGCCATTCTCATTCAGCACCCCTATTATTACATTGGGAGTTAGGTTTCAGCATGTGACTCTAAGGACCACATTTAAACACTAATCACACACACACACACACACACACACACACACACACACTTAGTATTTAAATATATATATGTACACACAGACACACACACACACACACACACACGTATGTATATGCACACATGTATATGTATAAAAAGTGCACGTGTATGTCTGTAGGCCAGAAGACACATTGTGAAGTCAGCTCTCTCCTTTCACCCTGTGGTTTCTGGGGAATGAATTCATTTCCTCAGGCTTGGTGGCAAGTGCCTTTCAACACAGGGCCATCTTATTGACCAATGTTCTAATTTATTTTATCTTGGAATTTTTAATCAAATAATTCCTTAAAGAAAATGTATTTAGCCTCCCAGAGATCCGCCTATCTCTGCGGGTCCACTCTGAGTTCCTGCGGGCAAGATCCGTGACCCCCAAATCCTGGCCTCTGCCAAAGAATGAGGTCTCAGCTGGAGAGCACCAGTTTCCAGTGAGATCCAACTACCCTACAAAACCTTCTCAAGTTCCAGCTCAGCCCTTGTCCTCTTCCGCCAGCTATTGGCCAGAGCTATAGCCAGAGCTATTGGCCAGAGGAACACTGTGAGTACCTGCTGGCATCTTCTTCTGGATCCTCATCCTTGACCCCATCCCTGGATCCCTGTCTGCTGAGAAACGTTCTAGAGAGCTTGGACCACACAGAGCTACAGATATTGAATCTCAGACCCACATAAGCCCATCGGGGAAGTACCATAGTGAGAGGGGGAAGACACCACCAACACCTACTGGAAGAAGCTATGGGAAGAAGGCAATACAAGAGAACACCTAACAACAGAAAGACAAACATGACACCACCAGAATCTAGGGAATCTACACCAACTGGAATGGAACACAACAACAAAGCAGAGGAAGCAGAAGGGTACGACTTAAAAATTACCATCATAAAAATGATAGAGGCCCTCAAAGAAGATGAGAGAAAATCCCTTAAAGAAATGGAGGAAAAAACAAACAAAAAAGTGGAAGAAATGAACAAATTCCTTAAGGAAAGTACAGAAAGACAAGAAAAAACAATTAAGCAGGTGAAGGAAACAGTTCAAGACTTGAAAACTGAAATTGAGAATATAAAGGCAACACAAATGGAAGGAATGCTGGAAATTGAAAAGCTGGGCAAAAAATCAGCAACTAAGGACACAAGCATAACCAATAGAATTCAAGAGATGGAAGAGAGAATCTCAGGCGCAGCAGATAAACTAGAAGAAATAGATTCATCGACCAAAGAAAATCATAAATCCAACAAATTCTTAACACAAAACATCCAGGAAATGTGGGACACCATGAAAAGGCCAAACCTAAGAATAATAGGCATAAAGGAAGGTGAGGAAGCCCAGCTCAAAGGTGCCGAAAACATATTCAACAAAATCATCGAGGAAAACTTTCCAAATCTGAAGAAGGACATGCCCATGAAAGTACAAGAAGCATACCGAACCCCATAGGCTGGACCAAAGAAAAAAGACCCCTCGACATATAATAATCAAAACACCTAGCATACAGAATAAAGAAAGAATATTAAGAGCAGCAAAGGAAAAAGGACAGGTAACAAATAAAGACAGACCTATCAAAATTACACCTGACTTCTCCATGGAAACCCTCAAGGCCAGAAGGTCCTGGATACATGTTCTAAAAGTATTAAGAGAACATGGATGCCAGCCTAGGCTACTATAACCAGCAAAACTCTCAATCACTATAGATGGAGAGAACAAGATATTTAACGACAAAACCAGATTGTCCCAATACGTATCTACAAATCCAGCCCTACAGAAAGTATTGGAAGGAAAACTCCAACCCAAGGAAGGTAACTACGCCCACAAAAATGTAGGCAACAGATAATCCAACTACACCAGAAACCAAGGGTGAAGCAGAACTAATATATTCACAATACCACTGCCAACAACAAACCTAAATCAAACAAGCATCAACAATCAATGGTCCTTACTCACCCTCAACATTAATGGTCTTAACTCACCTATAAAAAGACACAGGCTAACAGAATGGATACGAAGACAGAATCCATCCTTCTGCTCTTCTGCTGCATACAAGAAACACATCTAAGCTTCAAAGATGGACATTACCTCAGGGTAAAGGGTTGGGAAAAGATTTTCCAATCAAATGGAAATAAGAAGCAAGCAGGCATAGCTATCCTAATATCTAACAAGTTAGACTTCAAACCAAAATTAGTCAAAAGAGATGAAGACGGTCATTTCATATTCATTGCAGGAGAAATCCATCAACACAAAGTCTCAGTTCTGAACATCTATGCCCCTAATACAAAGTCACCCACATTCTTAAAAGAAACACTACTAAAATTCAAAGCTCATGTAAAACCTCACACACTTATAGTGGGAGACTTCAATACACCACTCTTAACACTTGACAGGACCACAAATCAGAAACTCAACAAAGAAACAAAAGAATTAACAGAAGTTATGTCTCAACTGGGGTTAACAGACATCTATAGAACATTCCATCCAAAGACAAAAGAATATACCTTCTTCTCTGCTCCACATGGAACCTTCTCTAAAATCGACCACATACTAGGTGACATAACAAACCTCAACAGATACAAGAGAATGGGAATAGTCCCCTGTATCTTATTGGACCACCATGCTTTAAAATTGGAATTCAACAACAACACAAATAGCAGAAAACCTGCAAACTCATGGAAACTGAACAATGTGCAATTGCACCACTCCTGGATCAAAGAAGAAATAAAGAAAGAAATTAAAGACTTTCTAATATTTAACGAGAATGAAGATACAATATACCCGATCTTATGGGACACCTTGAAAGCAGTGCTATGAGGGAAGTTCATTGCACTAAGTGCCCATATGAAGAAAACAGAGGATAGTCACATAAGAGAATTAACAGCGCAACTGAAAGCCTTAGAACAGAGATGCGAATTCACCCCGTATGAGTAGATGCCAGGAACTAATCAACTTGAGGGCTGAAATCAACAAAATAGAAACCAGGAAAACAATACAAAAAAATCAATGCAATGAAGAGTTGGTTTTTGAAAAAATCAACAAGATAGACAAACCTTTATCCAAATTAACGAAAAAGCAGAGAGAGCACAGGCAAATTAACAAATTCGGAAACAAAAAGGGGAACATAACAACAGACAGAGAGGAAATCCAGACAATTTTCAGTTCATACTTTGAAAATCTGTATTCCACAAAAATTGAAAATTCAAAGGAAATGGACAAGTTTCTGGATAACTATCACTTACCAAAATTAAATCAAGAACAGACAAACAACTTAAATAGACCTATAACCCGCAATGAAATAGAAGCAGTCATCAAAAGCCTTCCAACCAAAAAAAGTCCAGGGCCAGATGGATTCAGGGCAGAATTCTACCAGACATTCAAGGAAGAACTAATACCACTACTCCTCAAACTTCCACAAGATAGAAACAGAAGGTTCATTGCCAAACTCTTTTTATGAGGCCACAATAACTTTGGTACCCAAACCTCACAAAGACACAACTAAGAAAGAAAACTACAAACCAATATCCCTGATGAACATCTATACAGAAATACTCAATAAAATACTGGCAAACAGAATTCAAGAATACATCAGAGAAATCAGCCACCATGACCAAGTAGGCTTCATCCCTGGAATGCAGGGATGGTTTAACATACGAAAATCTATCAACGTGATCCACCATATAAACAAACAGAAAAAGAAAAACCATATGATTATCTCCCTAGATGCAGAAAAAGCCTTCGGCAAAATTCAACACCCTTTCATGATAAAGGTCTTGGAGAGGTCAGGGATAACAGGAACATACCTAAACATAATAAGAGTAATATACAGCAAACCAACTGCCAACATCAAACTGAATGGAGAGAAACTTAAGCCAATTCCTCTAAAATCAGGAACAAGACAAGGCTGTCCTCTCTCTCCATATCTCTTCAATATCATACTAGAAGTTCTAGCTAATGCTATAAGACAACAAATGGAGATCAAGAGGATCCAAACTGGAAAGGAAGAAGTCAAACTGTCTCTATTTGCAGATGATATGATAGTTACAGAAACGACCCAATAAATCTACCAGGGAACTCCTACAGCTGATAAACACCTTCAGCAAACTAGCAGGATACAAGATAAACTCAAAAAAATCAGTAGCCCTACTTTTTTCAGATGACAAAGAGACAGAGAAAGAAATCAGAGAAACATCACCCTTTACAATAGCCACAAGCAACATAAAGTATCTTGGTGTAACACTTACCAAACAAATAAAAGACCTATATAATAAGAACTTTGTGGCTCTGAAGAAAGAAATTAAATAAGATACCAGAAAATGGAAAGATCTTCCATGCTCTTGGATAGGTAGGATAAACATAGTAAAAATGGCAATCTTACCAAAAGCAATCTACAGATTCAATGCAATCCCCACTAAAATCCCACCACAATTCTTCACTGACCTTGAAAGGATAATAATCAACTTTATATGAAAAAAAAAAGACCCAGGATAGCCAAAACAACCCTATACAATAAAAGAACTTCAGGAGGCATCACCATTCCTGACTTTAAGCTCTACTACAGAGCTATAGTTCTGAAAACAGCCTGGTATTGGCATAAAAATAGACAGGTAGACCAATGGAATCAAATTGAAAATCCTGATATTAATCCACGCACCTATGAACACCAGATTTTCGACAAAACAGCTAAAATTATACAATGGGGCGAGGACAGCATCTTCAACAAATGGTGCTGGCACAATTGGATGAGGGTGTGTAGAAGACTGCAGATAGACCCATGTCTGTCGCCATGCACAAAACTCAAGTACAAATGGATCAAAGGCCTCAACATCAATCCAGCCACATTGAACCTCTTAGAAGAGAAAGTAGGAGGTACCCTTGAACAAATTGGTATAGGAGACCACTTCTTGAAAATAACTCCAGGGGCACAGACACTGAAAGAAACAATTAATAAATGGGACCTCTTCAAACATAGAAGCTTCTGTAAGGCAAAGGACACAGTCGCCAAGACCAAAAGGCAGCCCACAGACTAGGAAAAGATTTTCACCAATCCTATATCCGACAAAGGGCTGATCTCCAAAATATACAAAGAACTCAAGAAACTAGTCAACAAAACACCAAATAACCCTATAAAAATGGGGTACAGAACTGAAGAAAGAATTCTCAATAGAGGTAATCAAAAAGGCTGAAAGACACTTAAGAAAATGCTCCACATCCTTAGCTATCAGGGAAATGCAAATCAAAACAACTTTGAGATACCATCTTACCCCTGCCAGAATGGCTAAAATTAGAAACACCAGTGATGACTTATTTTGGAAAGGATGTGGGGAAAGTGGAACACTGCTCCACTGCTGGTAGGAGTGCAAACTCATACAGCCATTTTGGAGATCAGTATGGCAGTTCCTCAGGAAAATGGGAATTAGTTTACCACAGGACCCGGCAATCCCCCTCTTAGGCATATACCCAAAGGATTCACATCCATGCAACAAAGACATCTGTTCAACTATGTTCATAGCAGCACTATTTGTAATAGCAAGAACCTGGAAGCAACCTAGATGCCCCTCAATTGAAGAATGGTTAATGAAAATGTGGCACATCTACACAATGGAATACTACTCTGCAGAAAAAAAATAATGGTATCTTGAAATTCGCAGGCAAGTGGATGGCACTTGAAGAAACCATCCTGAATGAGGTAACCCTGTCACAAAAAGAGGAACACAGTATGTACTCACTCATATATGGATTTTAGACCTAGAGCAAAGGATCATCAGCCTATAATTCACATCACCAGATGAACTAGGATACAAGGTGTATGCTAAGAGATTCATATAAAGTCCCTCACAGAACTGGGAAGGGACAAGTCCCCCAGAGCTCAGGTGAAGTGGGGGGGGCAACGAATGGAGAGAGAAGTAGGAGAAAATGAGGGGGAGGAAAGGAAAACATGTGTGACCAGGAAGATAGAGCCTGGTTAGGAATAGAAGATACAAAAGAGAGAGAGAGACAGAGAGAGTGACCATAAAAGAGGGAGACAATATTTGTTTGAAGATAAAATTGAACACAAAGAATGGTCTAGAGAACTACAAGACTGCTCCCAACTAACACTTTGAGCTCCTGTGGAAAGGCTATCATAAATGCCCTTCCCGGAGAGTGAGATCAACAACTAACTTCTCCATGGAGCCCTCAACTAATGCCTGTTGAAAACAGGATTAAACACCCATACATAAACACTGAGTCGAACTAAAACCCAGATGCAGAGGGAGAGGACAAGACCATGTGGCAGAAACACATAGAGACAGCTTACCTGAACAAGGAGGAGCTACCGGCCACTAGACTGATATCTCGGAAGCCAGCATGGGACTTACTCAGGCCCCCCTGAATATGGGTCTCAGCCAGAAGGACTGAGCAGTCTAAGAGACCTCAGACAGCGGAGCCAGGATGTATCCCTGGTGCACAAAAGGACTTTGTGAACATATCCCCCATGGAGGGATAACTGCCTTAATCTAGAGACAGGAGAGAAGCCCTAGTCCCTACTTCACATGACCTGTCAGATCTACATGACCCCAACTGGATGGCATTCCCCTACATATGGAATTGGGGTGGGTGGATGGGAGGGGACTTAATCATTACTTGTGAAAATATGAAGTATATTTTCAAAACGACAACCCAATGCTGTAAAATTTTAAAATTTGTATATCCTTTTATTTAATCATCTCATATTTGGGAATAAATTCAGCTGTAGCTAGAGACTTTTGTACAAAAATGGTTGTTGCTCTGTTGCTTGTAATAGTGAAACAAAACAACAAGCACATCAAAGTGGAAATAAATTGTTAGGAGGAAATTGTTAAATACATTTTGGCAGGTCTGTATCATGGACTATTATGTAGCTGTACTGAAGAATAGAGTCATGCTATCCCAGTATAACAGAAGTGACTTCCACAGATGATTGTTCAGTGAGAAAGACTGGATGTCAAGAAATATCTTCTATGTAATAATTCCATTTGCATTAACAACAAAATTGCTGTTTCTTGTAGATTTATACATATGTCTGTGTAAGTTTGGATGAATGTAAAAGTTTAGAATGATAGAGAACAAGCTGTGAGAATGGTTACTTAGAGGTGATAGGAGGGACAGAAACTAAGGAAAGAAAACAGCATAATTCAATGCTAAGTTTAAAATAAAATATTGTAAATATCTAAAATTTAAATATAAACATAGGTAATTGTAATAATTGGTGAATATAGACAAATCAAAATACTAGCTATACTTCCTTTCACTTACCATATGGGTAGGCTTATTGGGTTACTGCTATTTATATAATATTGGTAGCTGGGCAGTGGTGGCTCATGCCTTTAATCCCAGCACTTGGGAGGTAGAGGCAGACAAATCTCTGTGAGTTTGAGACCAGCCTAGTTTACCAAAGCTACACAGAGAAAACCTGTCTCGAAAAACAAAACCAAAATAAATAGTCTTGGTACATTTATTATTATTTTAAATGAGTTCCTTTACATTTGTGTATGGTAAGAAACTGAATCAGATAATCCAATTTATAATTGTAGTCAAGAGCCTGGTAGTGAGGGCCATCAGATCTACTGCTTTCAAACTGTTCTTCCAGGAGTCCCTGAGGTTCATTAGCATCAAGAGTGAGAGGGTTGTGTCCCCATATTTGGATCCTTTAACTCTAGGTTAACCTTCAGCAATTGATACATTATTCAATCACACTTATTTTATCAAGATTTATTTTTAATTATATTTTGCAAGTGTGTTCTATCTGTGTTTTGTGTAAGTAAGTATGTGTGTATAAAGACAAATGGTCTACAGAGGCCAGAAATAAAGTGTTGGCTAGAGCCAACTGATGTGGGTGCTAGGAACTAAACACAGGTCCTCTGGGAGAGCAGTACATGCTCTTAACCATTAAACCATCTTTCTAGCGCCTTACTTACTTTATATACTGGATGAATGTTATATGTGATTTTGTTGAAACAATGGTTTGACAATTAAATACCATATTTGAATACTTTTCCTTTTGAAAGTGATACACAAATGGTGACCATTTTAGTACAATTGCTCCACATACACAATATTTATTTTTCTTAGTTTACATATTGATCCCAGTTCCATCTCCCTCCCTCCCTCTCTCCCTTCCTCCATGTGCCTACCCCTCACCACACTCCCATTCCATTCCCCCCACTCCCACTCCACAGGGAGGGTAGTGCCTTCCAGGTGGGGTTAACAAAATCTGTCAAGTCATTTGGAGTAGAGACTAGGCCCTTCCTCCTGTCTCTAGGTTAAGGCAGTATCCCTCCATGGGGAATGTGCTCCCAAAGTCCTTCTGTGCATCAGGGATGCATCCTGGTTCTGCTTTATGAGGTCCCTTAGACTGACCACACCTTCTAACTGAGACCCATGTTCAGGCAGCCTGAGTCAGTACAATGTTGGATTCCCAGGTACCACTCTGGGGTCCCATTAGCTGAAGGTCAGCTGTCTCTGTGGGTTTCTGTAGCCTGGTATGGTCCTCCCTCTCTGCATTTAGATTCCAATTCCACTCAGTGTTTAGCCGTGGGTGTCTGCTTCTGTTTCCATCAGCTACTAGATGAGGGCTCTATGATGGTGAATAAGTTAGTCATCAATCTCATTATCAGGAAAGGGCATTTATGGTAGCCTTCCCACTATTGCTCAGATTGTTAGTTGGGGTCATCCTTGTAGGTCTCTGGACATTTTTCTGGAGTCAGTTTTCTCTTCAAACCTATAATGGCTCCCTGTTTTATGGTATCTCTCACTCTCTCTTTTTCTCTTGTCTATTCCTCCCCTGACTCAATCTTCCTAGTCCCAAGTGCTTTCCTTTCCCCACTTCTGATTCTCCTAGCTCCCTCTCTACTCCCTGCCCTCCCACTCCCAATATGCTCAGGAGATCTTGTTCATTTCCCCGTCTGTGAGGGACATTGTATGGATCTTTTAGATTCCTCCTTGTATCCTAGTTTCTCTGGTGGTGTGAATTGTAGGCTGGTGATCCTTTGCTCTTTGTCTAAAATCCATATATGAGTGAGTACATACCATGTTCCCCTTTTTGTGACTGGGTTACCTCATTCAGGATAGTTTCTTCAAGTTCCATCCATTTGCCTACAAATTTCAAAGATTCCATCGATTTTTGTTGTTGTTGTTTGGTTTGATTTTTCCTGCAGAATAGCTTCCATTGTGTGAATGTGCCACATCTTTTTTTATCCATTCTTCAGTTGAGGGGAATCTAGGTTCTTGCTATTTCAAATAATGCTGCTATGAACATAGTTGAACAGATGTCTTTGCTGCATGGATGTGGATCATTTGGGTATATGCCTAAGAGGGGGATTGCAGGGTCCTGTGGTAGACTGATTCCCACTTTCCTGAGGAACCGCCATACTGACCTCCAAAAAAGCTGTATAAGTTTGCACTCCCACCAGCAGTAGAGCAGTGTTCCCCTTTCTCCACATCCTCTCCAACATAAGTTGTCATTGGTGTTTCTAATTTTAGCCATTCTGGCAGGAGTAAGATGGTATCTCAGAGTTGTTTTGATTTGAATTTCCCTGATAGCTAAGGATATTGATCACTTTCTTAAGTGTCTTTCAGACCTTTTGATTTCCTCTATGAAGAATTCTCTCTTCATTTCTGTACAAAAGAACTAACAGAAGTCATGTCCTAATTGGGTTTAACAGACATCCATGGAGCATTCCATCCAAACACAAAAGAACATAGCTTCTTCCTAGGGCCATATGGAACCTTCTCTAAAATCAACCACATACTGGGCAATAAAACAAACCTTACCAGATACAAAAAAAATTGGAATAGTACTCTGTATCTTACCAGACCACCATGCTTTAAAGTTGGAATTCAACAACACAAATCACAGAAACCCTACAAACTCGTGGAAACTGAACGATGTGCAATTGCACCATACCTGTGTCAAAGAAGAAATCAAGAAAGAAATTAAAGACTTCTTAGAATTCAACGAGAATGAGTACAGAACATACCCAAACTTATGGAACACTTTGAAAGCAGTGCTACGAGGGAAGTTCATTGCACTAAGTGCCCATATGAAGAAAACACATAAGTAGTTATAATTATCTTTTGAAAGAGTTGAGAATGGTTGCAATAAATGGCTATACATAGAGAATGTAATTATAATGGTTCTGAAAAGCTCTGATTCCTATTCTCCGGCTAAAATTGGAAATTTCTCCTTTATAGACGTAGTTACTTAGTCTCCTTGACCTAGCTGCTTTTGGTGATACAGCCATCAGTTTCAAATAAGAAGTCTCAAGTGTTTTAAGACTGATTGGAAGTCATAATCCTTTCTATATTATTCCACAAAAATGTGTTCTAAAATCTTTTTAGCAATTGTCTATTTTCCCTTGACATTCATGATACAGTTACATGATACACTGTCTAAGTTACTAATTATCTTTTGTTGCTGTATTGTTTATAATAGAAAAATAAATCAAAAACAAAATCTCAAAAAATTAGGGACTGGAAATGTAGCTTAGTTGAGAGATTGCTCTCCTGGCATGCATGAAGCCCCAAGTCTGATTCCTAACATTAAATAGTCAGGGCACAGTAGTACATGCCTGTTATCCTAGCACTAGGCACAGAGACAATAGGGTCAGAAGTTCAAAATCACCTTTTAAGTAACAATGCTGACACTTAATGCTATATGAGACCCTGTCTCAAAACAAAGCCAAAATCCAAGCTACAAAACCAAAATAGTCGACTGTGGTGATATTTTGTTTGTGCTCTAACAAATAAACTTTGTCTGGAGATCAGTGTGTGGAGCTAGCCTAGTTAATCACAGAGGCCAGGCAGTGGTGATACACACATTTAATCCCAGCACCTGGGAGGAGGAAATAGGAAACGATATGACTAGGTGGAAGAGGAGAAGTAATACTGCAGGGATGTGAGAGGAGTTTGGTTCCTTTTTGGCTGAGAAGTTGGTGAAGTATGGCATGGTTGTGCCTTGCTCCTTTGTCTCTCTGATCTTTAAATATTTACCGTGATACCCGTCTCCTGGTTTGTGTTTTTAAGGCCAATTAGAACTCCTGCTACAGTTGACATAACCTGGATACCTACTGGTCATAGTATATTGTCCAAGGGCAACTAATAATTAAGTTGGCCAATCAGAGTCCACAGTGGGTATCTCCTTAGAATTAGGAAAGCAGCTGCCCTCTTCTCACTGGGCTCAGTAACTGTTAAGATAAGGTAAACTTAGAGCTGGAAATGAAAGAAAGACAGAGTTCTGATCTGTTTGTACCCTAGAATCCATCTATTCAGAGTCAGTTTGCTGCTTCAACTTCTCATTAGGTCATCATCATCAATTCAGGAAGTAATGGTGAACCATTCACTGAGTTTAATTTTCAATAAATGCATGTGAAATTCTAACTTACAGACAGATTAGACACAGTATGTGGTTTAGGGTCTAAGGAATTAAGATAATAGAAAAATTTGTGGCATATTTGTGTTTCTAATCATTAAGCCAATTTGAACTAAACAAACAAAGGTAAAGGACACCAACAGGACATTCTGCTCTCACTGAAAATGCTTCTTTGTGTTGTAACTACTTTTGTTTTTGACTGAGGATCCACGCTACATGCTGTTGCTTATAGTTTTCATAAAATGAAGATAAAGCTGATGACTTATGCAATGTCTATCACAAGAGTTTTTTAAGCATAGCACCAGTGCTGTGATCTGCTCCACTAATCAGGTGAAGGCCTAGAGATTTAAATGAGAGACAAGACAGCAGGTCATTCACTTAACAGCAATGCCATAATGCTGAATGCTGTTTATTGAGGAGATGGAGTGGGCTTATATAACACTGACTCTTAGCACAGTGGAAAACAACAGGGTCAAGAGTGCAAGTTTTCAGACTTAGCTCCTCCCCAGCAGATATGTGTTAGCAAAACAGGAAGAGTACCACCAATTACTCCTGGGGGCTGGGGGGCAAGATGTTCCAGCCAACAGCTTTAGGCTTGCTCAAGGTGCCTCCATGTCCATTCAGGGCCTTACATTTAAGTACAAGTGTGGTTACTGGTCTGCCAAGGGACTTCAGAAGATTGTTGGCTGATGAAATGAGAAGAAAAATACAAACATCTTGCTGGGGTAGAGAGAGAGGAAGAAGAAGAGGAAGAGGAAGAAGGAATTTTGTAGATCTTTAGGGAAATGACTATACAAGGGTGAAAATGCAAAAGGTAGGTAAGAGTTACAGTGGGCTGGATGTTGCAAGGAAATTGCAACTTCATAAAGTGGTGGACATTGAATCTAGTCTGGGTGCTAATTCAAGTCATCCACTACAAGCAATGAACAGAAATGTCAATGCTTAAGCAGTGGCAGAAGAGTGCTTTGCTATCACTGGTGAGTTCATCTATCCTGCTGCTGCTGCTGTTGCTGCTGCTGCTTCTGCTGCTGCTGCTGCTGCTGCTGCTGCTGCTGCTGCTGCTGCTGCTGCTGCTTGCACTCCTGGAAGTAGAGGCAGCTTCGTTAGGCTTCCCTGGACTGAAAGCCAGTGGCTCTCTCCAACTCCTCCTGGCTTTCAGCACCAGACTGGGACTGCTTTGGTAGCTAATCTGGAGGTCTGATTAACTGTCAGGTTATTAACTTTTAAGTGTGAGACAGCTATGGCTGCACTACTCAGACTACATCTTGTGAGGCAATCTAATCAGTCCTAGTTTACTATGTATTCATTCTGTCCATTCTGTTCCTCTGGGTACACTAATACAGATTAAAGGGGGTAGGAGGCTTGAGTAAGACACAATAACAAATTCTTGTACTGATGAGGAGGATAAATATACACCAGAAGTGGCTTGCCTGGGGTTCCGAAAGTGCTGGAAATCTAGCTCATTTGGTCTGTGCTCCAAAGCCTGTCTATTTCTAGTATTCTGCATAGGAAATGTGGCCAAGCTTTTGCAGATTAGCGGCAATAAACTCACCTGTAGTGTATCTGAAAACAGTCTGCATGAAGCCTAGCACGTGTGTCAGGTATGGATTTGTAAGATTTACGTGATGTCTCCATGTGTGCATTGAACCTGTAATATTTTCCATCTATTACCATTGACAAATGTTACAGTGTCTCCTGCAACAGCATTAACCAGCATCTGCTGTCCTGGAGGCCTGGTGGAGTCTGTGTTAACTCCATATGTATACGTTTGAGGGTATATTAGTTCTTGTGGTTATGATTATTTTCTTTATAGATGCACATAGAAAAGACATTTTGGTTAAGCTGAGCTAGAACAATGCAACACTTCCCCACCTTTCTAGACCTTCTGTCCAAGGGCATACAGTTATCCACTGTGTTTCATATGTTATGCATTATCTGCTCATGGATTTTTCTTTCTTTTGGAGTAGGGTCTTTCCATGTGGGCCAGACCTTGAGCTTGTAGATCTGATGGTTCAGCTCCATAGTGAGGAGTTACAGATGATGACCACTGTGCAGAGCTGAGAAAGGAAGACAGATTTCTGAAAATGTTATCTTAGCCCTGAGTCTGTATTTTCATAGAGCTAGCTTACTATATATGTACATTTATTTTCTTTGAGTTGGAGAAAGTCAGAACCTACTTGCTGCATGATTCTTGTTGATTGCTAAATGGTCTTGGGAAGTTGTCAGTAAAGAGAATACAAAGGGGCCTTTCATAGTGTAACAAATATTGATGGCAGCTTCAGGTTTGTGAATGCAATTTGGAGGTACTGGTCATATGATAACAACAGGAGATAGAGGGAAATGAGATGAAAATTATTACACAATATCTAGAGAAGCCAATTCCAATCCTTTGGATAACTCATCTGTTGATCTGAGCCACTGGAAGGAATTTCCCTCTGTGTTTATGTACACTACTGGAAACTCCTTTGACAGCATGCTTCCGGAAGTCCCTTTTATGAGCCAATATTCTGAACTAAGCATCAGTTAAGAGTGCAGAGGATGTCTGAGGATGAGAGCTGCCAGTGCTACCAGGGGGCAATTACAAATGGCAAATATAAAATTCTTGCATCTGTGTGGCGCAGCTTCTGGAGAAAGCAGACATTTCAGGGAAATCAGATGGCCTTGTATTGAAATTCCTGCCAGAGTTCCAGACCTGGCTAATTTATTCAAGTGTCCCCATACTAAAATAGCCAGGCAAATACACAGTCACCGGAATCTCACATTGAAGTTGTAGCTGTTGCTAAGGTGTACAGATTGTTACAGTTTGGGCTCTGACATGTGCATCCTTTGTTAAATAATCACAAATCCATTCCACTCTCTTCCACTGCTGTTTTTATTCCTTAAGGGGGTGTTATTATAAACTCAGGTCACACATCAGCCTTCCATTTCTATTCACTTACTGACATTTTGTAGTCCCTAGTGAGGGCAACGGCAGTTGGGTTATGATTAGAAATGTATTTCCTCTGTGGGTAACTGGATCATTCCTGAGTCACTGCTTTTGAGAGGATCAGGCTGGGGAGGACATCATGTGAACAGTGAGCCAGGGCTGGCAGTAGCCTCTTCATTGATGTTATTATTTCCTTGGTACCCAGTGACAATGCCATTAAGACCAGGGAAGGACAACTAGAAATGGAATGAGTGTTGTCGGAATAAACACACATGAAAATCTGGGGGTTCACTGCTCAGAAGCAGTAGGTGAATGAAAAGACTGGAATTCGGCTCACAGTTTCTTTGTGAGAAACTGCCTATTGCCACCATCCTGATCCAGTAAGGACTCCTTTCCTGTGAAGCTGGATGTCAGAGTCCAAAAATATCCCCCACATAAATCATGTCTCTTCTAGCATCTGACAGCCACTGCCTCAAACTCAATTTTGCATCAGGCACAAGGAAAGCCGACATCATCACAGATTCATACATGCTTAATGGATAAAGCACAGTGTGTGTGTGTGTGTGGGGGGGTGTTTCAGCTTAATCTCTGCAGTTCAGTGTTCATTAGTAGATCTCATGGCTATTAAAATAAGTCAGGCAATAATGCTTCTTTTGAGCTGGGTTAAGCAGATATGCTCTATTTTTAAAAGATTAAATCAATTTTATCCTTGAGATATACAAATAAAAATTGGGGGTGGGGCAGAGCAAATGAAATGGGCACCAGAGGATATAGAGGACTCTCACTCAGAAGGCTGCTCTTACTGCCTGGACCAGGGTCCTTCCTTTTGAGAAGCCTATTTCTGAACCTTAGATCCCGAGCTAAGAACATAATTAGACCACGAGGGAGCCAGTGCTGACTCAGATGCTTCCCGGAAGGTGCTGAGCAAAGGCAAAGCCACATGGTGACTAGACAGGAAGTGTGTGGGACCACTTCTGTTCATCAAGCTCATGGTGTCTCCACCATGTCTGCTTTCTGTAGAGGATTAATAAAGGTATACTTAATAAAACTATACCAAATTGGGTATATTTGTAGTTTCCTAATACTGTACCACTGGCATGCTATAGATTCCCAAAGCTCCTGTGGGCTAAAGATGATTAGAGAGCCAGCAATAGATCATCAAAGTCACTTAAGGATAGACTGTCCATTGTTGGCAGGGAGAAGAATAGTCTAGGTAAAGATGGTGGGTGCAGTGTTTTCTTTTTCCAAGGGTCTTCAGTAGTTTGTTTGTCTCAGAAGCTAAGGGCAGCAATACCAACTTAAACAGCATCTGATTCTGCATGACCTGAGACTGGTTATTTGTTGACTTTCTAAGTGTCCTTTAAAAGAAAACCTCCACAAAATGCTTAAAAGTGGTTGGAATATTTGAAAATAACCTATCTTTTGAAGGTAAGGAAGGAGGAGAAATTTTCTTATTTTTCAAATTAAAAATGTGTGTGTGTGTGTGTGTGTGTGTGTGTGTGTGTGTGTGTGTAAGCATGTAGATCAAAAGACACCTTTGGAGAGTTGGCTCTTTCTACTTCCACTTTGTCGAGGCACCATCTTTCTAATTGCTTCTGTTATAGTGAGCATTCCAGGTACTCCAGGCTACCTTGTAGTCTCTTTAGGCACCTGCACCACATCACACACAATACACACACACACACACACACACACACACACACACACACACACACACGTTCATGCACACACAGATATACATAGAAATAAGTTTAAAAACTCAATTTCAATAATACTTTTTCTTGAACAAGACCAGTATATTTGCAACAACTGCTGAGAAAGGGACTTAGTCCTGCTAGTATGTCTAATCCCAAGTGCTTAGCTCTGGGCCCATTCAAGTAACACTAATGGACTGAGTAAGTTGTATGTAACACACATGTGCATATACATATGTGTGTGTATATATAATGTATGTACATGTAGTAATAGTAATTAATGAAGAAACCATGACTTTGGGAGTGGTACATGAGAGGAGTGAAGAGCTGAGGAGGTCATGGTGAGAGTAGTATACATAATATTTATATAAGGATCTAAGAAATATATCATACATTTTAAAAAATTTGAATCACTTAATGGTTTGCTGTATGTAGAAGCCAATTCTCTTAACTCTGCATTTTATTTTTTTTTCTGGCTAGTTATTTTGTAGACTAATAGGAGTGTTTAGACAAAAAGCAATTGAAAGTTGTAATGGGGCGCCATCTACTGGAAAAAAAATCAATAGGTTAAAAAGAACCGGATAGAGAGTTTGATTGCACTGGGAAAATAACTTGAAGTAGAAGATAACAAGGGAGAAATGTAGTGTTTCTATTTTGCTTAACACTGGAATTTCCATTTCAACTATGGTATGTAACACGTGGTATAACATTCAGCCAGTTATTAGACATTTAGAGAAACCATCAGTATTCACTTAAAATCCTGAAACTTTCAAATGGTTAAGACCTTTGCACCTTCTTGTTAACAGATGTAACAGACAGGGCTCAGTGAGAAGGAACTCATCCATCTTTCTAGCTGAAATACTGCTGAGTCCTTGGTCCTGTCACCAGATGACCCTCACTTGCATCAGTGACCCTTTGGCTGAACATGACATGAGGACTGTTGGGCAATGGTTTAGGAGCAGGTTGGCATCTCTGTTCTTGGTTGGATGGATTCGGGTTAGGCTTAGGATGCTGTTCTGTTGTTTCTTTCTTTGTGCTGTGGCCCTTATAAATCCCCTCACAGAGACAGGCACTTCTGAATAGCTTTGTGGCGCTAGATAGTTGAAAGGTGGCATGCATAGGTGCTGCTTTAAATTTGGTTCTAACCAAAAGAGGGCCATAAGAAGTGACCATGGCTTCACTGAGGTGGCAGTATTCCTGGAGTACACTTTGTCCTGATGAGGCACAAACCCTGGTCTCTAGGCTTCCAAGAGAAGATCTATAATTATTTATTCAAATTTCATGGAATAAGGATGAAGAATAAGGGATAGTTATAATAAGGTTTTTTTTTATTATTTTAGAGAGAGTCTCATCACAGAGAAGACAAACTACTTAGTTACTTAGCTTCCTGTTCTCCGAAGGAGGCCATATGTGTTCTCACAATTTTGATAGAACCTGCAGGAAAGAATGGAAGGGAGAAAGTGAGAGGAATAAGAGAAAGAAGAGACTAGATTCTGTGTGTTGGAAAATTGTAAGCTTGATGGAGATGTTGAGTCTTAGGATGGGAAGATAATAACCCTAAATCTTAAAGGACTACTTGTGGAAGCAAGCACCCAGGCAGGGTGAGCAATGACATTCATTTATTCTGGAAATACTGAGGGCCTACTCCATGACTATTGCCATGCTGACCTCTAGAGACATTAGCTGTGCCCTTCCCTCAAAGATGTAGAGCTGGCAGGGGAGATGGCCACAGGTGATTACAATGCTACAGAAGCCCCAGATAAGGCAGGTGCATGAGCACAGATAAGGAGCCCCAGGGATGCACATGAATCAGATTAGAGAGTCTTTCCTATTCTTTAAAGAAGTGCTCCAAATTAACTTTCTAGTAAAACATATTGAACCATATGTGTTATGATGTTACCATTTCTGAATGCTACTGATGGCCAGTATCAACAGCCTCATGTACAATTTTAGAGCATGGTATCTAATGTCTTAATATCACAATTGCAGGTAGAACTTGCCCTCATTCCTTCCCTTAGGCCCCCTCCAGCCAAATATGTAGTATAATTCCTTGATGTTCCATCTTAATGATATCTGTCAAAGTGTTATTGTGAGGGTGGGGTCTTGGCTCTCTTCCACCACCATTGTCTTATGTACTGCATTCTTCTATTTCTTGGCATTGTTTGATATTTGGTGATTTCTTCTTCATGTTTGCCTCATTGATATCAGGAGGGAACTCCTAACTTTCTCTTCTGTGGGGATGAAACCCAGCTAAACATCACAATGCATTCTCTGCCTCCTGGTTCATTTATCAATTTGCTTTTCTCTAGGGTTGGAATGGCTTGATCTGGTTGACATTGTGGGTGGAACAGCCTTATCCCTGTGTGCTCTTCCGGAAGCTCCCTGAAAACAAAGAGCAAGCTTGCTTTGCTTCCACATTCCAGGCTTGCTCTACATTGCTGAGAGGGAAAGCCTGACCATTTCTTGTACTGAAAGTCCATTTAGCACTCATATCAAACTATATTAGTTAAATAAGTATTTCCATTTGTTTGGTCTTATAGAAAACCAGTAGATTGAATATTTGGTGACAACAAATCTTTGCTCATGAAGATGCTTCGAGTAGTTACTCTCTGACAAGGTATAGAAAGACAAATGATGTGGGCAAATATGTATTTATGTATGTATACATATATATTTACCTCATATGACTATTATAATAAAAAGACAACATCCAATAAATTTCTCTCTATAAAAGAAAGAACAAGGTGTTGTGAAAAAACTGAATTAAATAAATCTTCATAAAGGATGGAAGGAGCTCCGAGAAGGTGACATTGATGCAAAGACGTGTGAGATTTGACAGGTGTCTAGATGCAGTTGAAACTTTATCAGTTCTTACATGATGGATGGGGAGAATATGCTATTAAAGGTAATAGTTAGTTACTGAAGAGACTCCAGAGTATAAAGGTTTTGGTACCCAAGAGAAATAACAGTATGCAGTGAAGCTGGAGTATGGTGAATGAGTGACATCACCAGATGGGGATAAGGTTTTGGAGAAAGAGTACTACATAAAATACAATAAAACCAGCTGAAGTTTGGAGCAAATAAATCATTTCTGACTCTGCATACTTTATCCTAGATTTTCAATTGCATTGGGCTGGTGTAGAAACATCTATAATGCTGGCAGTTAGCAAGGCTGATACAGCTGTGAGCCAGCATTATAGATGTTTCTACACCAGCTGATATAGGGCCCTGTTTCTTTTTGAAGCAGAAATGGGTTTGATCTGACTTGTCCTGCAGGTGACTGTTAGATCAGTGTTTCTTTATTGTTCAATAAATGCTTCAGGTCCAGCCAAAGAAAATCTATTCTTTGTATTTTATCTGCAATGATGCATTTGTACTGGACTGAGTGCAATAAGCCAGTAAGGATGTCATATCAAGGTCAGTAATGCCCCTGACTCTGAGGTAAAAAACCATCACCAGGTACCACATGTGACTTGGCTATATGTCGTTAGGCAAAAAGATTCTCCTAGAGTGGATTTTCTGTCTGGGGAGGGGGTAACCTTTAGTTTTTAACTATGCATATTTCCTAATGATATCCTCTCATCAATTAATCCTATGTCTTTATTATTCAATTCTTAGAAAATATAGTAGCTTTATGAAAAATTAAATATATAACTGAAAGTTTCCTCAAGATTATATAAGATAGGTTAGCAGATTTGATTGATAGGCTGGCAAATTAGAAGAAGTTGTAATGTACTCTTTATGCAGCCATGTGGTTATATGACTGGAGTTGAGTAGAGAAAGACATGTTACTGGCATGTGTATTAGCTTTCCATTTCTGTGAATAAGGTTTACCTGAGATTAACAATGTAGTCTAGCACTGTGTGACTGGCACAGTGTATTAGCTTTCCATTTTTTTTTTTTTTGTGACAAATGTTTACCTGAGAGAAACAACATAGACACAGGAAAGATTTTATGGCTCCTGGATTTACAGGACTTAGCCCATTACTGATGGTCCTGATGCTTTGGGTGTTTGAAGATACTGAACATCACAGAAGTATGTGGTAGAAGGAAACTGCTTACCTGATAGTGGCCAGGGAGCTGGAGGAGTAAAGAGATGAGAAATGAATCCAGATTTCAAGAGCAGGACCTGAAGAGCCTGCTTCCTCAAAGCCAAGGCAACCAAAGTTTCCATTTACTTTTAGTAGTACATCAAACTGGAGACCAAGTCTTGAACATATAAGCCTTTCGGGAAATGTTCCAGATCTAAACTATAACACTTGGTGCTCCTTTGAAAGGGTTTCCTTCTGTTTTTATAACAGTCTGTTCTTGGTGTCCCTTGTACCCATGTTCTAAGAGATGGAGACTGTAATAACTTTTTCAACTGATCCCCAATAGGCTGAGGTTTATCTTCCCCTTCTTGCTGCTTCTTTTTAGGGGAAATAGTTGTTTTCCTTTCAACTCTGGCCATGTGGTATGAATGATGGCTGTAGCCCCTTCACATGTCCCTAGTTCCTAGATCATACTGATGGGTTTAGAGACAATCCATGGGTACTTCCATGTGATTCCTGAGTGGAAATTTCTCTTCACATGTGACTGTGTGGCTAGAGTGCCACTGTCAGTGGTGGGCACCCTGTGGAGAGCATCTTCTGGGGTAGGGAGAGCCAGGGATATCTTCCTGAGGACAGCAATGCCCTTCAATTGTTTCTGCCAATAGGCTCCTCACTGAGCCCATGAAACACTACTGAAACCCAACACAAACTCACCTTTTTTGTTTTAGCTATTTGGAGGTTAGGTTCTTTTACTTACTGTAAAAGAAAAAAAAAGAAAAAAAGAAAAAAACCTGTTATTAGAATTGAGACTGGGACTGAATGCCTCACAGAGCATCTTTTGAATCCATACCATGGCAACAGTGGCCTACTCTGCAAGTATAGGGAGGGCAGAAGAGCACCTGCATGCAGTTCCTCAGAATCAGCCTAGAGGCCTCACAGGGCTTTAGACAGGGGTTAAACCCCTATAATCTATACCATCAGAGCTCCTGGGTTAGGCTTCTTGATGGAAAAAAATTCATTTTTTTTGTAGTCCTAACAATATGTTTGTGAGGAAGAAGAAGTGAGAAAATACTTTGTCTCCCCAGAACCAAGCGTTAGGTCTGGCTCTTTGCTGTAAAGTAGACTTCCAATCTGAGACACTGCCCCTGAACTTGAACTTGGACTATTATTTGCTGACTTCCATAGAGTTTATCCTCCCTCTTCTTTTTCTATCCCCTCTTCCAACCTTCCTTCCTCTACCTTCCCATCCACTTCTTCCTTGTTTCTGTTCAGAAAGGATGGGCTTCCCATGGGTGTCAACAAAGCAAGGCTGGACAAGGAAATCCATGATAAATAGGTTCCCAAAAGCCATCCAAAGCATTAGGAACAGGCTCTGCCACCACTGCTAAGAATCCCATAAGTAGAAAAGCTACACAATTGTCACACATATGTAGATGGTTTAGATAGGTCCCATGCAGGCTCCCTAGCTGTTGGTACAGACTCTGTAAGTTCCTATGAACCCCCGGCTCATATAATCTTTCCTTCCTCTCTACAACAGGATTCCCTGAGCTCTGCCCAGTGATTTACTGTGGATCTCTGGATCTGTTTCCACCAGTTACTGGATGAAGGCTCTCTGCTGTCAATTGTAGTCACTCATCTAATTATAAGAGATAGCCAGTTCAGACACTTTCTCCCCTATTGCTAGGAGTCTTAGTTGGGGGTCATTCTTGTGTATTTCTGTAAATTTCCTTTGTAGCAGATTTCTACCTGAACCCAAAATTCACCCCCACATCAAGATTTCTATTTCAGTATTCTCCCCCACCATCCGCCCCTAATCCTGATCTCTTATGTTACCATCTGCAAGCACACACAGTCTACCCAGGAGATCTCTCTATTTCGCCTTCCTAGGAAAATCTGTGTATTTACCTTTGGTCCCTCCTTATCTAAACAGAAAATTCTCAATAGAAAAATCTCAAATGGGCAAGCTATACTTATCTATCAGGGAAATGCAAATCAAAACTTCTCTAAGATACCATCATACACTTATCAGAATGGTTAAGATCACAAACACTAATGACAACTTATGTTGGAGAGGATGTGGAGTAAAGGGAACATGAAGGAATACTCCTTCACTGCTGGATGGGAGTGTAAACTTGTACAACTAGTTTGGAAATCAACATGGTGATATCTCAGAAAACTGGGAATCAATCTACCTCAAGGCCCAGCAATACCACTCTTGGGCACACAGCCAAAGATGCTCAATCATATCATAAAGAATCTTGCTCAATTATGTTCATAGAAGCATTATTTGTAATAGCCAAACCTGGAAACAACCTAGATGCCCCTCAACCAACGAATGGATAAAGAAAATGTGGTATATTTACACAATGGAGTATTACTCATATGCTAAAAATAATGACATCATGAAATTTGAAGGCAAATGGATGGAACTAGAAAAGATCATCTTAAGTGAGGTGACCCAGAACAGACCCCAAAATACAAACATAGTATTTACTTACTTATAAGTTGATATTAGCTGTAAAGTAATGCTGCATGCTACATGCTACATGCTACAACCCACAGATACAAAGAGGCTAAGTAACAAGGAAGTACATTCACTGTTGTGAAAGGTTTTTATAACCTTAGAATCAGGAGGCTGGCCCATCTGGCTTCTAATCTTCCTTGTAGTAATTTTTATTTGTGTTAATTTAGATAATCCTATCAATGAACTGCTCACAAATTTTGGATTTAAATAAAGGCATATTTTATCATCTAATGGAATATATCCCCTGCTTCTTCCCCACTTACTCTAGGGGAAGCAAGCAGATGGTTTTTGCTTTGAACCTCTCAAAGCACAGATGGTCTGACTTTGTTTACACCTCTCCACAACCATAGTCCCTACCAGGGCTCAATGGAGTTGTTTATTTTGAAAGGTGATCCTAGGAAGTATGCCAGAGAGGTTATTAGTAAATCAGAAAAGTGAAGGAGGCCACTGAAGCTTGTCCCTCCCAAGGACTCAAAGGGACAATGTGGACCACTTACCATCTCAAATGAAAAGCAAGGAAGTTACTATCAACCTAGCAAATCCTCTTTAACACTGTCTGAAGGATTCTTCTCAAGCTATTAAATCTTCAGCACTGTCCACCTTCTGTAAGGTGGTCAAATGTGCCTCTCCTGCCAGCAGAGAGTGTAAGCAGAGGCACAGGCATTTGGAATAAGGATCCTTGGAGGGCAGAGATTACTTTGGTGGGTAAAGAGATGTAACAGTGTATTTTCTGGGTCTTGGGTAAGACATTGCTATACATCTGTTAATAAACTTGGCTAAATTAATCAGTTCTAGAATATTTATATGTCTCCCCAAGGGGAATAAGCTCAGAGGTTTCCAATTGTAATTGATGAGTTTGCCTATTTAAACTCAGTTTGTCTTTTTAGTAAAATACTGACCATGCAATGTACCAAGAACATCAAGCCAAACTTTGGTTTAATTGCATAATAACAATAAAATGGAAACTACTGCCTCTGCAGATTCTAATAGTAGCACCATCTCTGTGTGAAATACAGGGGTGTAGGATATGAAAATAACTTGAATTTCATATTTTAAACACTTACATTTCATGAGCCATTGTGGTTTACTTGACTTTCTTATTACAGTTATATATCATACAAAAACAATTTATCAAAGCATTTATCTTGGTTCATATTTTAAGGTAGGAAGCACCAGGGCAGAAATGTGAGGCATTTGGTCATTGTCCCAGTCAGGAATCAGAGGGAGATAAATCTGATGCTTTCTCCTCTTTGTTCATCCTGGGTCCCCCAGCCATACAATGATGCTGTCCACAGTCAGAGAAGGTCTATCTTCATCTGAAGATACGCTCAAATGTGCAGAAATTTGTCTCATAAGTTTGTACATCTGGCAGTGTTGATGGCCAAGATTAACTACTTCTTCAAGTTTCTTAGGAATGAACTACTTTAGATTGACATGGGTGCACAATACATGTGCACCAAGTAAAAAGGAATTAAAGGTGAAAGATGTGATCTGTGGAGTCGGCTCTCAAATGAGACCAGGTGGGCATCAGCAAGACTCTCTCAGTCTTGAGAGGAATACAGTTTTTCTTCATACAAAAACAGTTGACAATATCTTCTCTCACTATATACAGCAGCTTGAAATGGAAGGGTTTTGTTGGAATAATTTTTAATCACAAGTTCAAATTTGATCTCTATGCAAAGATTTATAATCTCCCCAGAGATATTGGATCTCAATACCAGAGGAGCCATCAGGCAGTGTGCTTTTCCATAAACCACCTTGTGTATAAGGTGGAGAGCTTTCTTGGATATCACAGTGTCCAGTTTTGAGTTCAGACACACATCTACAGAATGACTTTAGAGAGAAAAAGAGAATGAGGGTTTTTTTTAATGAAAAGGACAAAAATAGTAATTAATATTTCATTACTTAATTACCTTTCTAGATACAAATTTATTTTTTTAATGTTGTTTGAGATATAGCATGTGACCTGCCTCCCATTCATAGCCAATCAGATATTCTGGTTACAAATTTGAATGTTGAAGGTAGTATTAATATCTTATTGGTTTGACAAAGTGGGCACTCAATTCATCAGTTAACTGTGATTATTCTCAGGACATTGCATTGTACACATGGAATACATGGAAATATTTTAGAATAAGAAACAAGTCACTACAGAAGGTGGGTGGGAGGCCATTATGAGAGATGTGTAGCTATTGGATTTGGGAAAGAACCATTAGAGTCCATCAAGGCAAAATTCTATTTAAAGTTTGGAGTTCAACTCCCCTGACATTATTCACAAAGCAGGTATAGGTAAAAGAAAAGAGTCCTGTAGGAGGGTAGGGAGGGCACCAACCAGTCTATCACATTTTTAGAATTTTGGCTTCCAAATGTGTTTGTAGTTTTACATCTTTTCTGTTGCTATGTATTGATGTTAAGGATATGGCTGTTTTGCACCAGGAGTCTGAGACTTTGATCATGAGAAGTTGAGAATGATATAATGTGCTTCATTCTTCTGGTGCCTCAATTTCCCATGGTCAAAGTCTCAGTCTCCTGAACGAAGTCATAGTCTTCCATCTGAGTGTATGTGGGTGATAGGCCACTTTGTTATCCTGATAATCTGAAAGGACAAGTATAAGACCACAGCTGAGTTTACTGGCGGACACAGAGGATTAATAGTTAGAAGAATTGATTTACACACTAATTTCCCTTTTAGCCTCAAGGGAAATCTTCCCTTATGTCCTCCAAATATCTGAGTCTCCTGTCACCAAAACAACTTATGTGGTGGTGACACTTCTCTTTGCAATGTTGCAATAGGAAATGTCTCAACTAAATGTTAGAGATGAGGGACTGAATACCCTGTTTCTTTGTGTCCTTGAGTCACCTAGTTTTGAACCTTAATGCATAATATGCTACTCATTGTTGTGGATTGTAAATTGTTTTCTATGAATTATTAATTTAATCATTTGGGTTCATTATCCATGCTTGGTGAGCATTCAGTCAGTTAGAAGTATACACTATGCTTTCATTTCTATATTTTTCATACAGAGTCAAGTTCATCAAGTTCATGGTCATTCATTATAGGAAATTTATGTTCAGAATACACTTTCTTCAATTCACTAGGTATTTATTAAGCTTTTATTATAAGAAGGGTTATTGTCTATTAACAAACAAAATAGTAAATGTCTACTTCCATCAATTGCTAGTGGCTGGTTGGTGTTGTTTGAAGAATTGCAACATGAGGTCTGATCCAGATCAGGAGAAAAGAGTTCTGTGATCAATTAATATTGTCTGCCATTTATATAGGAATAGAAAATGGCAGCACAATTGTCACATATCCCAGGATTGTGGATGCAGTCTGTCAATACAGAGGGGAAGACATTTATGTTTAGCAGAATCTAGTTAATAACATGATCATATTTGTCCTGTACAAAGTAAGTGCCAAACAAATACATAAAGTACATGCACTCGCATGTGTGTGTGTTAGCGTTTTACTTTTCCTTGAGTAGATCTATTTAATAATGTGTTGACGTCCTAGAATGACTATTACACAAAGGAAAAACCAAAACTGGATGATAACAAAAATTTTGACCTTATCCTGTTTTTATATATAGAGCCCTCCAGAAGTTTATAATTCAGAGAAAAGAAATAATCTTTATTCTTTATTGTTAAGGTAAGAGCTAACCTAAATTTTAATGTGAATCTTGGCTTTAAATGGGACATGATGTCTTTGCCATTTCTCTTTCATGCTGACATGACTGAACTATAAAACACTCAATAATAGTACAATGAATCCTTTGATTTTAATAAAAAACAAGATATTCATAGATGTTTAATCCAGTCTTAGTTAAGATCTAGAAGATGGTGAGGATCATTTGTTAATCTACATTCTTATGACAAAGTGATTTCTCTTTAATTATTAAACATGTCTTAATGATGACACAGTAAAGTGGGTCTCCAGATAACACTATAAAGCGAGTGAAAAATGGCTAAAAGGGCGATTTTTAAAGACCCACGACTTCTGTTAATAGGGAAGCATATCATTTTAAGAATCCAGCGTGGATATAATTTTTGCATACCTCTGATGCATAATCCAATTTAATAGATATAATTAGGATATGGATTAGTGTTTTATTATAACAATAAAATATTTTATCAGCTATAGACTGATATAGACTCATACATTTTATCTGAATTAATACAATTACTGACTCAATATACTTTTAATGTATTTACTTCCTGTTTCCAAAGTTGAAATTTTATAGCATATTTTAGAATGCATAGTTGGTTAAAATATATAAAAATCACTTTATCAATATATACATATAATTCAATCATGTGTCAAAATATATTAATCCCCTTGTTGAATAGTTATTTTCAATTTTCTTTAATTTTTTAAATTGAAAATAGAGTCTTTTCTCATACAATACACCCCGACCACAATTTCCCCTCCTTAACCCCTCCCAGCTCCCCACCCCTACCTTTCCTCTCTCCCAGATACAGTCCATCTTTATTTTCTGTTCTTGGCTTCCAAGAGACAACAGCCAAACAGGGCACAACAAGATACAATAAGGAAAGAAAAAAGCCCCCATATTGAGATTAGACAAGGCAGCCTAATAGTAGGAAAAGAGTCTCAGGAGCAGGCAAAAGAGTAAGAGACATACCCAGACCCACTGTTAGGAGTCCCACAAAAACACTAACCAAACAGCCATAACATACACACAGAGGACCTAATGCAGATGCATGCAGGCCCCATGCTTGCTACTTTGGTCTCTGTGGGCCCTGCTTAGTTGGTTTTGTGGGCCATGTTCTCTAGCATCCTCCATCCCCTCTTACTCCTACAGTCTTTCTTCTCGTTCTTCCATGGTATTCAACCAAGCTCCAGCGGAAGGACCTGATGGAGACCTCCAATGTATTCTCATTCTCTCTGTCTCTGTCTCTGTCTCTGTCTGTCTCTCTCTCTCTCTCTCTTTCCATGTCTGGATCTCTTCACCTGCTACAATCTGTGGTCAGAGGAAGCCTGTACTGTAAACTGAACCAGGCACCAGGTTATGAATGTAGTAGAATATCATTAGGAATAATTTCATTTAATTTTCTAATTTTTAATTTTTGGTTTGTTGTTTTAATGTTTTGTTCTACCTAGGTCCCTAGGTTACCCAGTTTCTAGTTCTTGGGCATCCAAACCATTTCAGGAATAGCCTCCTTTTCATGGCCTGGGCTTCAAGTTAAATCAAGCATTGGTCATTCCCTTAAGTTCTGTGCCACCATTGCCCCAGCATATCCTACAGGCAGGACAGATTGTAGATTGAGGGTTTTGTGGTTGGGTTGGTGTCCAGGTTTTTCTTTTTGTAGCCTGCAGAGTACTTTTTCAGCCAAAACTCTTGGGCCACAGCAGTGAAGGCTCCATGCAGTGGCCAGCTTGACCTTTTGACATTCAATAAACTGTGCGGATGTTGTCCTCAGCAATGGGGCCCCATTGTTAGTTTTTAGAGAGTAACCTTCTGTCCTAGTATCAGCCCGGGTTATTTATGGATCTCCACAGCCAGCAACTCAACTGACTATCCCAGTCCTCTACTGTAAGCCTTGCCTGGATACAGAAGATGGCCAATTTAGACTCCATACCTACCATTACTAGGAGTCTTCACTAGTGTCACTCTCATAGATTTCAGGAAGTGTCTCCTGTACTAGATTTCCACACCAACTCCCAAAGCTGCCAATACCAGCTAGCTTTCCCTTCATTCTCCTCCTTCATTCCTTCCACACACCACAACCTGATCCTTTCTACTCCTGTCTCCATCCATATGCAAAATTTATTCCATTTCCCCTTCTCAGAAAGGTCTATGCACGCCCCCCCACACACACACCCTAGAGCCTCCTCCTTTACCTCACCTCTCTGGGTCTGTAGATTGTAGCTTGGTTATAACTCAATAGCTAATATCCAATTATAAGTAAATGATGGGAGATGTCATTCTGTAAATATGTTTCTCATACTGGTTAATGAATAAAGCACTGTTGGCCAATGGGAAAGCTAGATAGGTGGGACTAGGAGAGAAGGAGGAAAGAGGAAGTAGTAAGGAGGAGTCAAGATGGAGAGTCTAGAGAAGGCAGAACCGCCAGCCGCCTCTCACTGGTAAGCCCACGTGGAAATACATAGAAATGGGTTAATAATTAAGACAGAGCTAGCCAATAAGAAACAAGTAATGGGCCAACAGCATCATAGCTAATACAGAGTCTCAGTGTGTTAATTGGGGCAGGCGCAGCAGCAGGAGGAAAAACATTACTCCTTACAAGTGAATAATACAATATTTGTCTTTGAATCTGGATTACCTTACTGATTTTTTTCTAGTTTTATCCATTTGAATACAAATTTCATAATGTCAATTTTTTTAACCATTAAGTAATACTCCATTGTGTAAATTTAGCAAACTTTCATTATCCATTCTTCCGTTGACTGGCAACTAGGTTTTTTCCAGTTTCTGCCTATTATGAATAAAGCCACAATGAGTGGCTAGTTTTCTGAGGAATTAACCATAATGATTTCCATAGTAGTTGTACAAGTTTGTACTTACACTGGCAATGGAGGGGCATTCTCTTTGACACTTGTGTTGTTGATCTTATCCATTCTGATAGGTGTGAGATAGAATCTCATAATGGTTTTGATTTGAATTTCCCTGATGGCTAGGCACATTTCGTTAAGTGTTTCTCATTCAATTGTGATTCTTTTATTGAGAATTTTCTGTTTAGATCTCTACCCTATTTTTTACTTGGATTATTTGGTTTTCTGATATCTAATTTTTTGAATTCTTTATGTATTTTGGATATTAAACCTCATTGGGTGTTGAGTTGATGGAAACCTTCCCTTATTTTTGTCTCTTTGTCTGATTGATGATGTTCTTTGTCTTACAGAAGCTTTTCAGTTTCACTAGGTCCCAAAGGTCCCATTTATTAATTGTTGGTCTTAATGTCTGCATTATTGGTGTTTTGTTAAAAATGTTGTCTCCTGTGCCAGTGCATTCAATACTATTTTCTACTTTCTCTTCTGTCAGGTTCAGTGTGTCTGGTTTTATGTTGAGGTCTTTGATTCACTTGAACTTGAATTTTTATAGGATGTGATAAATATGGATCTATTTGGATTTTTCTACATACAGAGACTTCTAGTTAGACCAACACCATTTGTTAAAGACACTTTTTTTCCATTGTGTATTTCTGATTTCTTTATCAAAAATCAGGTGTCCATAGGTGTATGGTGTATGGATTTATGTCTGGCTTTTCATTTTCATGCCATTGGTCTACATTTCTGTTTTTATTGCAATACCATATGGTTTTTATTATTATAGCTCTGTTGTACAACTTGAAATCAGGGATGGTGATACCTCCAGAAGTCCTTTCATTTTTCAGGATTGTCTTAGCAATTTTGTTTTCCCATATGAAGTTGAGAACTCTCAAATTCTGTGAAGAATTGTGTTGGAATTTTGATGGGAGATGTTATTCTGAAAATACATTTCTTTTCTTGATTGATGAATAAAACACTGTGGCCAATAGGGCAGCAAGATAGGTGGGTCTAGGAGATGTGGAGGATTCTGGGAACTTTAGGCAGAGAGTGGTCACCATGTAGGATGCTAGAGTAGTAACACGTCCTTGGACCTTTCTCTGATAAGATAAGACCACTTGGAAATACTTAGATTAATAGAAATGGGTTATTAATTAATATAGAGCTAGCCAATAAGAAGTCCTAGTCATTGCCCAACAGTTTCATATTTAATATAAGTCTCTTAGTGTTAATTTGGGGCTGACATGGTTGTGGGACAAGGTTGGCAGGAAGAGTGCTCATAACAGGATTGTATTAAATCTGTAGATAGTTTTTGGTAGGATGGCCTATTTTACTATGTTAATTCTACCAATCCATGGAAGATCTTTCTGCCTTCTTATATCTTCTTCAGTTTCTTTCTTCAAATCCTTGAAGTTTTTGTTTTGTAAGTCTTTCACTTCCTTGCTTAGAGTGACACCAAGATACTTTATATTATCTGAGGCTACTGTGAATGGTTTTGTTTCTTTTATTTCTTTCTCAGTCTATTTGTCATTTGTATATAGGAGGGCTACTGATTTTTTTTAAGTTAATCTTGTATCCAGACACTTTGTGGCAAGAGTTTATCAGTAGTAGGTGTTCCTGGTGGAATTTTAGAGTCATTTATTTTTACTGTCATACCATGTGCAAATAGCAATACTTCTACTTCTTCCTTTCTCACTTGTATCTCTTAGTCTTCTTTAGCTATCTATTGGTTTAGCTAATATTTCAAGTACTATGTTCAATAGATAAGGAGAGTGGGTAATCGTTTCATGTTCATGATTTAGTGCATTGTTTTTTGTTTCTCTTCACTTAATTTGATGATGGATATAGTCTTCCTATGAATTGCCTTAATTAGTTTTAGATACGTTCCTTGTATCACTAATCTCTCTAAGACTTTTTTGTCATGAAATGGCGTTGACTTTAGTCAAAGTTTTGTTTGTTTGTTTTGCTTGTAATGAGATGTTGATTTTTTTTTTAAGTTTATTTATATGGTGGGTTACATATACTGCAATTCATATGATGAACCATTTGGGATCTGCTTCTCTGCAATAAAGTCTACTCAGTCATGGTGAATGGCCTTCTTTATGTGTTTTTAGATTAGGTTTACAAGTATTTTATTGAGGATTTTTACATCTATGTTCATATGGGAAGTTGGTTCATAATGTCTTTATTTGTTGAGTCTTTATATGGTTTGGGTATCAGGGTAACTGTGACCTTATAGAAAGAATTTTGAGTAATTTTGAGGAGTATCAACATTAATTCTTCTTTGAAAGTCTGGTAGAATTCTGCACTAAAATCATCTGACCCTGGGATTTTCTTTCTTCCTTTCTTTCAGGAGACTTTTAATGACTACTTCTCTTCTATTTCACTAGGGGCTACAGTTCTATTTAAATTGGTTATCTGATCTTGATTTAACTTTCATTAGTAGTACCTATTGAGAAAATTATCCATTTCTTTTAGAGTTTCTAATTTGGTGTCATACAGGTTTTTAAATTATATTCTTATGATTCTCTGGATTTCCTTGGTGTCTGTGTTATGTCACCTTTTTGTTTCTGATTTTATCAATTTGGATATCATGTCTTTGTCTTTTAGTTGGTTTGGATAAGTATTTGTCTATCTTGTTGATTTTCTCAATGAATCAACTTCATTTCATTGAGTCTTTGTTTCCATTTTGTTGATTTCAGAACTTATCTATACCTCCTTGAGTTTAATTACTTCTTCTTGTTCTATTGTTTTCAGGTGTGCTGTTAAGTTGCTAGAATAAGATCTCAATTATTTTATGTAGGCAATTAATGCTGTGAATTTTCCATTTAACACCACTTTCATTGTGTCCCATAAATTCGGTATGCTGTGTGTTCATTTTCCTTGAATTCTTGAAAGTCTTTATGTCTGTCTTGTTGAAGGAATTGACTCCATTAATATTGAGAGATACCAGTGACCAAGGATTGTTAATTCTTGTCATTTTGTTGTTGCTTTTGGTGGTGGTGGTGGTGGTGGTAGTGTGTGTGTGCATTTCCCTGCTTTTGTTTTCATGGGGTGAGATTATTTATTTCTTGTGTTTTTATTGGTGTATTTAAACACTTTGGATTTTCAGAGAGTGTGTTGGCTGAGTGTTGCCTGTTTTAGTGGCTTTCTCAGTTGGTGTGTTCGTGGGAAATCATTCTGGTGTTAGAGCCTGGCTGGGGGAAGACCAGGGGGGAGGTAGTCCTAGGGCTCCTCCACAGGAAGCATGGATGGGGGAAGGGGAAGCTGTAGCTGTTGTTGTGTTGAAGCACTAGGGAGTGACCAAGAGGAATGGGTCTTGGGTAACAGAGAGAGTGAGGAAGTCCCTCTGGTAACTTACCTGGTCTTCTGACAGGTATAACATGTACTATTTTCAATTTTTTTATTTCAAGTGTTTTGTCTTAAATACAATTTAGAATAAATATAATTGTGTATAAGTTATTTTTCTTATGATGATTCATAAGTCTTGGTTTACAGGCTATTATATTTTTATGGTTTTGAATAAATACGGCTTTGCCGGAAGATGTAACTTTTTACATTTCTCCGTGTGATATGAAAGTGCCCTTCCTACATACTTTTGTTATCACAGTGATAGAATTGTTTTGCTTGTCAGTTTGATATTGAAGAATTTATGATACCCTGGTAAACAGCCCTCTACACCATGGGATCTGCATCAGTAGATTTTCTCAGCATCCAGTACTTGCGAAAAGTTGGGTTTGGAGTGATCTGATGGTTTTTGTCTTTATTTCCTAACCAATAGAGTACAACTCTTTACACAGCAGTATACTGCAATAGGGCATATACATTATACAAAATAGTGTGTGTAGCTTCTATTTTACTTAAGAGAGTTGACTAGGCATGGGCTTCTTGAAATCATGGCATGGAAGAACTGCCCAGCCCCCACCCCTACTCCAGTTGAATCTGTGTGGAGTATATTAACCTGGCTTCTTGCTCTAAAGTCGGATTCCATATTGGTGTCCATTTAACAAAATTTTAAGTGATCGTCCACAGTGGAGGGGATTTTTATAGGGTTCTGTCTGTTGAATGTACATTCTTAATTGCTCCATACAAAGATGTTCTTGTCATTTTTCCTCCTTGCAGTCTAATCACCATCCTTTTCCTTCCTTTCCCATAAGCAAATGTTTTATTTTGTCTAACATATATGGGGGTACACTGTGTTTGTTTTGAGCATCTGTGTGTTTTCTACCTTGTGCAACTTATTCAAAATTGTATTTTAGTTTACAATTTTTTTTTATCATGAAACACTACATTAGAAAATTATGCTTAATTTGCTTGTTATTGTAAGACCCTCAGAGAATGAGGAGTCTCCCAGTTTCAGTCAGTACCCCCAAGAACTCAATGTCCAGTCCAGTTGCTGCAACATGCAAGAGGCTTTAATGAACAGGAAACGTTTGCGCAAACGGACTCCCTTAGCACGCAGGCTAGAGAAGCCCCATCCCCCGGGACACAGATGTCTTTAAAGGGCAAAACCCACAAGCTTAGGGAGGGGGTGGGACCCTCTGTCCATTGAGTATGTGACCCTTTGAGGCTGGATGGTCTTGCTATTAGGGTCAACAGACTTTAGGGCCTCAGAGTGTGCTAATTAATCTTGTCTGGGCAAACCAGAGGTACAGTTATCTCTTTGTTTCTTAAGGACCCTATTCACCACCTGCTGACTCACAAGAAAGAAGGGGCAGTGTGAATTCTTGGTATCTTGTTATCTCAGGGCCTTGTGAGGGGAAGTTAGCAAATTCCAAGGAACAGATATTGGTCTTGGTTAGCTTTCCAGGTTAGTCTGTCCTTCATTTCAAGTGGGTGGGTTTCTTTAACTTTACTTTTTTGTCTTTCATTATAAATATGTTTCCTTTCAAGTGTTCTGAAAAAAATCTATCATGTTCTTTCCTCTGAGGTCCAAAGAAGAGAATATCTGTGGCTAATTAATCATTGTTGAAAATCAAATGAATGCTTACATGTTGCTATTTGTGAATTAAAATGACCATTGAGTTTTACAGTTATCTATGTCTACTGTGGATAGGCAGGTTTCTGTGAGATCAGCAGGAGCTTCCAGGGGAACTTCAGTTAGCAGCACTCCTCCAGGGCAGCGCAGTCTTCAGGAAAGAGAACTGCCTTCTGTACACTGCATAGTTATCTGGTGCAGCATCTACAGCATAGCATTGAGTGTGAGAGGACAGTGTGGGAGTCACATGTTGCAGCATGCCTCTACTACCACACTATGGATACTATGCAAGCAACACATTGCTACCTGGAATCTGTACAATAGTCTTCCATAATCTGTAGGATGGATGTTTCTAGACTGCTAGTGCTTGCCTGATACCATATCAAGTACCAAATTTCATGTGGACTCCATTTCTCTTCTACACATATGTATGATAAGGTTTGATTTGTTAGTTAGTCACAGTAAGAGATTAAAAACAATAACTAATAATCATATAGAATAGTTATGACTGCCATCATGAAATAGCCAGCATCACTATTTTTGACCTTTGGGAGTATCATTAAGTCAAGGCTTACATTGAGCAGGGATTGCTGTGTTACTACAACAGTTGGTATTTGTGACTAGTGAGTGGGTTTCATATACAGCATGTGTGAAGCAAACCCAGGTGGAAAGGGATGAATAAGTTTTCATCATAGCTGAAGACTTACAAATTGCTTTTTCATAGAATTTCCTCTTTAGTATTTTCAGGCTGTCATTGACTGTAGGCAAGACCACAGATGAGTGTGTGGAGGACTATACCATCCTCAACCTCACTCAATGTCTGCCACATAAAAGGGAACACTCAGAAAGCATTTGTTATCCAGGGTCAGTGGTCTCAAATCTCAGATGCCCAGGAAGTTAAAATAGGAGAATCACTTGAGCTTAGGAATTTGAGGCCAGCCTGGACCATGTGATGTCTCTTAGAAATATTGAAGATATGAGTAGGTTAGGAGAAAAGTACTAGTCTACTATTAACCCCAGAGCAACAAAATAGTGAAATGGATTTTAATTGCCCATATGGTGAGCAGTTCCCAAGGAAACACCTTGTAGTTTCCACATTGCATAACTTGAATACATAGAATGCCAGGCAGCCTTCCATCATGCACCTGTGTGTATTGAAACCACTCCCCTCTTTCTTCTAATATGCATTGAGAGAGGTTCAAGATCATGAGAAACTCTTATTGAGATGTTTGGGATCTCAAGACCTAGAGGGAGCATTTGAGGCAACTCAGTATTCAAAGGGGGGGGGGGGATAGAAAAAAACCAAGGCCCAAGGGTAGGACTGAGTTAAGTGGGTTAAAGTGGATGTGGAACATGAGAGACTGTGCTAAAAATGACTTCAAATTATGAGAATGGAGTTGCAGTCTGCCACAGTGCCTCAGGTTATGGGAGCAAAAGACAGATGAGCCAGGACTCAGATTCAGATGGGTTAGCTTTAAGAACCCCACTGGACTTGAATACTGTGCTTATTCAGGGAGACCAAACTAGTGCACTTCACAGCAGGACTCAAGGAGCCATGTGTAATGGTTGGTCTTGCTGGTGAACTTTATTTCATTAACAGATGTCTGAGACTGAAAACACATACCTCTATGGGTCTGTGGGGTATTTCCAGAGAGGATTGACATGTAAGATAATGACTATGACTGGTTAGGAAAGATCTGTTCTCAATGTAGGCAGCAACTTCTACTGGGCTGTTAAGTCTTGGTGAAGAAGAGTCTAGGTAGGCAGCAGGCCTGGGTGGAAAGCCATTGTCTTTGTTGAGCAGTGTTTGTTACCACTGCACTAATCCACCCATGCTGTGTAATCAAGTTCAATAAGTCTACTTGTATAATACATAAAATTCTTTTGTTTCTGTTATGATAGACAATTCTGACCAGGTCCAGTTTTGATACTTGGAGAATTAAATCTAAAGTCAATTGGAAGCTCAACTCATGAGTCCTGTGAACAGGCTAGTTTGCATCTCACTTTCCTAGCCACTGAGATCAGGTTGAGTTACTATAGGAATTGGTATTTATTTTTCAACAACTGCGCTGGTTTATGAGAGCTCTCATATGCCATCAATGATCAAAGTTTGACACTCTTTGAGATAAAGGACTTATAACCACCTGTCTCTAAGAAACCTTGCTTGTCTCTGTTCTTTTGTTTCTAAAACCCTTTTTTAACCTTTTGTTAAATTTTAAGTGGAAGTTCTTATTCGCCACGTGGGCGCCATTTGTAACGTGTACTGTTTTTCCGCCTGCCGCCCGGTCTTGTCCTGCAGCTGCGCCAGCCCCAAATAATACACAGAGACTCTGTATTTGGTACAATACTGTTGGCCCGGTTACTTGTTTCTTATCGGCTAGCTCTGCCTTAATTATTAACCCATTTCTGCTGATCTATGTATTTCTCTTACCGGGGAGCCGGCGGCATACTGCTTTCTCCAGACTCTCCATCTTGACTCCTCCTTCCTACTTCCTATTTCCTCCTTGTCTCCTAGTCCCTCCTATCTTCCTTTCCTATTGGCCAACAGTGCTTTATTATTAACCAGTATGAGAAACATATACAGAATGACATCTCCCATCATCTCTTTTCTGTCTAAATAAAAAGAAGGGTTTTAACCTTAACATAGCAAAATATATTATACAACAGTTATCAAGTAAGAATCACAGTTAACAATATTTAGTCCATTAACATTTAGCAAGATTTGAAGAAAATCTAAGAGCCTCCTATTTGTGTCTAGAACTCATTTAAAGATTTTCAGATATTATGGATGAGCACAGAAGTTTATTTAATATAAGGCTATTTCCATTATTCTTTAATTTTATTTTCAATTTTGAGGGTCCTATAATTAAGTACGCTGTACTTAAATCAATTTGAGCCCCCTTACTCCCTCCAATTCACCCCATGCCCCCAATAACACTCTCTTGAATTTATGACCTCATTTGTAATTTTATCTTTGTGATTATGTGTATAGATATGTACACATATATATCTTACAAAGTATATGTGTTTAGGGCTGTCTACTTAGGCTTGGGCCACCTATCATAGGGCTTGTCCCTGAAGAACACTGGTTCTTTCTCCCTTGGTAGCCATTGACTGCTTGTAGTTCTTCATCTAGAGGTGTGGCTTTCTGAGCTTCTTCCTCGGCCATGTTGTCATGTTGACTGTTTTTGGGCAGGTTATATGCTAGCAAACATATTGTTTAGAGATCATGGCTGACAGCTTCCCTGTCATGTCCAAAAGACACCAGCAGTCGTCCTGGTCTTCTGGCTCTTATAATCTGTCTGCCCTCTCTTCACAGTGGTTCCTGAACCTTCAGGGTAGGATTTATGTTGTAGGTGATCCAGTGGGGATCAGCCTTCCACAGTCACTTCTCTGCATTTTATCCAGCTGTGACTGTAATGTCATTGATCTTTTGGTAAACAGAAACTTTTTGATGAAAGGGAATAGCTGTACTTTGTGTATGAGGAAAAGTATTTAGAGGGCAGTTGGACACTATGTTAACTTAACAAAATGGCAACAATAGGCTTTCTTCCAATGTTTATGGCCTTTCGAGCTATAGGTTCTTGGCTAGATTTACAGTGCAGGAATGAACTCTTTCCTATTAATTTGGCCTTAAGTACAATTAGGGAGTTGTTGGTTACTGTCAACATATAACTGTCACCATTGCACCTATGGGGTATCTTGCCAGGGTGGTTATTCTTGTGTTCAATTTAGAACTTGGAAATAACTTCTCCTTGGCAACTTGAATAACGCCTTCTGATACGAGAGCTGGTGCTCAGGAAAAAGACTTCCAGGTCAGCCCCAGCTCCATCTTTTCAATTCTATGATGGATGTGATGTGTGTGGTGTCTTCAGACACCAGGAACAACAGCCTACATTGTCTGGTAGGGGTCTCTTGGATCTCCTGACTAACAGCTTAAGGGACATATCAATTGTTAGCATTGGGATTTTTGTCATATAGTCTATGGCTCTTGGGAGAGTATTATCCCCCATGTGGGGTAGCTCCATTTAAACTAAATCTGTATTGTATACATGTGTATATAAAATATATGTGCTTTTAAATAATCTTTTATTAAATAATCAATATTATTTATCACTCCTTCCTCTTTCTGCCTCTGCATTACTCTTCTCCCGCTCCCCTTCTCCTCTGTTAGGTTGATCTGTTTATCTTTTTGGAAAAAAAATTACATTTCCACTGTAGAGTCACATTTAGTTTTTAAGCCTGTTACCATAGCAAGAGCTCTTTATCCCCAGCTTTCGCTGTCTGCATTGTTTATATTTCTTGGCCAACATGTGAGTCAATTCTCTTCTCACTCTCATGGCACTGTTGTCTACTCCCTGTTTTTGCTTTATTAAACATCTGTGTACTGTACATGTGAAACCACATGGAAACTTCATGTGTACCCCTCCCCCTTCTCCATTTGTAGAAGAGACAAAATCATTTTGATTGGCTGTGTTTTGATAGCAGCTGCACAATGTTCTTAGGCTTGCTTAGGACATTGCACTGCTAGTTGTCACACATGTGTTGAACTGACAGCACCCTCTGTGGCTGGTAAACAGTGACTCATTCCTTCTGTTGTTTTCTTGCACCAGGATGGTTTCTGGGACTCTGAGTTCACAGAAAGCATATTCAGTCTTTATTTCTGTTTATTTCCCTGTTTGTTTATGTCATTCCTGGCCTTGTGGACTCCCACTTTTCCTTTCCCAATTTTTTTTCTATTCTCTTATTTCTAGCTCAGGTGAACATTTTTCATAGATCTGCCAGTTGGGGAAGTGTGTGTGTGTGTGTGTGTGTGTGTGTGTGTGTGTGTGTGTATTTTCATTGAAAGTGAAGGTTCAGTATATACCATTTCCCTATGTACTTTATTAACTCAGATGCTTTTCTGGAAAGACCCTATATTAAAAATAAATAGACAAACAACAGCAATAAAACAGCTTATAAAGTGGTCTACCCTTTGCTGGGGTATTAGATGTCACCTAAAACAAGGATCAGTCAAAAAACTGATAGAAGTGAGGGAGAATAGAAGGAGTGGAGGTCAATGAAGGTAAGACTCTAAAGTATCAATTCTAAAGAAGACAGTCCACAAAGAAGATGTAAGGTAGGCCATGGGAAGAGCTACTCTATGATTTAGTAGACTGATGTTGCTACTAAGGTGCTTGGGGGAATAGGGAGCTTTTTGTTAATCTGATTGAACCATTTATATGTGAATATTTGGTTAAAACTATTCTGGACAAGTCTTCAAGGTATTTCTGGACAAGGTTAATATTTGCACAGTTGACCAAGTAAAGAAACTGCACTCCCCTCTGCAAGTAGGGCTAATCTAGTCCACTGAGGTCCTATCAAAATAAAGGTAGAATGAGGGAGAATTCCCTGTCTGTCTTCAAGGTGGGGCAGATTTTTTGATTTCACGTTGGACTTAGACTGAACTGAGACCATGATCTGCTTGGTTCCCAGCTCTTCAGAGCTCATAAGTTGATACTGTTGACTTTCAAGCAACCAGGTTCAGCTCTTGGGTCTTAGCTTCTGTGACTCTATTTTATGATAAAATCTACGTGTGTAGTTTCTTTATCTATACATTCATCTGTCTACCTTTCCATCCATCCATCTCCCTGGTAGATCTGTCTACTTAGCTTTGTTCATGAAGAAAACACAGAGTAGCATATAACTGGACACATTACTGCAGAAAGTTTTGCCTATTGCTAAGTCATACAGAGTATTCCTTATTGATTTTCCAGGGCTTCAGAGTTGATTTGGTCACAGGTGTAGAGAGGTTGGTAGATGTAGTTGAAAACTCATATTGTCCTTTATTTCAGTGTGGCTTAGGGATGGCTGTAGGGTAAAATTCGTGCCCTCTGCATAGCTAGTCTTGCAACTCCAGAAAGACAGAAGTCTTAGTTCCTTGGCTGAATTAGTGATGAATCTTTCCAGGGTACTTTGCTAGTTAGAGGGAGCTAACAAAGTAGGGATGAACAATACACAGCCAGTACTCAAACTTGACACATTTAGTCACATGTTTCCTTCACAATTTTGACACAAAATATCTGATTCTTACTGCTATTCTCATTAAAGGTATAGAAACCAGAACTAGAAAGGAGATGCTATGGCCTAGTTGTAACTGGATGTCAATTTTCTGTCCTAATTAAGCTGTACTCTGGGCTTCTGGTAGCTTGTTATCTTTGCTTGTAGTTGCACAAAATTTCAGATTTTACTAAAATCTCCTCACCTCAGTTCTTAGAAAATACAGGATGACTTTCTCAGGAGATACTTTTCTTAAAGGACAGGGCTTGGGAATCTGGATGGTATAGAGGTTTATGTCTTTTGTCATGAAATTATGGGCCTATCATATATGCTAGTGTAGGTTTCTAATGTCATTGTCCTAGGTCTTCTCTATTTTAGTAGATATAGAGATGAGAATCAATACACTGTCAAATGCACTGATAGCAATGAACACATTAAGTATAGATACACAAACACATACAACATATATAAAATATGGCCATTTTGCTCAGCAATTTGTTAATTAGTACCCAAACCACTCAAGCCCACATGGTATTACAGAGACCTCTATAATAGAGGCCAAATGAAAGGTTTTGTTTGCAGAACCTGACATGGTGCTCGCCCTCAGCCAGTAGTGAACAAATAGCAGAAATATTACAGTGCAGTTGAGAACTCTGTGTGTCCTAGGGACAAGATGAAAGGTGTTGAATTAGAGAACCCATGTTTTAGTTTTCTTGTGCATCCCACTACTCAGCTTGGCTTTATGATTTCTTGAACTTTTATGTAAATGCCCTCTGGGGCACTGAATGCACATTAAAGCAACATAGATATCTACACATTTTGAACTAGAAATAAGTGCCTTGGAGTACCAATATTAGTGAGCATTAATAACAGATTCCTGAACAGTTGTCTAAGTGATGGTAAGCCTCACATTCACCTATTACCTGAGGGGAATAGATAAACATTCTAGGCAGAAAATGTTTAAAAGAAAATGGTAGAAATTGCTTCAGTACTATCTTCCCTGAAATATTACTGCTTACCCAAAAGTTCAGCTCCAGGACACAAGGCTGCAGCCTATTAGGGACTAGAAGGAATGCAGGGGCTGGCTATTCTTAGGCCTCAAATGAGCTTTCTTTGAACCTGCATCCCAACTCATGTACTCTTGGATGTCATGGGGCCTTGAGAACTCCACAAAAAGATTCCCTCTAAAAGAGGGACACCTAAGATTGTAAGGTATTTCTCCATGGTTCAGCATTGGCTTCTATTTGATTCTGGTTTTTATTAGTGCCTCTCATGCTCTGATGTGCTCACAAATCACCTGGGGTCCCTGTTAAAAGGCAGAATGCTTCTCAGCAATCCTGAGACACAGGTGGAGAACCTGGCTGCCCAGTTTTGCTGGCCCATGGGGCTTAGGAGACTTAGTAAGGGCACAAAGTAAAGCTCCCTTATCTGGTCCTGCAGTCCCTTTCTGCCCTCCCACTGGTGCCATCTCTGGGTGCCTGGGGCTTCTCCTCTCTATTGCTGTCATCTCCAACACCATTCCTTAGCTATTGCTAAGAATGTTTAGGAGTGCTTTGGCTCACTCATTTGGCCATCCTCAATAAGTCTAGTGTCTCACTGACTTTTCATCCATAAATATGTGTTGTTTTGGTCCCAAAGAAACTGTAATAAAATTTCTAGAATACTGAATTTCTTAGCTGTCCTAATGTTTCTTCAAAGACTATAATGGCCTCTATCTCACCTTTCTGTTTAGGAATGATAGCTGACAGTATTTAGAAGGCAATATTAGTCCTAGAGTCCTGCTTATACCTTTAGTAGTCAGATTAATGGCACAGATAGATGGAAATAGAACTCACAGGGCTTTTTCAGGCATTCTAAAGACTCAGAAAAGTCTAAAAAAAAGCAAATGTCATAGCTCTTCTTGTCCATGGACCACCATCACCACCACCATCACTAAGATCAGATGAGGGAGGTGGGGCAGGATCCACACAGTTGTCTAGACTGATGCACCAGAAAACAATTTCCCAGAGGCTAGTGAGATGACTATTTTCCAGCATTTGCTGCTTTTGCCAAGGACCAGAGTTTGATCCTCAGCACCCATGCTACACAGCTCTTGACTGTCTATAATTTGAACTTCAGAGCATCTAATACTCTTTAGTACCCTCTTTTGAGCTCTGTGGACATCTGTGGTTATGTGCACAAACCCCTCTACACCTAGTTAAAACTCAGGGCTACAGAGATGGCTCAGCATTTTAGAACACTTACTGTTCTTGCAGAGAACCCTGGATTGGTTTCTAGCAGCCACACAGAGGCTCACAACCATCTGTAACTTCAGTTCCAGGGAATGGGAGGCTCACTTCTGGTCTTCACAGGCACCAGGCCCTCCCAAAGGGAACATACACACATGCAAGCAATGTTATTTACCAATAACCATGAATGTAAATAAATCTTTTTTTTCCCCTGTATTTTCTTTTGTCTTTTGTTGTTGTTTGAGACAAGGTTTCTTTAAGTAGTCATTACTGTCCTGGAATTCAGTCTAGAACATGGCTTTGAACTCAGAGATCCACCTGCCTCTGCCTCCAGAGTGCTAGGATTAAAGGTGTGCGCCACCATCACCTGCAAAATAAATAAGTACTAAAAATAAAATGTGTTAAAAGAAAATAAACTGCCTTTTAATAAACATTTAACAAACTCAGTTCTTACCACTAGTGCACAAGTTCCTGGAGGGAATCTGTGTTACGAAACATGTCACTGTTAGGACCCTAAAAGCATTTCCTAAAAGATCTGCTGAGGCCTCTTACAGGCCAGACACCACCAGATTAAAATGGAAATTAAGAGGATAGTGGTAATAAAGCTGTTCTTATTCTCCTCTTGCCTCTGCTCTTTCAGCACACCCTGCAGGCATCCATCTTTAATCCCAGTACTCAGGAGGCACAGGCCAGCAGATATTTGAGAGTCAGCCCTGATGGTGCATTTCATACTCTTTGTTCTCTGTTCCCAAGGTTATGGATTCTCAGAAATACTCCAAGTGATGGGACCCACAACATGGCTGTGGTGCCGTATGTGATCTGTTGTTTTCCCATATGAAGATCCATTCAGGAAGTTGCTCTCCTTTTGTACTCTTTTTGTGTGCACACCAGAGCACAGCCGCCCCCCCCCCCCCGCCCCCAGGGACTGAGCTTTAGACACATTTGAACAACCTCTACTGAGCTTCTGCAACACATGTTTTACTTGCCGGATGTGATAAAGAAATTGATGATGAATGAGATCCTTGCCCTCCAAAAAGGAAACATGTAGGATGGGATCAGTAGCTATTTATTTACTATAGAGTCAGAAAGACAGTAGCAACTAAAGCACAACTATGTCTTGTTTTAAGTGGTATCCTATTGGTTTCCTGCTGAGGCTACAAGCCCATTGGCTTAAAATGAATCTTAAAGAGTTGAAATCAGTGTATCAGTACCAGAAGGCTGTATTCCACTGAAAGCCCCAGGCAGTATCTGTTTCTGTCTCTTCCAGTTTCCAGAAGCTACTAGAGAGTCTGGAGGAGATTGCAAGGCTCAAGCCCCAGTTTTTGGGTCCCACTGCCTCCTCCTTGTCCTCTGATATACAGTCTCAGACTCTGTCTTATCAGACTGGTTGAGACTAAGGATGGGAAGGCATGTTCTTTTTCACATCATTGTGAGCATATCTATCAAGAAAAATGGGAAGATGGGGACATTTTGGCTCATGGTCTTTGCAAGTATAGTCCATCATGCATGGAGGGCATAATTCTGGATGCAGAATTGGGTCTCAAAGGTGAACGGTAATGCATTTGTGCTGAATTTTGCATATTTCCTGATAAATTGGCTCTTGGTGAAACAAGATTGAAGGCATGGGTGTAAAGATTTCATTAGACACAAGGTAAATGACAAATGGGTGATTACTGGGGAAAACTTACATGGATGATAATAAAGATCCATGGAAACATCTCTAGAGACCACGCCTTACAATTCCCTTTTCCCTCTTCTGTCCCACTTGAAGCCATACTGAAAGGGGTGTGGACACAGTTACAGGTTCACAGGCAAGACATCATTACACAAGACAGAATGTTTTTATAGCTGCCTGTGTTACTGGGCTCAACACAAGATAAAGTGAAGTCTATGTAGTCTTACCCTGCAGATTGCTTTTGTCTGACAGCATTAGCAAAAACCCTGTCAACTGAATGCATGTTTCAGAAATTTGAGGCTAAGCCATTATAACCACATTTTATTCTAATTTTAAACACTCTTTAGAAAGTTTTAATGTATACCACTTTTCCAGCTTCCCCCATAGAACAATTCATTAATTACTGAATAGTATGAACAATTATTTACTTAACAGTAGTTAATATTTTCAAAATTAAGAGGGCTTGTGCATATGTTGTGGTTTGTAAGACAATTCAAAGAGAATAAAAGAACCTGGACTAAAACAGGTCCCTGGAAAGTTTGTTCCCTTCAACTCCTTTTCATTCTTCCTTTTTTAAATTCAGTGCTTATTCTGCATTAGGAAGTGGATTTTGTCTTCAAGGAGCTAAGTGATTCACAGAGGGAACCACTTATTGCCCAGTTATTGGGTGACTTAAGAGACATTAGACATTTTCCCCACAGTTGAATCTGAGCAGTCTAACACTAGGGCCAGTAGTACAGGTGGGATCTTGTGTACCTCATGAAGGAACTACAAAGGATGAACACATGGCAAAGGAGTAGAAAGGACAAAAGATAAGCCTGTTAGGAATACTGAGAAGTAAGCTGTTGTCTAGGGATAAATACTATGGTGGTTCCAAGCCTCAGACAAGAAGCTCAGCATTTAAATGCTCCACCTCCATGATGGCCTAAGTGTTAGCAACTCCAGAGGATTCATTTAAGACTCTCACACAGCTCCCTGCTTAGGCAGCATGACAGGTTGCAGGAAAAAAAAAAAAAAAAAAAAAAAAAAAAAAAACAGCAAGATTCTGGCCCCTGACTCAGTAACATGTGCCAAACTCCCTACCTTGTGATAGTCACTAGGAAGCTAGATACCCTCTATGTGGCAAGGAACCAATCAGAAGTTAGCTGGCAGGCTCTGGGGTTGTTTTCCAAATAACAATGGAATGCAGAACATAGCAACCACCCTGGAGGGCCTCTAGGCATTGCAATCTTCCTGTAGCTGCAATTGACCAAACAACACAGACAGGCTGCTAAGCAGGGAGATGCACCAATCCTGAGACTGTTGCTATGCAACTAGCAGACTTCCAGATTCCCCCTTACCCTATCCCAATATATTCCCTGCTCCAGCTGGAGGTCCCTGCCTGCTTCACCAGCTGTGTCAGATGGATGGGGGAGCCTAGTTAACTTGTAAAATTAAAGACTTTTGCTTTTGCATAGGCTTGAGTCTCTTGGTGATTTGGGGGTTCAGAGTTTGGGCATAACAAGATAAGTAGCAAGACTCGTAATTCTCCATCTTGCATTTTCTCTTCCCATGCCCAGAGTGGTCTGAGACACCCTCTTCAAAATCTTCTGTTCATTTATCAGAGAGATGGGGAAATATCAAGAAAATCAGCAGGGATATAGTCAAGACCATCCATCATAGCAGGGGAGAGACTGGAGAAGTCACCCTAAGTGAAAGGGAGGGATGGTTGCACAAGCGAGCAATAGGAATTGTTAAAGGACTCCCTGTAGTTGGCTAGCTGTCTGAGAATGCTGAGTGACCTCCTACAGTCAGGCAGACTGGAGAAAGGAGCCACCTTCTCCAGGTAGCATATTTGACCAAAGGTTGGTGGGGAAGAGATTTAGTTCCTGGTGTGCCAGAGAAAAAGTTGGAGGAAGTACTTGCTGTAAGAAAAGAGGTCAAGCACCAGCCCCCACCGCTTGGAAAGAACCCCGTTGGAGAGTCAGTTACTTGGTGGGTGGGGGTATGTTTTGGTCAGGGGCAAAGGCCTCAGTTCCCAACTCATCATCTTTTTACTAGGTGGCAGCTTTAAAGAGGACATACACTGCCTCTCTGGTGGGACAGTGATTGACATCCTTATGATGACAGAAGCCCAAGGTGGGACAGGATACATGATTTTGTAATTTTCCTTTCCCATCAGCTTCCCAGAAGTGATATTGTCAGGGCCTGTGAAGGGCTTTTAGGAAAATAGGTTATTTTCAGCTTAAAAAGATTGCCCTCTACTTAACCAGAGGCTAGCCTACTCATAGAATCCAAATAGTCTTCTGGATAGGACAATCAAAGGCCAATCCAGCCTGTGGCAGCCTGCAGCACAGGTGGAAAGCTCGGTTGGTATTGGTTAATTTGAGAGAGCCTTGTTGTCCGGAGGGTGGACCTTAAAATCCAGGCACCAGAAGAAATAGAAGTTACTTTGTTTTCTAAAGGCCTTGATGTTTCTCAAATGAAAATCTAAAAGGCCCAGTGCTTTCCCCTTAACAACCAGGTGAGTTTTTAGAGAAAACAAAGGCCTGGGGATGGGGTGGGTGTTCCCAAAGAGCTGGGTTAAGCAGGCCTTTCCCCTGCTTTTCTGAGCTTCGGGATTTTGTGACTTCCGGTACAGGTTTTTCCTCTGTTTTCCAGTTCCCCGAAGTGTGGTTAGCTAGTTATTCCATGGGTCTTGCACTCTCGTTTTCTGCATCTTCAATCCTTCCAAGTATTGAATGTCTGTCATTTTGGTCATCAAGCCTGCCTGGCTTACAGAAATGGAGGGGAGGGGATGGCTTTCAGTCACTTGGTGGCGCGCTCGAGCCTCGAAAGGCCCTGGCGACTCCAGTTCCGCACCTGCTCTAGATTTCAGCCCCACCCGCACCCCTGCGCTCTGGGAGCTGCGCCCCCATCCATCCCCAGCAGCAGAGCACCCGAGTGCTTGGGTCCCGGGAAACAGCTTGAGCGGCAGCCGCTTCTGGTCCTGGCGGGAGGTGCTGCGGGATGCGGCCGCCCAGGGCACCAGTCTCCTCCCCTAGCCTCTCCCCAACCTTCCCCCCTCCTCCGCTGGGCTCTGAAAACCCAAGGCTTCCCAAAACAGTTTAGGATCAGTGGCGGGAGGACCACAGTCAGCCAGCCGGCGGCGCCCAGCCTTCGGGGAAGGGCAGCGGGGCGGCGTGCTCCTGCCTTCCTAGGAAGGCCGGGTGCTCAGCAAGCCCTAGGCAGCTAGGAGAACAGCGGAGCCTCGTGCTGAACAAGGGGAAGAGAAGGGCGTGTGCGTGTGTGTGACAGATCGTGGAGGGCGACTGTCTGGATCTGGAAGGAGAAGAGGCCAGGGGACTGAGGCAGAGCCCTCTCCAGTTCCTTGACGCCCTTCACCATGGACTTGCGAGGAGTTGGGATGGACCACGGCAGCCACCCTCGGCTGGCTGCCGGGCCCCGGGACTCGGCAGGTGCGCGCGCGCGGATGGCGAGGTAGGATGGCCGCTCAACGAGATCCCCGCCGTCCCTACGCAGCGGTCCCCGGGCGGTGCCGCTGACTCTCGGAGCGCACACGGGTGTGGGCGGAGGCCGCCCAGCCGCGCCCGCGCCTTGGCCAGTCGCTTTGCCTCTTCCACCCACTCGTACCTGCAACCGCGCCGAAACCATGTCGAAGGCGACTGGAGGTGCGGCGCCCTCGGCGGAAAGTTGTCCTTCGGCTCCAGCCGGCGTGACGGCAGCTTCGGGAGTGGAGGATCTGTCTAAAGTGACGGACGAAGAGCTGCTTCAGTGGAGCAAGGAGGAGCTGATTCGCAGCCTGAGGCGCGCAGAGGCCGAGAAGGTGAGCGCGATGCTGGACCACAGCAACCTCATTCGCGAGGTCAACCGCCGCCTGCAGCTACATCTTGGCGAGATCCGAGGGCTCAAGGTGAGCTTTGGGCCTGGCAAGGAGGCCAGGCTGGGCGGGGCAGGGATCTGGGCGGGAGGCAGTTAAACTTTCGTTCTCGGTCAACAGGTGAGCTTCCCCTTTCTCTCAATAGCACCCCTTATCCTCATCTCCAGCACTGATGAAAGTTTTCAAACTTTGGGGGCTTTTGCCTCCCTTATGGGAGGCAGAATCTGGCTTTCTCTCCGATGCCTTTGAGACTAGGGGTGCAAGAACCAGGGATGCCAGAAGTCATGTAGGGACAAGGTGAGCACCCTAAGCCTAGAAAGTGGATGCTTCAGGAATTAGGTTACAATGCCCCGCGGGAGAAGTAGGAGTTTACCAGTCCAGGGCCTCTTCACCTTTAGGGCTCTGGCGCCTCTAGCTTTCTGGTGAACAGAGGGCAAAGAAAGGGCATCACTGCTGGGAACAGGAGAGAAAAAGTCAGCTTCCACCGGAGGAGCCCAGGTGAGTGTGACCTGGTGCTGGGTGCAGGTGAGCATGATTTCTGCCTTTAAGTCTTAACTAGCCCCCATGATTTCCTTCATCTACTAAGGTTGGTCTCACCTGGAGTTGGTTTACTTCCCTGTGCTAGGCATTCCAGATTTCACACTGATTTTATGAAGCGTGGGTGTGGGCCGCTGTAGAAGGCGCCGGTAAGTGTCCTTAGTGACGCTTTGATTTTGAGCCAGATCTACCCCCAAACCCAGGAACTTTCTTTTCTCTTTGGAGAGCCCTATTGTGCCAGTCAGGCTGCTGCAGACCCACCGGGAACCGCCCTGCTGCTGAGCACTGCAAACTTCCTCTGCTCACAGCTTGCCTGGTGCCTCCTGGTATTCCTTCCTCTCATTGTTCTGCTTTTGTTTATAGGAAGCCAGACACAAACGAAATCAATGTAGGAACCCCAGGAACCAAATTCCCTCCAGGCACAAACTGTTCCTGTCTCTCTCCTCTCCCACTGGGATTCTCAGGGAATAGACACCATTCCTTAACTGCCCTAGCGCTCCAGCTCTGGGATTATGGACATACCAGGAATGGGAAGGGCCAGGTGCTCCAGGCTCACCTATGTGTGACTCCCGAGTGGAGATGCCTACCTCAGGTCCAAACCCAGTATCACATACTCCCTAGAGTGGGTGCAGAAAGGAATATTCCCACAGTCAAAATCGTTCACATTTTAATTCATTGCTAATAGAGTTTTTACTAAGTGCTTAAGGAAATGAGAGTAAGGCTAGAATAGGAGGGATATGGTCTTGGAAGAAAGTTTAAGTTAAAGAGCCTCATCTACCAGGGAAGTAATTTATTTCTCAGATCCTTGTTTTGTTGATTAATAAAATATGAACGATAAGATCTACTTGTAAGGGTTAAGAAAATAAAGCACAGTATTGTAGATGAAGGTTTGATGCTGGAACTAACTATGAAATATGGTAGTTACTGTCACCAGGAGAAAGCATACATGTTGAATTGGGTGCTTCTAGGAGCTGGTTTTCTTAGGCAAAGCTAGGCAATAGGACTTGTCATGCTGCCCTCGAGTCTTCTTTCATGGTTTGAAACACAATGTAGATTGGGAGTTTTTCACTAACTTCCTAAAGGTTTCACTCAGATGAAGAACTATGTTACCAACTCAAGAAATCTTTGGAGATTCTTTTAGGTTGTGTACATCATGTGTAGGTCTATGAGAGACTGGCGAGAGGGAGTGGTATGAGAGAACACTATTTGGTCATCCCTTCAGTGACCTCATTTAAAGAAACTGTTATTGGGTCAGTTAAAGCATTTTTGCTCCAAGTAGAACACTTCCAGGTCTGGATTCATGATCCCAAATTACAAGGTTTTGTGGCCCACCTCCTTATCAAGTTCAGAAGAAATGGAAGCTGGTCATTATGGTGTTCTTTCATTCCTTGGATTCCAGAACCCTGAATAGGGGCAGCAGGGGAATGAAGAAATGGCAACACAAAGGCACACATAGAAAAGCTGGGATATGGTGGGATATCCTTGCTCTGATGGAGGTGTGGAGCCACAGCACCCTTCAAGCTCGGTGTGTTTATTATATACAGTTGAACAAGGAGGCAGAGTTTCTGCATGTAGGTACACAAGCAGCTGAGGTTATTATATGTAGCTGAACAGGAGGAAGGTTTGTCTAATCTCTCTCAGTAGTGGGAGCAGTCTTCAGGCTGTGACCACCTGGTGAAGGGAGAAAGCTACAGTGGTATACTGCACACACTGTCAACTTTCATATTTGAACCCAGGGAAGGCTTTGCTATCCTTTTAAACCTCACCCAGGGAAGGCTTTGCCAATCTCACAGGACTGTGGTGTTAGTGTCCTTGGCATAGCCATGCCCATGTTAAGAAGAACACACATTCACTCAGGAAACCACCCACTTCTTACACGTCACTTTCATTGCTGAGTCGCCTCCCTTCTTGTGGTAAACTTAGTAGATCCCAGGCCTTTGGTCCACTCCGAGTGCACTGTGGTTTGAAAGCTCTTCTTCTGGGTCAGTTTTCTCTCTCCTGTTCATAAATTGGGATGGGAGCTTCCCTGTATTCCATAGTGAGCCATGAATGTGCTTGATTGAATGAGTGATAGGTGTATCTCCTTTTTTTCTTTTTCTTTTTGTGTTAATGGGAAGAAAGTGATTCCATTTTGGTGTTCTCCGAGGACCTGGCTTTCTTGAAAACTGTAAATGTTGGATAATTGGGATGACAGTACCTGTGACCTGACTTTAAAAGTCATCTAAATATTTTGAATTGACAAGGTGGAAATGCCATTGTATAGTTTGGTCAGATGAGGGAAACTGTTGGCCTCTCAGCCTGTCTTCTGATCTGTTCAATGGGGAATTCTAATACTTTATGAGGTTTTATGAGGTTTAAACACTACACATATATAGAGAGCAGTGGGTTGAGAATATTTTCTCAAGACCATGCAGGGTATAATGTTCAGAAAAGGCTTAGTGGATATTCTCTGTGTCTAGTGTGTGCACACAGAAGACATGGTGAAAGGGCACTGGTTAGAGTGATGATGCTGTGAAGGACTAAGAACCATCTTCTTATGCTGCTGAGGCTGGTCTAGCTGAGATCTGGGGGAATAGAGTAGGAACTGCTTTGTTGTCCTTATTATATTAATCTTTGCCACTTGCTTTTTTGCTGTGATGAAACACCCTGGCTAAAGCAGCTTATAGAAGAGTTTATTTGGGCTTATGATTCCAGGAAAGTAAGAGTTCATCATGGCAGAGCAAATGGCTCAGAAGCAGGAGCAGGGAGCTGAGAGCTCACATCTTCAACTGATAACACAAAGCAGATAATAGAGACAACAGATAGCAGAGAGAGAGAGAGAGAGAGAGAGAGAGAGAGAGAGAGAGAGAGAGAGAGACCATTTGACTCTCAGAACATCCATACTTCCTCTAGCAAAGTCATACATCCTAAACATCTCCCAGATTGTAATCTGATTGGAGACTTGTTCAGATAGCAGAACCTGGGGGAGGGGCCATCCACATTCAAATCACTGTACTCCTTAAGCCTGAATGTCTGCAGAGAACACAAAGAACCACATGAAAACATTTCTTCTTGTACCAGAGATACAGCTTTGAGTGGGTTGAAATATTGAGTGATTTAAACTTTTAAAAGGCTACTTTAGACACTTGGAGCAATATCTTGTGGCCTATGGAAATGTTAAAAAAAAATCTAGTATTTTTTTTAAAGGAAAGTCTATATTTTAATGTACCAGATTTGAAGAAGCTAGCTCACAAGGTTATTGGTTCCAGCTTGTTGCTTATCTGTCCATCAGAGGCAAAGAAAATAAATCAACATTGAAGATAAATAATATCCTAATATACTTAAGAATAGGAATAGGAAACAGGAGCTATGGGAGGTGTGAATGGGCCCATGCTGCTGGACCAACAACTTTGGAATGCTGAAAGTTGCATTTCACTTCTTAAGGACAAACCTATGATGACAGCAGTCATGTGCGTTATAGTTCTAGATAAATCAAGAACAGCTACAACATAGACACATCCAAATGTTCTGAGGTGGAAATTCATTCAGAAGAAGAACAACAAAACTGGAGCTTCATCTTAAATGCCTTGATGGTGCTGATTGTTGATTAATTTTTGAAGCTTATCAAGATTGATTTTTTTGGGGGGATCATTGTCTCTGAGTAGCCAAAGTTTCTGATTTTCTGTAAAGCATCAGTATCAAGTGTTAACTTACCCTCATCCTACTGTATATCCCAACATAGCAGGGCCCCCTGAATACACTACGGAATCCTTTTTCGATAGCTACAGGTGTAGCTTATTTGGATCATCATCTAAAGCCCAGAGCTTTAGAGAATTGAGATGTCCATAAATATATATTGTACCCACTGTGTATGTTCATGTTTCCATGCAACATAGCATAAGTGTGTTGCATAGACAGAGACGTCAGACATTTGCTTTTCACCTTGTCAGGTCTGTACGTGAGAAAGGATGTGAAGGTGATGTCTACTGAATGCTCATGTATGCCAAAGGTTTTAAGCACTGGACAGGAAGCATCATTTAATCATGGGTAACGTTTTGGTGCTAGGGGATACTTCTCAGAGGAGGAATCTCTTTCTTTGTGTAAGTTCATATTAAAAAGAAGGAGATATCTTCTACTTGGAATGCATAAACATAATTGGGTAGAAAATGGATTTATTAATTTTCTCCTATCAAATGGAGTTACCTGAGCTGTTTCAGATGGGGTTCAACATGCTGAAAGTGTTTTTGAAGACCAGCCTGGCAAGGAGTGCTTGTACTGGGGTTAGTGAGGGAAGACAGAGGATCACAGACAAAGGCAGGGGCAGGGTTCCCCCCCCCCTAGCATTTTCATACATGTTACTACCATCCAGGCTTGCTTTTTGACAACCCTTCTACCAGAGTGAAAGCTTTAGGATCTTAGGTTCTAGGACCTCTTAAATGCTCGTGAGCACATTCCTAACATTTGCACTAGTACCTAGCACATAATCTGTGGCTGCTAACTCTCTGTGGATGAATGAATGAATCATTATTCATGCTGGAGAAGTAGACAGAACATTTGGAGCTCTGAGAGACTTGAGGGATCCTGTATTCTAAAGGCAATGGGGATTTACTAAAGTAATTGATGGCAGGAATAGGAAGTTTTAAGTTTTGGAGGTCCAAATTCCAAAGTTTTGTTTGCCTCAGACGTGGTGGTGAAGGAAGAGCTATGGGGGTGACCTTGTGTTCTTATAAAGGATAACAGGTGGAGGTGGCATTTTCTGAGAGGTGTAGTTTGGGCACGAGTATTAGAAGAGCAGCAGTTCTGCTTTATGTTGAGTTTGAGTTGCTTGGGTGAATTCCCAGTGGGTATACATCGAATGCCACTAGGGGGCACTGTGATTTTCCCTAGGGGGTTAGGAGTACAGCTCATCTCCTGTTGAGTCTGAGAACTTCATACCAGCTTTTAAAAGAAACGCTGCCTCAGAGCCTCTCCACAGTCACAAGACACAATTTCCTTGCCTTGCCTTGCCTTGCCTTGCCCTGCCCTGCCCTGCCCTCCCCTCCCCTTCTCTTCCCTCCTCCTCTTCTTTCTTCTCTCTTTTTCTCTCACTGTATTGCCTAGATTAGCCTTGACATCCTATGGAGGCTCTTGTCTGTAGAGTCAGAGGTTGCTGGATTACCTGTGTAGGAGACCATGTCACAATCTTTGTTTCTGGAGTGTGTGACACTACTTCCTGTTGATTAACTGGCACTTCTGTAACTGCTGTCTGAATGTAACTCCCTGAGGATCAAGTTCTTCTGTAAAAGGGTCATAATTATTGTCCCCCCAAACACTGGGGTGAAAAACTGAATAATATAACTGTTAGAGAATCCTCCAGGAAACACAACCAGTACCCATTGTTTAACTTCATTGATATCTGCAATCTTAAACCTTTCCATGATCTCTCTCACCTGACAATCAGTGGTTCTCAATCTTCCTGATGTTGTGACCCTTTAATATGGTTCCTCATGTTGTGGTGACCCCCCCCAACCATTATTTTTATTGCTACTTAATAACTGTAATATTGCTACCTTATGAATCATAATGTGAATATTTTTTAGAGCTAGAAGTTTGCCAAAGGGGTTGTGACCCACACACAGGTTGTGAACCCATGTAAAGACTTTTCCAGTTCAGAGACTTTTCCTAGGGAACGTCTAGCCTTGATGCCACCTCTCCTGTCTGCCTCCAAATAATTCCTATCTCTCTTTTAAGGATATTAACCAGAAACTCCAAGAGGACAACCAGGAACTGAGGGATCTGTGCTGTTTCCTGGACGATGACCGGCAGAAAGGCAAAAGAGTGTCCCGGGAGTGGCAGAGATTGGGTCGCTATACAGCTGGAGTGATGCACAAGGAAGTAGCCTTATACCTGCAGAAGCTGAAGGAGCTGGAGGTAAAACAGGAGGAGGTGGTGAAGGAGAACATGGAGCTTAAGGAGCTCTGTGTGCTGCTGGATGAGGAGAAGGGCGCAGGATGTGCCAGCAGCCGCTGCTCCATTGACAGCCAGGCCAGCCTGTGCCAACTGGTGGCCTCTGCTTCACCCTATGTGAGGGATGTTGGTGATGGCAGCAGCACCTCCAGCACTGGCAGTACTGACAGTCCTGACCACCACAAACACCATGCCAGTGGGGGCAGCCCTGAGCATCTACAGAAGCCCCGGAGCGAGGGCAGTCCTGAGCACACCAAACACAGGAGCACCAGCCCTGAACATCTACACAAACCCAGGGCTTCTGGGACCCCAGATCACTCCAAAGCACTGAAAGGACCTAGCCCTGAGCATCACAAGCCCTTATGCAAAGGTAGCCCAGAGCAGCAGAGGCACCCTCATCCAGGGAGCAGCCCAGAAATGCAGCCCAAGCACGTATTGAGTGGGAGCCCTGAACATTTCCAGAAGCACAGACCAGGGGGCAGCCCAGAACATGCCAGGCACAGTGGAGGGAGCCCTGAACACCTTCAGAAGCAAGCCCTGGGCGGGAGCCTGGAGCACCTTCCCAGAGCCAGGGGAACAAGTCCCGAGCATCTCAAACAACATTATGGGGCCAGCCCTGATCACAAACATGGAAGTGTTGTTGGAGGCAGCAGCGGGGGCAGTAGGGAGGGCACCCTCCGAAGGCCGGCTCAAGAGGATTCAGCACCCCATCACCGGAATGTCTACAGTGGCATGAACGGTGGGTCAGGTTGCCCTGGGGAACTGCTTTGCTAGGCAACTCAGTGGGCCTCTGTGAATTCAGAAGTGCTCTCCAGCAGTATTAGGAAGTGTAGTACTGGCTAAGGTTGGGTTGGTAGGAGACCTGACATTTCCTGGGATAATGACCACTCTCCCCTAACTTAGTTATTTTTATCCAGCCGAAAGGAGCTCGGGGGTGAGGGTTAAGGAGGAAAGGTGAACTGTACATTTTGGCTGCTGAGTTGCCGGGGGTGAAATCTGTTCTGTGCTGGATAAAAATAGATTTATTGACTCTATCCTTGAACGTTTTCCTAGCCGTTTGCTGTTTCCTACTAGGGATCACTTATAGCTTGGTTTCCAGATGATAATTGAAATCCAGAGAGTAGCTTATATATAGGAAGAAATGAATATTTAAAAACAACAAAGAAATTTCATGCCTCTAAGCAGACTCCATGGGATTTGCTTAAACACTGGTGCATGTACCTTTATCATGAAAAAAATTATGTTTTCAAATTTTCCCATTGGGTTGGAGGTGTTAGCATCAATATGTGACCTTTATTTGCATTTAAAATGCAGCAAATGAATCTTTCCCTACTCAGAACCTATCATCCCCTTCCCCAAAGTTTCAAGCATATTCTGAACAGGATGTACTTACACTGCAGGAGACATTTTTCTGGGTCATTTAAATGTGCCGGTTTAAAATGTTTACTGTCTGGAGGCTGGAAAGCAGAACAGCCACTGTATTTGCTGAGGCAACATTATACTAGAGCTTTTAAACCTTTTGGAAGAGGCTTAATTTTATGCATTTGGTTCTGAAATCATTTTGAACTCGAAAGAGAAATTATTTCTTAAAGAAAATAAGCCCAACTCTCCCCACAGTTCTTTTGTGTTATCTATGGTTGGGTTGGAGTGGACATGATTGGTTTTTATCAACTGTCAGTTTTCTATTCAAGATATCTGAGATTTGTCATTTTATTTGAAAACTGCTCTAGAGTCTGTGGGCAGCCAGCTCCAAGCAGGGGTGGAGGCGGCAGCCAGTTTTATCAGTGACACAAAAGGGTAAATTTTCAATATTGTACCTAGGGATTTACCTGTTGGATTCCATTTCATTCTAATCTTTCTCTAATGCTGAAACTGACTCTGGAAGCTTGCCTTCCAGTGTGTTCTCCTGAGTGAAAAGAGGGAGGTGGGAAAGTACAAAGTTGCAAGTTTTTTGTTGTTGATGTTGAGAGGTGGCTGGGAGAAGCCAGTCCCTGTTGTGGTGCTTGATGGCTGCTAGAAATCTGTCCCTACAGCTTTCCATAAGAGCCCCAAGTCATGGGCTGCTGCTGTCATGAGTTGGATCACTGGGCCACAATGGGTTAATGGGAAGGTAAACTTAATGACTTTTCCATTTCTTGATTACTTTTTAATGAGTTTGAGAAGGAACTCTATGTACTATTTTAAGGAAACTTAAACACAACAAACAAACAAATCAAAAAAAAAAAAAAAAAACTGAGGGACAAGTGATTCACTTATAAAATGGTTCTTTAAAGAACTACAATTTATTTTTTATCTTATTATGCTTAAAACATGACTATTACTTTCACTTACAAATATTATTGCATATATTTATTGGCTAAAATGTGATGGGTTGATACTCTATATACAGCCTGGCATGGTTAAATCATTCTAATTAACAGGTTTATTACCCATCTTACCAATCATGTTCATGTAGGGACGTTTGAAGTTTGCCTTTTTAGTTATTTTGATATACATAATACTTTGTTAGTGCCTGTAATCATCTTTCTATGCCTACTCCTGTCTCTTCCAGCTCAGTGGTAGAGAGTTTGTATAGGAAGTCTAAGGCCCCGAGTTTGGTCCTCAGCTCAGAAAAAAAAATTAGTTGGTCAACTATGTGTGTCTGTTCTTGGAGTTTCTATCTTGTTCCATTGGTCAATGCATCTTTTAAAAAGTTTTTTTTTTATATTGTACTATATTATTTTAATTATAATAACTTTATAATATATATTAAAATTGAATGTAATGCTTGCAGCTTTGTTATTTTTGTTTAATATTGTTTGGTATATTTAGGGTCATTTAGATATTCATTTTAATTTAAGAATTTTTTATCATTTCTTTGAAAAATGGTGTTAGGATTTTTTGTAAAGATTATGTTGACTCTTTTGATAACTTGTAGTGGTTTTACAGTATTAATTTCTCTAACTCACCTATATTTTTCTTTATTTCATTAATATTTGATAGCCTTCAGTGTGCAGGCCCTTTACCTCCTTAATTGCGTATATGTATGTGGTATATATTTGTGGTTCATGAACACATTTGATCATAAATGGGGTTTGGAGCAGGGACACTAGGAATCACACTATATTCCTTCCCTTATTCTTCTGAGACAGTGTCTGTCTTATTGAATCTGGAGCTAGGTTGGTGTCCATCAGTTTCTATACCCCAGCATCCTGCCCTAGTGCTGCTCTATACCTGGCTTTTTTATGTGGGTGCTGAGGATTAGAACTAAGTACCTTACACCTGCATAGCAAGTGCTGCTACTTACTGAACCATCTTACCAGACCTTCCTTATACAGATCTTTTTGCTATTTATTATTTTTCCTAGTATAAGTGGGATTCCCCCATTCTTAATTTCTTTGTTGAATAGTGCTAGTATTTACTAGAAATGTTTCTTATTTGGGGACACTAGGTTTATATCCTTCAACTTCACCTAATCTGGTTACCAGGTCTGGCAAGTTTTTGTAGCTACCTTAGGAATTTCTATATAAAAATAATGTTATCAACAAATCTAGCCAATTACACTTCTTCTTTTCCTATTAGGATGTCTCATATTTATCCCTTGGCAAGATTTTTGGTTCTGTGATAAACAGAGTCGAGAGAATGGGTATCTTATTGGAAAATAAACAGTCTTGCTGCTGAGGATAGTGTGAGCTCCTGGTAGTAATGCTTGTCTTTACTCTGCCAATGTCATTTCTTCTCTAATCTATTGACTTCTTATGAAAAGATGTTGCTTTTTGTCAAATACTTTTAAAGATAGATCTTCAGATAAAGCTGTTATCACACATGACTCAACATTACCTGAAATCAGGTAAACTTAGAGGGTCAAACAAATGCTTTTTAAAGTACAACAATATAATATTTTAACTATAAATCTGGTGTAATGGTTACATTATTGAAAACTTTCCTATGGAGCTCAATTCTGTGCCTAAGTGTTCTCATTCTTAGGTAATGGCTCTTCTACTAAGAATTGATATCCTCACACAGTGTGACTGGAGCACATTTGCATTGCATTTTCATTTCAGTAATTAATTGGAAAATGAAGTGGTACAATGAGATATTTCCAGATCATCAACCTGTAAACTTGGGCATTGGTAGCATGTATTTATCCTGCCATTACAAATTAATTTTTGATATGGCTGGTAAAACATACTTTCCTCTACTTTTAAATCCACACACAATTTGTTGTAATCACTGGTGTATGAACAGATAAGAACCAGCCAGGAAGTTAATCCTGAATTGCAGACTGACTGAGTCACTTCCAGAGCTAATCTGTTTGTGGTTGGTGTGAAATGTGAGTGCTGTGGATTAAGCTCTTGCATATTTTTGCATGCACAAAAAGCAAATGAAAGCAAGTGGCAGCTAAAACAGGTAAACTGTTTTCCTATAGGGCTTTGCCCTCCCCAAGGAAGTGCATTCCCACAGCCACACCCATGAACTATGGAAAGATCCCTGAAGATTTCTCAGTTGACTGTGCTTCCATCATCTTTAAATCCTCCCATGTTTTCAATTACAAACTTGGGAGTCCTTGAACTTTATCTACTGGTTTCCTTTGGTTGGTACAGTTAATGTAATCTCCAAGTAGAATACACATGTAAATTTTTAGTTTTTCTTGAAATTTCTAAATTCTTATAATCATTTCTTATAGTGGTTTGAAAAAACAAAAACAAATTCATCACACAAAGGCATATATCTTCAAAACTAACCCAAATCTTTGAACATGGGTATATTTCCTTGTAAGCTTTTTTTTTTTTTTTCTTTTTCTGTCTAGTTTATAGAGGGCCAAGAGTACAAGAGTTCCACTTTTGAAAATGACGTAGATCCAGCATTTACTGTATATAAATAATAAGCCATTTTGCAATTTATTAAAGTTGCTTATTGTACTTCAGATTTGTAGTGAAAGAAACTATGAATAGCTGCTTCTAGCTGCAAATTTTTACAGAAAGTACCACAAGCATAGAAAAGGTAGGCTTTATTACCTGATTCTGTTGAAATCTGATGTAAAGCTGAAGTTTCTTAGGAGGTGCCTGTGTCTCCCTTCACAAGTCTGGCTTGCAGATGCAGGTGGATGATCTTGCTTTTAAACAGGATTCTAGCTCAGGTTATGGATACCTTGGATGACTCAGGTGGTTTTTTTTGTTTTGTTTTGTTTTGTTTTTTTGTTTGTTTGTTTTTTTTTTTTTTTGCAATACCTCTTCTTTGTTGATCTCAGAGGGAGGCAGTTTATCCACTGAGCATTATCAGTAAACAAACAATAAAAGTTTTTGATTTTAATTTCAGAGGCACACATTGTTGGTTCTCATAAAAAGTGAAGAATATAGAACAAACAGTAGCCTTTATTATATTGTTTTCTTCTTTCTAAAAGCAAGAGGGCCACTTAAAAAGAGTCCCTTTGCTTCCCTTGAGCACACTTCTTTTTCCTCCCATTCTCCGTCCCTGTCTCCCTCTTTCCCTTGCTTCTTCCCTTCCTCCCTCCTTCCTTCCCTCCTTCTCTCCTTCCTTCCTTCTTTCTGCCATATAATGCATCTCAACTGCAGCTTCCCCTCTCTCCACTCCTCCCAGCTTTCCCCTACCTCCCATCCCCACCCCTCCTTCCCTCCAGTGCCTTCCCTGAGAAAAGAACAGGCATCAACTGAACACCACACAGCAAGATACAATAAGACCAGGTATAAACCTTCACATCAAGGCTGGGCAAAGCAGCCCAGAAGGAGGAAAAGGGTCCTAAGAACTGGCGAAAGACTCAGAGATACTCCCACTCCCACTGTTAGGAATCCCCCCCCAAATACTAAGCCAGCAAGCATAACAAACATTCTGAGGACCTAGGGTAGACTCATGAAGGCTCTGCAATTGCCGCATTAGTCTCTGTGAGCTCCCATGAGCCTTGCTTAGTTGATTCTATCTAAGATCAGGTGTCCATAGGTGTGTGAATTTATGCCTAGTTCTTCAGTTTGATTCTGTCTATTGACATGTCTGTTTATATGGCAGCACCATATGGTTTTTAGTACTATAGCTCTGAAGTGCAGCTTAAAATCTGGCTGGTGATACCTCTGGAAGCTCATTTATTGTTCAGGATTATCTAATTGTCCTGGTGTTGTACCCAGATTCTCAACTCCAAAAACACCAAGAGACCCATTCTGATGCAAAAGACTTTTATTGTTGTTGTTTAATGAGCTAACTGTATTAACTTAGGCCCTCCATCTGTTCATCCTGGCAGGTGGCAGAAGAAAGACTCCAAGAAACAGGGAGGTGGGGAACTTATAGGGCAGCATTAGGGGAGCATCTAGGGGTATACAACAGTTTCAGGATTGGTGCACTTTTGGGCTTGGAACACCTGTCTTGTGTTAATTGGTCAACTGGTTGTTTTGGCCTATAGGCCCTCCTAGGATGGTTGCTAAGCTCTGCATGTCACTATGGTGCCATAAAGCACACCCAGAGCCATAAAGCACACCCAGAGCTGTAAAGCACAGCTCTGCCAGATAATTTCTGACTGGTTCCTTGCCACGAGGAGTGTATCTGACCTCTTAGTGACTAGGACAGGAGGGACAAGGTCAGGCAAGCACATGTTGAGTTTTTTTCTGTAGCCTGTCATGGCTGCTAAAGCAGGGAGTTGGTCCCTTCACTGGGTCTTTTGTTTTCCATATGAAGTTGAATATTGCCCTTCCAAGGTCTGTTAAGAGTTGTGTTGGAATTTTGATGGTGATTATGTTGAATCTGTAGATTGTTTTTGGTAGGCTGGCAATTTTTACTATGTTATTCCTACCAATCCATGAACATGGGAGAGCTTTTTGTCATACATGTCTTTCACTTGCTTGGGTAGTATAATCCCAATATACTTGATATTATTTGCTGCTGTTGTGAAGAATGTTGTTTCCCTCATTTCTTTTTCAGTCTGTTTGTCATTTTCATACAGGAGTGCTACTGATTATTTTGAGCTAATCTTGTATCGCTCCACTTTGGTGAAACTCTTTGTCATCTGTAGAAGTTTCCTGGTAAAATTTTTAGGGTCACTAATGTATATCATCATATCATGTGTAAATAATGATACTTTGGTTCCTTTCTTTCTAATCTGTATCCCCTTTATCTCCAACAGTTGTGTTATAGCTCTAGATACAACTTTAAGAACTATGTTGAATAGATATGGGGAGAAGGGACAACATTGTCTATGAATTTAGTGGAATTGCTTTGAGTTTCTCTTCATTTAATTTGATGTTGGCTATTGGCTTGCTGTGTATGGCTTTATTATATTTATGTGTCCCTTATATCCCTGATCTCTCTAAGACTTTTATCGTGAAGGAAAGTCAAAGGTGTTTTCAGCATGTAATGAAAGGATCGTGTGATTTTTGTCTTTCAGTTTCTTTATATGGTAGATTACGTTGACTAATTTCCATGTTTTGAACCATCCCTGCATCTCTGGTTATGGTGGATGATCTTTTTTGATGTGTTCTTGGATTTGGTTCGCAAGTATTTTATTGATCAATTTTGCATCAATGTTCATAATGGAAATTGGTCTGAAATTCTCTTAAATCTTTGTGTAGTTTGGATGTTGGGATAACTTTGGCCTCATTAAATCATTAAATGAGTTGAGCAATATTCTGCACTAAAACTTCCTGGACCTGGACTTTTTTTTTTTTTTTGGCTTGGGAGACTTTTTATAACTGCTTCTATTTCCCTTAGGTGTTTCGGGTCTATTTTAATTTGGTCTTGATTTAACTTTGGTAAATGGTATCTATTAAGAAAATTATCAATTTCTTTTGGATTTTCCAATTTTGTGGAGTAAAGGTTTTTAAAGTAAATCCATATGACTCTCCTGACTTCTGTAGTGTCTGTTGCTATGTCCCTCTTTTTGTTTCTGATTTTGTTAATTTGGATATTCTCTTTTTGTCTCTTAGTTTGGAATTTTTTTGTCTGTCTTGTTCATTTTTCTCATGAACCAACTCTACATTTTCTTAATTCTTTGTATTGTATAAGCATGTGTTTTTGGTCCATCAGGTCCTGTTGCCCATGGACCCCAAATAAACACACAGATGCTATATTGATTATGAAACTGTTGGCTGGTGACGAGCTTTATTATTGCCTAGCTCTGTCTTAATTATTAATCCATTTCTATAATTCTAAGTATTTCCACTTGTTTTTGGCTTACCAGAGAATGTCCAGACCTTTTTCTCCTTTAGGCAGCTACATGGTGACTATGTCTGCCTATTTTTCCCAGAACTCTCCTCCTCTGTTAACCCCACCTATTCTTCCTGCCTGGCCACTAGCCACACAGTGATTTATATATCAACCAATAAGAGAAACTTATACACAGAAGGATAACACCTATCAGTATTGTTCTATTTGTTTCTAATATTGATTTCAGCAGCTCTCTGATTACTGTATACCATCTACTCCTTTGGGGTATGTTTGCTTCCTTTTGTTCTAGAGCTTTCAGGTGTGCTACTAGGTTTCTAGTATGAAATCTTTCTGTATTTTTTTTATGTGGGAACTTAGTGCTGTGAACTTTCCTCTTAGCAGTGCTTTTATTGTGACTTATAAGTTTAAGTATGTTGTATGTTCATTTTTATTGAATTCTAGAACATCTTCAATTTCTTATTTATTTCTATATTGACCCACTTTTTATTCAGTAGAGAGTTTTTCAGTTTCCATAAGTTTATAGGCTTTCTATTGTTGAAATAGAGCTTTAATCTGTGGTAGTCTGATAGGATGCTGGGAGTTATTTCAGTTTTCTTGGGTCTGTTGAGACTTTGTGACTAAGTATGTGGTCAATTTTAGAAAAAGTGAATTTGGGTGAAATGTTCTGCAGATATCTGTTTGGTTCTTTTGGCTTATAATGTCTGTTAGCTACAGTATTTTTCTTTTAGTTTTTGACTGAATGCCCTTTCCAATGGTGAAAGTTGGGTATTGAGTATCACACTATCATTGTGTGAGGGTCAGTATGTGATTTAAGCTTTAGTAATATTTTACAAAAGTAGGTGCCTTTTCATTTATGGCATAGATATTAAGAAGTAAAAGATCATCTTGGTGGATCTTTCCTTTTTTGATTAATTTTGGTTTGAAGTCTATTTTGTTACATATTAGAATGACTACACCAGCTTGTTTCTTAGGTGCATTTGCTTGGAAAATCTTCCAGTGTTTTACTCTGAGGTAATGTCTGTCTTTGATGTTCATGTGTGTTTCTTGTGTGCAGGACAATGGAATCTAATTTTGTATCCATTCTGTTATTCTGTTGGGGTAATTGAGTCCGTTGATATTAAAAGGCACCAGTGACCTATAATTTTAATTCTTGTTATTTTGTTGGTGATTGTGTTGATTGTGGTGATGGTGGTGTGTGTGTGTGTGTGTGTGTGTGTGTGTGTGTGTGTGTGTGTGTGTGTGTGTCTGTGTGTGTGTGTCTGTGTGTCCTTCTCTTCTTTTGGTTTTACTGGTGATTATTTCTTGTAATTAACCAACTTGGGTTGGAGTTCTCCTTCTAGTATATTATGTAGGTCTGGATTTGTAGATTGATATTGCTTTTTTTATCTATGGTGATTGAAAGTTTGTCTGGGTATAGTAGTATGGACTGGCATCTATGGTCTGTCCAGACTCTTCTGCTCTTAGAGTCTCCATTGAGAAATCAAATCTAATCTTGATAGGCCTGCACTTATATGTTACTTGATCTTTTCCCCTTGTACTTTTAATATTCTTTCTTTGTTCTATATGTTTAGTGTTTTGATTATTATTTGGTGAGAGTGCTTTCTTTTCTGGTGTAATTTATTTGGTGCTCTAAATGTTTCTTGTACCTTTGTAGACATCTTCATTTTAGGTTAGGAAAATTTCCTTCCATGATTTTGTTGAAAATATTTTTCTAGGCCATTGTGCTGGTATTTTTCTCCTTCTTCTATTTCTATTATTCTTACATTTGGGTTTTTCATAGTGTTCCAGACTTCCTGGATGTTTTATATCAGGAATTTTTTAGATTTAACATTGTATTTGATGGTTGTATCCATTTCTTCTATTGTATCTTCCATGCCTGAGAGTCTCTCTTCTATTTATTTTATTGTGTTCATGGAGCTTGCCTCTGTAGTTCTTGTTCACTTACCTAGATTTTTCATTTCCAGGATTTCCTCAGTTTATGTTTTCCTTGTTGCTTCTAATTCCATTTTCAGGTCTTGAACAGTTTTACTTGCTTCTTTCATTTTTTTTTCCTTTTAAAAGGACTTTATTAATTTCCTCCATTTTGTTTTGTTTGTGTTGTCCTGCCCCTTCCCCCCATTTGGGATTATTTTTTCCTCAATTTCTTTAAGGGGTTTATTCATTTCCTCTTTAAGGACCTCTATCATCATCATAAAGTTGGTTTTAAGATCCTTTTCTTATGTTTCAGCTGTATTGGAATACTCAGGGCTTGCTGTACTAGAATAGCTGGGCTTTGATGGTGACCTGTTGCCTTGCTTGTTGTTGATTGTGCCCTTCTACTGGAGTTTAGGCATCTGGGTTTGGGATGAATATAGGTCTTGTTGCTGATTTCTGAGTTTGAGTTATTGGATAGGTGTTTTGTTCCTTGGTTTCTGTTTCCTCTCTGGTCTTCTGGAAGGTGTGACCTCTGTTTGATCAGAGAGACTCTGCCCAAGTTGAGGGCTGGGCCATGGCAAGAGGAGTGGTGGAAAGATTGGGGATAGAGTGGCATAGGCAGGTTGCCTACCTGGACTTCTGATGGGTGGCATGGTGTCTGGTTGAACAGGAGGTCTCTGTCCCCGTTGCTTTTGAGAACATTTCAGTAGACAATAACTGTGTTCTCTTACATAACTCTAGCCTCCAGGACACACAAAGAAATCCTTTACTTAAAATAAGTCAGGTCTCTATAGAGGAGCTTTGGCTTTTCTGGTAGGGATGCCAGAGTTACACACCCAGCTCTTGAGAGTTTCCTGCTCCTCCTTGTGTTGGCAGTTTAGATTTTTCTAGAGACAGAAAGCAAGGTGTTACAGACAGTTTATCCTGCCAGCCTGGTCCCACAGCCACATCAGCCCCAAATAACACATAGAAATGCTGTATTAGATATAAAGCTGCTGGCCAGTTACTGGTGTTTCTTATTGGCTAGGTATGTCTTAAATTCCTATTAATCTAAGTATTTCCATGTGGTCTTATTTTACTGGAGAGAGTCCAGACCTTTCCCCTCAAGTTCCTATATCTTGACTCTCACTAAATATTCCAGAATCATCCGTGTCTCCTAGTTCTTCCTATCTTGCTTTCCTATTGGCCAACAGGGCTTTATTTAATAACCAATAAGAGGAACATATTTACAGAACGATATCTCCCATCAGAGAGGTTGTGTCTCCTCTTCCTACATGGGAGTAAATGTATCTAGATAGTACTAGTCCTTCCAGTTTGAGTGAGGGCAAAATTAAATCAAGGTTTTCTTCATAGCCCAGGCTAGCCTGAACTTAATGATCCTCCTGCTTCCTGGTCCACCTCCCCAGTGCTGAAATCCAAGATACCCCAGGTTTATAAAACTTCTCTCTGTTTTGCTGATTTCCAACCTCAGTGCAGATTACATTCCTATGACCTTGAAAGAATGGGTTATTGAGTCCCTTACTCATGTATGCAAATGATGTTGACTGGGTGCTTCAGAAAGTATGAGAAAACCACCATGATAAGGAGCTGTGGATAGACATGAAAGAGTCAAATAAAAAGCATTCTGGGACCAAGAAAGTTAATTTCTCTTTTCCGTTGACTACCCCCATGAGTAGAAGGGCTTCACTCCTCTCATCTGTAGGTCAGAGCTGTCTGAATGTCTGAAGTAGAAAAAAATGTGGTTTTGGTCAATGGAGTTGTATAGCTACTTTCAGGGAAAAGCTGACATATGAGCAGTGGAGGACTGCCTTACTATTTAAAGGTTCCACATCCAGCTGGGAAATGAATATGGCTTTCTATCTAATTCACAGTGAATATTGGTGGTATATATTAGATCATACAAGCCCTGTAATGTTGAGTGTTTCCCATAAGATTGCTACATTTTAAACCTCCCACTTTGTTTGTTTTTCCCTTGAGTTTTACACTGTTCCTATTTTTATTCCAAGGTCATTAATGAGAAGTAGCTTTATCTGTGAGTGTAAGATAACCTGTATGGAAGGAAATTGGCAGGATCTCCCCAGAGCAAGGTTGTCTGGATTATGCAGTGGTGTTTGAAAGCAGAAATGATCACTCTTCTTAATCTGTTGTTTTGCTTTAAAAATGAAAGCCACAGCATTATGTATTCATGAATTCAGACAGTTAATTGAAGGTCTCTTGAGAGATTTTCAGCTATGCAATGTTAGAAATGAGTTTCATTGTGTTTTGTGTTGTGTTGGATAGTTAATGGAACAGATAGTTTTTTTTTCTTAAGATCTAGCATGATTTGATCACTTTATATGTATTTTGATAGGCAATCAGTTGAAGAAGTTTTGAAAAGTAGAATTATACTTGCATATGTAAAACTTTGCATTAATTGTAAAAGCCATTTGAGTGAATGACATAAAAATCACAAAATATCTAAGAGGTAAGCAAATGGAAAGCTTAGATGGTTTAGTTCAATTTAAGATGTTTTGAAAAGTAGAATTTGTTGTACTATACTTGCAAGTACAAAGCATGTTGCACCAATCATGAAGTATATTTGGTTGAATGACATAAACTATTTTTAATATTATGCTTTCTGTTTATGAAAATCCCAGAGTGTCTGGGAGGCTATTGGAGATAAATAGAAATAATAGGATCATTGAATTTAGAGCAAAGTGTGTGAAATACAAACTTTCGAGCTGTTGAGTTTCATCAGATAAAGACTTTTAAAAAGTGACCTATGGATATAGATGCACAGGTGGGTGTTCATCACCACATGAACTTGTAAATACTATGAGAACACAAAATACCTAGAGCTGTTTCCTCAGTAATGATGAGGTATTCTGACAGCATTGTTGTAGGGATCTTAGTTAAGATTCACTGGCCAGAACAAGAATGTGAACCCAAATTTTTCCAAAATTCTAGGAGAATGAACAGCCATAGTGTTTGTCTTGTGTAACACCACATGGCCAGAGTGTGCTTGATGGGGACACATTTAAAGACAGACATTTTTGACAATAGGCTTTAGCATTTCTGAGACTGCATTCATGTTTGGCTGGGGCATACTTCATGATAACAGTGGTGCTCTGTTCCATCTAAAGCAGGCCTCACTCATGCTGTCATTTCTGATAGTCTACTATAGCTTGGGAAGGTGGATAGCCACACTGTTTATAACTGTGCATATAAAGGAGAAAATGACTTTGAGCTTTACTTCTGTAAGTAAAGTATCATCTTGGTGTATTTTGCCTTTATTCTCTTTTTACTTTGGTATATAGTGTATTTATGTGTATGCTTGTGTGTGAGGGTATTTGGGTGGATGCAGTGGTTGACCTCTGGTGTCTTCTGCCTTACCTACCATATTACTTGAGGTGGTCTCTCCTGAACCCAGAGAGACCAAGTTCTGGAGAGTTGCCTGTCTTTGCCTGCTAGGATTACAGATGTGTATGTTCTGAACACAGGCCCTTAAGTTTACCAACTCAAATGTCTCCCAAGTACCTACTGTGCCTTTTCAATATTTATTCTTTATTTCACAGGGTTCAGATAATTGTACTTTTCTATAGTATAAAAACTCAAATAGTATGTTTCTGGTATTTTAACATAAACATTCCTTGAACTTGATGATATTTTAACACATAATATATGTGATGAGCATTGTATATATATTTGTAAAATTGATTTTGAACTTATTCCAATATGTGCTAAGGATAGTTTCATGTTCTGAAGTGAGCTGATTTTAAGAAAGCCAGGGAAATTGAGAATCGACACTTGAAAACAAATGGATGAGATCTTGGCACTAATTTATGGGATCTGTCATCGGGGAGGTTCAAGTTACCACAGTATCTGACCCAAACTGCATCCTGGTGAGTGTCATGCAAGGCTTTCCAGGAGGGAGAAGCTGCTATTTCTTCCCCAGAATACCCTAGGCAGCAGAGAGGCAGGAGGGTGGCAGAGGGCAGAGCAGGCTCTGTTCTTATCCTGAGTAAGTCAGCCTCTCTGAGGTAAAAGGTGATAATTGGGCTGTGTAAGTAGCTGCTTACTTCTAGTGTTCACATAATACTTTAAGTCCTGTGTATTTGGGAGCCACTGCTGCTCAGACTAGCAGGGTGGAAACCTCAGGAGCAGAACCTTCTGAACTTTAGTTCTTTAGGTCTCCTTGCTTTTCTTGGAGGCAGAAAATGATGGATGGACTTTTTAGTTATACAAAGGCTATACTCCAGTTATTTGTATGGTTTCTCTGATTTTCCTACTTTCTCTCTTTCCTTCTTAGTCCTTCCCACTTTCCTTAATTTATTTTTCTTTTGTGTGTCCTGTGCATGTGTGCATGTGTTTGTGGGGGTACATGTGCGCATGTTTGTGGAAGCCAGAGGTGACATCAGGTGGGTGATGTCCTGTTTACTTTCCATTGTGTCTAAAATAGAGCTTCTCATTGGGCCCAGAACTCAAAGCTTGGCTATAGAGTCTGGCTAGCTGTAGAGTCCCTCAAGATTCACTTGTCCATAATGCCCATTCCCCAACCTCATCTCCCCCTACCAGTTCTAGAGTTACAAACATGTCACCCAGGCTAGCTTTTTATGTGTATTCTCAGTACTCAGACTTACATGTTTGCATGACAGGTAATTTGTCAACTCAGCCATCTTTCTACCTCTGTACCTCTTTGTTTTTGAGCATATATAGAATTAAGTACCTTATCTGTACATTCATCGAACATTAAACACTTTGAATTTAAATAACTGGGTGACTTTTCCGACATGTACCTCTTCTACCTCCATTTTCAGTTACAGGAAAGAAAGTTGAATCCTTTAAGTCTGGCAAATGAATATTCACAGCACTGTTTTTGACTGCTTTAGCTGACTTCTTTAAAAACATGTTCATCTTTCTAAAATTAAAATATATAATGTTCCCTTTCCCTTTTCTACTTTTAACCCTTGCAATATACCTTACCATTTATCAAATTCGTGCCCTCTGTTTCTTTATTTTTTGTTATATGTGTGCGTGTGTGTGTGTGTGTGTGTGTGTGTGAGAGAGAGAGAGAGAGAGAGAGCACCTAAATATATAAATACAAACTGCTAAGTATGTATAATGTTACTTGTATGTATATAATTTCAGAGATGACCACTGGGTATTGGATAATCAGTTTCAGGGCTTTTTCCTGGGCAAGATTATTCCTCCTGCTTTCAGAATTCCTTAGTTGTTTATAGTTCTTTATCTAGAGTTGAGGCTCCATAACATTTCCCCCTTCCATGTGAGCATGCTTATTGGTGTCATCATTGTTCTTGTCTTGTTTAGACATTGATGAGGCTTCATAGGTGTAGCTTCTCTGACATTGCTAGAAGGCTAAATCTCACAGCAAACTTCCTGTCCCTCTGACTGTTAAAAGCTTTCTACCCATTTCTTCTACTCTGATCCCTGTGTCTTATGTACAGGAGGTGTGTTGTAGATGTTTTAGTTAGGGATGAGCACCACATAATTACTTGTTCTAAGTATTTTCATCAGTTGTGATTTTCTGTAATGGTTTCTGTCTATTGTAAGTAGACTTTAATTTTATTTAATTTCATTTTTTTCCCTGAGAGGGTGAAACCTATACTTGTGTGTATAAAGATAAATATTCAAACATTCAGGTGCAGGTAAGGAATTATGCTGGTTTGGTAAAGTGTCAACTTAGGTTCTCCTCCAAGATCCATGACTTCATTAGCCCTGAGTAGTTAGCTAGGTTTCCAGTACCAGGCATGATTTCCTCCTTGGGCCTTAAGTCCAATTAGAGTGTGTTGGTTACTGACAAAGTATGCTTGCCACTATTGCATCCTTAAAGGTATCATGTTATACTGGCCATTGTTTCATAGAATTGTAGCTGGTTTAGCACTATTGGTTGCTTTCTTCCTTTGGAAGCATACATAGAGCCTTCTGGTCCCATGAAAGGTAGTCCTCAGGGAGGAAGCTTTCATTCAGGTCAGATCCATTCTAGTCTTCCAGATCTTGTGTCCAAAGTATGTGTATTAAGCCAATAGGGATTAAGTTTCAGCCTCTGGGAGGTGACCAAGGGCAATACCAATAGCCTACAATGTTTCGGGTCTCACTTGGACAACTCTGACCAAGAATCCAAAAGGGGGCTTCTGGTCTTGGGATTTTTTTTTAGATAGTTTATGGTTTTGTGGGGGCGACAATTGTCAGCCCAGATAGGATAACTTTATCTAAACTGTGTATGTATATGTTTACATGGAACTATATATGATATTTATAATTTTAGATAGATTGTGTTGGTTACTTTTATATCAACTTGACACAAACTAGATTCCTTAGAGAGGAGGGAACCTTGATTGAGAAAGTACAATAAGATGGACTATAGGAAGGTCTACTACAGCCAGGATATCTGAATCTTCTTAGAATCCCCCCAAGACAGCGCCCCTTACCAGCAGGAAGTAGCTTGGAAAGAACGGCGCCCAAATTCCCAAATATTGTGTATAAATGTTTGTTTTCATTTAATCGGACTTTGTTATATAAAATTAAATAAAATAAAAAAAAGGAAGGTCTATGGGCTATTTTCTTAATTAGTAATTGATGTGGGTGGGAAGGACCAAGTCATTGCTACTGGAGCCACCTTGGGCAGGAGGTTCAGGCTACCATAAGAAAGCAGGCTGAGGAAGCCTTGGAGAGCAAGCCAGTCACACTGTTCAATGGTCTCTGCATCAGTTCTTGCCTTCAGATTCCTGTCCTGTGTAAGTTCCTGTTCTGACTTTATTTGATGATGAACAGATATGAAAGCATAAGCCAAATAAATCCTTTCCTATCCAACTTGCTTTTGGTCATGGTGTTTTATCACAGCAGTAGAAACCCTAACTATGACGTAGATTGATAATACTATGAAGATTTAGAGCTAGGAATTGCAGATAAGAGACCATGATGTTTGCCTTTCTGGATCAGAGTTATACCACTTTGTAAGATCTTTTCTAATTCTATCCATTTAACTGAAAATTCATGATTTTCTTTTATTCTACATATGAATAGTATTCCAAACTATATATGTGTTGTATTTCATTATCCATGTGTCAATAGAAGGACAATTAAATTGTTTTCATTTCTTAGCTATTATGAATAGAGGCCTACCTATGACCTTATCTTATTCAGGAAGTTTCTCAATTGAGGATCTTTCCTTTCTAATAACTGTAGCTTGGGCCAAATTGACACAATTAGCCAGCACACTAGACCCCTTGTCACCTTGACACACAAACATACATCACTTTTAAGCCAAACCTTTCTTTTCCTATTTATCCCCAATATATCCAATATCTTTCTTTCTTCCTTCCTTCCTTCCTTTCTTTCTTTCCTTCTTTCTTTCCTCCTCCTCCTTCTTCTTCGTTAGTTTGGCCAAGAGTCTGTCAGTCTTGTTCATTTTCTCAAGGAATAAGCTCTTAGATTTGTTTGTCCTCAGTGTTTAGTTTTATTGTATAATGATTTGTAGGGCACATGGAATTATTTCAGTTTCTCAGGAACTTTCAAGATTTGATTTGTTTCTCAAGATGTGGTCTATTATTTTGGTCAGTTTCAAGAACATTTCGTATTCTGCTGGATATTTAGATAGAATATTCTGTAGATATCTGTTAAGTCCATATAATGTATGGTCAGTTAAATCTGAGGTCTCTCTGCTTAGCTTTATTTTTTTTAATTATTTTTGCTTTTTCTTTAGATGATCAGTCTATTGGAGAAAGTGGGGTATTAAAATGAAATAATCTACTATTATTGGAATGTTGTTAATCTATGTCTGTAATTCTAGTAAGTGTTATGAAATTAGTTACACTTAAGTTTGGTGAATATATGTTTAGGATACTATGTCTTCTTTGTTAATTGTTTCTTTGATTAACATGAACTGTCCTTCTTTATCTATTCTGATTAGTTTTAGCTTGAGACTTGCCTTATCAGATATTATAGAAACACCTGCTTATTGTCTGGACTTGCTTGACTCCCTTTATTGTAAGGAGGTGCTCAATGTTTCATGACAGATAGAAAACCCACAACAGACCAAAGTACAGGGAACCAATGACAGACCATCATATGGATAACATCAAAGTCCAACTGGGTGAACCAATGAGTTCTATTGGGGTAATTTCAGGAATATTCGTGAAGGATTACTTACAAGAGTAGAAATGACTCAAAGATAGCTATATCACCAAAGTCCATTCCAGCATGGGTGACAGTTTACAAAATCTGGGAACCCAGAGCACACAGCACAGCTTGTAGTAAGTTTAGCAGGTTGGTGAGTGTTCTTTACAAATGATTATGGTCTAAACCTTCTCTAGGCAGCTCTGCTAATTTTTGCTTTTTCTAGACACCTGGTTTGATCTCAGTCTTCTTTTTAGCTTGGCTTTGTCTGCCTGAGAGGAACCCTCAACTTTTATTGTGTACTCTGGTAGGGAGGATGTCTAGTGTATCCTGTCAGTTTTAGGGACTTCCTGAAGATATTTGAATTTTTTTACCTTTCTGCTTTGCTTCAGGATGGAATGTTTTAATATTGGAGGAAACTGTTGCAAAACAGCCATCTAAAGCAAAGATGTTTTTCTTGTATATCAAAAGATATATGGAATTTATTTCTTGATCCATTCAGCCAGCTTGTGTCTCTTGACTGGTGAATTGAGGTTGTAAATATTAAAAATTACCATTGAAAGGCATGTGTCTTCATTACTGTTCTATTGCTGAGAGAACACACCATGATCAAAGCAACTTTAAAGAAAGCATTCAACTGGGGACATGCTTAACTTTCAGAGGGTTAGTCCATGATTATCATGGCAAGAAATGTGGCCGCAGAAAGGCAAGCATAGTGCTGGAGCAGTAATTTAGAGCTCACATTTGATGGGAAAGTTCCAAGCAGAAGGGGGGGGCAGTAGACAGAGGGGGAGAGAGAGGCTTGCAGGCAGAAAGATAGAAACACAGTGAGATTCAGAGAGACAGCCTGTTTTGGAAAGTATCTCTGCTGGGGGCAGTGGTGCATGCCTGAAGCTCCAGCTATTCAGGAGGCAGGGGATCATTTGAGCCTACGAGTTCTGGGCTATAGTGTGCTGTGCTGATAGAGTGTCCTCACTAAGTTCAGCATCAATATAGTTACCTTCCATGAGTGTGAGACCATCAGGTTGCCCAAGCAGTGGTGAACTAGCCCAGGCTGGGAAGTTTCCCCCCTGGCAGTGTATGCCTGTACAAGCACAAACACATATGTAGTTACTTGTTCTATTATAAATTAATTGTGACTATTTTAATGTTAAAAATAGAAATTAGGACAGTGTAGACCAGTTCAGTTCAGAAAAACATAATCATAAAAACCAGTTATGGAGCTCTCTGTACTAGAGATATCAAAGTACCTCAGACTTTTGAAGAAGAAAGCTAATTGACTACTAGAGCTCAATGAATTGCTCAAGGCTTCTTTCCAGTTGGTAGAGAATTAGAGAGCTTCGGTTACTCCTAGGATACAGAGAAGTTTTATGACGAGGGTAGGACATTTGTTCTAGCTTTCAAGGCTACTTGAGTGAGGATTGCTTAATAGAAATGGAACCATTTTTATCTTATACCTGTTGAAAAGTTCATAAACTGGCCAAGTGGTGGTGGCACATGCCTTTAATCCCAGCACTTGGGAGACAGAGACAGGCAGATCTCTATGAGTTTGAGGCCAGCCTGGCCTAAAAAAATGAGTTCCAGGATAGTCTTCAAAGTTACAGAGAAACCCTGTCACACATACACACACACACACACACACACACACACACACACACACACACACACACACACACACACACAAAATGAAAGGGGGTGGTGTTAAAAAAAACTGAGAGGCACAAAATGATGAGAATGTGAGACAGGTGGCTGGCAATAGACTCTGGCTTAGAAAAACTTCTGAAAGAGCCAGGACAGGATGTCTGGAAGATGAAGTGAGCTGTTTATTATCTAGGGTTCTCTGATTCACACATATGTGATATATAGTTAAAAATAGATGTACTATTGCTCAAATTCACTTTTTCTTGGGGAAGTTTTCTCGGTCTTAGCCTGGAGTCCAGTAACCTTGTTGCTTGCATGGACTCTGCTCATCCCCAGGCTGCATTCTTTTCTGAGATGCATTCTTGGCAAGATGGACTGACCTTCAACCAGTACTTACATAGCCACTTGTACTAACTGCCAACATGCTATGTGTCTGGAGAAGTGTTCAATTCTGGACAGCAAGCATCAGAATGGAGTGGGACCAGGAGTGAGAGGACCAGCCAGATGGCAGCACCAACTGCTCTCAAGGAACTTTTAATAACTCAGCTTATTGCAAACAAAACTAATGAAGCCAGTTATGCTGGCCATGATACTATAAGCAGAAGTGAAAATTACACTCACTTTCCACTTTTGATGGCATTTAAAAGGTCAGGATCTTAATTTTTTTTTTCTCATAGCAGTTGGTCTGTCAGGCTACTCTTGAGAATTCAAATTAACTGTCTTCATTAATTCAGCATCTCTCTGATTTCCCTACACACCCTTCCACCGAAACAGAATAATAAGACTCTGAAAGGCAAGTCATTAGTCATACCCATAGGTGATGGATTAGATATGATAATAGGAGAGGAAGATAAAGAGTCCACTTATGACAAAGGGGAGAACAAAAATAGCAGACACAGGCCATCTAGTTTGTGAGGGAACATCCATAAAGAGTTGGCAAGAATCTGTTTGTTGGGTGATGCATACTACTCTCAGGCTTAGGTTGATTGACAGGGCAGGCACATTTAGTGTTATAGGAGACACCTGGAATTGCTCTTCTTGTGAAGCTATGGTAGAAAGTAGTTGAACCAATAATGTATATTTTACATATGAGGATGCTGATGACAAGAGCACGGTTATCATTATGATGAATTTGAGATCTTGAAATGAATCTTATCCAGGCAGTTTGTTGTGAATAGCTTCCCTAGAATAGTGACTTTCATGAGAAACCATCAGGAATCAGCCTCTCAAAATCTCAAAATTTATTGCAGTGGGGGAGGGGAGGGAGTAAGGTTGACTTGAACTTATAAATTCTGCCATGTCTCCTCAGCCCTTAGACAGAGATCGATTCTTTAGCCCTTTCTATCCTAACACTATACACAATGTAAGCTTCATGTTTAATATCTTTCAGTTTTTGTTGTAGTCTCAAAAATTATTATCCTAATACACGAGCACATTTTAAAAAATGTTTACCTAGAGTACATGCAGTTGTATTATAGTTGACACTGGCTTAGTAAAAAGTGAATTATTTAGATGATCTAAAGAGAAACCAGAGTAAATGACACTGACTTAGAAAAGAGCCAGGCTGGCATTACTGTGCTGTGGACAATGCACAGCCGCTTATTTTTATGTGTGTGAGTGTCTCTGGAATGTCACCCTTGTGGTAAAGTAACATGTAGACAGTCATCTTTAAATGGGCTTATTTTAGATGTGTTTATATAGATTTAAAGCAATGGAAAACAATTTAATAAACCCTTTGTATCTTTCCCTTTGTCTAAATTCCTTAAAATGATGAAATGTTGAGCAGAGGTTACAGAGTGTGACACGCTAACCTACTCAGGGTTAGCTGCAGTTTAGATACAGAGGTGGCTCTGCTGCTGTCTCACTGTTGAACCTTTTATACAGTGTGACACTCTGGTAGAAATCACCTGTTTACCAGGAGAGTGAGAACCTTTGCATCAGCAGTCTCAGAATTTGTGCTTCACACGTAAAATTTGTGGATAAATGTGGAAATGGCATCTTTTTGCATCATTGTGCATGAACAATAAAATAATAATCTAACACTATCATTTCTTCAAAGAAGAACCTTTGAACTTTCAAAAATAAATACATATCAATTTAGTAAAGGACAGCCTGTCCTCAGAGAAATAGCTGGTGACATTTTACTGATGTGTACCTTTAATTTTTGTTTGTTTGTTTTGGACTAAAATGCCATCCAATGTGCATTTTTAGTTATGATATACTTTGGAAATATATTTTCCATCCCAGTTATAAAAAACAATGTACTTTGATGTCTATAAAAATATGCAGAGTTGAGGTGAGAAAGCTAGGAGACACAGCCATGTCATTCCTCCCACTGGGACAGAAGGATGAAGATTCATATAGCCCAGGAGATTAATCAGCTTGGACTGAGGCCCCTTCCCAATCTGTTGACCCAACTGACTTTCAGAAGTTATATAGCCAAGCTTAGCCTCAGCATAGAGAATGAGGACAGTTTCTAAAATGAATTATTTGCAAATGTGGACATTTCACCATGCTTGGCATGACCTAAATCCATCTGTACTTTTATGCACCATAGGAAACTTGTGAGGGTTCCAGTGTTCATCTAGTATAATGAATGGACCCTTTTCTCTCAGAAGTCCCACAGCAATGAGTCTGAACACTATAGGTGAACACAGAATTGAAACTGTAGGGAGGGGATGTGGGGCTTGGACAGTTCTAAACTCTGCTGATGGTGTTTCTTTTGCTTGGGCAGGTCTCAATTGGCATGCAGTCATGTGATGGCATGCAGTCACATGAGGACAATTGTGAAGTGTGCAGTCTGTTGAGACTCTTACCTCTTTTTACTTTTCCATGTTGTGTGATAGTAAGCTGGGAGATTAGAGTGAGGATATCGCTTTGTGTTCCATCATAGACTGGATTATCTCATAATTCTGCTGTGTCTGCCTCATCAGACACATGTGCAAGGGAAAGTTGGCCACTGGCAAGCTGGTGGTGAGGCCATGGCCCCTGGCTTTCTTTGTGCTTTATCATGTTCTGTATAAGCACAAGTTATGCCTGTTTTGGGAGCAACACTAGAATCCCTGAGAATTGGTCCTTTGTAAAGTAAGGAGGGGCATTTGGTTCAAGAAAATTCTTGAGACCAAGCATGTGGTTCTGGTGAGTGATTAATATCTAGTGAGGGCCATGTTCTGTGTTCTGTTCCAAAACATGGCAGAAAGTGGACAATGGACTCACCTGCTGTCTGGATAAGTAATCCACTCATGCAAGAGTAATCTGATCTCGGGACCAATTAGTCCTTATTAAAGGATCCTGCCACTTCTCAGCACCATTACAACATACTGAGAAACATTGTGATATGGATAAAGCTATTCACTCTCTACCACCAGATTTTGATTGTCCTTTCTGAGAATCTTTGGCTGAAAACATATATTATCCCCTTTCTTTGGCACTCTATTCTGGTTGTTTTATAGCTAGAGCTTGTTTGGAATAAAGCCTTCAGTGAAACTGGGAGGGTCACCGGTACTGAAGGGAAGGGTGAAATCTATAGCTGTTTCATTATAGATCATTGCCTTGACTAATCAGGCAGCCATGCATTCTACGTAATGTCAGGGATAATGGAGATTCATTGCAACAAATTAAAGGCTAATCAGAGTGTGTCCTGAGATAAACAACAAAGTAAAACAAATGGAAATGACAATAAATGGAAAGCTTATGAGTGAGGGTGGTAGTAGGAAAACAGAGTCTGTTCATATTTTTCTCATATAATTTCTGTACCATTCTATACGCAGATGAGAAATTGTAAATACACAGATATTTATCTTTGTGTTCTATATGGCAATATAATGATAGACAGTGCCAGGTAGGGTAGCATAATGAGAGGTCAGAAGTTTGGGGTCTGATATGTCCACAGCATAAGGGAAATAGTGACAAGGGCTAAATAACTAGGAGCCCAAGGGACAGGGTGTATAGTTGGAGTTATGAGATTTCACGATCTGGGACATGACTTACAGACTACATGTCATATTGGGGTTGGCTACTCAAAAGAGGACTGCTGTGTAGTTGGTTCTTGAGCAGTGTTAGAGTCTGGGTGACAGGCATGTTTGAGTTGAGAGGCTGTAGAGGTGAAAATGGTGTTTCAGTATCAGTACTGAGCTGTTGTGACACATTGATTTTTGAGGCCAGTTTAGATGTCAGCCCTGGATATTTTCTAATAGCACCATTAGTTAATGTTTTCCTTGTTAAGGTGATTAAATACCTTTGAGAAAACAACTTGAGGGAGAGGTTTGTTATGGCTTACGATTTGAGGAGATACAGTTATCATGGCAGGCAAGGCATGGAGGCAAGATGCTCTGTGGAGGACACAGGGTGAGGTGGGGTCAAGACGTGCTCTTTCACATCTCCTCAGTGGAACAGGAAGTAGAGAGAAGGGCAGAATCAGGTTTGGGGTGTAAACATGAAGACCTGCCTCCAGTGACTGCTGTCTATAGTATCCCCTCCTAAAGTTACACAACTTTATATAGTATTGCCACTAGTCGATGATCAAACAGTTAAGCTGCCGTGGCAGTTCTTCATTCTTTAGACTTTGTAATTAAACTTAGTGGACCAGGAAAGGTAGTGCCTTAGTCCAAACAAAATTCTTATTGGAATTTTGTAAGTCAATTTAATTCTAATAGGTCATGCTTTTTATTTCTTTTTCTAAGGTCTCCTGAACTAAAAGGTTTTATATCAGTACTTCAGGGCTTTATTCTTCCTGATTTAAGTCATTCCATCCTCTTTAGATTTTTATTTTATTTTCCAAGCCAGCATTACAATAAATTACTACACCTGGGGAGTTTACAACCAGAGTCATTGGTTAAGAGAATCCATCTTCTAATGAAAGTGTCTAACACAAAAATAAAGATGATATAAGGATTTAGGAAAATGTGGCCTAGTTGCCCAGAAGGCAGACTCACACAGACTGGTAAGTGAAAATCAATTAACTAATTCTTTTCAACAACAACAACAACAAAAAAAAATATATAGGAAAATAACTTAGACATTGTCAACACTGGGTCCTTAAGTATAGCAGATTTACTTCGCCACTATCATTTTGTTTTCTCGTGTTTTGACCTCATTTAATTCTGTTGTGTTCTCTATCAAGCCTTGTATAATTTTCATATCTTGCTTCATTAAACATGTAGAATTTCGTGGGGCTGGTGGAGGCATATGGGAGGAGTAGGGTCTCAGTCACCCCACTTGTCCCTTTACACATGCCTTTGAGCCAAACACCCCTACATTATTAAACTGTTGATTGTTTAGACTTCTGCTTAATGTCTTTCTTGAAAAACAAATGTGACTCTTTAAAGTCAGAAAACAACTGATCTAACCGCATGAAACCAATTTTGGATTCTCAGGTCTGGCTTCTGGGTCAGTAATAGATGTTCCTGAACAATACTTGTGTGTGTGTGTGTGTGTGTGTGTGTGTGTGTGTGTGTGTGTGTGTGTGTGCATTTTTGCAAAACTGGACCTTTGGTTTTTCCTCTTTAGTATCCACCATCTGATCCTAATTTTGTGACACTGTGCTAGCTAGTGTCAAGTCAGTTTGGCACAAGCTAGAGTCATCTGATAGGACAAAAACCTCAATTGAGAAAATGCCTCTAAGAGTAGTGGTTCTCAACCTTCTAAACACTGTGACCCTTTAATACAGTTCATGTTGTGGTAACCCTCAACCATACAATTATTTTTGTTGCTACTTTATAATTGTAATTTTGCTACTGTTATGAACTGTACTATAATATAAGTACCAGTGTTTTCTGATGGTCTTAGGTGGTGAAAGGGTCATTTGATCCTCCCAAGGGGGTCGTGCTCCACAAGTTGAGAACCATTGAAATCAAGCTTCAGGCAAGCCTGTGGTGCATATTTTTAATTAGTGATTGATAGGGCACAGTTCAGCCCATTGTGGGTGGGGCCATCCATGGGCTGGTGGTCCCGGGTTCTAGAAAGCAGGATGAGAAAGCCAATAAGCAGTATCTCTCCATGGCCTCTGCATCAGTTCCTGCCTCCAGGTTCCTGCCATATTTGAGTTCCTGTGTTGACTTTCTCCAATGATTGTTTTTGCTGCAGAAGTATAAGCCAAATAAATGCTTTCTTCTGCAACTTGCTTTTGGACATCATGTTTCATCACAGCATTAGTAACTTAACTAGACAGTTGCCTTTTGGATTGGAGAGGAAACAGTGTAATTTCCTTCAAAGGAATCAAGTTTTCTGCTATTTGCCTATAGCCCCTGAGATGTTGATAATATTTAAGATTCTTAGGAAGCAATGAACTTTTTCTAAGAAACATAACTTAACATTTCTATTTGAACCATGAACTGTTGCCCCTTTCCTGTGCTAACCTAGTCTTCCTTCCTCAGTATTTGTACAGAATCTGTTTTAATGGATTCATTAGATCGGTGCAGTCTTTGAGGTCAGTGAGTCACCAATGCAAAACTTTGGGTTTCAGTTTTAGTTTCTTACTCTGCCTTAAATTCTTGAGCCTTACAAAAACAGACTTTTTCAAGGCAGTTTCTTTTTATAGTATTCACAATGCTAAATTTTATCAGCTTACAAGCAAGTAAGCTAAATAGCTGCTTACAGCTAATTCTGTCTATACATGAAATCTGAGAGTAGTCTCCCTCTGCTACCCCTTATACACACACAAATGCTTTTATAAGCTAAATGTTGGCAATGCTGGAAGTTCAGTTCCATGATAGCAGAGTCTCTTGAAAGAGAAGTATTCATTACAGCACAGGGGCCTTCATTCCATGCAGTCCCTGATGCAAGAATGGTAAATTAACAAACCTCAAAAGAGTTGTCAAGAATGTACTAGGCACATGGTGATTTACTTTCCTGGAAGTTGAGATGTGTCCTGAGCCTAGCTCCACTCAAAAGACCTTCCAGCTTTCATAGTCAATGTATAGGCTCCCCCGCCCCCCTACACACAATATACTCAGGAGATCTTGTCCCTTTCCTCTTCTGTGAGGGACTTGCTATGAATCTCTTAAGTTCCTCCTTGTATCCTAGTTTCTCTGGCTGTGTGAATTACAGGCTGGTGATCCTTTGCTTTATCTCTAAAATCCATATATATGTGAGTACATACCATGTTCCCCTTTTTGTGACTGGGTTACCTCATTAGGAATGGTTTCTTTAAGTTCCATCCATTTTCCTGGGAATTTCAAGATTCCATTGTACCCCCCACCCCACCCCAGCAGAGTAGTATTCCATTGTATAAATGTGCCAAATCTTCTTTATCCATTCTTTAGCTGAGGAGCATTTAGGTTGCTTCCAGGTTCTTGCTATTACAAATAATGCTGTTATGAACATAGTTGAACAGATGTCTTTGTTGCATTTGGGTATATGCCTAAGAGGGGGATTGCCGGGTCCTGTGGTAGACCGATTCCCATTTTCCTGAGGAACTGCCATACTGATCTCCAAAATGGCTGTACTAGTTTGCACTCCCACCAGCAGTGGAGAAGTGTTCCCCTTTCTCCACATCCTCTTCAGCATAAGTTGTCATTGGTGTTTCTAAGTTTAGCTATTCTGGCAGGAGTAAGATGGTATCTCAGAGATGTTTTGATTTGCATTTCTCTGATAGCTAAGGATGTTGAGCACTTTCTTAAGTGTCTTTCAGCCTTTTGAATTTCCTCTATTGAGAATTCTCTCTCCAGTTCTGTACCCCATTTTTTAATAGGGTTATTTGGTATTTTGGTCAATAATTTCTAGAGTTCTATGTATACTTTGGAGCTCTGCTCTCTGTCAGGTGTAGGGTTGGTGAAGACGTTTTCCTAGTCTGTGGGCTACCGTTTGGTCCTGTCAACTGTGCCCTTTGCCTTACAGAAGCTTCTCAGTTTGAGGAGGTCCCATTTATTAATTGTCTATCTCATTGTCTATATGCTACTGGAGTTATGTTCAGGAAGCAGTCTCCTGTACCAGTTTGTTTGGTAAGTGTTACCTCAAGATACTTTATGTTGGTTTTGGCTATTTTACTGGATGATGTTTCTCTGTTTTCTTTCCCAGCCCCTTTCTCATCTGTATGTAGTAGGCCTACTGATTTTTTTTTTTTTTTTGACTTTATCTTGTATCCTGCTAGTTTGCTGAAGGTGTTTATCAGCTGTAGGAGTTCTGCTGGTAGAGTTTTTTTTTTTTTGGGTCCCTTATGTAAACTAGTATATCATGTGAAAATAGTGAAAGTTTGACTTCTTCCTTTCCAATTTGTAGTCCCTTATTCTCCTTTTGTTATAGCTTTAGCTAGAACCTCAAGTACAATATTGAAGAGGTATGGAGAGAGAGGGCAGCCTTGTCTCGTTCCTGGTTTTAGAGGAATCGCCTTATGCTTCTCTCCATTCAGTTTGATGTTGGCTGTTGGTTTACTGTATATTGCTTTTATTATGTTAAGGTATGTTCCTGTTATCCCTGATCTCTCTAAGACCTTTATCATGAAAGGGTGTTGAATTTTGTCAAAGTCTTTTTCATCATCTAGAGAGATGATCATATGGTTTTTCTTTTTCATTTGTTTATATGGTGGATCACATTGATAGCTTTTGGTATGCTGAACCATTCCTGCAACCCAAGGATGAAGCCTACTTGGTCATGATGGATGATTTCCCTAATGTATTCTTGGATTCAATTTGCCAGTATTTTATTGAGTATTTTTGCATCAATGTTCATCAGGGATATTGGGCTGTAGTTTTCTTTCTTACTTGTGTCATTGTGTGGCTTGGGTACCAAGGTAATTGTGGCCTTGTGCAAAGAGGCTGGTAATGAACCTTCTGTTTCTATTGTATGGAACAATTTGAGGTGTATTGGTATTAGCTCTTCATTGAATTTCTGGTAGAATTCTGCACTGAAGCCATCTGGCCCTGGACTTTTTTTTTTTTTTTTTTTTTTTTTTTTTTTTTTTTTGGTTGTGAGGCTTTTGATGACTGCTTCTGTTTCATTAGGGGTTATAGGTCTATTTAAGTTGCTTATCTATTCTTGATTTAATTTTAGTAAGTGATAATTACCCAGAAATTTGTCCATTTCCTTTGAACTTTTAAATTTGTGGAGTAAAGGTTTTCATAGTATGACCTGAAAATTGTCTGGATTTCCTCAGTGTCTGTTATGTCCCACTTTTTAATTCTGATTTTGTTAATTTGCATGTCCTCTCTCTGCTTTTGGTTAGTTTGAATAAAGGTTTGCCTATCTTGTTGATGTTCCTGAAAAACCAACTCTTTGTTGCATTGATTTTTTTTTTTTGTATTGTTTTCCTGCTTTCTACTTTATTGATTTCACCCCTCAAATTGATTATTTCCTAGCATCTACTCCTCTGGGTGACTTTGCTTCTTTTTGTTCTAAGGCTTTCAGTTGTGCTGTTAATTCTCTAATGTGACTATCCTCTGTTTTCTTCATATGGGCAGTTAGTGCATTGAACTTCCCTGGTAACACTGCTTTCAAGGTGTCCCATAAATTCATGTTTGCTGTGTCCTCATTCTCATTGAATTCTAGGAACTCATTAATTTCTTTCTTTCTTTGTCCTTTGACCCAAGTATGGTTCAATTGTGCATTGTTCAGTTTCCATCAGTTTGTAGCATTTCTGTGATTTATGTTGTTGCTGAATTCCAACTTTAAAGCATGGTGGTCTGTTAAGATACTGGGGTCTATTCCATTTTGTTATGTATGTGTTGAGTTTGTTATGTCTCCTAGTATGTTGTCAATTTTAGAGTAGTTTCCATGTGGAGGAGAGAAGAAGGTATATTCTTTTGTGTTTGGATGGAATGTTCTATAGATGTCTGTTAAACCCAATTGAGACATAACTTCTGTTATTTCTTTTGTTTCTTTGTTAAGTTTCTGTCTGGTGGACCTGTTTAGTGGCAAGTGTGGGGTGTTGAAGTTTTCTACTATGAGTGTGTGAGGTTTTATGTGAGCTTTGAGTTTTAGTAGCCTTTGTATTTGGGGTATATATGTTCAGAATTGAGACTTTGTACTGATGGATATTTTTCTGTGATGAATATGAAATGACATTCTTCATCTCTTTTGATTGATTTTGGTTTGAAATATAACTTGTTAGATATTAGGATAGCCACATCTGCTTGCTTTTTGGGCCCATTTGATTGGAAGATCTTTACCCAGCCCTTTACCTTGAGGTAATGTCTATCTTTGAAGTTTAGATGTGTTTCTTGTATGCTTCTTATCTATCCTGTTAGCCTGTGTCTTTTTATAAGGGAGTTAAGACCATTCGTGTTGAAAGTAAGGACCATTGATTGTGAATGGTTTTTTTTTTTTTAGATTTTTTCCTTGGCTATGGTTTTGTGAATATATTTGTCCTGATTTACCCTTGGGTTCTGGTGAAGTGATATTGTTCATTGCCTATATCTTTGTGAGTGTAATTAACTTCCTTGGGTTGAAATTGTCCTTCTAGAACTTTCTGTAGGGTTGGATGTGTAGATACATACTGTGAAAATCTGGCTTTGTCATTAAATATCTTTTCTATAATGATTGAGAATTTTTCTGGATATAGTATCCTGGGCTGGGATCCATGTATGTACTGGTAAAACATATATCCAGGTCCTTCTGTACTTGAGAGTTTCCATAGAGAAGTCAGGTGTAATTTTGATAGGTCTGCCTTTATATGTTTCCTGGTCTTTTTCCTTTGCTGCTCTTAATATTCTTTCTTTATTCTGTATGTTAGCAGTTTTGATTATTACGTGTCAAGGGGTCTTTTTTCTTTGGTCCAGTCTATTTGGTGTTCAGTATGCTTCAGTTGCTTTCAACGACATGTCCTTCTTCAGACTGAGAAAGTTTTCTTCAATGATCGTTTTTAAATATGTTTTCTGCACGTTGGGTTGTGCTTCTTTAACTTCTTCTAAGCCTATTTTTCTAAGGTTTGGCCTTTTCACATTGTCCCACAATTCCTGGATGTTTTGTTCAAGGATTTGTTATATTTAAGAGTTTCTTTGGTTGATGAATCTATTTTCTCTAGTTTGTCTTCAGTGCTAGAGATTCTCTCTTCTGTTTCTTGTATTCTGTTGGTTATGCTTGCATCTGTAGTTCCCAATAGTTTGCCAAGGTTTTCTGTCTCCAACATTCCCTCAGTTTGTGTTTTCTTTTCTTTTTTTATTAATTTATTTTATTTTATTTTATATAACCAAGTCCAATTAAATGAAAACAAACATTTATAGACAATATTTGGGAATTTGGGCATTGTTCTTTCCAAACTACTTCCTGCTGTTAAGGGGCGCTGTCATGGGGGATTCTAAGAAGATTCAGAAATCCTGGCTGTAGTCTGTAAGGCTGCTTTGTCCAGCTGTTTTGAATGTAGGATCACCTTGTACTCTGTTTCAGGCAGTCTGGCCCGATCAAACCATATTAGTCTGGAAGGAATCCACATCTTTTCATTTTCTGTGGAAACAAAAATAGAAATCCTTTTCCCCAGTAACTTGTCCTTCAACTTAAATTTTGGAGTCAAAGCATTTTTTTTAACTTAATTTATTACTTTACATGTCGATCCCAGTCCCCTCTTCCTCCCTCCCTTTTAACCTCTCACATGCACTCTAACCACCCACCCCTCCCATCCCCCCACCCCAATTCCATATGTAGGGGAATGCCATCCAGTTGGGGTCATGTAGATCTGACAGGTCATATGACATAGGGACTAGGGCTTCTCTCCTGTCTCTAGATTAAGGCAGTTATCCCTCCATGAGGGATATGTTTGCAAAGTCCTTTTGTGCACCAGGGATACATCCTGGCTCCACTGTCTGAGGTCTCTTAGACTGCTCAGTCCTTCTGGCTGAGACCCATATTCAGGGGGGCCCGAGTCAGTCCCCTGCTGGCTTCCCAGCTATCAGTCTAGTGGCCCTTAGCTCCTTCTTGTTCAGGTAAGCTGTCTCTATGTGCTTCTGCCACCTGGTCTTGTCCTCTCCATCTGCTTCTGGGTTTTAGTTCGACTCAGTGTTTATGTATGGGTGTTTGATCCTGTTTTCAACCGGCATTAGTTGAGGGTTCCATGGAGAAGTTAGTTGTTGATCTCACTCTCTGGGAAGGGCATTTATGATAGCCTTTCCACGGAAGCTGAGATTGTTAGTTGGGAGCAGTCTTGTAGTTCTCTCGACCTTTCTTTGTGTTCAATTTTATCTTCAAACCAATATTGGCTCCCTCTTTTATGTTCTCTCTCTCTCTCTCTGTCTCTCTCTCTCTTTCCTATCTTCCATTCCTAACCAGGCTCAATCCTCCTGGTCGCACATGCCTTCCTCTCCTCCCCCCCTCATTTTCTCCTACTTCTCTCTCCATTCGCTGTCCTTCCCCACTTCACCTGAACTCTGGGGGACTTGTCCCTTCCCAGTTCTGTGAGGGACTTTATATGAATCTCTTAGAATACACCTTGTATCCTAGTTCATCTGGTGATGTGAATTATAGTCTGGTGATCATTTGATCTAGGTCTAAAATCCATATATGAGTGAGTACATACTGTGTTCCTCTTTTTGTGACTGGGTTACCTCATTCAGGATGGTTTCTTCAAGTGCCATCCACTTGCCTGCGAATTTCAAGATACCATTATTTTTTTCTGCAGAGTAGTATTCCATTGTGTAGATGTGCCACATCTTCATTAACCATTCTTCAATTGAGGGGCATCTAGGTTGCTTCCAGGTTCTTGCTATTACAAATAGTGCTGCTATGAACATAGTTGAACAGATGTCTTTGTTGCATGGATGTGCATCCTTTGGGTATATGCCTAAGAGGGGGATTGCTGGGTCCTGTAGTAAACTAATTCCCATTTTCCTGAGGAACCGCCATACTGATCTCCAAAATGGCTGTATGAGTTTGCACTACCACCAGCAGTGGAGGAGTGTTCCACTTTCTCCACATCCTCTCCAAAATAAGTCATCACTGGTGTTTCTAATTTTAGCCATTCTGGCAGGGGTAAGATGTTATCTCAAAGTTGTTTTGATTTGCATTTCCCTGATAGCTAGGGATGTGGAGCATTTTCTTAAGTGTCTTTCAGCCTTTTTGATTTCCTCTATTGAGAATTCTTTCTTCAGTTCTGTACCCCATTTTTTAATAGGGTTATTTGGTGTTTTGTTGACTAGTTTCTTGAGTTCTTTGTATATTTTGGAGATCAGCCCTTTGTCGGATATAGGGTTGGTTAAAATATTTTCCCAGTCTGTGGGCTGCCGTTTGGTCTTGTCCACTGTGTCCTTTGCCTTACAGAAGCTTCTAAGTTTGAAGAGGTCCCATTTATTAATTGTTTCTTTCAGTGTCTGTGCCCCTGGAGTTATGTTCAAGAAGTGGTCTCCTATACCAATTTGTTCAAGGGTACATCCTACTTTCTCTTTTAAGAGGTTCAGTGTGGCTGGATTGATGTTGAGGTCTTTGATCCATTTGGACTTGAGTTTTGTGCATGGCGACAGACATTTTCTTTATTTTCTCTCTTTCAGTTTTCAAGACTTGAACTGTTTGAGTTGTTTCCTTCAAATTTTTGATTGCTTTTTCTTGGCTTTCCTTATTTTCTTTTAATTTCTTGCATTTTTGCTTGGTCTTTTCCTTTATTTCTACCAATTTTTTGTTTGTTTTTTTTTTCTTCCATTTCTTTAAGGGATATTCTCATATTATCTTTGAGGGACTCTATCATTTTTATGAAGAGATATATATATATAGTAACCAAGTCCATTTAAATGAAAACAAACATTTATAGACAGTATTTGGGAATTTGGGCGTCGTTTTTTCCAAACTACTTCCTGCTGGTAAGGGGCACTGTCAATGGGGGATTCTAAGAAGATGCAGAAATCCTGGCTGTAGTCTGTAAGGCCACTTTGTCCAGCTGTTTTGTATGTACAATCACCTGTACTCTGTTTCAGGCAGTCTGGCTTGATCAAACCACATTAGTCTGGAAGTTATTTTTTAAGTTGTTCTCTTCTGCTTCATCTGTTTGGTGTGTTCAGATCTAGTTGGTGTAGAGTCCCTAGATTCTGATGGTATCTTGCTTGCCTTTCTATTGTTAGGTGTTTTCTTGTATTGCAGTTTTCCCATTGTTTCTTTTAGTGGGTTCAGGTGGGGTCTCTCTCTCTATGCTACTTCCCCAATGGGCTTATGTGGGTCAGTAGTTCGATGTCTGTATCTCTGTGTTGGTAATGTTCTCTAGGAGGTCTCTCCTCAGGCAAAGGCACAGCGATGGGGGTCAAAGGTCAGGCAGGCAGCAATTTAGGGTGGCCATCCAGCAGAGACCAGGTTATCAGATCAAAAATCAGGCAGGGACTCAGGATGGTCAGGCCTGTATAGGGAGGTCTATTGTGCTAGGAGAAGATCCAGGATGTTCCCTGGAGGTGGCAGGATAGTTGGACCACCCTCTGGTCCAGTGCTCAATCAGAGCAGTTGGGTAGTGGGCTAGGTGGGGCATAGGGTGGGGGGAAGGCAGGCTCTGGGTTTGTGGCCAGGTATGCATCAGAGCATCAGGAGTGCTCTAGCTGGGGACAGGACACAGGGGTGATCAAGATTTGGGGCCAACCCAGGGAGTTCCAGAGAAGGGTGTGGGGGAGGATTTGACCCAAACTAGTCCCAGCCTCACCTCTGGCAAGGCCCAGGGATGGGGGTGGTCATTTTTATTCTTACTGGAGTTTCTCTTTCAGTGAACTACCAGAAGTAGCTTCTGTTGGAATACTGGTGCTACCTCTTACTCTTGATCATCTAACTTTTCAGGCCATCTACAGACAAGGGCAATCTGTCTGCATAAGCACTCCTTTATCAGTCTTCATCTCTGCTGTTATTTCATTAGTTCTGACTCACATTGCTTCTCTCCTGGGGACAATGGTAGTGGGTGGCTTACCTTTGCTTTCCCACCTTCTCTAATACCTCCCCATTTCTGAGTCTTCTTTTTCAGAGTGATTGTATTAAAATATCTATTAGAGTATCCTGATTCTCTTATAATAAGCCAACAGTAGAGTTTCATTGCCTCCAAGTAAAAACCAGTCTCTCTTTTTTTTATATGTACAAAAAAATCTGTTGTACAGTTTAGTTCTTATGTCACATATTTAGGTTACTTCATTGTTTTTACACAGCATTTCTCAATCTGTGGGTTGAAACCCTTTTGGGGTCAAATGGCCCTTTTTCAGGGATTGCCTAAGACCACCAGAAAACACAGATATTTACATTGGTATTCATAATAGTAGCAAAATTACAGTTATGAAGTAGCAATGAAAACAATTTTATGCTTGGGGGTTACCACAACATGAGGAACTACATAAAGGTTCATGGCAATAGAAAGGTTGAGAACCACTGTTCTAACACATACACATTTCAAGCTGCTCTGGTTGCAACTGGATGCTTGCTTCTAAGTAATATATATATATGTATGTATGTATATATATATATGTGTGTGTGTGTGTGTGTGTGTGTGTGTGTGTGTGTGTGTTGTATTGCTGTAGATAGATGCCATGCAACTCTTACAAAGGAAAGCATTTAATTGGGTCTTACTTTCAGTTCAGAGGTTTAGTCCATTATCATGGTGGGAAGCAGGAGAGCATGCAGGCAGACATGGTGCTCAGAGAGTTCTAGATCTGGTTCCACAGGAAGTAGGAATACAGAACATCTTAAACCTCAAATCCCACCTGCAGTGGCAAGGCCACAAGGCCACATCCATCCCAACAAGCCCAACCTCCAATAACATCAGTTCCTGAATTTATGGGGGCCATTTTCATTCAAATCACCAGTACATCTGGCCACATTTTATACTGGAATCCTTCTCTGGTGTTCCATTTCCTTGCCAAATGTTTCATTGCTGTGTTTTTGTAGCATACCATAGCATTTATTTGAGCATAATAGTTTATTTACTCTCTGCCTTCCCAATTCTAATTTAGATGTCTTAAGGGAAGTAAGCCCCTTCTTCATTCTAACAATACTTGGAATAATAGGGCTCTTGGTGTCTGTGAAGTGGTTGGCTGACTAAAGCCCAGCAAGGATACATTTCAGATTTCTCTCTTGGAAGAGTAATGTTCTATGTGTACTTACAATGGGAGAGAAGAGACTTTGTGTTCATATTTGATAGGGAAAATGTACCACTTCCTGTGTTGGTCACTTTATAAGAGAAAACATATTTATTTGGGAGGATACAGAGGGATGGTATTTATCCACATACCACATCTCTTGACTATGTATTTGTGTGTATGACCAAAGTATAAAGTTCACTGATGAATGGAGATATGCTGTCCTCTGTATGTAATTGAACCTGTGATCCTTTTCCTGAGTCTCTAGTGAGCAGCCTATATTTCCACAGAAGTTCTATTAGAAGCTTCCTGACTGTGAAGGAGAAGAATGTGCTCTGTGGAGCTAGGTGCCTTTGCATGTATTCTGGCTTGAACTTTTCATAAGCTTCATGTCTGTGGGGGCAGCTAACACTACTTCTTAAAAGCTCATCATACTTAGAATGTGTGGGCAGGAATTCTGGAGCATGCTGACTTTTTGAATGCTGGATTTTGTTTCTTTTTTGCTCCAGAGAGAATATAATAGTGCACTTCCATTTTTATTTTTCTAACAACAGAATAGCCATATCCTTTAACTCTTAGTTGCTGATTGTGTCATTATATCCTGGGCAGCTAAGAAGCTATTGTAGTTATCATTAATGATGCACAAAAATGACGTAACCTCACTAAATCAAGAAAACTCAATGGGAAGAATTCTCACTGCAAAAGAGACCTAGTCAGGGCTCCAGGCTTTTCTGTTTGTCCTTTATTATTAGTTTTGAGACAGGGCCTTATGTGGCTCAGGCTAGTCTTGAACTTGCTATATAATTGAGAATGACATGGAACTACTACTGATCATGCCTCTTGTCACCCTGGTGCTAGGATGGCAGTCATGGCCACCATGCCAAGTTCACTTGTATCAGTTCTAACAACCTTCAAGTTGACCATTTTGGCCACTGCAGTTTATCAGAGAAGGAAACATTGAGCTTTGTCTTGGTTGTCTTTAGATTTTCAGAGTTTTAGGCCCAAAAAGTCCTGGAATTAAGCCAACGTTTCATGTTTATTTGATGTTTCTCCCCTTGTCACTGGCTTGGAGTGGCTCCATGGCAAAGAAACCCTGGAACACCTGGAAAAGATCTGCCTCTAAGTTAGGATTGAGTTTTTTTTTTTGTGGCCACATGGTGAAACTAAGAGCTAAAATTACCTGTTAGAAATAAAAGAAGTCTTCTAGGAATTGCCTCTTTGTGGAGGATGCTTGAAGAAGGGGAAAAGAGATGACTTCTGCTTGAGTCCCTACTCTTTAGGAACTAGGCCAAACAAGGATTTAACTGCCTCTTAAAATTTTTATTATTCTGCAGTCTAGGAACCCCTTAAAAAAGAGGCTAATGTACATTTAATGACTGGATTTTAAAGAGTATTTATTTCAAGTATAAAATGTTGTTGTTGAAGTGATTTTCTTTTCTGCCTCGTCTTAATTTAGGCATAGAGAGAACAAATCCTAGCAACTAGAAATAAAAAAACACAGCCTGTTTTTATAGATGTGGTCTGATCATAGAGGCTACAGGTTGATGGGGAAGCATCAATAGTGAACTGAAAGTTTAGGGAGGGTCAGTCAGCAGCAGGCAAAGAGAGAAACATCACAGAGCTCCAGACACATTAGGAAGGCTGTGTAGACATGTGGACCAGGATTGGCTGATGGAAGATGGTGATTCTGAACATTATTAAAGTATGACTAAATGGATAAGTACAACTTTCTAAGGACAAAGTCTCTATCACTGTGCTGTGTAATTAGAAGTGTAGACTCTGGAACACATGGGTTTAAATTCTGGCATTTGCAATTGCTACTTGAATGACATTTGACAAGTTATATAACCTTGGAACTTAAATTTCTCATTAAAAATATCTTATGTGGATGTGTGTTTTGCCTACATGCATGTCTATATACCATGTGTGTAGTTCCAGTGGAGGACAGAAAAGTGTTCTCTGGGGCTGGAGTTAGAGAGGGTCATGTGGGTGCTAGGATTGAACCTGGGTCCTCTGGAAGAACAGCAAGTGCTTTAAACTCCCAAACCATCTCTCCAGCGCATGGGCTCTCACTTTTAAGAAGAGTCTTAGACTAATTCCTGCTTTATAGAATGTTGAATTAAGAGAGTGTGTAGATAAATCAATGATACCTACATGCAATGAGTGCTACACAAATGTTTAATCTCAATTATGAGGATTTCCCAACAATCACCATGCTGTGAAGACCAGAGGCAAGGTGAGTGGAAGCATACACATGGTCAGTGAGTTTTGTGGCTTTGGTGGTTGGATTAGGAATGGCTTCCATAGGCTCATATATTTGAGTGCTTAGTCATCAGGGAATAGCACTTCTTGAAGGAGTAGGTGTGGCCCTATTGGAGGAAGTAAGACATTGGAGGTGGGCTTTGGGGTTTCAAAAGCCCAAGTCAGGCCCAGTGTTACTTTCTGCGTACTGCCTATGGATCTGGATGTAGAACTGTCAATTTCTCCAGAACCACATCTTCCTTCCTACTGCTATGCTCCCTGCCATGATGACAATGAACTAAGTCTCTGAAACTGTAAGCAAGACCCAGTTAAATGCTTTTCTTTATGAGTTGCCATGATCATGGTGTCTCTTCACAGCAATAGAACACTGACCAAGACAGTGGCTTATACTTAGGTATATGGCTCATTTTGAGTTAAGTTTTATGTTGTAAAGTTGTAAAGTCAGTGTGTCCACATTTTTAGGGCTCATATAGACTACCAGGTGTCTCAGCACCATCTTCTGTGTCTTCTGAAAGATTGTTCATTCTCTGTTAAACTATTTCTTTGTTGAAGACCAGTGGAGTACAATTGTGTGGATCCATTTCTGAGTTCTTGCTTCTGTTTAATTGATGTTTGTGTCTATTCTTTTGGTAATTTCATACTGTGCTAACAGATAAATAGTGGTTCTTTGTAGTAATTAGAGAATTTGTTTTAGATGATGCTAACAGATAAATAGTGGTTCTTTGGAGTAATTAGAGAATTTGTTTTAGATGAATCCTACAAGCCTGTTGTTCTTCAGTATTGTGTTGACCATTCTTGGTCTTTTGTTTTCCTACCTAAACATTAAAATCAATGCATCAATATACATATAATGTTTTGTTGAAAATTTTATTTAAATTCCACTAAACCTATAGATGAAACTTGAAAGAAATGGTGTCTTCATTATAGTGAGTCTTCTGATTCTTGGGCATATATTGCTGTTGTATAATATTCCACTACATGAACAACCTACAAGCTATGTACTCATTCTACTGTTGATAAGCCTGTTTTGGTAATTACTATCAATTATGTAAAAAGCTTTACGAACAAAATTATGTATACATATTTGTTCACTCAAGCACACAAACTTTGCTTGGAGTATCATTTCTGGGCCATGCAATGTGTTTGTGCTTGGCTTTGTTGGGAAGGCCCCTTTTTCCAGAGTGCATTGACAATGCAGCCCCCTTTGCATTGTCAGTGGATGAGCTCTTTGTTCTTCTAGATGCTCACTAGCAGCTGGCATTGTATTGCTTAGTGTTGTTTGCTGTCTTCCTTAGGGCTTTTATTGCTGTGATGAAATACCATTACCAAATAGCAAACTGGGGAGGAAAGGGTTTATCTGGCTTACACTTCTACATTGCTGTTCATCACTGAAGGAAGTCAGGAGAGGAATTCACACAGGGCAAGATCCTGGAGGCAGGAGCTGATACAGAGGCCATGGAGGGGACCTGCTTACTGGCTTGTTTCCCTTGACTTGCTCAGCCTCCTTTCTTATATAACCCAGGACCATCAGCTCAGGGATACCGTCACCCACCATGAGCTGGGTCCTAAACTACTGATCACTAATTGAGAAAATGCCTTACAGCTGCATCTCATGGAGGTATTTCCTCAGCTGAGGAGGCTCCTTCCTCTTTGATGACTCTAGATTGTGTCAAATTGATACACAAAGCCTGTCAGTACAGTTGCCAATTTGGTAATTTAGTTTTTCTTGTAGGTTTTCCTTCCTAAGAGCAATGAAGGTTATTAAATTTTTGAATATGTTTCTGTATTATTTCCCCCTCGCAACACACTATTATTACATTATGCATGTTTCTTTCCTCAACTTCCAGCCTGTTTTTTGGTGATTTACCTAATACTGCCTACCTACTCTCTACCTCCTTTGTTTTTATTTATATGGGTATGGTTTTGCTTGCATTTACATCTGTGCACCATGTGCATGCAGTTCCGAGGAGGTCAGAAGAGGATGTAGGATCCTCTGGGACTGAAGTTACAGATGGTTCTTAGCCACTATGTGCTTGTAAAAAAAATTAACTCTGATCCTCTGAAATTGCAGCTAGTCCTCTTACATTTTGAGCCATCCTTCCAGTGCACACCTACTTGTTTCTGATTTTGAACTCAATTGTACTCATACCACAAACTTCTGTAATATTTTTTCATTTTAGCAATGTTTTCTTTTTTCATACTTATTATTTTCTATTTTTTTTTTTTTTTTTAGATTTTATTTTACATTCCAACTCCTCCTCCTGCTCTCCTACCTTCCCCCAGTCCAGCCACCCATCCACTTCTCCAAACAGATAAGTGGCTCCCATGGGGAGTGGACAAAGTCTGCCATATTAAGTTTGGTGATTACCAAGTGCCCTCATGGCATCCCCTCATAAGGAATGTACTCCAATAAGCCAATTCAAGCACCTAGGATAGATTTGGTCCTATTGCCAGGGGCCTTTCTACTTAATTTTTTATTTGAAGTCCATAGTCTATATGCATCTACCCAGGCAAACACTCATGAACACAGACTGAAAATAAACTAAAATCTTTTAAAAAATGAAAAATTTGTATTACCAAGTTAAATTTGTATACTATAAAGATGAAATGCCAAAGTAATAGCAACATCAGAGGCTAAAGTGTAATTATAGCAGCTCAGAAAGCAATTATCAATTTAAAATGGCTTATGTGTGAATAATATTTTGGTAAAAGAAAGATGGACTTTCAAGAACTTGGACAAAAAACCTCACAGAGGGTGTGGCTGGTTGTTTCCAGAACTCTCATCACTTAGTATTCCTTTCATTGACAGTGGCTTATCAAGTCAGACGCTTCTGAGAAGGCAGTTTGTACTTGATCATTTTTCTCAATAGCTAAATGGCATTCCGGAAGATGGCACATCAGAAATGTCAGTATTCTTAATGATAGTACAAACCACAAATGGATTGTCTAAAAGCTCTCTGTGACTGGCTTTTCCTAGCAAAGTAGCAATGGCAGTTGGTTTCCAGTTTTTGTTGCTTTCTCATTTCCCAAAATAGCAGATAATGAAATCTTCCCACAAATATGGAGGGAAAGGCAATATATGTTAGGTGGTCAACTATAGGGCGCTCTTGATTGGCTATTAAACAACTTTTCCACTGTCACTAAACGTCTTTATCCAGCCAATCTGTAGTGCTGGATTGGACTGTATCCATTCTCTTTTCAAAATAAATTTCCATTTTGTGAGAACATCACTTTTAAAGTTCTAATTCTCTTGGTATTTTTTTGTGGTTCTTTGCTTTCTGAACTTTCTTTACTGGTACGCACATAGTAAGCACTAGTTTATGAATAATAGATGAACCACATAGAAAAATCTAAGGTAGGTTAGACTCAGAATAGAATTGTCCACCTGCATGGTTTCTCTTGTCATTTAAAATTATTAGCTGCCAAGGCATTGAGTGTTTGTGAACCACTTAGGAACTTAAGCAGTGGAAGTGTGTCTTAATCACTAATTATGACCGTTCACTTGATATATCTGGGAAGATGGAATGTCAGTTGAGAAATTGCTCCTATCAGGTTGGCCTGTGGGTATATCTGTAGGGTATTTGCTTAATCACTAGTGGATGAAAGAGAGCATGGTCTACTGTGGATGGTGTCATTCCCTATGCAGGTAGGGAACAAAAGCATCAGTTGCATTCTTCCATGACTTCTGCTTCAGGTCCTGTCTTGGCTTCTCTCCTTGATGGACTGTGACCTACAAACCCAATAAAGCATTTTCTCCCCTAAGGTGGTTTTGAACATATTTTATCACAGTGATAAGATCAAACTAGAACATGCATTTATTCAGCTTTTGCTTTGCCATACCAATTTGTTCTGTCAAACATATTGATGGATGCTCATTTAGTTGTTTGCTTACAAATTGGCTTGTGTATTTCTAAATCTCGTTAATGTTGCTTGCAGTTATTAAACATGTAATTTTAGAATTTAGTTGAGCTAAGATTATAAGAGTTGATTTCTATGAAAAATAAATAAAAATATTATTGAGTTTCAGTAAAATTGTTTAATGAGAAATGTCATATGGTTGGAGATGGACAAGAAAATGATAAATATTTGGAAACACAACCATAAAATATAGAATGAATTTTCTGAGCTATAAATTTCTGATCCCATTGTGAGGTTTTTAGGTGGTGTTTCTGTCTCACTTTTGCTTTTTAAGAATAGTCTTGCTTTGTAGCCCTTGTTGGCCTAGAACATCAGCTTTTGCCCTCTAAGTGGGATTAAAGGATGGTCCCCTACACCAATCAACTGTAGTAGACAGGAAGATATTGGTGCTTTTTAACATTGATTATCAAATTGAAGTTTTTAATTGAGATTACAATTTTAAGGTACAGGCATGATCTTTTGTTACTCATAATATGATTCCTAGCTTTAAAAGCACTAAGATACTGGGGTTAGGCACAATTTTAGGCAAATGCTGAAAAGCAAGAAGTCTTGTTTTTGTGAACAGCTGTGCAAAGGGGAAAAGGGGATTCCCCAGGAGGATACTGAGCTGGAACACTTCACCTTTCCCTTTTTCTTTTTAATAGAAGAGTGAATATGTGGACCTAGTCCGGGAAGGCAATATGCAGCCCTTCAGGTATTAGGGAACTCATCATAGATGACTGAACCTTGGAGAATTAATGTCTTTGTAAATCTATTTTCCTAGAAAATAATAGTCAGGGGCACTTCAACCACATTTCCCCCCACACTGATAGCATATGTATCCCAAGTTTCCAATTTGAGATGTGACTGGGAAATAAAGATACAGATTTATCCAATACTCTAGAATTTAGGCATTCGAATGTGTTTGTGTTTTCAAAATAGTGACAGCAGTAGGCTCAACAATTATTTGAAAGATGCTGTCTTTATTCAAAGTCATGTTTAGAGCTCATTTGAAATTTCTTTTAAAGATAGTTTACATGCTTTGTGGGATCTTAGCTAAGTTGCTTCAGAGACACATCTGATTTTAAACCAATGAAGTTTTACCTATTGTGTTTGTCATTGTGGTTCCAAATAACAACCTATCTACTCCTGGGGACCAAAGTTTTCTATAAGTGTTATGCTTACATATATGCACTCCAGGCCTCATTACTCCAAGGGAAATTGCAGGAGTGGCAGGTGGAACAATGATCAACACCACTAAGATGTGAAATACACCACGGTGAGGTATGTGCTTGTGAAGGAATGTGCATTTGGATGTATGTGTTTATTAAAACTCAAATCATTAATATTTTTCTGGAGAAGTATCAACAGAATATTTCTTAAAAGACAAGATTACAGATATTTTAGACTATACAGTTCGTGTATCTCTGTCATCCCCATTTCATGCTATGTAAAACAGTAACATAATACATGAATGAACACACATGACTATTTGCTAAAATAGGCAGCAGATTGTATTTTGGCCCTAGATTGCAGTATGTAAATCATGGTACAGTTTATTCTGAAAAAGCAAATTGATTATAATATCTGAATTTCATTCTCTGAAAATATTCATTGAAATCATTGTTTCGGTCTTTGATACAATAATTACTACTTGAAAGAACAGCCAATTATATCAAAGAAAAATTGGCCAAGGTATAATTAAAACCCAATATTTTTAGTACTCAGTCAAAATATAGGGGAATTCACTTTTGTATTTAGTCAGTTAAAGGAGCCTCCATGACATTTTGACCACTACTGTTTTTGTTGCCTTTTATAGGCATACACATATGTGGAGTGGCTACATTACACATAAGAGGTGAGATCACAGGCCTTTGTTCTCCAAATAATTCTCTCTATCAAGCCCTTTAGTTGCTAGCAGTACAGTTAGGCTGCTGGCTTCCTCTACTTCTGTTCTTCTTGCTATTCACTCTCTATCTCGATTATTTCTCAAAAACAAGAGTTCAGCAGTCATATTTCCAGAACGTTAAAAAGATGGCCATAGATGATTTTAGAATTTATCTCCTTAAAAATAGGTATTCAACTATATATGCATTAATAGCTACTTTCAAACTTCCTCCATCACCAAAAAATACCTACTAATTTGTTTTTTGTCTTGATGATTTTTTATTATAAACATTTCCTATATATGTGGCTACCTAGCATTTTTTAATGTATCAGCAACATAGATTTTAATGATCAATGATATATTGTTGTATATATCTGTCATGGTTTTAGAATCTTCTTCAACATAACCATAATTAGATTGCTTTCACTTTTGCCTATCATGAATATCTCCACTGAGAATATTTGTATGGGAATGCTTTCATTAGCTTGGATAAATATTTAAAAATAGAACTGTTAGCTCATGTAACAATATGTGTGACCTAGTTTTCTGTTGCTGTGACAAAATCATGACCAAGAGCAGCGCAAGGAAGAGTTTATGTAGGTTTACAATTAGAGAGGTCTAAAGTATACTGCTTGATGTCTTAGATTGGTTTGTTTTGTTGTGGCAAAGCACCATGAGGAGAAGTAGCTTGGAGAGGAAAGGATTTATTTGAGCCTAGACTTCCAGGTCCCAGTCCATCACTGAGGGAAGTCAGAGTAGGGATTCAGGGCAGGAACCTGAACATGGGAACTGCAGCAGAAGCTATGGAGGGATGCTGCTTACTTTCTGGCTTGTTCTGCAGGGCTTGCTCAGCCTGCTTTCTTATACAGTAAGAACCACTGCCCTAGGGGTAGGGGGCACCATTGCTAGTGAGCTGGACCCTTCCACATCACTCATTGAACAAGACATTACCCCACAGACTTCCATATGAGCCACCCTCATGGAGGCATTTTCTCAAAAAAAGATTCTCTCTTCCCAGATATGTCTAGGCTTGTGTCTAGATGATGATGACGATGATATTAAAAGTTGGCAGGAGAATAGAAGCATATGCCAGGAGCAGGAATTTGGCTTGTCATGGGTTACAGACAGAGAAACAGACAGGCGTGTGTGCACACACACACTGGCGCACGCGTGTGCGTGCATGCGCGCACACACACACACACACACACACACACTCACACAATCATACACACATGCAGGCAATGGGGTAAAGCTATATAAACATTGAAATTCTATGGCAGTGATGGACTCTGGGGTCCATGAGCTCTCCCTTGTTTAGGTCAGCTGTTTCTGTGGGTTTCTCCAGCCTGGTCTTGACCCCTTTGCTCATTACTCCTCCCTCTCTGCAACTGGATTCCAGGAGTTCAGCTCAGTGTTTAGCTGTGTGTGTCTGCTTCTGCTTCTATCAGTTACTAGATGAAGGCTCTGGGATAACATATAAGGTAGTCATCCATCTCATTATTGGGGAAGGGAATTTAAGGTAGCCTCTCCAGTGTTGTTTAGATTGTTAGTTGTAGTCATCCTTGTAGGTCTCTGGACATTTCCCTAGTGCCAGATTTCTCTTCAAACCTAACTATTGTGAACAGTGTCACCAACTGGAGATAAAAAAACAAAACAAAACAAACCAAAAAACAAAAATAAAACAAACAAACAAAAAGCATGAGTTGAGGGAACATATTTTTTTTTTCATTCAAACCATTACAATATCAGCTGTACGTATTTTTAACATTGTGAGGAATATCCATCTGTTTTCTGAAGTGACCACATATGTTTATCTTCCCACTAGCAGTAAACAAAGGTTCGTGGTTTTATTGATATTGAAAGTCCCTTTCTATCTTCAAAGGGCTGTGGATTAGCTTCTGGGCATGACACAGCTATCTTGATGAGGAACTCATAGCAACTGTGGGTGCTTGCAATGTATCTGCTTAACAGCAGCTGGTCCTTGATGGTATCATAAGTCCCTGTCTCTACCTCTTACTGGTGAACTGTTTGTTACTATAGATTTAGAGAGAGAGAGAGAGAGAGAGAGAGAGAGAGAGAGAGAGAGAGAGAGAGAGAGAGAGCCATTGCTTTCAGTTGTGTACTTGGAAACTCCACACCAGGCTCATATGGATAGTCCCAGTCCTGTGGTCACACAAGATGGATCTAGTCACCAGAGAAGCCACATGTCTGACTTCCCCCTTACGTTTTTACTACAGTTGGATACTTGGTTTTCTGACACAAGTAGGGGCTTTGAAGACAAACTGAGGTACCAATGCTGGGGTTTATAAAAGTACTGGTAGCATTTTCATGGTTATATGAATATGGCCATCTTTTAATATCTGCTGGTGATTGATTCTAGAGTCCTTCAAACCCATGAGAAATTCAGTTCCCTGTGTGGTATAATAATATATTTTACAAATATAGTGGTTTCAATAGGAATGCCCCCATAGACTCATGTATTTGAATACTTGGTCAAAGGGATTGGCCTTACTAGGAGGCATGGCCTTTGTTGGAGTAGGTATGGCCTTGTTAGAGGAAGGCAGTCATTGTCAATGGGCTTTCAGAAGCTCAAGTTTAGCCAGTGTGTCTCAGTCTTTTCCTACTGCCTATGGATCCAGATATAGAACTCTCAGCTCCCTCTCTACCACCATGTCTGACTACACACCACCTTGCTTCCTGCCATGATGATAATGAACTAAACCACTGAAACTGTAAGTCAGCCCAAATTAAATGTTTTCCTTTGTAAGAGTTGCCATGGTCATGGTGTCTCTTCATAGCAATAGAAACTTTAACTAAGACAATATATCTCCCTGTGTATCCTAAATTGTGTCCAGGCTTCTTAAAACACCTAATATAATATAAATGCTATGGAAACAGTTGTTATTCTGTATAGCTCATTGCATAGCTACTCCCAAATCCATGTATGCTCAATACAGATAATTTTTTTTCCTGAATATTTTCAATCTGTGAATGCAAACTTAGGGCTGATTGTACTCAACATTAGGGATGCATCCTTTTACTTCAGAAGAGCACAAAAGCCAGTGTAAGTCTTTCAGTGTCTGAAAGTGAATAATTTCTGCTGCTGTGGTAAGACTGATATTATCATGTTGTTGTACATCTATAGCAGTCTGAGTAGCTATGTATAATCCCATTTGTTTTTAGCTCCACGGTTTGTTATTTGCAGGATGAAACCCCACCAATCTTGTATGAGTCCTGCACCTTTCCCTTCTCTTTACTTTTGTGTGTGTTTATTTTTAAGACTTCATCCTGTAATCCAGAGATCCTCTTTCTATATCATTTCCATTCAATTAAGGATGTTGATCAAGGTCTCAGATCTTATCAGAGCAAAAGTGTGTTGCTTGGCAACTGAGGAAAAGATAAAATGTTTTAGATTTTAAAAATAATTCAAGATTTCATTATGCATTTTGCAAAAGTGTTTTCCTTATTTGTGGGAAAACATCTTGGAGGAAGAAAAGAAGAGACCATGCAGCCATTCTTTCAGTTGTGCAGTCAATGTGAGCAGGGACTGGATTCTGTCCTTTGACTGCTCTGAATATCTGTCCTTTGTATATGGTGCCTCTCCTTCCTTCCCTCCCTCCTTTCCCCCATCTCTTGAAAAATAATATAGCCCAATAGTCCACAAGCTTTCTTCCTCAGTAAGCTGTCATGAATTTAGAACTTTATCCATTGTTTGGCTCACTGGAATTTCCAAGTTTATGTTGGTTTATGTTGGTAGTGATGACACATTAGCATGACGTCTCTCCTTTGCCAGAGTATAAGTCTCTGATGGTGTTTTAGTCAAGTCACTGCTACTGACTTGGTGTTTCCTTTTCACTCTGTGAAGAGAGAGAGAACATATGGATGCTGTAAGATAGCTGCTTGCAGTGATAGATTTGGAAGCTTTGGCATCTGAGAGCATGAAGAGGGAACCTGAACTCTGGGGCTGCATACTAATTAGCAAAGGAAACAGTGTGGCCACAGAGTCAGAGATTCATGCTGACATGGCTCTTTGACTTATGACTGAGGGTAAAAATTAGAAAGAAGAGAGAAGTCAGGATCCTATTAGCCTCTTTGAAAGGTACACCTTTCAACTTCTCCTACCTACCTAGCCCTGCCTTTTAAACCTCACCATCTCCCAGTAGTACCCAAGGCTAGAGACCATTCTCTTAGCATACAGGCTTGTTTTAGAGCCCCTTGTTGGACTGCTTGTTGGTTGTCTGATGACCTTTTGAAGAATGCTCATTTTCATTTGAAGAATTTGTAAGAGGTTTTATAATTTGACCATGTATTTGCTCTCTGTAGTACTTAACCATTTTCTTGGGATATTTCATTGTGACATATGATTTTTGAATTATAGAAATTGCTGTATCATTGAGAAATGACGAGGTGTTTTATTCAAGGACGAGTCAGAACATCACCTAAGACTAAAATTTTCTCACTGTGTAGTTAACTGGGAACTATTTTTGTGAAGTCCTCCAGGCCAATATTAGCTTTCTGTTTCTGTTACAAGCTCTGTGATAAGGACAAGTCCTCTAACTTCTTTGTAAATGGAGTCTAGTAATACCAGCCTTCCTAAGAAATTGCACTCAGAATTAAATGAGATAATACACAATCCGGCACATAATGAATATATAATAAACATTCACATAATTGTAGTCGACACAGCTAACATTTAGTAGAGTAATTGAGGTCTTGGTAATGTAATAATGTAATGTCTTTTCTTCTCTGCCTGTTCCTTCTCTCTCTCTCTCTCTCTTTCTCTCTGTGTATCATTTAAACTAAATTTTAAAATTAAGTTGAGAAATATGTGTTTTATAAACTTTGTGTTAATTGATCTTATTAAATAATGAATCATCTTATTTCACATTTTCCACTACCTGACAGAAAATAATAGAACTTCTTCCTGCTTAGGAGGTTTCTGTCTGTCTCGCTACACTGAAAAATGAAATCTACAGCAAATACTTCCCCATAGTCCATGATGGTTGTGATATGAATATTTTTATCAGAAATGCCTGTCTTTACTGTTTGAACATTGGGCTGCCTTGGCTGGATTAATAAATATTTTCACTTACACTTCATCTCCATCAGGCTCCTTCTTTACATTATTAGGTCATAGGAAGGTTAATCCACCAGGATGAAAAGGCAGGCTTACATAAGTTGATTTTACATGATGTCTCACTTTTAATTTTTTTCTTTGGATATTTTTACAGATGTATATTGCTTATTATTTTGAAAAAAATGATTGATAATCACACATTGCTACCAGTGATAATGGTAAAATGTATGGCATCAATGATTGCCAATATCAATGACTGACAGCTGTTTTAGGTCTCAGTTGAATGAGGTTTTGTAACTTGGTGCTTGGGGTTTGTTTTAGTGAGTGTTGACAGTATATATGTAGTTTATAAATGATAGAAAAGGAAAGGTAAGATTAAAGTGTTAGGGTAGACAAAGAGTTCCATCTGACCACATGATGGCCATCTGAGTTCTACTGGTGACCAGATAGATTTTTATATTTTAGTCTCTTTAAAGGCAGAGGAAACATTCCAAAACACAATTACAAATAGGAAAATCTGAAGTGTAGATAGTTTTCCTAAGTAAAATATATTTTTTCAAAATAATACATGGTACAAATTGAGAATAAAGAGTCTATATCACCTGTCTATTTTTGTGCCAATACCAAGCTGTTTTCAGAACTATAGCTCTGTAGTAGAGCTTGAAGTTGGGGATGGTGATGCCTCCTGAAGTTCTTTTATTGTACAGGGTTATTTTGGCTGTCCTGGGTCTTCTGTTTTTCCATATAAAGATGATTACTATCCTTTCAAGGTCAGTGAAGAATTGTGCTGGGATTTTGATGGGGATTGCATTGAATCTGTAGATTGCTTTTGGCAAGATTGCCATTTTTACTATGTTTATCCTACCTATCCAAGAGCACGGGATCTTTCCATTTCTTGATCTTCTTTAATTTCTTTCTTTAAAGACACAAAGTTCTTGCTATATAGATCTTTTACTTGTTTGGTAAGCATTACCCCAAGATACTTTATGTTGTTTGTGGCTATTGTAAAGGGTGATGTTTCTCTGATTTCTTTCTCAGCCACTTTTTTGTTTGTATATATAGGGCTACTGAGTTTTTTTGGTTTATCTTGTATCCTGCTATTAGACAGGTAAACTAATGGAAGAATTGAAAATCCTGATATTAACCCACACACCTACAAACACCTGATTTTTGACAAAACAGCTAAAAGTATACAATGGAAGGAGGAGAGCATCTTCAACAAATGGTGCTGGCATTACTGGATGATGGTGTGTAGAAGACTGCAGATAGACCCATGTCTATTGCCATGCACAAAACTCAATTCCAAATGGATCAAAGACCTCAACATAAATACAGCAACACTGAACCTCTTAGAAGAGAAAGTGGGAGGTACCCTTGAACAAATTGGTACAGGAAACTGCTTCCTGAACATAATTCCAGTAGCACATGGGTCTCAGTTGGAAGGCCTGGGCAGTCTAAGGGACCTCTGACTCTGGAACCAGGATGTATCCCTGGTGCATGAAAGGACTTTGGGAGTACATTCCCCACGGAGGTTAATCCCCTAACTGAGAGGCAGGAAGGAGGGCCTAGTCCCTACTCCAAATGACTTGACAATTAATAAATGGAACTTCCTCAAACTTAGAAGCTTCTGTAGGGCAAAGGACACAGTTGACAAGACCAAATGATAGCCCAAAGACTAGGAAAACGTCTTCACCAACCCTACACCTGACAGAGGGCTGATCTCCAAAATATACAAAGAACTCAAGAAACCAATAACCAAAACACCAAATAACCCCATTAAAAGTGGGGTACAGAACTGAAGAGATAATTCTCAATAGAGGAAATCCAAAAGGCACTTAAGAAAGTACTCAACATCCTTAGCTATCAGGGAAATGCAAATCAAAATAACTCTGAGATACCATCTTACTCCTGCCAGAATGGCTAAACTTAGAAATACCAATGACATCTTAAGCTGTATAGGATGAGGAGAAAGGGGAATACTCCTCCACTGCTGGTGGGAGTGCAAACTAGTACAGCCATTTTGGAGATCAGTATGGCGGTTCCTCAGGAAAATGGGAATCAGTCTACCACAGGACCCTGCAATCCTCCTCTTAAGCATATAGCCAAATTACCCACGTTCATGCAAGAAACACACCTGCTCAACTATATTCATAGCAGCATTATTTGTAATAGCAAGAACCTGGAGGCAACCTAGATGCTCCTCAGCTGAAGAATGGATAAAGAGGATGTGGCACATTTACACAATGGATTACTACTCTGTGGAAAACAACAATGGAATCTTGAAATTCACAGGCAAATGGATGAAATGTGAAGAAACCATCCTGAGTGAGATAACGCAGTCACAAAAAGAGGAACATGTTATGTAATTACTCACATATGGATTTTAGACCTAGAAAAAAGGATCACCAGCCTATAATTCACACCACCAGAGAAACTAGGATACAAGGAGAAACCTAAAAGTTTCATACAAGGTCCCTCATAGAAGGGGAAAGAACAAGATCTCCTGACCATATTGGGAGTGGGGGAGGCAATGAGTGGAGAGGGAGCTAGAAGAAATAGAAGACAGAGACAGTTGACCTGAACAAGGAGGGGCTAATGGGCCCCTAGTTTGATACCTGGGAATCCTGTATTGGACCGACTCAGACCCCCTGGACATGGGTCTCAGTTGGAAGGCCTGGGCAGTCTAAGGGACCTCTGACTCTGGAACCAGGATGTATCCCTGGTGCATGAAAGGACTTTGGGAGTACATTCCCCATGGAGGTTAATCCCCTAACTGAGAGGCAGGAAGGAGGGCCTAGTCCCTACTCCAAATGACTTGACAGATTTTGTTGACCCCTCCTGGAATGCATCACCCTCCTTGTGGAGTGGGGGGAGGATGGGATGGAAGGGTGGTCAGGGGGCTTTGGAGGAAGGTAGACAGGGAGTAAAGGAGGGAAGGAGGGAGGGAGGAAGGGAGAGGGAAGAAAAAAATTAAAAAAAAAAAGAGTCTACATCAATTTTTATTTATTTATTTATTTACTTATTTATTTATTTATTTTTAGTCTGAGGGCAAGATGAATTAGTCCTCAGCAGATGTGTTTTTGCCAAGCAATCAATATGACCTCACCTTGAACTAACTCTGAATTACTATAAGGAAAGCATATCTATATTTTACCTCTGATGCTTCATTGGGAAGACATGTATACACACACATACACACACACACTTATCAGAGAACATTGGAGGGGTGGATACAGATATTAATGAGGTAGGATAGAATTCTACTGTAGTGAGTATTGCTGAGGCAGTTTTAAGAATGAGACTTTAGGGGTCAGAATCAGTCAGTCAAACTCAGCAAGGCATTTGAGCACTCAGAAACCAGAACATCTAGTGTTTGACTCTAGATCTCAGGTTTCATTATGTTTTTGTATGTTGGACATTTTCTTGAGGTCACATAGTGTTTCTATCACTACTTAGACAATTAAACCAAATCCTCTTTTGCTTTAGACATTAACAACCCATGATGATATTTTAAGAGAAAGACTTATTGTGGGGATGGATACTTTTGGCAAGTATGTAATTCCTAGACCTGACAGTAAAACACAGCAGTTTCTGCATTTCCTACTTTCCTAATTTAACCTTGGAAACATCATCTCTATAATGATACCTTCCTATGCTACTGGTAGTTCCAGGTGAGCACGTTTATCTTTCTGCTCTGCTGCAGGGCTTAGCTACTCCCTGGTTTTGTTAAGCCATAATGAGATTTTCATGGTAGGAATTACAGATCCTCAGATCTTCCAAAGGTTTCTTGCCTTGGCAATGTTTTCTTTTCCTGAATAAAATCTCTGAACATCCCATTTGAGGAAAGCTTTTGGTTCAGAGTCCTTTTAAATTCTCTTGTCAGATAAATAGTCCTCAATTGAAAGTCTTTGACTTTGTTTACTATGTTTTAGCACCTGCTAAAAATGAGAGCCTCCTTCTCATCCTGATTGTGATTTGGGGACTTTGGTCCTGGCTCCAGTGCTGACCCTTTGAAAGATCCCACTAAGCCAGTTTTGTAGGCAATTAAAACAACAACAACAAACCGTTTCAGGTTTAGACTCTCCTGACTGCAAAGGCATTTTCATTAGTTCTTTGATAGGTTCATACAACTTTTGATCATATTCACTCCTTTCCCAACTCTTCCCCAATTTAACCCCCCCTTCTTCCCATCCAACTTCGTATTCATTTTCTTTCTTTAAGACTAATTTGTGCTGCTCAAATATTCTTGGATATATGGTTTTCTACTGGAAAGTGGTTGACTTAGCAGATGCTATACTCTTAGAGGAAACTGCTTTCTCACTCCAATGGCTTCATGGTTTTGGGTAGGGGTATATGTTCTCTATCTCCATGCTGGGATTTGGTATGGCTTGGATTTACACCATTTTTTTTTTTTAACATGTTGAAACTGTCTTGTGTTTAGATGTGCACCTGGCCTGATGTGTCCAGAAGATAATATTTTCTTGTAGTCAGTTGCTTTAGGCTCTTACATGCTTTCTGCCCTCTCTTTTACAACAATCCCAAGTCATAAGAAAGGGGTGCAGTATACATGCTTCTTTTATGGTGGATTACTCTGTAGTCTCTGAGTCTCTGCACTTGGTCAACTGTGGGTCTCTGTGTTAATCTCCATCTATTACAAACAGAAAGTCCTCAGGTGAGAGATGATGTGCATGAATCTATGGCTATAATATGTTGTAGCCATCTGTAGTAGCCCCTCGTTGCAGCGCCAATCTGTTATAACCTGTCTTTGTGGGGCTTCAGTCAGATCCAGCCAACTTGCTGGGTTCCTACCTGTGAGGGGGAATGTGGATTGAAAAATAGCAGGTAAAGCTGCTAAGAAAAAGACAGAGATACAAGATAGAGTCAGGAGGGCAATCCAGTGAATACTGGATGCCACAAGTTTATTCTTCAACATTCTTAAATATTCCAACCAAAAAATGAGGAGAACATGCCAAAAGACTTCTTTATCATGTAGAAGGAACAAATAGCCTTTCTTCCTTAATCCTCCAAACATTTGGTAACCACAGCTTAGACTGCATTTCTTGTTATCTGGCATTGAGGTTCAAGAGTAACCACACCCCAGACCAAATCTGTTGTTATTTAGATAAGACATCCACAGCCAAGATCAAACATCCTACAGTAGCCATGACTTAGACCTTCAAGTGTTATTATGACTTTAACCTTGGAACAGTAAGGGCAGTTTTAAACTTTCTGACCTTAAGTCAAGATGAAGCAGAGCCATCTTTGTGGGCCCCAACAATATTGATAAATCATTAGGTGTCAGTTTAATACTCTGTTTATTTACCAGCATAACAGTAATACATTCTGCCTTAGGAGAACTTGTCTAACCATAGGATTTTAGCCTCATAAAGATGCCAAGTATGGGCTTCATGCTGTTTAGTAGGACTTAAATCCAATCTGAAAGTGGTTTGCTACTTTCATGATAATTGTGTCACTATGACATCAGTGGACATATCTTATAAAGCTAGATATTTTTATAGCTGGCAGGGTGAATAGCTCTTTTGTCTTATTTATTTTTTGTCTAATATCTGCTTTGGTACCTAAATGAGCTGCAAAGCATAATCCCTGTGGGTTCTACCAATATCTTTTTACATCTTAGCATGGCTTTAAAACACGGAACAGATTTGTCATACACAGTCTAGTATTCTGCCTTTACACTAAATGGCAACTTGTCAACTGAAGTTGCAGTTTAGATTCAAACCATACATATAAGCAATTTGGTCCTTAGATACTATTTAGTATTGTTACAGATTTTGACCCTGTAGGGTCTGTTTGCTTACAAATAATGGCTGCTAGTTACTTAGTGAGAAACCAGAGTCTGTCTGGAAAAATTTTGAAGAATCAAAGAATTTTAACTGTCTTGTTGGTAAAAGACCTTAGGGTAATCCTGTTTTCCCCTAACTGACATGGCAACAAGAGCACATCAGTTAACAGGATGAGCTCTTAAAGCCTCTGGATATAGATGGACTAGTCCTTTCATAGCCTTCTTTGTCAATGTCAGCCTGAAAGAAGGGAGAGTAGTCTTTACTGCTCCCATTATATATATGATGCTGGGTATTTTAATATTCCTACTTGAGAACATTCCAATGGGGTCAACTTTATAGGGAACTCAGTGACTATACAACTGGAACTTTCTGTAGACTCCTGATTCTTTCTGAGAATCTATAACTTGGCTTTTTACTATAGACCAAGGTTTTGGACATGCTTACTATTGGTTAAAGCTTTTGGTTTCATAGAGAAGTGTGTTTAATGGCTCTACATTAGTTTTTCTTAGTTATTGTCCTATTGCTGTGATGACACACCATAATAAAGTCAACTCAAAAAAAAAAAAAGGAAGAAATTAATTGGGGTCTTGATTACAGGTTAGTCTATGACCATCATGGCAGGGAGATAGCGAGACAGGGAGGCAGGAAGGCAAGGAGGTGGGGAGGTAGGGAGGCAGGGTGGCAGGGAAGAAAGAAGGCAGGCATGGTGCTGGTTAAATTACAAGGATAGATGGGAAGGGAAAGAGAGGAAGAAAAAGAGAGAGGGAGAGGATGAAAGAGAGAGTAATGAAGAAAGAAGGGGGGGGGAGAAACAGTGAGGACTGACTGAGCCTCGTATGGGATTTTGAAACCTCAAAGCCCACTCCCAGTGACACACCTTCTCCAACAAGTCCACGTCTTCCAGTTCTTCCCAAATAGTTCCATTAACTGGGACCAAGCATTCAGAGCCTATCCAATACCATCTTCATTAAAACTACCACAGAACCCATAATATTTGAGGTTATATGTGTCTATATGGCTATCCTTGGGAGAGAGATCCTCAGTTATACTGTGTGTTTCTAATCATAGCTTCCACCATTACTACTTCATGTTCTCTTCCTTTCTCTCCTTTCTTTCCACCAGTAGTTCTTCAGTTCCCTGTACTTTCTTGGGATGGCTAGCTACATTGTGATGTCACAGGGCACTAACCTCTCACCATCAGATGTGATCTTTGTTTCTTTATAAAGCTGTCTTTTTCACCATACATATCATTACTTCTTGGTCCACCCCTCCCCCCCTTTTTTTTCTGGACTTGTTAATAATCCTCTGTTTTGGACTCACCAAGATAGGATTGATAATGGAATATTTTCTCTAAATTTGACAAATACAGGTAGATTGGACATTGTAAATATAATTCTTACCTGATAATTGTTCTTAATGTATATAGTTTTACTATGTTAGAATTAAGAAAATTTTCCTTTTAAAACAAAAGGGAGAAATATTGTGGGATATTTGTACACTGTGTGAAGATAAATTTCTATGATTGGTGTAATAAAAAGCTGAGTGGGCAATAGCTAGGCAGGAGGTTTAGGCAGGATTTCCAGGGAGAGAAAGAAAGAGGAGGAAGAGAAACATGAGAGACATGGAGAGGAAACAGGAGGTACAAGATGGAAGAGAGGTAATGCCACATGATAGAATGTAGATTAGTAGAAATGGGTTCATTTAAGTTACAAGAGGTAGTTAGGAATAAGCCTGAGCTCTACGCTGGGATTCCATAATTAAAAAGTCTCTATGTCATTGTTGCCCAAAGGAAAGTTTAACTACAGCTCTGCGTGCTCTCTTAGTGTTGGAAATCCCATGGTCTCCATCCTATATGCTCTTTCATTCCTGCCTGGTTAGGCAGATTCATCTGCCCCCATAGCTTTACATGTTGAGGGAATACAGATGCTGTACCCACAGCCAGGGTTCTTCAAGGCCCTCATGTGATTGTTTGTAAATCCAGCTTCAGCATCTCTTTAGGGCACTCCATTAGAATCTAAAGAATAACATGTCCTCAGCAAGACTCAAAATTTATTTCTCAGGGCTACTTTCTTCCCAGAATCATCGACATTAGAAAAATGGCACCTGTCTGGAAAAAAAAAAGGAAGAAAGAAGAAAAAACAGAAAAAAATTAAAGTTGATCAATCTGTTGCCCGATTTTCCATATCCATTTCATTGGCAAGTCCATTTCCATAATTCTACTCACAAAATTTTCCCAAAGTCTGAATCTGTCCTGCAATCAACATATTCCCAGGTACCCTCACTGTTCCTGTCAAAATAATTTGATTTCTAGCCTCCCAACTGCCACCTCTTTTGATGCAGATTGTATTGGATCATTTCCTCCATTACAGCTCCATAGAGGTGTGACTATAATAATATCAGAATTCCTATGCCTTCCTCTGGAGAGGCTCTCCTTGCCTCTTGGCTCAGCCCCACATGGTCCCTCCCTTCATCCCTGTGGAGGCCTCTGCACAGGTGTTGCCTCTGTCTGGATGCTCATTTGTTTCCTAGGCAGGTTCTAATTGTCATTTAGATCTCAGCTTGCTTCTCCTGCTTCAGAAACTACTCAGAAGTGCCTGATAGCTTCATGTTGACTTAGTTGCCAATTTACCCCTTGTAGTACTCTACTACCCATGGAGGGAGAAAGTCTGTGCTCTAGCATGAGGAGCCACTCACCTCCTTCTCCTCAGCATCTCTGAGCACATTTCTGGAAAGTTATCTCAAGTTTGTTGGGAATCTTGAAGGACCCCGAGGGCGTGATTAGCTGTTCAGGTCAGCAACTCTTAGCATGCATGGTAATTACCAGTGGAACTTCACACTTAGTAGGGCCTCACTAAATAGCACTTGAATTGTGCCATTTAGGAATTTCTTTAGACCTTCATTATTATCATTATTATATTATATTATTGTTATTATTAGCTGTTCTTTTTATATGACAGTGTCATGGCCATGGTTGCTTTTGTGATCAACACCAAAGTTGAGAACATCATGATAGAGGGGGAAGAAAGGGCTAGGTACCAGCCAGTTGGGAGAAGCTACAGTGCTGCCTTCTGGACCTGACTGACAGGGCTTATCCACTCAAGACCTGCACTGGATTAAGGATTAAGCTTGTAAAAGTTTCAGCATGGGTCAGGAAGGGGCTCCTGAGTCTCCACCCCATGCCAAGCTTAGGAGCTGTTGAGAGTTAATGGTGGTTAAGGAAAGGGATGTAGACACTGGTACACAGTGAATGACTTTGTGCCTGAATAATAGACAGCAGTAATTAAACCTCAGGCTGCTAACTACAGTAAAGAAAGAATGAAAGGAAGGAAAGGATAGAGAGAGAGGAGAGAGAGAGAGAGAGAGAGAGAGAGAGAGAGAGAGAGGAGGAACAGAGGGAGGAAGAGAAAGAGAAAGAAAGGAAAGAAGGAAGGAAGAAAGGAATGGAGAGAGGGAGGGAGATATAAGAAAGAAAGAAAGGGAGGCAGAGAAAGGGAGGGAAGGAAGGAGAGAGAAAGAAAAAGAAAGAAAGGAAAAAGGATGAAGAACATGAATTTGAGCAGACAGGGGCACGTGGTTAGTTTTATGTCTACTTGACACTTGCTACAATTATTTGGAAAGAGGGATTCTCAATTGATTAAATAGCTGCATTAAGATTTGCCTGTAGTTAAGTCTTTATTTTTTTAATTAGTGATTGATGTGGAAGGGTCCATCTCATTGTGGGTGTGGCTACCCTTGGCTAGGTTGTCCTTCAATGTATAAAGAAGCAGTCTGAGCAAGCCACAAGGAGTAAATATTCAGTGACCCCACCCCATGGCTTCTGATTCAGTTCCTGATTCTCCATGTTCTTGTCCTTCTTGAGTTCTTGACTTGACTTCCCTTAATGATGGACTGTTGATGCTCTGGTTGAAATAAACCCTTTCCTAAGTTGCTTTTGGCCATGGTGTTTTATCACAGCATTAGAACCCTGGTGCTAAGGGGAAATGAAGGGAGTTGTGATAGGTGGATATGATCAAAGTACACTATATAAATAAATGGATGATACTTCATATAATAATGAAAATATTGAAACTCCTAAAGCTGCATGGGAGTTTTCTTTTTCATGTTTCCTTCTCAGCCATAACTTGTTTCCTCTTGAAAGTCCTCTGGGTTTTTTTCCCCCCCTCTGTCTCAAATTTGTTCATTTCCTTTCAGACACTCATGTACATGTGCCCTGAGTTTCATTTCTCTTCAAATGTGCACCCTCTTAACAGCTCACTTAGAGTTTTCCTAAAGATATTCAGAAGCAATCTGGCACTAGGGAAATGTCCAGAGACTTACAAGGATGACCCCCAACTAACAATCTGAGCAATAGTGGAAAGGCTACTTTAAATGCCTTCCCTGATAATGAGATTGATGACTACCCTATATGCCATCCTAGAGCCTTCATACAGTAGCTGATGAAAGCAGAAACAGGCACCCACAGCTAAACACTGAGCCAAAATCCTGGAATCCAGTTGCAGAGAGGGAGGAGTGATGAGCAAAAGGGTCAAGACCAGGCTGGAGAAACCCACAGAAACAGCTGACCTGAACAGGGGGAGCTCATGGAGCCCAGACTGATAGCTGGGAAGCCAGCATAGACCAACCCAGACTCCCTGAGTGTGGGTGTTAGGAGGACTAGGCAGCCTATGGGGCCTCTGATAGTGGATCAGTATTTATCTGTAATATATGAATGGACTTTGGGAGCCCGTCTCAAATAGAGGGATACTCTCTCAGCCTAGACACATGGGGAAGGGCCTACAACAAATTACTTGACATATTTTGATGATTCCTCATCCACCCTGGGGAGTGGATGGTGGTTGGAATGGGGGAAGATCTGTGAAGGTCATGGGAGGATGGGAGGGAGAGGGAACTAGTATAGTATGTAAAATAAGAAAAAAATTTTAAAGATATTGAGAAGCATGTTCTTCTTTATAATGTCTTGATTATGTATCCATCATCCTTCACCTGACTATTTGCACATTCTTTTCCTGTCCTGCGTGTTTTCTGACTTTAGGGAAGACACTATGTTTTAATTATCTGTTGAATAATAATTAGCATATTATGAAAGGTTGAACGGTTTTTATCATCTCTTCTGACAGAAATATCTTAGTAGATAATCACATGTACCTGTAAGCCTGGCATAAATGAGTTCATCTCAGGTTGTGAAAAACAATTTAGTAAAGTCAGAAACAAATCAAAACAGATGTGAAATTTGGGGCCATTAATTTCAGTGGAGAACGAGGAGCAAGCTGAAAAATATCTTCAGAGAGTTATTTGCAGTAGCTTCTTTCATGTTATGTAGTGTAATGAGGAAGAACCTGAGGCTCAGTGCTTATTCCCAGTCTGTAAACTTGTGAATGGCCTTATAGATAGCTCATTGTTAACTTAGACATAGGCAGCTTTTTATGCAGACTCTTAGATTTCTGTTAAGGTCCATTTACTGTGGTATGAACTGGAACCTTGATTAAATAGACATTGTCAGATATATTTTGAATAATAGAGTATTTATTATATTATACTAACATGTAAATATAAAATAATAAATATTATATTTATATTATTATAGTGTTGATTTTTTTTTACTTGTGAATGAAAAAGGTAAATTAAGGAAAACCTAAAATACCAATTGAAAAGGAGAGACTATATTAGACACTGAAAGCAGATATTAGGTATTCTTTTGTTCTAAGCTCATGCTTGTCTGCAAGTCTTTCCTGCAGCAAATATGTATGGTATGCTATTGCTGAGTGGATGACAATGCTGCTGATGTTACCCTCTTGAAGGATGGCAGTGTCCTGGAGGAGAAAGAACCACAAAATCTAAGGCAATTTTCCTAAAGATGGCACAAAAAATTAAGTAATAAGATTGATTTATTTATTTTAGCTGACAGGTTCAAGAGATACTCAGAGGAGGTATGTTTGAGACCATCTTTGAATAGCCATACCTGCTGGTAGGAAAGCCAATAGCCAGAAGATGTCAAAGGTGAAGCATGCAAAACAGGATTAGGAAACAATTATCCAAGTTTGTTTGGGGGCCCCAAAGGACTCTATGAAAGAGGTTGAAATGCATATTGAGCAAGTATAGTATTATGTAACAACACTGGGGATAGTCACAATAGCTGTGTAATTATAACAACAGAATTCTATGGTCCAGGTTTTACTATACTATTTCCTAATTTAGAAGTCAGATATTGATAGCAATGAGAGAGATGAGTGGCAGATCCAGAATGAAGGCTGGATGATACAGGAGACCTCATGCTTTTGTCTGTAAGTGATCATTCAGGTTTATTTCTAGTCAGTTTGCACTCACACTTCTCACATCCCAGTTCAGAACTTAAAAATAACCTGCCGATTGTCTGAACAAGGAGTGCTAAATCAAGGTAGATAGGATGAAATACACACCAGACTTACACACCGGAGGCATGCAGAGAACCCAGAGCTTCAGGGTGAGTCCTTTTTTCTATAAATGGAAGCTTTACATTTTAGCTTCATAGTTGTGCAAATTTGTAGAGTCTCTTAAATGTCCATTGCTCGCATTTCTGATCCCATTCCCTAGTGCCTAAGTGATCCTGGTATTGTCTTTAGTGGAAGTAGGAAGGCAGGGACTTCTGATGTAAGAGTGATGATTTATTCTGTCCTTTCCAATTGTGCCTAGCTTCCCTATGAACTTCTTGCTTACATAGCTCTTTGGGATGTGTTTTAGTTGGTTATTAATCTTTGCAAAATGCTGATTTGACACAAAAGGCCATTTCCTCCTGATGATATGCTCTGATAACCTCAGAGCTGTTTGCCCAGTGTGATGAGCCCATCACTCAGCTGTGGCTTGCACAGCTCCAACCAAGCCAGCAAGTCCTTTTAGATAGCTGGAGTGAGTTACATAGTAAAAGTAACCAAAGGTTAGGTGGTGGTGGAGCACGCCTTTAATCCCAGCAAACTCGGGAGGTAGAGGCAGGCAGATTTCTGTGAGTTGGAGACCAGGCTGGTCTATAAAAGCTAGTCCCAGGACAGCCTCTAACAGCCTCCAAAACCACAGAGAAACCCTGTCTCAAAAAAAAAAAAAAAAAAAAAAAAAAAAAAAAAAAAGAAAGAAAGGAAGGAAGGAAGGAAGGAAGGAAGGAAGGAAAAAAAATAGGTAATCAAATGCTTTGTACCTTGGTACCTGGTAGTCATAATCAAGATTACAGGCAGGCTTAGGCTTAGCTTCCTTGGTTATGTAAGTTCAGCTCCAGAAACAGACAGCAAGTATGTGCAGGTCTACACACACAGTGTGTCATCACTGAGATTCAGAAAATTGATCTCTTAACCAATTCAGTGGGGAAAGTCACATTAGGATGTGCTAAGCAAGGGTAGTAATTGCCAATGTGTTGAACACTTTCTTAAGCAATTTATCAGAACATTTCCTTTAAAACCACAACAAGCTATTGAATAAAGTACGTCATTATGCCTACTTTAAAGATAAACAAACAGAGTGTGGAAGATCATGAAATTTGACTAAAGTTCACTAACTGATATAGCAGAATGAGGCGCTGTCTTTTCTTTTCATCTCCTATGATTTGAATACTTCCTGTCAATGCTTAGTGCACTATTAAGAACAACAATGGCTATGATGGAATTCACAGTAAGCTACATGTTTTTTCTCTCTCAAATTTTTAAATAATTTAACCTTGTTGAAGTGCTGTTTCCATAGCAAATGTAGGGAAGGATATTGCTCCCTCATTTCGGGCCTCCTCACAGAGATCCATGCCTTGTTCTAGAGTCTGACACTCTTATACAGTATGCATGCATGCAGTGTTGATTTTCCAAATGTGAGCTTGCTTTGGGAAAATCAACCATCAGGTGTTGTTATGGGGTTTGAAGAAAATGTTCAGATAAATTGCTTAACAAAATGGTGACTTGGAGGGGTGGCTACCACCCCACTTTATAGAAGGAGCTGAAGAGGTCTGAGAAGGTGTCTGTGGCCTTTCCCAGTGTTGCAGACATTTCATACAGATGGACTCATGTAGCAACACCTTTTGTGTTTGTGTCTTTTATTTTACATAGTTTTTTTAAAAGCTCATTAACTCTATATTAGTAATTTATCCTTTCTAAGGCTGAGTAATAGTTCATTGTATGGATATCTGTCTGTCTGTCTTTCTATCTCTACATATGATAGACATATATATCACATTTTATTTATTTACTCATTTGCCAGCTAACATTGAGCTATTCTCACATATTTTAATATTTGAATGATTCCATATTAACATTTGGGTATAGTATTTATGTGAGCATATATTTTGAATTTGCATTGTTTTTGATTATCCTTTGCTTAAAATTTTGAGGAGCTACCAAACCAAACTAGATTCGAAAGAAGATGTACCATTTTACATGCCTACAGGCACATGTGAATATTTCAGTTCTCTACACCTTTGCCCACACTTGCTTTGGTCTGTATTTGGATCAGATATCTTGGGTGTGGGGTAGTAGTAGCTCATTATAGTTTTGAGGCATAGCTCCTTAATAACAAAAAAGCATATTTTTAGGTTACCAAATATGTTATCTGGAGAAATACCTATTCAAATCCTTTGACAATTTTTAAATTGATAATGCTATTATTTTAAAATCAAACATTTGGAATGGGAGAATATTAAAAGAGAGTCTTTGAGATGATGTAAGCATCACTATTCTTCCCCGATAGGATTTAAACCATATAGAAAGGCTCCACTGTGTGTATGTGGCTAGCTTGCCTTTCTGCTTCTTGTCCTGTGTGGCTGTAACAAGAAAGCTCTCACTAACACCCTTGGTTGTAGACTGCTTAGTCTCTAGACCTGTGAAAAATAGATTTTATTGTTCATAAATTACTCAGGTTCAGGTATTCCATTGTAACAACAGAGAGCAAACTTACATGCTTCATTGAGTCATAAGTTCTTTATATATAATCTAGGCAAACACTCTATGACTGAACTCCAGGCCAAGTTCTTCATGTAACCTAAGCACAAGCTGTTTATCAAATATAATCTGCAAATGCCTTTTTTCATCCTGTCATTGCACTTTCTTATGATTATTCTTTGAAGCTCAAATTTTTTAATGTTGATAATAAAGCCCTCTTTATATTATCTGACTTTGCTTTTGGAAATTGAAACCTCTTCTATAGTCTTGATTAAAGTATATGTTTTCTTATAAGAGTTTTATAGTTTTAGTGATAACTTTTAAACCTTTTATTAATTTGTTGGTATGGTGTAGATTCTGACTTCATTGTTGTGTGTGTGTGTGTGTGTGTGTGTGTGTGTGTGTGTGTGTGGTGTGTTTGTGTGTGGTGTGTGTGTCTGATGCATGTGAGATGTATGTGTGATGTGTGTATGTTATGTATAGTGTGTGTGTGGTATATATGTGTCAGGTAAGTGTGGTATGTGTATCGTGTTTGTGTGTGGTATGTATGTGTGTGATATATGTGTGTCTGGTGTGTATGGTATATGTAGGGTGTGTGTGTGTGTGTGTGTGTGTCCATTCACTTGTTCCAGTACCATTGCTTGGGAAGATTGTATTTTCTGCAGTGAATGGCATTGGCACCTTGTCAGAACTCAGCTGACTCCATAGATAGATGCCTACTGACTTTCAGTTGTCTCACACAACTCTGTGCATCCCTTTTCACATTCTTGCTTGCCATAGCATTTACAGCAAGTCTGCATTAGCAATATGACTTTTTCAAGTCTGTTCTTCTTTTTGAAGATATTTTAATTATTCTGGGTCCCTTGGTTTTTTATTTCCAACTTAGAAACAAATTAATACTTGCAAATAAGATAGATTTTTGCCAAATCTATAGGTCATCTTGGTCTTTAATTGCCACATTAACAATGCTTAATTTTCTGATTAATTTCAATTTATTTGAGGTTTTTATAGTTTGAACAATGTTTTGAAATTTTCAGTCTACAAAATTTACATTATGTTGTTGAATTTATCCCTGTAGATTTTATCTTTTTATGAGTTCTTTTCCCTTAATTTCAATACTGGTAATATGTGGACATGCAGTTTATTGTTATATAGTAATAAAATATCTTGTAAATTAAAAAAATACAACTCAGTAGAGTCATAAAATATAACATGGTAGAATGAATAATCAGTCACCTTAAGTCTGACCTTGGCTATCACTGGGTAGTTAGAAACTTGTACTGAAAAATATATATATAAGCTAGAAATTTACTTGTGCGTCTGGTTTTGTTTTGTTATGTGGAAGGTTGATGATCTAAGGATTCTTTGTTTCTTATTTCATGCTGGGAAATATATTTATTTTTAGAGAAGCCAGCTATTTTCCAGTTATCTTCATAACCCAAGTATGTGCAAAGGACTCAGAAGAGTTGTTTTATTACAGCATTCAAGGACATTTTATGAATGTTCATTAACTCAGTGATTACTAGTCATGGAAGACCATCTAAAGACCATTACAAGATGCAAACATAGATGAAGACACCACAGGGAACACCAGGGACACTTGTGGTGGATACTAGAAGAAGCATTTTTCCTAATATTATTCTATAAACTATAGCTATGTTTGTTTTCTCACTTAGATCACTAAAAAGAAGGAAGCCTTGTGGAATAAACAAGCAGGGAATGGGGATGTGAGTCTTGGCTGTCCTGCTTGCTGCTTCTCAAAGCTATTTAGAGGAGGCCAAGCTGTTATCAGGAGGAAAAGAACGGTTCCCACAGAAATTCTCCTGCTACACAGAAGGCCAAAGCAACTTCTTTATTCTCTCACTGAATTACTTCGGAAAGTGACAGGATATGTAAGTGATATTACTCAGATGGCTATTTGTAGATGTCTCAATTTCTGCAAGTCAGGATATGTCATTATGACAAGTACCTCTGGTTCTGAATACTCAACAGAAGCATTATCTGTTTTGGGGGTGGGGCGGGGCTCATGGAGGACAACTTGCCAGCTGACACAAAAACATGATGGACTTAAAGGTTAAAGGGAAAGCCATGTCCTGAGCTTGGCTGGCCTTGGCAAGCACTTGCATGGGTCTCTCAACCGATGACTTCTGCTTTGTGACAGTGCTGCTGTTATCATTAGGTGCCAGGAGAGCACACTGCACCCACATAGGACTTGTCATTGAACCAGTATGGTCTTCTTCTGGGCCACTTTTCTTGCTTCCGGGCATTTTTATGTAGCAGAGACTAAGTCAATTTCTCATTCATGATTTAATTGCCATGAAAATGCTCTAACCTGTATTTCTAAGAACGCTCATGTTGCAGAAGCTTGAAGAAGGCGGTCATTCATGCAAAGTCACATAGATATTGACTGTCAAGGTCCGATTTCCAATCAGGTAGTCTGATATTGTAACTCATATTCTGACCCATTATAATTGTTTTGAGGAGCATATGGGGGGGGTGCCTGGAAAGATTAGGGTGATGTTTGACTGGGCTCTTAGTGAAGAAAGCAATGTTTGTGACCTTTAGTTATAATGAACATGGCCAGCCCAAGATGACAACTGGTAGTAGGTAGGTTGCTAAGTAGCAAATCTTACTTTCTTCCTGATCACTTTCCTTACTTCCTAGTTATCAGTCCTAGAGGGGAGCCAGCGGCTGGAAAGTTCTACTGCTATCCATGTAGATCAGAGATGTTAGGGAGGAGATGTCCTCACCATAGGCTTTGCTTTGGAGTAAGAAGCTATACCCCAGGCTAACCCACAGCTTCCTGAGAAGTGAACACAGCTTCCTGAGAAGTGAACATTCTCTTTCTTTCTTTGGTTCCACTTCTATGGACTATTATTTCCTGGGTCTAGTGAACAGTTATAATCACATGAGGCAGATTGACCTGGTATTTTGGAGTCCAGGGCTAGAGACCAGAGTGAACCTGGAAAAGTGTGGGGAAAAAGTCTTAGGAAGGCCATTTGTGAGCCCATTCCTGAAGGATATCCTCAGAAGATATATTGTGGTTGCTTTGAGGTCAGTGTGTCTTGGTCAACATCTATATTTAGGCTAGTTGGCTTTGTGTGCACAACATATGTCCTTGATATTAGAAACATGATCTTTTTACACATTATGTGACTCCAGGCTTCAAGAAGAATCTTGCCTGGCATTTGTTTAATTTGCCTTTTAAGTCAAAACCATAATTTTATTTATTTATTTATTTATTTATTTATTTATTGCAGAGGGAAGGTCTTCCCACATCTGGATCTCTTGTGTGCTTTGGAAACCTTGACCCTGAATGGGCATGACATGAAGTTGTTTATCTATCTACACCTGGGCTCTGGGTCATTGTGTCCTTTGGATGCTCATCTCTGATAAATTTACTGAAGGTTCAGCATTTTCTTTGTCTCATTAAAATTTAATTTGCTATAACATTGCCAACTCCTGCTGTGGCTATATTTAAATGGCTTTATGCCATACTTTGCATTGTTCCTTTTGAGGACTCTGAAGCACATAAGGCCCTCACTTGTGCTAGCAACTATGAAGGACAGGTGGGTTGTGTAGGTAAGATTCGGCTGTTCATTGGATTTGCCTCTCTGCAAGGCCGGGGAATGAAGATGGTGAGTAGGGCCTACTGGGACAAGGGAATAACTTGGAAATAAGTATTTAAGAGCTTGGTACTTCAAGTTTTGGGAACTTCATTCTTGTAATGAGCAGTGGAAATATTTCTGAACTCTGCTCTGTAATTGGCACAAAAACAACAGTGGTTTAAAACCAAGCCTATGCCCATGAAAAATATTCTCAGGTGCCAGAAAATGGAGTGAACTCCTATTTAGACGTCATTGAGAAAGTTGGGAAAGTACTGCATCAAGAAATGGATGATGGAGAGCTGATAAGGGAAACGAAAGGAATGAGGAGGAGTTCCCTCCTCCCCCAGCAGTAGGCACAAGGCAGCCTGATGATCTTGGGAAGGAAGCAAACAGAAGGAGATGAGAGATGAGAGTGCTGTTTACAGTTAGTCAGTCTCCTAAGAGAGTCCTTATTCCTAAGGAGATGCCTTTATTTAATTTGGTGTCATAAAGCAGAGATGACGATGCTGGGAACAGAGTTTGTTCACTGACTGAAGAATAGAGAGAGACAGTAAAAATGAAAGAAAACCAAAGCAGGGGGCACCCAGGAGATCACTCAGCCACAAAGGCTGGCTATGTGACTTTGATGCTCAACACTCATGGGAAAACCTGGCCTCTGTGAAGTGCTCTTATAATACCAGTATTAGTGAGGTACATAGACAGAATTTCTAGGGCTTGTTGGCCAAATGGCCTGATATCTTTGGAGAGCCCCAGGTGTCATGGAGAGACACTGCTTGAGAAATAAAGTAAATAGTTCCAGTGGTATGACACCCAAGGTGGCCTACATGTTCACATACACACATGTGAAGTGCTTATGTACATATACATATAGACAAATACCAAATACCAAAGAATAACCTTACCAAGGAGGTAAAATATAATGAAAGCTTAAAGACATCAAAGAAACAAAGTGAAGAAGACACTAGAAGATTAGAAGATCCTAATATTATGAAACTGACTATATTACTGAAAGTAATCTACATATTCAATACAATCTTATTGCAGTCAATACAATCCCCATCAACTTTTGAATTGTTTTCCCCACAACTAAAAAAAACTATCCTAAAATTCATATGGAAACACAAATGATTATGAATAGCCAATATAAACACAATTAACAGAGAAAGAAAGAAAGAAACAAAATAACACAGAAGAAGTGGTCAAGATTTAAGAGCACCAAATGTTATAATCACCGTATACAGAGGAAAACCAGGCAGTATTATCCTGAGAAATAGTCCTTATTTTCTATTTGTATTTGTTACATTTAACAATGCTCTGGCTTGGGTGACCTTTCTCCAGGCTGCCTGCTCTTCTTTTCTTTTCCTTCCTTTCCTTCCTTCCTTCCTTCCTTCCTTCCTTCCTTTCTTTCTTTCTTTCTTTTTGTTTTTGAATTAATTTTCCTTTACATTAAAAAATCTTATTTTATATACCAATTCCAGTTCCCTCTCCCTCTAGTCCTCCCATTCTCCCCATCATCTCCCCATCCCACCTCCATCCATTCCTCATGGAGGGTGAGTTCTCCCATGAGGGGGGGTCATCAAAGTCTGTCACATCATTTGAGGCAAGACTTAGGCCCTTCCTGTTGTATCTAGGCTGAGAGAGTATCCCTCCATAGTGAATGGGCTCCCAAAGCCTATGGGTGTATTAGGGATAAATCTGGTTCCACTGCCAGCCACTGGTCCCATAGACTGCCTAAGCCACCCCCCAACTGACACCCAGGTTCCTCAGATGTCAGTCTGGAGTCTGTGAGCTTCCACTTGCTTAGGTGAGCTATATCTATGGGCTTCCCCAGCATCATCTTGACTGCTTTGCTCATCATTCCTCCTTCTCTACATTCCAGGAGTTCAGCTCAGTGTTTAGCTGTGAATCTCTGTTTCTGCTTCCATCAGCTACTGGATGAAGGCTCTGTGATGACATTTAAGGTAGTCATCAATGTCATTGTAGAGGAAGGGCATGTAAGGTAGCCTCTCCACTGTTGCTTAGATTCTTAGTTGGGGGTCATCCTTGTGTATTCCTGGGAATTTCCCTAGTGTCAAGTTTCTCATTAAGCCCATAATGGCTCCTTCTACCAAGGTATCTTTTTTCCTTGCTCTTCCTCTGTTCTTCCTCCAACTGACCTTCCTGCTCCCTCATGTTCTAGAAAGCATCCTATGTTCTCGAAAGCATCCTGAGTGAGGTAACCCAGACACAGACAAACAAACATGGTATGTACTCACTCATAAGTGGATATTAGACATAGAACAAAAGATACCAGCCTACAAACCACAACCTCAGAGAAGCTAGACAACAAGAAGGACCCCATGGGAGACATACATGGTCCCCCTCCTGAGAAGGGGGAAAAGGGACAAGATCTCCTGAGTAAATTGGGAGCACAGGGGAAGGGGGAGAACACAGGAGGAGGAACTGGAAGGGAGAAGGGAAAGGAGGGGAGAGCATGATGGCTCTTGTTTTCATTGCCACCTCTCCCTTTACTGTCTTCATTCTTGTTGTTGTGGAGTTTTGGTGCTTTTATCTCTCAGTCTTCCTGTTCAACACAGGATTGCTCTTTCCACTGTAAAAAAATCTTTCAGTGTATTGTACCAGAATAAACCCTAGAAAGTGAACAGGGAGTACCTTGAGGACTGAGGACTATGCGCAGGGGAGCCTGCCCTAGTGGACTGGCCCATCTGGAGTCTGCCTCTGTCCTGGTCCCACTTCCAACCATGGAAGGAATCTGACCACCACCCACTGGAATAGGAGAGCCATGGGAGTATTGGACCTACTTGCACCCACCAGAAGAGAATCTTGGTCTCATACCCCGAGAAGAGGGAGAGACCCTACCAGGATGCACTGGAAGAAGAGATGGGTAGACGACAGTATAAGACCATAGTCAACACACAAAGATCAATATGATGCCACAAGTGTCTAGGGACTCCACACCAGCAAGACCTGAACATCCCAACATAGATGAAGCAGAAGAGAAGGACCCTAAAAACAACTTTATGATGACAATAAAGACCCTCAAAGAGGTAATGAGAAAATCTCTTAAAGGATTGGAAGAAAAGATTCAAGAAATGGAGGAAAAGGCAAACCAAACAATTACAAGAAACAATTCAAACAGTGCAAGGTTTGAAAGCTGAAATAGAGACAATAAACAAAGTGAATGGACCCTGGACAAGCAGAAGGTCTACAGAAGGACAAAAGGTGGCTGAGGCTTATTTTATACTAGATTTTGTGCCATTTGATTTGACCTAGTCTTGTATTTCTCAGTGGAATCCATCCCATTTTAGTTCCATGGTTTAGTCATTGATTATTAAGTACTTGTCTACACAGTTTACCCCTGGGACACTTACAGTTGAGCACTAATCAAATGATATGAAAATTTCAGCTATGAAATATATAAAAGTAGAATACCTATGATCATTGTGTACTATTTTTAAAAGGTATTTATGAAAGCAAAATATATAAGGAAGAAGTATACTTTATTGATGAATAGCTCAACATAATGGTATAATGAGTACTCATATGGTTAATGCAATGTTATAAAACAGAACATCAACAATACCCAGACTGACTCTTTTATTCTCCTTGAGTTCTTAACTGTTATCAAAGGACAAGCTGATTGTTTTTTTTTTTTTTTTTTTTTTTTTTTTTTTTTTTAATTTGGCTGGTCAGTCTAGAGAATTTTATTTTGTATGGTATCAGACACTGAGAGCTGAAGGATGACTAGGACAGATAATTAAGGTAAGGATAAAAGGGAGTTTCCAGATGAGACTTTTCATGGCAGGAGGAAGCATTTGATGAAATAAAAGAATGGACTAGGATGTAAAGAAGCTTCTCTACAGGATGAGACTGGAGTCAAAGGCAGCAATGTAAAGAAGTGTGTGGATCTGAAAGGTCAAAGATTTGACAAGTGTTGTTGGTAGATAAGCCAACAAAAGGATATCATATGATATTTTCCCATTATTAATGTTCCTATTATTAGATAATCTAGATACAAACCTTAGCTCAATTAAAATGTTTTTTCAAAATGGATGTTGGTGGCAAATGCCTTTAATCCCAGCACTTGAGAAGAGGAGGTAGGTGAGTATCTGTGAGTTTGAGGCTAGCCTGGTCTGCAGAGCAAGTTCCAGAATAGCCAGAGATACAAAATGAAATCCTGTTTTGAACTCCCCCCCATATGTTTTTCAGTTTCAGTTGTGCCACTGGACATAGTATTTAATGTAAACTATCTCTGATTATGCATACAGCATATCAGAGGCCAGCAGAATAGGTGGGTTTAAAATCAAAGAATCAACAACCATGGCACATAGCCTAAAATAAATATATGGCATTACGAGAACATAAAAATAGAGTATTGAATCGAGTTATGAGCACCTGTTGAGCTTTTCTGGATAGCTGATAAGATGATTAAAGAGTATTATCATTTGGGTGGAGAAAGCATGGAGAAGAGCAACTTATCTGATAGGGAATTTTGAAGAGGTGAGAGGGAAAGCAAATTAGGATTTATGGGAAAAACATGTCCTAAATTCTAGGGAGTGACAAAATGGTTTATTTTTCATTTCATTAAATGAATGGTGTGGCTTACTGTGGATATTCTGTTTTCCATAGGAGCTTGGTGAACATTAATTTATGTATATATCCCTTTCCAAAGTGGTGTGATCAGTGCAATGTGAGAATAGAGCTCTCACTCCTATGCTTTTCTCTATTGCTATTCAGAAGTAACTTATTGTGTTGGTTCATGATTCATCTCATTAGCCATGATGATCACATGACTACCTACATGCAAGCTACTGGGTAGTCTTTTTTTGTGTGGTGATTATAATAACTTTAATTAAAGTAATGGGTTTGGATATACATGAGTAACTATGAGAATGGCATCTTATAATCATTTAGTGGTTGAAAAAATATGAGTAAGAAGGAGTTTTAAGTGAGGGGTAGTTTTTGGCACCTACTGATAAAGGCTCTAGGGGAGGAAAGGAAAGATGTTTTTGTTCCATTTTGTTCACAGGGTTAGAAGAACAGGTTTTTGGAAGTTTCAGGCTGCATTTTTCCAGAGTTGTTGTGCTGTAGAATGCATTTTGAGGTGGTGTAAATATGGATGTGAGAAGGAAAAAAGAAGAGATGGTGAAAACTTTAAATTGGGAAATACTCCCATATCTATCACCAGGAGCAATAGTGCATCAAAAGACAGACTTTGAGTCACATGATGGAAGTGGATGAATGGCAGCCGGCTAAGGACATTTCAGAAGGAGTGGTGACTATACTGTCAAATACCATAGACACTGAAGATGATGAAGAAGAACACCATGTTTTTGGTTCATTTGTAGAAATTAAAAGGGCATGGTTATTTTAGGAAGGAGGAAAATATAGTGGAATTGTGTGAGACTATTAAAGTCATTGCTTGAGGTATAATATTGGGCAGGATGATAGGCATGGAATAAGGAATGTGAGGATAAAGAGGGAATATAAAAAGGGGAGATATGATTTAAAGAATCCAAGAGTGAGTAGAATATAATTATGTATAGTAACAGGGAACAACATTTTATTCCCAGAGAAAAGAGAAAAAGGCCATGCAGAAATGTCAAGGACTGCCCCTGTGTAGCATGAGGACCTGTGTTCAGTTCTGGAGTCCCATATGAAAATGCTGGCATGGGGACAGCAGAGGTGTCCCAGTGCTGAAGAGATGCAGACAGGCAGGTCCTGGGCTCTCATGGCAGCTGGCCTTTCCTAATTGGTTAGCACAGAGTCTGTCTCATAAGTGGACAGAGGGCTCCTGAGGGATAAAAATAAGGTTATCTTCTGGCTTCCATTCTCAAACACTCATGAACATGCAAACACATATGAATACAAATACATACATACAACTAGAGAATTAAAAGTCACAATGAGTTTTTGAAGCAGTGAACATGTTATATAAATAATTGAAAATGTGTATGTCTTATAATTCAGAATCTTTAAGGATTGCTTGTAAAGAACCCTGACAGGTTTGAGAAGCTTTTTATTAAATACAGTTGGTTCAGAAAGGTCAGAATTCAACTATACCATGTTTTCTGCCTAAAATATGGCAGTTAACCTGTAGTAATAAAGACTTCATATTGAGTTAACTATGCATTTTATGTTATACTATTTTTATGGGAACTCATGTCTAACCTGCTAGATGAAAATGACTATGTAATCTTTTTCAGCTGTCAAGGGTGTCTTGTAGGACTGTGCATGAGGATTAATTAGTGAGAATATCTTTCAGATGTCAGGATCCTGCTTATTATTCCTGTTTATTAAATGATCACAAGGTGTCCTTGGTGGCCTATTGATCAGTGTTATCAGCTTAAAGCATGTCAGTAACCCTAGCTGTGAGTTGCCTGAAGAAAATTCAATTATAATGTACTTGACTAAAATAAATAGTCCATGCATAAGAAGAGAATGAATTGCATCTATCAATTAATTTGTAGTATTAAATCAGATTTATTTTAGGGGATTTAGTCTTTGTTGTTGATATAAAATTGAAAGTAGCAGGCTCTTTTCCTCTTTTTGTAATAGATATACATTTGACTTAGGTATTTTTTAGCTGGATTTGATTTCAGCCAGCTCAATAGAACCTTCCTTGCTCAATGCTTATGCTGTTTGCAGGGCTGTTACATAAATAAATTCACTGTAACTTCAGAGTTTGTGAAAAGAGTACACACTTATCAGAAGACTAAGGATAAAAATCAGTCACCACTTGTAAAGTGTTTCTGTATGAATGTAGTTTATATTTCATTTTATGATTGAAGGTTTTAAAAATAACTAGAAACAGATTCAACTCATGAAAAATGTTTGGCAGGGACAGAGAAAAACTTGCTTATGGTAATGAATTCAATGTGGTAGTGCCATGTCATCTTATTAATGAAGAACAACTAATGTGACATGTGATCAAGTGCAGGCCATTTAATATTCAAAGTGCTGTGGTATGGACTTTAGGGGAGTGTAAACATCAGATTCGGTCTTTGGGTTAAGGGTTACTAAATGCCACACAGTTTATCCAGAGGGGACATGGTGGTAAGGTAGGTTACAATAGGGAAGTCTTCAAAAAATAGATGATATTTATAATGTGAGGAGATGCCAAATTATAGTGGCATAGTGGAAGGTGCAGATGGATATCAAATGGTAAGGGTACAATGAAAAGTAAAGGTATAGGAGGAAAACATGTAAGAAGAGCAGAGGTGAATAGAAGTCCCTGGGGAAGTGTCTGGGAAGAATGTGACATTGTGAACATTGTGGAGTCCCTTAGGATCCCCATTATGGTGAATGAGGCTGTGGTACTCTCTTAAATGGAGGAAGTCAATAACAAAACATTTAAGAGGCTCAATCAAGTGTATATTTGGGTATACGTTACAGAGAAGTGATATTGGAGCCAGAAGGTAAGTTAGAAAACAATGGTAATGATGATATGTCATGGACATCTGAACCAGGAGAGTTGCCCTCTGAACTTCCAAGAATTATGAAAGGTGCTGTAGATGCCTCATCACTGGGAAGAGAAGGTAAAGGAGAATCAGAGGTAATAAGAAGATGTTGATTTCCTTCCCATCAACAGAAATAGTGAGATTTGAAGGAAGGGCTGTTTTGTTGAATGAAATGTAACAGTTTTGCATGTATATTTGTTTTAGCCATAGTAGGACTTATCCAGAGATCTTCCTCAGAGTGTCTCTGTGTATCATCAGCTTGGCATTGGAAGAATCAATCAGTCTCTATGGAGGGAGTAGTAGAATGTAGAAGTTACAGTGTCGGGAGCAGTCTTTGTGGCACTGCAATCAGAGTCAGCTAAGTGGCCCCAAGTACATAACTCAGTCGGGGAGTATAGATAAGGGAAAGTCTAATATAGACGATAAAGAAAAGACAGAGAGACAGAATAAAGGTCAGGAGGGCAGATCAGTCAATGCTGAAATGTCACGAGTTTATTTTTTCACCACTCTTATATACCTTATCCAAAAAGGGGAGCGTGTTCTGTCATGTAGACAGAACAAACAGACTTGTCTTCCTCACTTATTCTAAGGGTTCAGTAACCACACCTTAGCTCCAACTTCTTGTTCCCTAGCTTTAAGGTCAGGAGTAAATTCTGTTGTTATTTAGAATAGGACAGCCAAACATCCCACTGTAGCCACACCTTTGACCTTTAGGTCTTATAACTTGCTGAGGACAATTTTGAACTCTCTGTCCTTGTGCCAAGATAGAATGCAGCCATCTTTATGTACAGTATGGAGTTCAGCAGGTAACCTTGGAATAGGAGGTAGTAAAGGTGCTATGGTTGTTTAGTTGTGGGCAATGGAGAAGACAGGCTGGGAGGAAAAGAGTGGCGCTCCCATCCTCTTCTTGGGACACAGCCTATTCATTGTGGTGCCACACTGAACAAGCACTGTGCCTAAGGAGGACTTCCAGACCACTGATAGGTAAATTTGTAATTCATTAATTCTCCTGTCCTTTTCTGGTTCTTCAGTGTCAACAGAGTTCTAGCCTTTGGTAAATTCTCTCAGCACTTTCATGCAGTGGGCATATGCCTAGATTTTGGCTTGAGTTCAGGATTACTCCAGACCTGGCTTACTGGCTTGAATTGTTAACTCCCTAGATGTGCCCTATACCTGTTTCTAAGCACTGGAGGAAACCCTTTAACAGAAGTCCTGCTTCTATGGACTTAAAAGAATGCCACTGTTTTGCCCTCTAAGACATTCGAGTGACAATGGCACACAGCCTCAGTTTTACTCTGTTTATTTGGAATCTAAAGAAATGCCAGATTTGTAATTACTCATCTTGGAGGTTATTCCAACAATGGGATTATCTCCATTAAACACAGGAAGGCCTGGCTCCTTATGAGTGGGGATAGCAAACCCACTAAGTGTTCTCATATTGAACTGAGAGATTTGCTGAAAATAATAATTGCAACCAAACTAGCACTTAGAACAGGAAACAGAAAGTCTATGAAAAAAGGGAAGTAGAGGTCAAAGTGCAAGAAGACTGAAGGACATTACAGCAATATGTGTGTGAAAGTCAGTGAATGTCTTGTTCTGTGTAGTATGAGACCAAAAAGATAGGGAAGAGGGGGCAGGGGACAGACAGAAGGTGGCCAGTTTTTTTTTTTTTTTTTTTTTTTTTTTTTTTTGCCTGTTTTTCCTAAGGATTTCAGTTGGAATTAGAGTCAGCATGGGGGTAATGAGAAAGTTAGAGTCTGACAGACAACCAACAGAGTCTTTCCTTTGACCAATGTTCTTTTCAGGAAGATGTTTATGAGTGTCTATATGAGAAAAGTTTTATCTGAAATAAAACTTAAGTGGAAATGATTTATTCACATTTGTACTTTAAAAAATGAGAACTTCATTCAGGTTATTTTGAAAAGTTCTCCCCCATCCTTTTTGTTGTCACTTTGTGGACCTATACCATACATGTGGAGGTCAGAAGATTGCTTTGTGGATTCATTTCTCTTCATCCATCTTGGCCCAGGGTATCTAATTCAGGCTACCAGGAGTGGGTGGTGGACTGCCCCTGGCTCACAAATTCCTTAACTTCTCTAAGGTCTAGGTAGCTTATCTTCCAGTAGAGGTAGCATGTGATGCGGCTTCATATTTCAGCCTAATGAGAGGTCAAGGCTGTGTTGTGCTGAGTTGGTGACCTTCATTAGGTATAGCAGGCAAGATTCATCATTTGGGGGTGAGGTAGTCTAGCAATGGCACAAACCTAAGGGGCCTTGGAACATATACATGTTACATACATGTTTGAATAATTATTGACTTATTTAGTTTATTTCTTTAGGATAAAAAAAAATCAAATGGACATTTAAAAGAGTGCTATCCTCTAAACATTTATAGTAATTCTGTTTGTTGGCTGTTCTAGCTACCTCAAATTATCTCTGTTATTTTAGGGCAGTGAATCTTTCCTATACTCATATACTAACATACAAAAACTAGCAATTTTAAAATTTATTATTTTTTTACATCCTGATTGGTTTCTCCCCCCTTCACTCCCCTACTTCTTCTCTGCCCCTCCCCCTCAATCCACTTTTCCTCAGTTTCTGTTCATGTTCAACAAAGCATGGCATATCAAGTTGCAGTAGGACTAAGCACTAAGCACACCCCTTTTATTAAGGCTGGGCTAGGCAACACAGTATGAGGAACAGGTTCCCAAAATCCAGTCAAAAAGGAACAGCCATGCTCTCACTGTTAGGAGTTTCCCAATAAGACCAAGCAACACAACTGTGACATATATGGGGAAGGCATAGGTCAGCCCCATGCAGGCTCCCTGATTGTCAATTCAGTCTCTCTGAGCCCCTGTCAGCTCAGGTTAGTTGGTTCTGTGTTTTTTCTTTTCCTGCTGACCTTGACCCCTCTGGCTCCTACACACCTTCATCCCCCTCTTCTGTAGGAAGCTCCACCTAATGTTTGGCTGTGGGTCTGTGCATCTGTTTCTGTCAGCTGGAGGGTGAAACCTCTGTGATGACAATTGGGGTAGGCACCAATCTATGAGTATGGCAGACTATTACTAGGCATTAGTATGTTGAAACCCCCCCCCCAGTTATTTTTGGTTCTATCATAGGTATCTGGGCTATCCAGCCTCTGAGTCCTGGCCCTCTGGGCAGTATCAAGGGTGGGCTCCCTCTTGTGGCATTCTCAGGCTGGCCTAGTCATTTGTTGGCTGCACCTACAATTTCTGTGCCACCTTTAACCCCATCACATCTTGTACTTGGATAGGAAACTAACAATTTCTACTTTATTGTACTTCATGTTATAAACCATTTATGATCAAATTTTATGTTTTTATTTATTTTTCCTTTTAAGACATAAAATCAACTTGTATTAGTAATAAAACAAAATCTATCATCATGACCTTGGGTTTTTGTGCTAGGTGATCTTGAGGAATTTAGAAAGCTTCTTGGCAGTTCAGTCACTTGACTTTAAGTGGGGGCATAATGAGCTTCCTTCATCCATAGGGATGTGAAAGAAGTGTGTTGAAAACTATGCTATGTAAAATTCCATTCTCGAGGTAGATTGAAGGGAGAAATAGGCTAGAGAAGTGTTCATCAGCACTGGTACTTGCAGTCTTCTCCTCCCTCATATTGGTGTTACATATTCCTTACCATTGCATTAGGATGTACATTGCATTAGGAGTCACTTTGGCATGGGCAGGCCTGATGCCCTTTAGAGCATTCATGTTTCAGTTAACCAAATTCATGTTAAGATTTATCTATCTTCTAAACCAGACTGAAATTAAAATGTATTGCTTCCCAGTAGGATCTCTTTGAATGTATTCCCAGAATTTGTGATTTGTGTTAGCACAAATTGTCTAACATATACTGAATGAGCATCTAATATGTTCAAGGTATTAGACATTGGGAAATGAAAAGATTTATTGACATGGCTGTGCCTTCAGTAGTTTTTTTTTTTTTTCCCTTGCTGGAATGAGTTTGAAAGTAGAAACATAGCTAATAATTTGTGATCAACTGTGTCAGATATGAAGCAAGCTTTAATAGCATATCTTGCATGCTCCCTGCCTACATACTAAGACTGCCAAAAGTGCAGTCCATTCCATGCTCTGGCTCTTCTTCTTCAATAACTTTTTGGGATCCAGTGACCAGATGGACAGCTACAAAGAGCTAATGAAACCCACATTCCATCTGCTCATTCATCCATCTAATAAGCATTCAATGGACATCTGCCACATGATGTGTAACAGGGCTTTTGAGTAGTTTCAAATTAAGAAAGGACATGAGTTTACTTTGACTTGGGTGGCAAAATCACACTTGCCAAGAGTCCAGTTCTTAGGGAATTTGGTAGGTCAGCGAAGAGCTTCCTGTAGCTGTGTAATTACTTGCTATGTTAACCTGGTTTAAGACTTGGATGAAGTGTGGCTAATAAGAGTAGGCTATGCAGAAGCCAGTATTTTCAAACTTCATGCTATTTTGATGTGAATATGAATACATCAGACATTCTGAGAACCTACGGTAAACAGGATAATGAAGTTTGTTCATAAATACTTATTCCACACTGTTTTATAAGTAATTGTTTCTCTTTCTCTGTCTGATACAAATTAGTCTTTTCCAAGATTTGTTTCTAGAGTTTACTTTTTCTGCACGACACGGTCTGTGATTGGGGATTTAGATGGCACTGGATAAACTTGTGTGAATCAAGAACCCATAGGTAATTGAGAGTTGTCTTCACCTCACTGGGAGGTAGTCATACCCTATGGTGACCATCAATAAGCCATCTACACATTGCTCGAGTTTCATTAGATGCTCTGTGGTGCCCAGTAGCAAGTGGCAATAGTGTTTGGTACAGAGCACACCCGGGTCAGAACTCATGTTCAAAGTAGAGTTGAGGCAGAACATGGGCTTCCTTCATTTCTGTTATGCTTCATTATAGAGTCATTCTAGGCAAGCTTCTCGGTGCAAAGATTATCCTTTTAAAACCAACAGAACAGTTAATAGTAGAAAATGTAAGTACTTACCCACTCATCTCTACCAGGAAAGAGTTTTCCAATTACTAACCCTAGTGGGTCACTCAATTACTTAGGCAAAGTGTAGCTATAGTTTCTAATTCTATTGCTTGGAAAATAAGGAATGCACCATAGAGCATTCTTTTTATTAAGACCACTTAAAGCCTTGGTTAACAAAGAGACCATTGGGGACTAAATGAATACTTAGTTCAGAATAGCACTAGAAGTGCAAAAGTAGCATAAAGCAAGTGAAAGTACTCAATTAGAATTTATAAAAGAGGACCCTTTCTGAACACTATGACATCCTGTAGAAATACAATAGAACCCAGAAGCACAAGATTACTCCCACGGAGAGCCTGGTACCCATAGGATTGCTATAGTCCCTATACTTACCAAGAACGTGGTATCATAGTGTTCTTTGTCTAGCACTTTGCACACAGTTAAGTAGAGCTTCTGGTGAGCACTTGTTTCTATAAAACCTGGATGAATATTGAGGAGACAAGCAGATAAATATAACCTTTTGGCCTTTGCTCCTTTTGGAGGAAACACTCTGTAGCTTATTCGAACACTACTCTAAAGTTGAAATGAGTCTGGTGGTGAGGTGCTCGCCTTTATTCCCAATACTCAGGAGGCAGAGGCAGTTGGATCTCTCTGAGTTAGTGGCTGTCCTAGTCCACAATGTGAGTTCTAAGACAGTCATGGCTCCATTGAGAAACCCTGTCTCAACCCCCTGCCAAAAAAATGTTGAGATAAGTTATCTGCCCCTCTCTGTCAGGTGAGGTAGGTGGACATAGCTGACCTACTAGCTGTTCCTAGAGGGCCAACACTACACACCAAGGTTATGCTCTTAGCATTTTCCCAAGTGTGTACTGCAGTTGTACATTAGGCTTGTCATGTGAATGGGAAAGGTGAGTATGTAAGCATGTATTTTTTTAGAGTGATGTCTGTATCCTTAGGAGGTCTGTTCTCTGGAATAGTTTGTGTGGACAGTTGAGCCACCCACCTTCTTTCTGCGGTATAGAACATGGGCCCCGGGAAGTGTAAGCTGAACCATTATCCCTTTACTGTGTGGTCAGTAGGAGAATTTATGTGGGAACCCTTCCTAGCTTCCTTTGTCTATTAATTTTCATTTCTTCCAACGTACAAATTGCCACATTGGACTGCCTGGAGCTTCAGTCCTTGGCCCTCTTTGTTTTACTCTTTTACTGAATCATTAGTTGACTTTGAGAAGCTGCACTGTATGCAATCTTTAAGTCACCTCTATGTGCTCAAGCCTCAAACTCCATCTCTAACCTGTATTTCTTTCAAGAATTTCAAATGATTTTATTTACTAACCAATTTGGTATTTCTTCTAGAGTGTCCAGTAGATTTTAAAGCATCACATGTTGCAAACTCACTAAATCCTGCCCACAAACCTAACCTGCCCATTGCTGGTCCTCTGGCTGCCTGCTAAAGAATCCAGGTCTATTTCTAATGCAGGGGTCTCAGGAGTCACTCTCAACACTTCCATAGCTTAATTATGTCTCTAATATTCAAACCACCAGAAAAATCTTTGCAACTCTACATTCAGAATAGATCCAGAATTCACCTGTTTCCCTGCCTGCCTTACCATGTGGTCTCAACCTCTGTTGTTTCTCCCCTGGACTATACTTCCCTGCTAGCTGAGCCCTCTGCCCGTAAGTGTGCTCTCCTGTTTTCCATGCAACAAGTCCCTTTCTGTTCACAACCCTCCGAATAGACTCCAGTGCATCTAAAGGTTAGCATCCTGACAGATTTTGTGCGGCCCTCTTGCCTCTCTGCTCTCTCTACCATACTTCTCTCTCTCCAATCCATTGTCTTCTGTTTCTTCAGTCACAGTGAGAACTCTTCAATCTGAGGATGATTGCAGGTGCTGATCCTCATTCTCACCTGCAGGTGGCTGCAGGATTCAACCCCCATGTCCTTTGGGTCTCTCTGAGAAGGTCACACTTTAAGGGTCATTTCTACACTTGCATTTGTAAAGTAGCACACTCACAACTTCCTTACCCTTAGTTTTATCTCTGCTTTTTGTTCTTTTCTCCCCCATATCTTCGACATTGTGACTTAATGGTCTAGGGTCTCAAATGTTGCTGTGGATGCTTCAGACATTTTCCAATCTTAGGCGAGTAGTAGAAAGAGGGGAAAGGAGAAGACAGACTTAGAAAGGGGATGGATGAACTATAGAAAAAAGAAGCTTGGTTGAAACATTTTCCTGTTCTGATTGGAAACTGTTCCTTCTTTTCTCTCTCAGCCTTTGCTATTGTCATTGGCGTCCACACTCATAATTGCATTCTTTCTGCTAAAGATACAAGTTGTTAAGTGATGATATTGAGGATGCATCAGCAGTGAATCTCCGCTGCTCTCCTGTTGTGGAGCAAACAGGCTAAAACCCTATGATCATTCAAGAGGGTTACAGCTTGCTTAGTAGAAAATTTGAGTCATTTTCAGAAACACGCCCCATGGAAAACAAGATCTTGGAGGATTCTATTTGTAGTATCTGTGTGTGCTCACATGCATGAAAATAGGTTTATTTATTAGTTTTCAATGCCATATGGAGTATGTAATTATGGACAATGAAATGTGTTTATGGGCTTGGTCTGTGGCATTTCCAACTGAGAAGCCAACAGGCTTCTAAACTGGAATAGTGTTTTCAGGTCCTAAAAATAGTCATTAGGTCCTCCTCCTCACCCCTCCACCCTATAGTCTTGTTAATCTTGTGGGTCTCACCACCTCTAGCTAAGGCAGCAAAATGGATTTCCAGCCACCATCCTAGGCCAATCTAACAAACAATACTGTTATTTATTTTATTTTATTTTTGAGTAACATACCTTAGGAAAGATTGGCAGTGGTATTATTTAAGTTCTCTTTGCCCTTTGCGTATATGCCACATTTAAATTCATTTTTACTCTATTTTTATTAATGTAGGTTTTGATTCTTCCTCTAAAATGTAATTGATGTATTTAACATAGTGCATATAGCCCTGAGTTCATCTGGACTTGGGCCAGATTGGACTTGTGTAGAATGACAACTTGGCTCAGACATGCTGGCATATAGTGCTAAGTCTGGAGGTAGTAACATTTTATCCAGTGCTTACAGCCTTTACAGAGCAGAAAACTGACTGTCCTATACAGTGAGCTCAGAACAGAGCCAAATACACACGTGTTTTACTGAGAACCTCAGACAGTGGGATTTAGCATAATTCTAGATTATTTTGAATTTCCCTTACAACTGTATTTATTATAAAATCTGATTGGCAAAATATTCATTAGGATTTAGAAACATTTTGAATAGTCCTTCAACATTATTAGAGCAGCAGGCTAAATGGCTAGTGATTTTACAATCTGGCAATGTTGGTATGACATGTGGTAGTTATGAAACCATCCAATTTTTTTTTTTCTAATACATTCTACTGAAACCAGGAAGGCAATTCAAACCTTCCTAGCAAAGTTCTTTTAAAAATTTTCAGCAGTTTGGAAAAACTTAACTTTTGGTAGCAAAATTCCCTGTATATTTTAATGAGTGATGTCAAATTTGGAAAACTTTTTAAATAAAGTTTATTTTACTATCATTTTGTTGTATTTGGGAGTCATTTCCATAGATTAGTCTCTGGCTATGGCTTTTATTTTAAGGCTTTCTGTACACCATTTTTTGTTGATGGACATTGTAGAACACATTTGTTTTATAGTCTTATATTGTAAACAGTGGGCAATATTAACATTCCCAGAAGCCTTTCTCTATCCAGACCTGTAGAAATGAATTTCCTCCTTAGATAAAATACATGAAACCCCAAAGTTTCAATTAAATAAACGTTTAAGTACTTTTCAGGTGGGTCCCCACATCCCTGCCTGATTACAGACATGTAAACTTTGCTCAGGGGCTTATCTAGAGCAAGGAAGAGAGTAATTATATATTGAATTGTCATTGAACTATACATTGGTAGACTGCTAGGCCTTGGGGGAAACAAGTGAAGGAATGGACTAGATCAGCAAAGCTTACAAAGAAAGGACCTGGCAACTGCCAGTTCTTTGGCTAGATTGATAGGACTCAGACTCTCAGAAGTCAGTGCACTAATTGCAGATGCGAGTTGAAGTGGCTTCCAGACCTGTTCAAGGTTGGATGCTTGCTTTGGGTTAATAGGCCCTTAAATGACATGCATTGGGTGTGCAGCAGGGCAGAGGCCTGAGATCACCTTGTGAATAATCAGACTGTCAATATAGGCCATGCTGGTTTTCCTTCTTCCTGTCAAATCCTTCCTGATAACCATCATTACATCATAAAGATTTGACCATTTATGAAGCCCATAGTGCTGAAAAACTACTGAGACCTGATAGAAAGTAAGCCATGGACCAAGGTGATTGTTCCTTGAGTGTCTATACATGGGAGAAATACTGAGTCAGCCAAGTCAAGTGCTGTGATATACATGGAGTTTTCTGTCCCCGTTGCCAGTCAGCTCTGTTCTACCAGCCAGCTCCCAAATACTACAGAGACTAATTATTAATTATAAATACTTGGTTGATATCTTAGGCTTGTTACTAAGTAGCTCTTGCAACTTAAATTAACTCATATTTCTTATCGAGGCTCTACCACATTGTAGTATCTTTTTTTCAGCATGGTATATTCATCTTGCTCTCTCCTTGTCTCCTGACAACTCCTTGTGACTCTACATTTCCTTTTTCCTGCACTCTCTTTTTGTCTGCAAGTCCCACCTAACCTCTAGCTGTCCAGCTATTGGTCAGTCATTTGTTTTATCAACCAATGCCATTAATGCATTTTCACAGTGTACAAAAAGATTGTCCCACAGCACTATGATGTTACATAAGGTTAGTAAACTAAGTAGTAGATGTGAGATTCCTATTCCTGCTCAGGTGTCTTCTGTCTTTATAAAATGGTTACTTTAATGTTACACCATTTGGATGAGCTTTCTTCTTGTCTTATGATTTTTGCTAAGAGTTGGAACCATGCATAGAAGCTAAGAAGGCTAGATAGTGTGGGGCACGAACATATCCAGATATGTTTGTCTCTGTGTTATAGGCTCATAGTCTTCGTTGTAAAGGGACATAGTTTAACAGATGGCAGATTTTCCCTGGTTTTACTGTCCCTTTTCACTGGAGATATCATCAAAAACACTATTAAAAGTATTAAGTGATAACATTAAGTATTAATTCATTGGCTAGAGAGGATGGGATAGGAGGCACCAAGGGCAGCAGGTTTTTAATGAAGTTTAGCAGAGGGAAAAGCAAAGAGGAGAGAACTTATCTAGAAAGTGGGAACTAGCACCTGCCATCCTGCAGAGGGAGGAGCTAACCAGAAGCCAGAAGCAAGTAGATAGATCTACAGGACTCCTAGTGATGTTCCAATTGCTGAGTCTAGAGAGTTGCAAATGGGATGAATCATAAACTCCCAACACACTGTGGTGCAGTGAGATCATACGCAGGGAGTGAGTTTAGAGATCCCTACACCTTTCTTCACCTAACATGTACATGTGATATTCTCTCCATTGCATCCAATTCCTATCATGTAGAAGATTTAAGATTTATTCTTAGGAAAAAGATGGCCAAGGATATGTGATGGAGCAGAGATAAATTGTGAATCACAGGACTGAAAATCATAGATCTTGTAAATCTACATAGTAAGTCTTCTGAGGCAGCAAACCAGAATATTGGGGTCTTATAAAACAGAATAACATTTAGATAGAAAAGATTTCTACCTGTATATTTGAGACCCTCTCAGAAGTGAGGAAACATTTTCTTAGGCTCAATGCTCTTCAATGTGAGGTTCACAAATGTGAACATGGAGTTAAATATTACAAGGCATTTGAGGTGAACTTTTGATGGTGAAGTCAGAATAAGGTAAACTAGTAGGGAAAAGATGAAATCACATGCCAAAATACTATTTAAGAATATTTAAAGTTTTTGTATTTGACTCAGCAATTTATAAACTAAGAACAGGATGGAATGATAAAGAATGGTAAGGGAGCCCAGCAGTGGTACACATGACCACTTTAATCCCAGCACTTGGGAGGCAAAGACAGCCAGATCTCTGTTGAGTTTGACACCAGCCTGGTCTACAGAATGAATTCTAGGATAGCTAGAATTGTTTCATGGAGAAACTCTGTCTCCCTCTCAAGTGGTATTAAGGCATGTCATTACTTGGCACTGAACAGCATACGTTTGTAAAGCAACTAATTTTGTTCTACCATTTGAGGCAGGGGGTGCCTTGGTCCTGCCTTTAGGAGGTGATGGGACAGATTTAGTTGACATCCTGGGGAGGCTTTACCCTCTCTGAAGAGAGGATGAGAAGTGGAATGGGGGAGGGGGTTGGGAGGACAAGAGGGAAGGGGAACTGGAATTGGAATGCGAAAAATAAATGAATTTTTAAAAAGAATAAGGGAAAAGAGGTGTTCTAAGTAAAATTATATGTCACCAAAAATACTAAAAGAAAGTTTGGAAAGTGACTATCCTATTAAGTAAATAAAAGTGGTGGAGTGGAAAAGAAAGCACAAAGCTTAGGGAAGCAAGGTGGCAGTGCTCATATCTGACATGAAATCTAGTAAGGTGACAGTGTTCATTTCTAACATGAAATCTAGGAAGAGACCAACGACTGGGAAGGAGAAAATCAACTCACAAGTAGTCTAAAAATTCTCAAAACTAAAAGAAGCTTGCTTGTAAAAAATATGCCAAGAAACAATATAGGGTTGGAGAACCTAGAACAATGGAAATGATTGTAGAAATCCATAACACAGAGGACAGAACTACATAAAAAGGAATTGGAGTCACAGATCTACAGTAACAATGTTGGATATCAAAAGGCATCTTTAAAATTAGGAGCTCTGGTTTTCAGCATAATATTCCATTCTAAGAGAATGAACATCCAGTTGTACAGGAAAATAATCATACTTTAGAAATATAGTGAAATCTGCCTATCTTATAACCTTTCTCAGAAAGCTGTGGGTGGGTGTGATCAGCAAAATGAATGGGTTAACCCTGAAAAGGTACAGAGGTACAGTCAGTTACTATACTAGAGAAAAGAGGGAGAAGTCCTGGGAAGATAGCTTTGCAAAGATGAGGCTGAGGAAGGGCCATGTGAGGTAATGCTTAGTGAAAGTTCCAGAAAAAGTCAAGTTGACAGACTGTCTGATAATGCTTTATTGTGGGGGCAGTGATCAATTCTGATGGTCAGAATTAAAGAACAGTAAACTAAAGAGTTTTAATGGTAAACTTTGATCCTTGTCACTGAAGAAAGCCCAAAACTGGTTAAGAAAGTAAACATGACCACATACATAAGATTAAAACTTTTAAAAACATGTTTGGGGATAGAAGAAAGTATAAATCCATTTATATGAAGTCTAAATTACAAACCTGTACTTCATTGGGCTTTGTGAAATTATACCAGTCCTTTCAGGTAATGAAAGTTTTGTTCCTTTTATCCTTATTTGTCAATCAGTTATCTACCTCAGTCATTCTCTGTCTCATGTTTGGAATATACTGTTCTATCTAGACCGTGAATTAGGGCTCTACAGATATTATATCTACCTCAGTCATTCTCTGTCTCATGTTTGGAATATACTGTTCTATCTAGACCGTGAATTAGGGCTCTACAGATATTATGTGTGTTTGTGTGTGTGTGTGTGTGTGTGTGTGTGTGTGTGTGTTATTGATACTGTCTAGTAGGGAGGTTCTTCCCAAAGCAGACAAAAAAATTAAAAGACAGGAAAATGGCCCAGTACAAAGTGGAATGGCTTATTAGCAAATATTACAGAATTTTACAGAATTCTTGGGTAGCATAGGGTGCCTAGAACTTGGGAGATCACTGACTGTAATGGCTTTGGGTTTTTATTTGGGTTTAGGGTGTTCTACTCAGATTCCTTGTCCCTCCTTTTCTTTATTGATCTGGAGGTGTCTGGGAGCTCCTTCTGTGGAAGTGATTGGGTCTTTGCTTCTGTACCTGCTGACTGGCAGGGTAAGAGTGTATGTCTTAACCTTTGTTCCATGGTGTAATAGGTACAGAGAGATCCACTTAATGGGAAGGGTAGAAACTCACTCCTAAGGAAAAAAGTATAAAGACATGGAAATTTGCTGTTCATTACTGGACAGAAAGAAGAAAGAAAAAGATAGAAAAAAAGAAAGAGAAAAGAAAAGAAGAAAGGATGAAAAGGAAGGAAGGAAAGAAGGAAGGAAGGAACCCTTAAACAGGCTATTCTGATCCCCTTCTCCAATCCAAGAGGCCCTTTTTATAGGACACTGGAGAGCCAAGTCATTCCAAGCCAAGGTCAGAGAATCATTGAATGTGTCGTGGTTTCTTACAGAAGGATAAATAACCAGTTTACTCGCAGCAGTATGGATAACTCAAAGGCAGCTGTGTCACCTGAAAGCCTTCTGTGTGGGTGACTCATACAGTTGCAGTTTAGAGCTCTGGGCTTGACCATGGCAGCTCCATCCTCGGGAATTGCACACTGGTTTTATAGTCTCAGGGACCTCACATGTCTCAAAACCTTCTCAGCTTCCTGAGCTTTGCTTCTTAACCTTTCGAGACCCACGAGCCTTCCTTTCTCCAGCTGGGGCTGTTTCAATTTAGAGGAAATAGCTGTACAAACATGAAGGAAGGGCAGAGATACATCAGAGCCCACATATCCTTTGTGTCAGGTTTCTAACCATGATCTACTTTGATTTTCTGTTCTAGCGTCTAAACATATTCACCAAAAAGCAACTTGGGGAAGAAAAGGGTTTATTTTATTTAACGACTCTAGGTCATAACCTATCATTAAGGGAGATCAGGACAGGAACCTAGAACCACAAAAGAATTTCACTCATTGTTTCAGGCTCAGTTAGCTTTCTTATATATCCCAGGCCACCACCTTGGAATGGTATTGCCCACAGTGGACTGGGCCCTCTCATATCAATCATCCATCAAGGCAATCCCTCATACACATGCCACATGCTTGATGATTGAAGCACTTATCCCCAGGTGAATATAACTAGTGACAAGTTCACAATAAAAGCCAATTAAGAGATTTCATCTGTCCAGTTTAAATTTGTTTCATGAAAGATTGCTTTGTGAGAATTTTATATAGTATGAAATGGGAGCATCCCCTCTTTATTTTCCTATTGGGTAAATTTAGAAACTCATTAATCTTTCATTTTTCTTCTTACTAGAAGAACTTTTAGGTGTATAAGTAAAATTATTCCCAGGATTCTATCACAATTGATCAACAAGGTTATAGACCTAAAAACTTAATTTCTATTTAGCATAAGTACTTCTGTGTTTATGTTCTGATTTCCAGTTCATTAGCTTCTATAGGTTCCTGCAGTTTTGGGGTTTTGGCAGGGTGTGTTTTCATTTGAAGGTGGATGTGTACCTGGATTCCAAATGCCAACCACTATCTTTGTCTCAGAAATGAACTTTGTTCAAAATTTTTAGTTAATACTAAAGATACTAGGTCTTAGAATTCCTGGCAACATCCTCACATTTGGAGAACCCAGCCTTCAGATCCTTGAGTAGACTAGGTCTAAGTTTCTCTGAGTTCCTAGGACTCATTGAATCACACAGTCCTTTCCTTTGACATATTTTATTTTCAAGTTCCCTTTTAGGTGAGAGATTATCAATTTTGGGACATCCCTATCATCCTTGTTAAGCCATAGAGCAGTACAAAGTATGTCTCCACCACATGCTTAATTAGAGCTTTTACAATACAATAACTTTTTTTTTTTTTTTTTTTTTGAGGCAGAGTCATTTTGCTATGCAGGTTAGGCTGCCCTGAAACTCAGAGTTTTTCTGCTTTAGCTTTAGCCCCATAGTGTTAAGATTTAAAATGAGGTCATGTAGTTTCCCAGTGATGGAAGCAGTCTCAGTCAATACCTGTGAGAAGATATCAGGAAGCTTTCAAAGGATTCTAGACTGGGATGTAATGTACTTTTGGAAATCTTAACGGGGCAGCATCATGGAGCCTGACTATCAGGAGGATAGGTATATTAGCAGCATCAGGAAAGAATGGTCTAAACAAGAGCCCCTGGCAAATAGTAAACACAGGAAAGGGTTTGAGAATGTGAAGCTGAGAGTCATAGTGGGGTTATCTTATAAAGTGAGGTGAGATGGCCAATAGGCAGCTTGACCTTGACCTCCATGCAGGGCATCCCTGACACATGCCTGGTCACAGTGGCTTTCCTTGTTTGTAGAGAGTGATTCCATACCCTTTTTTTATATCCTTAACTGTAAAGCCAGTACCATGTGACTGTTGCTGCCAAGTTCTGGTGCTTGCTGGGGCTGAAACCTGGCCCCCTCATTCAAACACATTGTCACAGGCTTTCTGTTTTCAGTGGTTTCCTTCATTGTCTAAGCTTGGCTATCCAGGAACTTATCTATAGACCAGATTGACCTTTAACTTAGATCTGTCAGCCTTCCCCTGAGTGCTGGGATTAAAGGTGTGCACTACAATGCCTGGCCTTGAGCTTTTCTTTATTTCCTTTTTATAATTCCCTTTCACAAATTGGAGGCCTAGTTTGGTGGAGTCCTGCCTTGAGGTCACTACTTCCTTTTTTTCTCTGTTTAGGTTCAGGTTTTTCTTTAAACTTTTTCCTTGAATTCTTTTCTCCTCACACTGTGCATTTTATATTTTTCATTATAGATCAACATCCTATTGGCTACTAGTAACCAGCACAGTTTTCTTATTTTGAATTGTTCTCTGTCAATCTGTTAATCCATAACTCTTTGATTTTGCTTCAGGCAGATTTTTTTTTTTTTTAGAAGAGCAGGAAATGGCCATGTTCTTAGTCAAAATGTCATGTGAATGATCTCTAGAGCACATACTAATATTCATCTCCTTTGGAACCACTTGAGTCTGACCCCCCCCCCCCCCCCACACACACACACAGTTCAAATCACCCTCAGCACCACTGTCTTCCATGCTCTTACTAGCGTGGCCAATTAAGACCTACTTATAGTGTTCAATCGTTTTTCTAGTCTAAGGTCCCAAAGTGTTACATATTCCTCCAAGCAAAGGCATTGCGCAGCCTTTCAAAGCAATACCTCAGTCCCTGGTATCAACTTCTGTCTTAGGGTTTCTTTTGCTGTGAGACACCTTGACCATGGCAACTCTTATAAAGGAAAGCAATTAATTGGTCTGTCTCACAGTTCAAAGATTTAGTCCATTGTTATCATGGTATGAAGCATGGTGGCAGGCAGGCAGACATGGTACTGGAGAAGGAGCCAAGACTTCTTCATCTGGAATGGCAGGCAGGAGGAACAGAGAACAATGTGAACCTGGCTTGGGCTTCTGAGACCCCAAAATCCACTCCCTGTGGCACACTTCCTTCAAAAAAGCCAGTAAGACCACACCTCCCATTAGTGCCACTCCTTGTGTGCCTGTGGGGGTCATTTTCATTCAAATCACTACAGTCCTCCATGTTAGTTTGCATACCTTTTCTGGCTCTGACCCTCTGCTTTTGAGAAGCAAACAAGAGTAATTTCTTCATGATAAGCTAAATTGCTCTTGGCTGTTTTTTGGGTACATTGCATGCTTTCTGGTTACTTTAAAGTACAAAACAAAATGCAGTTCAGTGTGGTGTGGCCAGTTACTGCCTGATAGTTTGTGCCATGGGCTCCTATTATTTTATTTTTCTCAGTGTCCTTGACACTCAGAGGGGTTTGGAACAGGAGCTGCATGGTCCATGGTTTTATCTTTATTTCTTCTAGGTTCTTTCCCCTCCCCGGTGTATGTGTTAAGGTCAAGCAGGGAGAAAGAGGAAAGGTGTGAACCACCTCCTTGACTAGTGAAACGCTGACATTGTTGACCGGTTCATGCAGTACTTTGGCCTGAGTCTGTGGCCCACTGGACAAACCCTTTCTTCTTATCCCTGAGATGATACAGCTGCGTTGGATCCAGTTCCTTTGCTGTGCCTCCTTTCTCTCGTTCTTTGGAAGAGCAGTACAGATCTTATTTAAATACCTTGGATTTAGCTAACAGTGTTTAAGAATACTTCATAACTTTGGGGAGTGACTTCTTATTCTAAGAAAAGGTGGTGCTTAAACATGAAAGCAGTTTGCCAACAGTGGTGGCAATTAGGATTTAGTAGCTGACAAAATCCCTTTTTCCTGTCTTTAGTGTAGATAGTATCACAGGAAAAAATGAGATGTGGGTGGGAGGCAATGATGATGGCAATTTCATCTCACTGAGAAGTTATTTTTAGCCTATTCTCTCTCTTTCCCTCTCAGAAACATTCGATGAGGAGGTGGCACTACATGCTAATGAGTTACACTATTATCTAGTTTTACAGTGATTAAACTTCAGATTTTCCTACATTCACAAGTCATAGGAGCCATCATAAATCTTACTTTCTTACTTTTTAAGATAAATTTAAATAGAATAAGCTGATATGTTAAGTATTTGTAGTTATTGCCTTTTCTGGACATACTTGTCTGCTGCACTGTAAAAAACTTTCATTGTCTGTAGTAATTTAGTCATGATCTCTCTGTTCTTTATCTGGTCACCCCTACCAGTTTTCATGTGTGCATCATTTGCATGCTGTGGATTTTCTGTTATTTTCTTTGATCCTTTGTATGTTTTTTTGATTGTGTTTCAGTTAGTTACTTATTATATTTCTATTTAATGTTCTTGTTGATATTGTTGATGCTCTAACTTTGAATAATGTTTTTCTTTGTCCTGTCTTACTTTTCCTTCTCTTTGTCAGCCTTGTTTCATTTTAATTCAACCCAGTGTTTACATTAATAAAATATTTTAGTTATAACTTTATTTTTTAAAGTCATTGCTATATAAATTACAGCAAACATATAGAAACTGCCATTTCCTAGAATTTATATTATAAAGTTGATATTGTCAGATGTTAAAGAAAAACAATTTTTTTTTAAATTCATGCCTGAAATTTACAATCCTGCCTTAGCCTCCTGAGGGCAGAATAACACTCAGCTGAAAGTTTCTAATAATTACATTTATTTCCTTTGTCTTTTGTGTGTAGTGTCATATATTTTACTTCAGTTTGCAACCTAGATTGACATGACAATGCAGTATTACTCTTTCTACATAAAGTCTGATTTCTTTAATGAAATTAAGAGGGAAAGGCTGCCTCTTGTTATTTATACAGTAGCCGTCTCTCATGTTTCTCTTCCTTTTTTGAAATTGGTATGATTTCCCTACAACTTGAAGAAGTATCTCATTCCATCCTGTAGAAATGCTATTAGTGGTCACACACACACACACACACACACACACACACACACACACACACACGGGGAGAGAGAGAGAGAGAGAGAGAGAGAGAGAGAGAGAGAGAGAGAGAGAGTGATGTAGCACATAGAGAAAAAGACCCTCTACAAAACAGAGTAGAGCATTTAGGAAGCAGAAGTTAGGTCCTTTCTTGAGGTCTTGAGTCTTTAGAGTTTTTTGGGGAGGGTCTTCCTTCCCTCTAATTCTTACATCTGGAGAATCTCTTGGTCACTCTACATTGGCTGCTTATTTTTCTCTATCATGTCATGCTTTCCTGCTTCTTTATATGACTTACACTTTTTATTGTAAAGATAGTTCCCTATATGGAATCTGGAGATTTCTTCCTTCAAAAGAGAATTGAATTTGTTTCCAGTGGTGAGTTGAACTTCTTTTAGTCCTCTTGTTTCCATGAAATGCACTTTTATGTTAGGAGGCCTGTCTCTGGTTGTAGGACCTGGCTGAACTTTAGAGGTGAATTCTAATTGCAGCCTTTTCTGTGACCTTACAGCAAGGCACAGGTCTCCAGTGAGGCTGTCCTCCAGCAGCACTATTATCTAGTGTCTCTCAGCAAGGTTGGCACCTGATAACTTTTTGTCAGTCTCTGAGCATTGAGGCATCTGCTTTCTGTCTGTCCTGCTACCTCACTGTATCTGTGTTGTGCAGCTCTTCAATCAAGACCTCCATGGAGGCCCTCCAAACATTCTTTTGGATAGCCGATTCTTTGGGGGGCACTCTCTTCTCTCAGAACTCACCCCATAAGGTCTGTTTGCCTTAGCAGTAGTGAACTCCAAGCTTGTGTGGTCTCTTCCTCTTTCATGGGTTGCTGTTTTTACTAGCCCTGTGGCATGCATGTTCTGTATGGCTGATGTTCTGTCATCCAAATGCTTTTTCTACCAATGCTTTTGAGATGTGGTCACACAACTCTTGTTTCTCAGCTCTAAATCTGCTCCTTCAGATTTTTGTCTTTACCCTTTCTGAATTCTTCCTTTTTTTTTTTTTTTTTTTTTTTTTTTTTCTCAGTTTGCCTGATTGCAAGAAATGGGACATGGTAGCACTCAACAGACAGTATACTGTGCATATAAATGAGAACTACTTTTGGGAGTGTGAAAAGTTTCCTGATTTGGAATCTGACTTTAGGCCTCAAGTTCCCCTCCTGTTATCTTCCAGGCATCCCTCTTCCCTACACAACTGTCACTGGCAGACTAAGTCACAGTCAAGACCCTCTGGGGAAGCTTGTGATCTCTCTTATTCCAGCCCTTCCTGGAGGCTCCCCCACATAGAGCCCACTGTCAGTCTCTGGCCTGAATCCCACAGTTGACAGCTCATTTTCCACTACTGAGTAGAGTGGCAGTGTGGCAAGATCATTCATTAGAGAGTGATGGGTGAGCTGAGGGGTCGGAAGTCTTCTTCAGATTAGTTATTTATGGCAAGATTTTCATGATACAGCAGGCTTCATAATCATTCACTGCTCCTTACTTAAATTTTCCTTTTGTTCAGTAATTTTTCTTTGTAGCACTGAGATAATTATCTGCATATTCACTACCTAAAGCAGAACAATAGAGATGAATCACAAGGAAAACCATTGCCAGTTTTAAAGTTTTTCTAATGTGTGAAAACTAGTTCAATGTTTTTGATTGACACTTTTCAATAAATAAAGAATGAGGTTATTATGAATTACATTAAAATTAGTTATATCTCCTTGCATTTCTTAGCTTCAGAGAATGCTTAATTATTTACTTTTGATGTATTATACATAATTATGTTTACCTTTAATTTGGCATGAAAATTACATTTCCAGAGCCAAGTTATGTGGTATATTTTTAGATACATCAATGGAGAATCACATGTCATCTCTCAGGTCCCATTTTTGTTTCCCCTTAACACATTACCATTAATGTTAATTTCCTTTATTTTTTATTAAAGTTTATTGAATTTACTAAATTGGTAAATTTTAAGACCAAACCATCACATTTAGCACCAACTCCTAGTGATGCATGGCTCAAAGAACTTGAAGGCCATCGTGCAATAAAAGACTATTAATTATATCCAAGGGTTGGTGTATGAAAAGCCTCATATGCATAATGCAGTCATTGCACTGACATAAACTGACCCTTCTCTTCCTGTGTTTTGCTCCCATGGCAGTAAGCATCTTGGTAGTGTGGGGAGCAATGACTTAATAGACCAGAGGGATTCAGAGTATAGGTCAGTCTTCACCTTCCAGGTAGATGTGTCTAAACTGCAATTAGCATGCCAGTGAAAGTGTATGTATTCACAAGTCAGTAGGAACAAGGACCTATGGTCTTTGATTATTATCTGCTCAATTCAGTCTTGGTTCTTCATATATTCATTTTTCATATATTTATTTATTCTCCCTGTATTTATTAATCACACCTTAATAATTACTATGAAAGAAACTACAAATATGACCTAGAAAGTAAATTGTCAAGTAACTAGATCATCTAAGTGTTTTGGTATAGCATGGAGGACAATGAATGTGAGGCATCTGAACCATGATGGCTTGAAAAATGAGTATGCCTTCACCCTTCAGAGTGCTGTGATTTGATTGGGAAAAGGCACATTGCATGAGAGCGTGTTCCTTTAGATAGGAATATAGACAGTCTAGTATAGATGGCATGCAGATCCAGAGCTGCCATAGTGTATGTGGCAGTGATGGATGAGAGAGAGATAGGACAGGACAAGTGCACATGAGCTGATTCTTGAACAGTCTCCTCAGTTGCCACTTGTAATCTTATCTCCAATGTTCTTTTGCTTATATGCTTGTGTAGAGGAAAAGCAGTTCCAATGTCTAAATTGTCATGAATTTAACTAGTTTACTTTAAATTAGTGCTTTAATTATTTTTAAAGGGGGGTTACTTTAGAACTTTAAGACTTTCAAGTTGTGAAAGAACAGGCTGGTAGCAAACCATGTTCTCTTTGTGAACTACTTTTACTATTATACCCACAATCAAAATCCCAAAGCTTCTGCTGTGACCAGACCAGGCTGTGTCCCTGAGGGGTGAATGATGACTGTCCTGGTTCTGAGCCAGAGGCTCTACTCTTGCTCTTATGTGGTTATGAGATGCTCTCTGGCCTTATGCTCTCCTTTGTGACACTCTGACCACACCTGTCCCCAGTTTCCTGCTTTTGTTCTTGACTCAAGACTGATATCTCACATGTA